>NC_138770.1:3351983-4028983 GCF_965119305.1 Pelophylax lessonae
GTTGAAAAATCACATGCCATAGTCAACAGGTGGTATGTGCTGCCATGGTCTATTTGTAGTGACTTTATTGCCATAATAATGGAGTTGGATTTTTCAGGCCATGGATTCTTGCAAGCTATGACCCTCCCCATTGAACATGTCTGTTTTTGATTTGATAGAATTCTAAGAAGTTATATCCCTATGTGCACACAACCAAGTCACCAGCCTACATACACTTTAGAATATAATGTCACCTGTTTTGTGCAAATCAGTTACCAATAATATGACATGCACTCATACAAAAACACAACCCAGGTATGTCAAGAATGTCCAGCTCATTCATAGTTGGACATATATCCCAGGAGGGCACATAGTGCTATTAAGAGACTCTAAGTGATCCCACCGTTATGAATAAAGTTGGGATCAAAGGTTGGGTTGAAAGAGTGTATCAACGTGCCTTACAAAAATTATATTTCATATTACATTTTGTTAGGGCTCATTCTACGATGGAATGTGGCCCCCTGCAATTACAGATTTAACGAGCCAGGCTAACACCCATCCATCCACCTTGGACAGCAGCCAGCTATATTTTGCATTTAGACGACATGTTAAACCACCTCTCCATTCATTCATTTGAACACTTGACAGTTGGATATTTTGCATTTAGATTACAAGACATTTTGCATAGAGACTACTGACACCACCCATAAACAATTGACAATTGCTTACATTAACACAGACAAGCTGAACACAGACGGACCGACTCTCCAACAAAACACAGATTCAGATACAAAGACACCTCTGTAATGTTCTGGTACCTTTGGTACCCTTATTCCACTTTCCAATTCCGTGTATGCGTCCCACCATTCTCTTCTGGTAGGTGCGCATACACCTTTAAGACCGATGCTGTCATCACTGAGCGCCGCAGAGCGGCTATTTCAACCGCCGGCGTTCTCACTCACATCGTTCGTTCAACCTGCCGTGAAGCTCATATGCTTACAAGCGTACCTCGCTGTCGGAACCTCGCTGCTGATCCCTGTATCCCGCTACCGGATCACTTGCTCATACCGAACCACTCTACTACTGCTTGCTATTAGTGATAAGTACCCCGCAGGGGAATCCTCCATAACCTTCCTACCAAGCTTACACTATTTAGCTCTGCATACTAAGGACTATTACTATCATCTGCACTATTTAGATTGCTAGCTCTTGAGCCTACTAACATCTATCCTTGCACTGGGTTAGTCTCTCTTGTATGTCATCTGCTATCCTACCACCTACTACCATACATGATTGCTAACCTATCTGCATCCCACCTGCTACCATCTATACTCTCATGAACATTCCTCTCAAGTGTTTGTCTCCTGTTGTCTCCATTCAAACCTGTCTCTCTAGCTCATCATCACTATACTGCAATATACATATATCACTCTAGGAACATCTTATTGAGTGTGTATATTTGTATGCTGAATCAGACAGACCACTGTGATGAGTCTTGGGAGTTGGGATTGGTATTTCAACGTATCTCTGCATGACTACTGAGTGGAGTTTTTCTGCAGCTGCAAATCCATCTTGTTCAAAAAACGCAGGAGCGTTACAACCTCATATTGACACAAATGCATAGGGAAACCAAAGCCATTCATGTACAGTTTCTGTGAGACATGTTCTATTGTCAAATTGACCAGTAAATTGTAAACCAGTTAAAGCAGTTTTTCCCGCTCAAAACTTGCCTTAAATACGAGCTAAACTTGCAATAAAATCAGTTGTGACTGCGCTAAGTTTGAGTGCTATGTGTCGTCATAACTCCCGGCCGGGCAAGGAGGAATTCACTATCTAGGGGGGTTAGCAACTGAAGGGCTGTATGTCATCGTGATTGCCTCCTGACGAGATTTGAGCTAACAATACTCTAGGTTGTACATTACATACTCCTGACCCCTGCACTATATACTCTATGTTGTACATTACATACTCCTGACCCCTGCACTATATACTTTATGTTGTACATTACATACTCCTGACCCCGGCACTATATACTCTATATTGTACATTACATACTCCTGACCCCTGCACTATATACTCTATGTTGTACATTACATACTCCTGACCCCTGCACTATATACTTTATGTTGTACATTACATACTCCTGACCCCGGCACTATATACTCTATATTGTACATTACATACTCCTGACCCCTGCACTATATACTCTATGTTGTACATTACATACTCCTGACCCCTGCACTATATACTTTATGTTGTACATTACATACTCCTGACCCCTGCACTATATACTTTATGTTGTACATAATTCCGATACTGTATAGTCCTAACTTTTGTATCCTATTTAATAAGTTGTACATTACATAGGCCTTACTTCTTTTGCACCCATTTCCTACCAGCTGGACATTTTATATTTGATGATTCGATTGAAGCACAGACATTGACACATGTTGATAATAATGTGATAACATCCTCCAACTTTGGAACCTTAAACAGAAAGTGATATTTGGGGAGTAGTCAATAACCCAATGATGGGGGTCTTCAGAATCAGTCCAGTCTTTATCCTCACTCTCTGACCTCTGGTGGGGCTCAGCCCCGCTGTTATTCATTACTAAATAAGGAACTGCGGGACTTCTTGTGTTGGGAAGATAGCAATGAGTGATAGAGGGGGAGGGGACACTCGTCCTACAATCCCCTCATCACTGTCACTCCTATAAAAGACAGTTCTCGTTGTTTCCTCACTCTCTGACTAAGGTCCATGAAACAAGAAATGAACTGGTAGGAGATCAGAGGAACCATATACTAGTTACCTTGAACTGGTGGAAATGGTGGAATTGTAAGATCCTCAGAGACAAAGCTGTCTAATGTGGGCGGAGTCCTGGTTTAAGGGAACCAATCTGCTGATGTCTAGTAATAATCTTTTTATTTCTATTTTAGAACATGGACGGGAGATGAGGAAAACCTCAGAGGATTGTCTCACTTTGTCTCCAGACTGTAAAGTAGAAGATGAGGACATCACACAGTATAGTCCAGGAGAAAACCTGGCTACCTCAAATGTCCATCCGGGACCACACAGTGTAGATGGACCATCATATTCCTCTTATCCTGAGGAACCTCAGACTGTGAGGGAAAGTGCCGGACCATCGTATTCCTCTTATCCTGAGGAGCCTCAGACTGTGAGGGACAGTGCCGGACCATTGCATTCCTCTTATCCTGAGGAACCTCAGACTGTGAGGGACAGTGCCGGACCATCATATTTCTCTTATCCTGAGGAACCTCAGACTGTGAGGGACGGTGCCGGACCATCGTATTCCTCTTATCCTGAGAAACCTCAGACTGTGAGGGACGGTGCCGGACCATCGTATTCCTCTTATCCTGAGGAACCTCAGACTGTGAGGGACAGTGCTGGACCATCGTATTCCTCTTATCCTGAGGAACCTCAGACTGTGAGGGACAGTGCCGGACCATCTTATTCCTCTTATCCTGAGGAACGTCAGACTGTGAGGGACGGTGCCGTCCTTCCAACAAAGAGGTTTTCCTGTACTGAGTGTGGGAAGTGTTTCCATTTTAAATGCAATCTTGATGTGCACAAAATATCTTGCACAGGTGAAAAGCCATATTCCTGTCCTGAGTGTGGGAAATGTTTTTCAGACAGGTCCAGTCTTTACCCACATCGGAGATTACACACAGGGGAAAAGCCATATTCCTGTAATGAGTGCGGGAAATGTTTTTCACGAAAGTCCCATTTAATCATACATCAGAGATCTCACACGGGGGAGAAGCCATATTCCTGTCCGGAGTGCGGAAAATGTTTTTCAGCCAAGTCCGTTCTTTACAGACATCAGAGATCGCACACGGGGCAGGAGCCACTTACCTGTTCTGAGTGTGGGAAAAGTTTTTCACAGATGTCCAGTCTTGCCAGACATCAGAAGTCTCACATGGATGAAAAGACTTATTCCTGTCCTGAGTGTGGGAAATGTTTTCCAAGAAAAATATATTTTGTTATTCATCAGAGATGTCACACGGGGGAGAAGCCATATAACTGTCCTGAGTGTGGGAAATGCTTTTCACAGAAGTCCCATCTTTACACACATCAGCAACTGCACACGGGGCTGAAGCCATTTTCCTGTTCAGAGTGTGGGAAATGTTTTGTACTAAAATCAAACCTTGTTACACATCAGAGGTCTCACACAGGGGAGAAGCCGTATTCCTGTCCTGAGTGTGGGAAATGTTTTTCACAGAAGTCCAATCTTTACAGACATCAGAGATATCACACAGGGAAGAAATCACTTTCCTGTCCTGAGTGAGGGAATTGTTCCTCACTGAAGTCCTGCCTTCCTGTACATCAGGGATCCCACACAACCCTCGAGGTGTATTAGTACCTTGAATGTGGGAAATATCTTCTATATGAATGTGGCTGGACATCACAGCTCTCATGTGGGGAAGAAGCACACCCTGATATACACCTCAGATATACTCCATGGCTGATCTTCATCATGTAAGAAACACTTCATAAGGAGATCAGAGTTCACCAAAGACATGGATGAAGTGTTGTACCGTGTTGGCCATTGACAGCAGGAGAAAAATAAAAATGGAGTCTGTGACGGAACCGCTTGGCACCCCGACTAGGTGCTTCCTTCTGCCAAACCGCGCTTCCTGCCCTCCAAACCGTTCTGAGCAGACTGAGAGCTAATACCAGCCCCTTTTATCCCAAACATCGTACCTAGACAAGATGTGAGGTAAAATCCAAAGGAATGACTGTTTATTGAAGCTCAGACACATACTTCATACCGTACAGGATGACATTCCCTCCTGATCATATTAACCTAACAATACAAACTGTAAACAAGAATATAATTAACACAACTAAGGAACAGCCAACATGAACTACGCTACTCCCCCTCTAGCAACTGATAACTTACAGTGATATACTTAACATGAGCTAATTAACTGGTCACTTAAACCAGCCTAGGTGGAGGGGACAATACTAGCAGACAGACAGAGACAATGGAAAATGGGAGAGATCTACTTACCATAAGCATGTTATAGCAGGAGGCCCCAGTGGTTTGAGCTGATTACATAACATCTACAGTCATTGCTGGTTTGAGGCATAGAGGCCCCAAATATGGATATGGAACCTCCAGTTCCCGGAGTCTGTGTGTTTTGGGGAGACATAAACTTGAATCAGAAACAAGACCACTCCACGGATCCCCCAGGCATACACCTTCCAAAGAGTAGTGTTCCCTTAAATGCCAGGGCCCATAGTCAGTGGGTAAGAGGCTCGCTCCCAGTCCTCTCCAAAAGCCTCTGTCCTGGTTAGGTCTGTCACAGAGTCATTACTTTCATTTACATTTTGTGGTGTGAGCTTTCAGAAACATTTAGAGGTCTATTTAAGAATACAAAAATAGTTAAATGAGTGTGACCAACATTCGCCCAGCTGTGACAGGTTTTGGCAATATTTTATCTCATATGATCACTGGCTCCATCTCGTGGCCATAATGCTTTATTGCACTATTTTTACTGATGGAGGTATTTCAGAAAAAATACCGTAATATGGCCACTAGATGGAGCTGGCGATCATAGGAAATCACTGTGTTAATTAAAATACAGCCAGAATTTTTAACAGCTGAATAAATGTTTGTCACATTCGTCCAATGAATTTTCTGTAAATAAGGGAAAAAAACAAGGGTTGTTAGTGAAAGCAGCACAGATTACACACACTACACATTGTTAGGCACACAGTTAACCCTTTTATTGCCCCTAGATGTTAACCCCTTCCCAGTCTGTGTCATTAGTACAGTGACAGTGTATAGTATTATTATTGATGTATTGGTGTCACTAGTGATGTCAGTGTCAGTTAATGCCCCTCCCAGTGAACGTCAGCTAGTGCCAAATTGTCTGCCAACCTATTACAGTCCCACTTTAAGTTGCTGATCACCACCATTACCAGTATAACCTCAAATTCCACCATAGTTTGTAGACAATAACTTTCACTTAAACCAATTAATATACACTTCATGGGATTTTTTTTTACCAAAGTCATGTAGCAGAATACAGTTGGACCTAAACGTATGCAGACATTTGAATTTTTTTTTTTTTAATTGTATATTTTTTTTAATTATAGAAATATTGTTTTTTTTTTCAAATGTTTATTTTTTTTGTTTCTTATTATAAAAAATAAACCCAGTTGTGATCAAAGGCCACAAAAAAGCTTTATTTGTGTGGAAAAAAATGATATAAATGTAATTTGTGTACAGTGTTGCATGACCACGCAATTACCAGGTTTAGTAGCGCAGTGCTGAATAGCAAAAAAATGCTCTGGTCATGAAGGGAGTAAAACCTTCCGGAGCTTAAGTGGTTAAACCAACCATTCATTTAAAACTAAAAATGTGCATTTGGCCATTTGATGGCGCTAAGTATAATAGAAATTAGTTGATGAAAAGCAAATTTAAACCCGCGCTACACAGCGTGTTGATTTATATATGTGTAAAATTAAAAGTGTGAGTATGTGCAGCTGCTGCAAACACTAAGAAAATCTTAGGAAGAATGATTTAAAACAAATTTATGCAGCGCTAGCATCAATATTATTAGTTAGGTGAGAAGTATAAGAATAATATACAATAAACTCAAATCTTGTATGCATAAACTGCTAAGTGCTAAAAACTAATTATATCCAAGTGAACAATAAATAATAAATATCAAGTGCATAAAAAGTCCTTATACTTTCATCCAAATAAGGTGCTATAAGTTATTAAAAATATCCAAGTGAGTGATAGACAATAAATATTAAGTGCATAAAAAAAGTCCTTGTATGTGATCCAGGTAAGGTGCCAAAGTGCCAAGAAATCAAGGTGCTGCAAAGTGATAAGATGCCCCTCTTGGTTCCCCACTCACCAAATTGCCAATGTAAAAATACCTTTGTACGTTATTTCACAGTAGCCCAGGATCTTTAAAAAACTTCTCCAATGTGTCCTCCAATAATGTATGGGTCCGCCTCCGCTTCCACCATTAAATAAAAAGACGGCCGTACATGGTGAAGTAAGTATATACTGTTTTATTTTCCAAAGAAGTCAATTGAATACTTACAAACGAAAAATGGTATATGGCATGTAATCGATACACTCGTGTGGTGCCGCTCTCGGCGTGCGTTCCACACACAGGAAGTTCCTGACCGGAAGTGACGTTCTGCTGGTCCGCAACCGGAAGTACGTCCTTCTGGTTGCGGACCAGACGGAACGTCACTTCCGGTCAGGAAATTCCTGTGTGTGGAACGCACGCCAAGAGCGGCGCCACACGAGTGTATCGATTACATGCCATATACCATTTTTCGTTTGTAAGTATTCAATTGACTTCTTTGGAAAATAAAACAGTATATACTTACTTCACCATGTACGGCCGTCTTTTTATTTAATGGTGGAAGCGGAGGCGGACCCATACATTATTGGAGGACACATTGGAGAAGTTTTTTAAAGATCCTGGGCTACTGTGAAATAACGTACAAAGGTATTTTTACATTGGCAATTTGGTGAGTGGGGAACCAAGAGGGGCACCTTATCACTTTGCAGCACCTTGATTTCTTGGCACTTTGGCACCTTACCTGGATCACATACAAGGACTTTTTTTATGCACTTGATATTTATTGTCTATCACTCACTTGGATATTTTTAATAACTTATAGCACCTTATTTGGATCAAAGTATAAGGACTTTTTATGCACTTGATATTTATTATTTATTGTTCACTTGGATATAATTAGTTTTTAGCACTTAGCACTTTATGCATACAAGATTTGAGTTTATTGTATATTATTCTTATACTTCTCACCTAACTAATAATATTGATGCTAGCGCTGCATAAATTTGTTTTAAATCATAATAGAAATTATAGTCATCACCCGGGCTCGTCGACCTCCTGCTTCAGGGGGTGTGGCCAGATGGGCACCTTTCTACACATATGGTGGACTTGTCCTAAAGTGCGCCTCTTTAGGATGAGGGTACGCCTTTATTTTTTCAGGTACGACATTCAATATTACCAAAGATAGAAGTATTACCCTACTGATGTGTAGATTGTGTGGAGAGGAAGGGTCTATCTGTAAATAAATGGCACCGTCCCCTGGGATAAATTATGAAATAGTTAAGTAACCAGGTTGGTAGGCGACTAATAAAGATGGAGGGAGGGAAGGGAAAGGAATGAGACAAGCAGGGGATAAGTCTTCCAAACACTGGTATTAATAGACAGGCACATTCAAATCCCCACATCCAAAGACCAAAAATTGATGAAAAAGGATAATACATGTTTATTGATTATACCAAACAACAATATATATCAAATCATATAAATAATACAATATCTGTTTAAAGTATATCTTGTGAATCTACCCGTTTCGCTGAACAGAGCTTCCTCAGGATCCAAGAAAATATTCTTATCAGATAAATCCATATAAAATCACAATATCTAAAACAAACAATAATAACAAACTATTAGGCATTTTTTGAATCCCCCTTTGTTTCTCTCTCTTCTGGTATATATACAGTATCTCACAAAAGTAAGCACACCCCTCACATTTTTGTAAATATTTTATTCTATCTTTTCATGTGACAACACTGATGAAATTACACTTTGCTACAATCTAAAGTAGTGAGCGTACAGCTTGTATAACAGTGTAAATTTGCTGTCCCCCCAAAATAACTCAACACACAGCCATTAATGTCTAAACCGCTGGCAACAAAAGTGAGTACACTTTTGGGTCCAAAGTGTCAATATTTTGTGTGGCCACCATTATTTTCCAGCACTGCCTTAACCCTCTTGGGCATGGAGGTCAACAGAGCTTCACAGGTTGCCACTGGAGTCCTCTTCCACTCCTCCATGACGATATCACAGAACTGGTGGATGTTAGAGACCTTGCACTCCTCCACCTTCCATTTGAGGATACCCCACAGATGCTCAATAGGGTTTAGGTCTGCAGACATGCTGGGCCAGTCCATCACCTTTACCCTCAGCTTCTTTAGCAAGGCAGTGGTCATCTTGGAGGTGTGTTTGGGGTCGTTATGATTTTGGAATACTGCCCTGCGGCCCAGTCTCCGAAGGGAGGGGATCATGCTCTGCTTCAGTATGTCACAGTACATGTTGGCATTCATGGGTCCCTCAATGAACTGTAGCTTCCCAGTGCCGGCAGCACTCATGCAGCCCAAGACCAAGACACTCCCACCACCATGCTTGACTGTAGGCAAGACAGACTTGTCTTTGTACTCCTCACCTGGTTGCCACCACACACGCTTGACACCATCTGAACCAAATAAGTTTATCATGGTCTCATCAGACCACAAGACATGGTTCCAGTAATCCATGTCCTCAGTCTGCTTGTCTTCAGCAAACTGTTTGCTGTCTTTCTTATGCATCGTCTTTAGAAAAGGATTCCTTCTTGGACGACAGCCATGCAGACCAATTTGATGCAGGGTGCGGCGTATGGTCTGAGCACTGAAAGGCTGACCCCCCACCCCTTCAACCTCTGCAACAATTGCTGGCGGCATTCATGCGTCTATTTCCCAAAGACAACCTCTGGATATGACGCTGAGCATGAGCACTCAACTTCTTTGGTTGACTATGGCGAAGCCTGTTCTCAGTGGAACCTGTCCTGTTAAACCTCTGTATGGTCTTCGCCACCGTGCTGCAGCTCAGTTTCAGGGTCCTGGCAATCTTCTTATAGCCTAGGCCATCTTTATGTAGAGCAGCAATTCTTTTTTTCAGCTCCTCAGAGAGTTCTTTGCCATGAGGTGCCATGTTGAACTTCCAGTGACCAGTATGAGAGAGTGAGAGCGATAACACCAAATTTAACACACCTGCTCACCATTCACACCTGAGACCTTGTAACACTAACGAGTCACATGACACCGGGGACGGAAAATGGCTATTTGGGCCCAATTTGGACACTGTCACTTAGGGGTGTACTCACTTTTGTTGCCAGTGGTTTAGACATTAATGGCTGTGTGTTGAGTTATTTTGGGGGGGACAGCAAATTTACACTGTTATACAAGCTGTACACTCACTACTTTACATTGTAGCAAAGTGTCATTTCTTCAGTGTTGTCACATGAAAAGATAGAATAAAATATTTACAAAAATGTGAGGGGTGTACTCACTTTTGTGAGATACTATATATATACAGATGCATCTCATATATACAGTGTGCTGCTGTTTCTCCTTCCCAGCTCTTAGGCAGCTAAGAACGTATACTTTTTTCCCCTTTTTTTTTATAAGTGATCCCATTCCTCTGTTTTTTAGCTGCCTAAAAACTTGGGGAGGAGAAACAGCAGCACACTGATCTTCCCAGTGAACAGCTGTGCAGGGGGAGGTGTGTTAGGATAAGTCTGATCATTGGAAAAGAGCAGGCTGAGTTCCCAGCACAGCTAGAGAATGTGGCACAGCAGGCACATATCAGGAATATAAAATGTTGGGTGCTCTTTAAAACACCTAAACACATATATTGTGAAAGCAGAGGTCCTGGAGAACAAAAGGGTGGAAGTTACATTTTATTTGTCACATGGTAATAACCCAATAGTTCATCAATGGTAACTTTCAGTAAAAAATACAATAAAGGTAATTTTAGAGTACATACAGTAATTGCAATTTATTACCCTTTTTTTTTGGGTAAAATATAAAAGATGAGGTTGTGCTGAGTGAATAGATACCCGACATGTCCAGCCTTATAATTCTGTGTGCTGATGAAATGATGACAAACTTTTGGTATCCAGAAATGTCCCATAGATGGCGCTTTAAAAGCCTTTCCAGGTCCTGTGTGTAGAGGGAACCCTGAATAATGGATGTAGAATGATTGCTCTCACTCTGGCATGCATGGCATGTGATAGCATTTTATTGTGACATGTTCTCTTTAATGAGACATCAGGAGTCTATCTGCCCTCTACTGAAGATAATTGAGAGCAGATCATTCTCCATTCACAGCTTCTCCAGCCACAGCGGTCAGGAATGATAGCACTGAACCCGGAAGTCACCTAATACACATCACTTCCGGGTTCATTCTAGCTAGTCTGGTCTTTCTGCCTTCGATCCAGTGGCACCCACCATGCCAACAGCTAATCACAGCTGTAGTGAGCCAGAGAAAGGAGATTGAGCACACATAGGAGGGGCAGTGGGGGTGGCATGTAAAGGAACCAATGCCCTCCATTTTCCTCCTGCAGCCGCTGCATGCTGGTAGGAGAGAGTACCTGGCTTTCAGTGGCTACAGGAGAAAAATAGAAAGCATTGGTTCCTCTATATGCAGGCCCCTGCTGTTCCTCCTATCTAGTTAAACACAATGTGACAGGGGAGCAGGAGGCTGGGTCACTATTGCGACCCCTGTGGTTACACCTATGCTTGCTGACATTGCTAGTATATGCAGACTTTAGAGGACAAACCATGCGTGTGAATTACAGTTTAGCTGCTGCTAGAAGGTGGCACACTGCTTTTCTTATATTGCTGCTTTAAACCATTTGTGAGCAGTGAAATATGTAGGCGAGGCTTTGTGTGGGTGTGGTCTGCATGTGGGCGGGAACACAGCCAGTCCACCCCCTGCACCCAACTTTTCTGCTAGCATGGCTCTCCCATATTTAAGGACTGGACTAACCACAGGTTCCCCCTAAGTATGCAGATCATTCCTCCTGGCCTCCACCCACTGACTTCTAGAAGTTTCTCTAAACTTCCAGAACCAGGGGGAGGCACCAGAGATGCCTATGTGAATCAGCCACAAAAAACAAAGAAGGGGAAGGTGCAAACCCTAGTGCATAGTCAGTAAACATGGAATTTATTAATATGAAAAGCAACCAATAAAATGCATACTCGAATAGGTGCAGAAGTATACAGCATGTACATGGAAGGATGCACGAGGCAGAAAATCCAAGTGTTTCTGCGACCTCACATTAGCATGCTAACACATTATCTTCTTAAGAGCTGTGCTAACCAGCACAACCAAATACCTCGTGTTTAAATGCAGCAAAGCACACCGAAATCCGCCCACAACAAGCAGGAAGGGAGGCGCTGAAAGAAAAAAAAAACCTGATATATTAAATGTATATGTAGACGGAAGCTGTGGCAATCAGCGGAGGGATGTTACCAGCTCCAGATGGTTGGGCCCTGCAAGAATCATCAGCACTGGGACCCCTCTGTGCTCTGTCTCCCCATTACCAGTGTGAGAACCGGAAAGCTGTCAGCTGGCCATGGACCGGAAAACCGGAAGTGAATCCGCACTCCTGGTTTCGGGTGTGCTGCTGTGTTCTCTCCTGTTTTCCCCAGGGGCGATGGAAAAGCAGTAACTGGGGACACAAGGGCCAAATACCAGGGGGCCCTTGTTATAAAAGCACCAGCACTTGGAAGCCCCAGTGTACCGGCCGGAAACAGGAAGTAGCATAACACGTCGCTTCCGGTCCAACATAGTAACCACATGAGTATCCCCACAGCAGTGTGGCACAGACGGGAAAAAAAAGGATTTGTGAAAATAATAAAAATTGAAAATAAATTGAAAAAAATAAAAAATATAAAAATGAAAATAAAAATAATAAAAGTAAATTAATTGAGATGACAGTTTAAGTATACATGGAAGGAGAATAAATAGATACAAAAAAATGAATAAAAGTACAATAAAAATAGTGTGTGTATTTACAATGGATGTACACACGCATCTGTACATGAATGATCCCCCATGTGTGTCCAGCGCCAACGTATGTCTGTATGCAGTAAACACCGGGCATTATGGGGGCTTATTCTCAAATTTATGACACAATCCATCTAAAAACATTTCTAATATATTTGGTACTGATACTCATGAGACAGTTTGATAGAACACTTAGAATGAGTGTGACCGACCCCATATAGACACCATGACCACAATATAGAATACATGTGGAAAATAACTTGAAAAAATAATTTTAAAAACTGCATTAAAAGGTAAATAAATTGCTACGCCACATTATGGTCCTGGTGACGGTAAGGTCTACACACGTTTCGGTGTGCTCTGCTGTATTTAAACACGAGGTATTTGGTTGTGCTGGTTAGCACAGCTCTGAAGAAGGGGGTGTGCCCCCCTGAAACACGTTAGTGTGCTTATGTGAGGACGCAGAAACACTTGGATTTTCTACCTCATGTATCCTTCCATGTACATGCTGTATATTTCTGCACCTTTGTGAGTATGCATTTTATTGGTTGCTTTTTATATTAATAAATTCCGCTGTTACTCAGGTAATGCACTAGGGGTCTGTGCCTTCTGCTTCTTTGTTTTTGTAGTTTCACCATCCAAGGAGGGCTGCATCTACCGGGCATTGGACCATGTATGTGATGTGACATTGGTTGGCTTTCCCTCTGGTGAAGACCCCTGAGTGTTGGGAGTCTTCTCTGTGAGTCATCCAGCCTGACCTGCAGTAAACCCTGACCAAGATTCCGGGCTCACACTTACCATGAGTCAATAAATTTGCCTGTACCTAAACTGATAGCACACTAGAGGGGGGCTACACAGAAAATACATAGGAGGGAGAGGTCTTCTAAGTGCAGTATAAAGACATATTTATTGTTCATATTGGAACACAATTGGCATTGCACATGTATAAGTAAGCTCTGCCCTCTTCATAAAAAAGCAAGTCGCTGTAATAAATGTGTCCATCTCCCTAAGAACCATGCTGGAATGCACCGCCCACCGGGCAGAAGTGACGTCACAATTGGAGGATTACTGGGCGTGGCTACATGTTTCAGAGCATGCACACTCCTTACTTGATCCTAGACTTGAAAGAGAACGTCACATGCTTCGAAATTCGTAGCCGCACCCTTTGAGAAGGGCTGTTGAAATGCATTACAGATGTGGCTTTACTATGTGTGTGGGCCAGCAGAGATGAGTGGTGGTGATCAGGGGTGGCTGGCGCAGGGAGAACAGCCGTATACACACTGACAGCTGCTGCACAGGGAGAACAGCCGTATACACACTGACAGCCGCTGCACAGGGAGAACAGCCTTATACACACTGACAGCCGCTGGACAGGGAGAACAGCCGTATACACACTGACAGCCGCTGGACAGGGAGAACAGCCTTATACACACTGACAGCCGCTGGACAGGGAGAACAGCCGAATACACACTGACAGCCGCTGGACAGGGAGAACGGCTGTATGCACACTGACAGCCGCTGGACAGGGGGAACAGCTGTATACACACTGACAGCCGCTGGACAGGGAGAACAGCTGCATACACACTGACAGCCGCTGGACAGGGAGAACAGCCATATACACAATGACAGCCGCTGGGCAGGGAGAACAGCCGTATACACACTGACAGCCGCTGGACAGGGGGAACAGCCGTATACACACTGACAGCCGCTGGACAGGGAGAACAGCCGTATACACACTGACAGCCGCTGGACAGGGAGAACAGCCATATACACACTGACAGCCGCTGGACAGGGAGAACAGCCGTATACACACTGACAGCCGCTGGACAGGGAGAACAGCCGTATACACACTAACAGCCGCTGGACAGGGAGAACAGCCGTATACACACTGACAGCCGCTGGGCAGGGAGAACAGCCGTATACACACTGACAGCCGCTGGACAGGGGGAACAGCTGTATACACACTGACAGCCGCTGGACAGGGAGAACAGCCGTATACACACTGACAGCTGCTGGACAGGGGGAACAGCCGCATACACACTGACAGCCGCTGGACAGGGAGAACAGCCGCATACACACTGACAGCCGCTGGACAGGGAGAACAGCCGTATACACACTGACAACCGCTGGACAGGGAGAACGGCCGTATACACACCGACAGCCGCTGGACAGGGGGAACAGCCGAATACACACTGACAGCCGCTGGACAGGGAGAACGGCTGTATGCACACTGACAGCCGCTGGACAGGGGGAACAGCTGTATACACACTGACAACCGCTGGACAGGGAGAACGGCCGTATACACACCGACAGCCGCTGGACAGGGGGAACAGCCGAATACACACTGACAGCCGCTGGACAGGGAGAACGGCTGTATGCACACTGACAGCCGCTGGACAGGGGGAACAGCTGTATACACACTGACAGCCGCTGGACAGGGAGAACAGCTGCATACACACTGACAGCCGCTGGACAGGGAGAACAGCCATATACACAATGACAGCCGCTGGGCAGGGAGAACAGCCGTATACACACTGACAGCCGCTGGACAGGGGGAACAGCCGTATACACACTGACAGCCGCTGGACAGGGAGAACAGCCGTATACACACTGACAGCCGCTGGACAGGGAGAACAGCCATATACACACTGACAGCCGCTGGACAGGGAGAACAGCCGTATACACACTGACAGCCGCTGGACAGGGAGAACAGCCGTATACACACTAACAGCCGCTGGACAGGGAGAACAGCCGTATACACACTGACAGCCGCTGGGCAGGGAGAACAGCCGTATACACACTGACAGCCGCTGGACAGGGGGAACAGCTGTATACACACTGACAGCCGCTGGACAGGGAGAACAGCCGTATACACACTGACAGCTGCTGGACAGGGGGAACAGCCGCATACACACTGACAGCCGCTGGACAGGGAGAACAGCCGCATACACACTGACAGCCGCTGGACAGGGAGAACAGCCGTATACACACTGACAACCGCTGGACAGGGAGAACGGCCGTATACACACCGACAGCCGCTGGACAGGGGGAACAGCCGCATACACACTGACAGCCGCTGGACAGGAAGAACAGCCGCATACACACTGACAGCCGCTGGACAGGGAGAACAGCCGTATACACACTGACAGCCGCTGGACAGGAAGAACAGCCGTATACACACTGACAGCCGCTGGACAGGGAGAACAGCCGCATACACACTGACAGCCGCTGGACAGGGAGAACGGCCGTATACACACTGACAGCCGCTGGACAGGAAGAACAGCCGTATACACACTGACAGCCACTGGACAGGGGGAGGGGATCACTGTATTGCCGGTGCTATGCTGATTGGTTCTTATGTGAGTGTATTTTATACATAAAATTAATACAGTTTTTACATTATCACATTATTGTGGCTTTAGTTCTCTTTTAGGAAGATCCGTGCCGTAGATATGATGAGACGGAGTATATATGATGAGACGGAGGCTCGGAGGAGGATATACTGGGAGGCCGTGCTCGGCTCATCCATCCATTCCGGATTTTATGCTGTTTTAGCCAAAATCCACACATTTGGGGCATATTTATCTGGTGAGTGTAAGTCCTTCGGGTGGTGGGCTGCACTCCAGTATTCCAGTCACAGCGGTGACCACAAATATATGAAGATGGATTGGTGTATACGGAGAGTTACACATTATGTGGGCTGGATTGTAGTAATAAGGACATATTCTATCCGTTTATGTTATATATTTATTCACTGAGGAGGGTCTAAGAATTCTGGGGATTCACATCCTATTATTTATTTATATCACATTGTATTAGAAATTCTGACATGAAATGTTCTTTTGGGTAAACTTTATTAGTGCCGTATGACATCAGCGAAATCCTCATATATATATATATATATATATATATATATATACACACACACACACTCACACACACACTGTATATATATTTTAAACTTGAGGGGTATTACGACGGCAGATTTCACGTTAGGATCTTAAATCTGGTTTTGATATTCATTATTTATAGTTCAGTGGGGGTTTATATGATTTATATGAATACCACATTGTGGCCACTAGATGGAGCCAAGGAAGTCACTTTACGTAATGAAATATGCCCAACATTCATCATGGCTGGGCAAATACTGGTCACCTTCGTTCAATTATTATTTTTAAAAATAGACCTCTAAGTGTTTGTGAAAGGTTAAACCACAAAATGTACTCAGCCAATGAAAGGTAAGGATTCCATTTTTATTTTTCTACTGCCATCAATGGCCAACACGGGACAACACTTCATCCATGTCTTTGGTGATCTCTGATCTCCTTATGAAGTGTTTCTTACATGATGAAGATCAGCCATGGAGTATATCTGAGGTGTATATCAGGGTGTGCTTCTTCCCCACATGTCCACCAACATTCATATAGAAGACATTTCCCGCACTCAAGGCACTAATACACCTTGAGGGTTGTGTTGGACCCCTGATGTACAGGAAGACAGGACTTCAATGAGGAATAATTCCCTCACTCAGGACAGGAAAGTGGCTTCTCCCCTGTGTGAGTTCTCTGATGTCTGTAAAGATTAGGCTTCAGTGAAAAACATTTCCCACACTCAGGACAGGAATATGGCTTCTCACCCGTGTGAGATCTCAGATGTATGTTAAGATTGGACTTCACTGAAAAACATTTCCCGCACTCAGGACAGGAATACGGCTTCTCCCCCGTGTGAGATCTCTGATGTCTGTAAAGACTGGCCTTCTGTGAAAAACATTTCCCACACCCAGAACAGGAATACATCTTCCCCGTGTGCAATTTCTGATGTTTGTAAAAACTGGACTTGTCTGAAAAACATTTCCCGCACTCAGGACAGGAATACGGCTTTTCCCCCGTGTGTAATCTCTGATGTGTGAATAGATGGGACTTCCGTGCAAAACATTTCCCACACTCAGTACAGGAAAACCTCTTATTTGTTGGAAGGACGGCACTGTCCCTCACAGTCTGAGGTTCCTTGGGATAAGAGGAATACAATGGTCCGGCACCATCCCTCACAGTCTGAGGTTCCTCAGGATAAGAGGAATACGATGGTCCGGCACTGTCCCTCACAGTCTGAGGTTCCTCAGGATAAGAGGAATACAATGGTCCGGCACCGTCCCTCACAGTCTGAGGTTCCTCAGGATAAGAGGAATACGATGGTCTGGCACCGTCCCTCACAATCTGAGGTTCCTCAGGATAAGAGGAATACGATGGTCCGGCACCGTCCCTCACAATCTGAGGTTCCTCAGGATAAGAGGAATACGATGGTCCGGCACCGTCCCTCACAGTCTGAGGTTCCTCAGGATAAGAGGAATACGATGGTCCATCTACACTGTGTGGTGCTGGATGGAGATTTGAGGTAGTCGAGTTTTCTCCTGGACTATACTGTGTGATGTCCTCATCTTCTACTTTACATTCTGGAGACAAAGTGAGACAATCCACTGAGGTTTTCCTCATTTCGTGTCCATCTTCTAAAATAGGAATACAAAGATTATTATTAGACATCAGCAGATTGGTTCCCCTAAACCAGGACTCCGCCCACATCAGGCAGCTTTGTCTCTGAGGATCTTACAATTCCCCCCTCAAGGTAACTAGTAAATGGGTCCTCTGATCTCCTACCAGGTCATTTCTTTATTCATGGACCTTAGTCAGAGAGTGAGGAAACAACGGGAACTGTCTTTTATAGGAGTGACAGTGATGAGGGGATTATAGGACTAGTGTCCCCTCCCCCATTATCACTCATTGCCATCTTCCCAACACAAGAAGTCCTGCACTTCCTTATTTAGTCCATGATTTAGTCATGAATAACAGCGGGGCTGAGCCCCACCAGAGGTCAGAGAGTGAGGATGGGGGGAGAACCAAGATGAAGAGTGGACTGATCCTGAAGACCACCATCATTGGGTTATTGTATGTACAGCAAGGATCAGGACTATGTAATATACAAAACAAAGTATATACTGTAGAGGTCAGGACTATGTAATGTACAACAAAGAGTATATAGTGCGGGGGTCAGCACTATGTAATGTACAACTTTTTAGCGTATAACAGAGTATATATAGGGGTCAGGAATAAGTAACATCATATTTGTGGACACTGAGCGGGGACTTTATGTTTTACATAAGTTTTATGAACAATTGTAAGAGTTAACTTTTGAGTGCATAATTCATGATTTTTTTTTTTTATTTGTATTGATGTAAACACAGCAGAAATATATTTAGTATACTTAGTCACAGACTGGTTTTCACGTAGCTTTAGAGTTTTGGTTTAACAGAATATGTAGAGCAGGGGTCAGGAGTATGTAATGTACAGCATTCAGTATATATAGTGAAGGGGTCAGGAGTATGTAATGTACAATATAGTGTATATAGTGCAGGGATCAGGAGTATGTAATGCACAACATAGAGTATATAGTGCAGGGGTCAGGAGTATGTAATGTACAACATAGAGTATATAGTGCAGGGATCAGGAGTATGTAATATACAACATAGAGTATATAGTGTGGGGGAAGCTTATATGTTACTTGAGACAAATTGCAGAGGTCTCACACCGCTGCCTCCCATCTCCTGAGACTGTTGACTTGGGTCTGAGACTATACAGACATATCCCTCCACCCGGCACAGCCAGCAGATATCAGAGCAACAAATCTGGGAAAATTGCGGTCAGAGATCTTGCTAGACCTGGGCACTCTGGCCCAATCAGTGAGCAGTATGGGTGGAATGTATTTAGTGTTAATGACTCACCTGTGCTGATCTCTGTAGGAGTGTCCTCCTCTATAAATGTCCCCGTTATTCCATCCTCCTCCATAGACTGCTGATCATCCCTCTCATACCTCTCTTCTTCTTCTGATTTAACCTCAACTTTTATATCTATCAGATCTTCACCCTAAAAAAAAAATGAGAGTAGAATCATCTGTAAAATATAAGCTCACATAAAATAATCCACACATCATCTCCACAAGTCCATGTTCTAGATACTCCATCCCACCAACCTTGTAACAGTGGGGGATGGTGTGATCTTCCTGTGTGGAATCCCGGGAATACAGAGGACGGGGACATCTCTCTGGTGGGTTCCTGGTATTAGGTGGCTCCATCATATCCTTGTGTCCTTCTGAAAACTCCTCCATCACTCCATACTCCTCATCCTCCTCTTTATACTCTTCTTTAACATCAATATTATCATCCCCGAGGTTTCCACTCTGAATATATAATAAAACATTCATTGTAACAAACATGCTGTGTATAAATTATAACTACTAATAATTGTCACTCATCTACCTGAGTACACTGCCGGGGTATAAGATTAATACTTCTAAGATCGAGGATCTTTCTATCAACATTCCTCCCACAACTCTTGGCACCTTACAATCCGCTTACTCGTATCACTAGTGTACCTGTTCCCTCAAATACCTCGTTATTCATCTGACACCTTCTCCTCATTATACTAAGCTAACCTTCCTTCTTTATTTCAAGACATACATTTATCCCTGAAACAATGGGATGCTTACTGTATAATATCTCCTGGCTAGGCACGGTAAATGTCCTCAAAATGTGGTTCCTCCCCAAACTGCTGTACCTATTGGAGACTCTCCCGGTCCAAGTCCCTCTTTCTCAGCTGAAATTGCTGCAAAGTACCTTTGTTACATTTATATGGCACCATAAGTCCCATCGCATAGCACAATCCACTTTGCTTGGCTGAGATCTAGGGGCGGTCTGGGAGCACCTGACCTGTTAACCACTTCCCATCCGGGCCAATTCTGGCATTTCTCTCCTACATGTAAAAATCATCATTTATTTGCTAAAAAATGACTTAGAGCCCCCAAACATTAAAAAAAATATATATTTTATTCAGCAAAGACCCTAAATAATAAAATGGTGGTCGCAGCAATATTTCAAACACAATTGTTTGGGAAAAAAATACACTTTAATGAATTTTAATGGAAAAAAAAAACAAAATAGATACCTGTAACCCAGTTTTTTGTAAAATATAAAAGATGATGTTACACCGAGTAATTAGATATCAAACACGTGTCATGCTTTAGAATTGCACCCATTCGTGAAATGGCGCAAAACTACGGTACTTAAAAATCTCCATAGGCGACGCTTTCCAAATGTTTACAGGTTACCTGTTTAGAGTTACAGAAGAGGTCTAGTGCTAGAATTATTGCTCTCCCTCTAACGTTCACAGCGATGCCTCACGTGTGTGGTCTGAACATCATATATATATATATATGCGGGCGCAACCTACGTATGTGTTTGATTTTGCCTGCGAGCACGAGGGGACAGGAGTGCTTTAAAAATTTTTTATTGTTATTTATACATTTTTTTATTTGTACACCAACTCTATTTTTTTATCACTTTTATTCCTATTACTAGAAATGTACACATCCCTTGTAATAAGAATAAGGCATGACAGAGCTTTCTTTTGGTGGTATTTGATCACCTGTGCGATTGTTACTTTTTGCGCTATAAACAAAAAAACAGCGTCAATTTTGCAAAAATAACAATATTTTTTACATTTTTTTATATGAAATTCCCCAAAAAAAAAAGTAAAAATAAAAATTTTTTAACATTTTGGGCCAATTTTTTTTTTTACCATATGTTTGGTAAAAAACAAAAATCGCAAAAAGCGAATTTTGATTGGTTTGCGCAAAAGGTATTGCGTTTACTAACAAAGGGAAAGATTTTTGTCATTTTTGTTGTTTTTTTTTTAACGCGTAATGGCGGCGATCTGCAATTTTTTTTGCGGGACTGCGACATTGCGGCGGACAGATCGGACCCTCGACTGACATTTTTGACACTTTTGGGGGTACCAGGGACATTACTACAGTAGTCAGTGCTATACATATGCACTGTTACTGTAAAAATGACACTGGCAGGGAAGGGGTTAACTTTTTTGAGAGGGAGGGGTTATGTGTGTCCCTAAGGGCGTGATTCTAACTGTGATTGGCTGTGACTTGAGGTGTAGGAACAGTGATCAACAGTCCTACATAGTAGAACCGTATGATCACCATTCCTACACAGGGGAGAATGACAGGCGGCTTGTTTACATCAGCCGCCTGCCTTTCTCCCTCTGCACCGACGATTGCCGAGTGACCACGCGGGAGCGGAATCGCACCTCCGGCGGCACGCGCTCGCTCCCTAGACCCTCAAAGGCTAGCGACGTAGCCCTTCGTCGCTCTGCCTGTGAGGGGCTGACCGCTGACGTAAATAGTCGTGCGGCGGTCGGCAAGTGGTTAAAAAAAACATTGATCTCTGCTTTCCAGGATGAAAAACTGGCAGTGTTTACATCTGACAGCACCAGAAGTGATGTCATAATGTTGCTTTCAGCCTCCCAGGAGCATAGAGATGGCCGGGGACCATCCATTTTTTGGTAAGCTCTATGGTACTGGAGGGCAGCCGGAGAGGGGGAGGACATCCCCTCCCGCTGCCTGTAAATCAAGTGGCTCATGACCAGCTAGGGCTTTTACAAGATAGGGAATTGCTGGCTGAAAAGAAAGATATCTGGATGATGCCTGCAGCTGCACCCATCATCCAGATATCACCACTTCCAGACCGGGACGTCATATGACAGCCTTCCAGTGGGAAGTGGTTAAATTATTATTATGCCTCCCACCTCCAGACTTTCATGTCCTAGTCTGTCCATCCCCCACCCAGTCGCGGGTCTGAAATATAATTTGGGCTTATCTACCCCACTCACCCATGCCCTTTATTATGGTCAGCTGACTCCACCATGTCCTCTCCACTGAAACAATCCTCCTCCCCTATGCTATTTATGTTGTCCATATGGAAAAAATGTTGCACACAGTATTTTATTTCTTCACCATGTTCTCTCCTGCTTAACCTTTTAAATAATCCTTCAATCCCAGATTCCCTGTCCTATGGAAGGATCCTGCCCTGGGCCGAAGCCCATAGATTTCAGTTACGTCATTTTAAACAAACATGTATACCGAGCGCTGAGGGTACAGATCATAGATGGATTCATGGGAAGACCAGGACAAACCTATGCAGCTGTCAAAATACACTTTGTATAGTGCAAGATACAGGCATACACAAAACAAAAGACCACGCTAGGTGCCCCCAGTGGTCACTAGAAGGAGAATTAGCTGCAGGACTGTGAAAAAAACAGCCAGGTCTATTAAGAGTAAAAGTCTCACAACAGTTTATTACCCACAATGTGGTGGATAAGAACAGTCAAGTTAATGAAAAAGCCAACAATACCACTGCAAAAGGTCCCTGGGCATTAATGGAAGGGTCATCCAGCACTGCGGTGAGGGCTGATAGAGGGGCGCCAGTCCAAAATCCCTGGGAAATACGATACTGCCTCTCGGGGGACCAGACAGAGCGCAGCAACGGACTTGGGTGACATCACATCGGCCAGTGGGCGGGAGCAGAAAGAACCACAGGAAGCCTCGGGATCCCAGCATGGAACGCAAGCTCGGACAGTTGACGTGATGACATGTTTCGCACCCATGCACTTTATCAAGTCATGATATATCATGCTATATTATCTATATACCCTCTTCATGGCGAAATACCTATATACCCTCTTCATGCTTGTGACAGGCCCCATACTCAAGAAAAGTATGTCCGCCGTTTAAGCTTCCGTTGCCTGGTACCAGCACGATCCAAGATCCCTTAGCTCACCCAATCACTTGTCAAGACATCAGTGTAGGGTGGTAAAAAGCATAAGACTGTTTATTCAAACACAGGCACAAAGAGTTATACACTCTGGGACAATCCCCCCTCCCCTTTAGTAGCTAATCCACATACACATATACATCCCATAATAGGTTGATCCCAAGGCAGACAGAAACAATAGAACAATGGGATACAGGCACTTAACAACAACAAACCCCATCCCACCTCAAACTATCTAGCAATGGTCTATTAGATAAACTCCTACAAGCAACCTGAAAATGTCGAACCAATGTATCATAATATATTTCTTGAGGGATATTGTTCATAAATATTATGGTCCTAAGTGAAAGAGCCCCCTTCATTCTTTCAACACAAACCACACATATAGAACCAAGGATAACCGGGGTAACAGGAAATGCTTAGTCCAGTATGGTTGTACTGTGAGTCTGGTTAGTGAAGGCCCAAAACTGTGTTTCTCCATCACCCTGTGCTCCTAATAGACACAGGGTGACTTACACATAGGAGGGGCCGGGGGAGCTGGGCAAGGAGTTTCCTGACCTCTCTAAGGTAAAGCCCCCCGCCCAAAGTAACTCCCGTCACAATGCTGTAATATCTATATACCCTCTTCATGCTGTTTGCGTAATTAAAACCATTGACTATTTTCCTCTTTATTTTTGGGAAATTCAATAAAAATAAAATTACAAAAAAAGAATTCCCAGCACCGCTCACCTCTCCTGTCAGCAGCTCCATCATCTTCTTGGTGACTTCTAGAATCTTCTGCATGTTGTGTCTCTCACGATTTAGGAAGTCACATGGAGGCATTGTGATGGTCATTCGATCACCTGACTTCAGAGGAGGAAATCTCTGTATTGAGGAACCAATAGGAATATCATGTTAGAGTCCCAGAATCCTCCTCACCTCTCCGGTAAGGTCTGTGTTTTATTTATAGAGATAAGAGTGATGTCATGTGACCTCCCAGAATCCTCCTCACCTCTCCGGTCAGGTCTGTGTTTTATTAATAGAGATAAGAGTGATGTCATGTGACCTCCCAGAATCCTCCTCACCTCTCTGGTCAGGTCTGTGTTTTATAAATAGAGATAAGAGTGATGTCATGTGACCTCCCAGAATCCCCCTCACCTCTCCGGTCAGGTCTGTGTTTTATTTATAGAGATAAGAGAGATGTCATGTGACCTCCCAGAATCCTCCTCACCTCTCCGGTCAGGTCTGTGTTCTATTAATAGAGATAAGAGTGATGTCATGTGACCTCCCAGAATCCTCCTCACCTCTCCGGTCAGCAGGTAGATGATCTCCATGGTGAGGTTTAGTATCTTCTCAGTCATGTGACTCTGGTCCTCCTCCATCCTCATTTGATCTGTACAGGTCTCCTTGTAGACGGATAACTTTGGGAAATGAAGGTAAGAATTATTTGGATTGTATTAGTCACACAAAAATAGTACATTGGAGATCTCTTCATGAATTGAATCAATCTTATTGTTGAAGTGATTGGTGATCTCCTGGGCAGTGAGTAAGTTGGAGAGTGGAGGAAGAGGAGGACGAAGAAGAGAGTTGAAGGTAGAGAAGCTTTGTCTGCTTGGCAGTGAAGTGGCAAAAGTAGCATTTTCGGAGGGCAGATTTATATTGGTTGAAGTCATTCTGGGACTTAGTCTTACGCCACAGGTGCTTAAGAGCGCAGCTACGTTTTCTGAAATGTAGCTGCGCTCTTAAGCACGTTTTGCATAGGGGTAGGTGGGTGAAGTACCTGTTAGGAGCTGCGTAGGCCTGGAAGAGTGAGTCCAGAGAAGGCCATCATGGGGGAGGGAAGCAGGAGAAGCAGTGTCGGATTCATGAAGCCAGATTTCAGTAATGGCAAATAAGTTAAAGTAATTTGTGATAAAGAGGTCATGGAGGGAGGTGAGTTTGTCACAGACAGAGCGGGCATTCCAGAGGGCTCAGGAGAAGGGGAGATTGGTTTTGGGAAGAAGAGTAAAGGAAAACAAGTTTTGTGGATTGCGGCTGCTGCCAGAAGGTTTAGGGTGATGGGAGCATTGGGCACAGTTATATGATCAGACTATTAAGAGGGCAGAGATTTAAAGATAAGTATCATCATCTGCTGGAGATAAAAGACGTCACAGTGACTATGGAGGAAGAGGACGGACATGACGGGGGGGGTTACTGGGTGTAAATAGAAAATAAAATCTTATTACCTCCTCTGCTGCCATCTCCAGCAATGTCTTCTCTCTACTTCCTCCCAACTCACCTCTCACCCGAAACTTCCTGTCTGTACCTGACATCACTTCCTGTCTGTATTCCATAGAGACTTCCTGTCTGGGTAGAAGTGAGATCACCACCTTGTGGAGCTCAGAGGAACTGCAGCCCTGAGAAACATCTCGGCCTTATGCTGTGTGTATGTATTGTATATCCTTATAGATGGGTCATCTCCACTCCCACCAAGGGGGATAGAAATATATTACTGCTCGGGGGGAGACATTTTGGCCCCTTTAATTTTGCAGTAAAATTGATTGCAGATTTAGTCATGTAGAACATCTGTTATATGGATACAAAAAACCCCAGGCGAGAGTAAAGGGTGGAAATGGCTCCTGATCCCCAGATTTGGTCAATTATGTCACCAATATAAATTGAAAAAAACCTGCGCTATGTGTAACAACTCAAATACCTACAAAAATAACTTATACCGGACTGCTGCTGTAACAAAGGTATGAATTCCCTTTATCAACTAGAAGAGCATTATGTGTCACAGCGCTGTCCTGTTGTGTGTGCACATAAATTATCACAAATACACTAAAATATGTGGACAGGGCCAGGAAAAGGGGTGGGCAGGAGGGGCGGCTGCCCTGGGTGCAGTGGTTTTATTGCAGGAATGGGGGCACCCTGACCCTAACCCTAAGGGAGGGGGGCTGCAGTTTGTCATCTTTGCCCTGGGCCCTGGATCACCTTGTCCCGGCACTGTATGTGGATACCTTCATATATAAAGTGCTAGGAGCTCAAAATAATATTCTCAGCAGATCTACTGCTCCCACTTTACACCTACTTCATTGATCTTTTGGTGTTTATCAATAGATGAAGTAAACTGAATCATGTGCAAATTTATATACAACATAAAGTGTTTTGTGCTCAAGATGCTGTTCCCTGCAGATCCACTGCTCCCACTTTGCACCTACCACTTTAATCTCATAATATTTGCTGCTATATTAAATAACCTAAAAATCTGTGCAAATCCATGTAAACATACAATATTGTGTACTCAATATAGTGTTCTCTGCAAGTCCACTGCTTCCACTTTGCATCTACTTCTCAAAAAAAAAAAAAAAGTCCACAAATGAATGAAAAGTTGATAAGGTGTGAAAGTGCTCCGTGCTCCAAACTGTGCCAGCTGTAGTGTAGCCACGCCTTCTTCCACCTCTTAAACACATGATGGTGAGGGTGCCCCCTTAGTAGTGCTTCCCCATTCACCAGAGCAATATGACTCCCAGCTTTTCAGCTACCAGAGTCACAAACATCCTTCACACTCTCCTCACCTCCGATGGCAAAGGAACTGGATCCTCCTCGCTCACTCCTGCAAGTCTGCTGCACTTTCTGTCAGTCTCCCTCCTAGACTCGGCTTCCTCCTCCGACCGCTGTTCCAGCAGGAGCTCCGCCTCTTCATACACACTCAGGGAGGAGAGAAAGGGGAAGGATATACAGTACATACACACACAGCACAAGGCCGTGTTCACACTACCAGACGTTTCTCAGGGCTGCAGTTCCTCTGAGCTCCACAAGGTGGTGATCTCACTTCTACCCAGACAGGAAGTCTCTATGGAATACAGACAGGAAGTGATGTCAGATATAAATAGGAATTCTGGGGGAGAGGCGAGGTAGGAGGAAGTTGAGAGGAGACGTTGCTAGAAGAGGCAGCAGAGGAGGTAATAAGATCTTATTTTCTATTTACACCCAGTAAACCCCCCGTCATGTCCGTCCTCTTCCTCCATAGTCACTGTGACGTCTTTTATCTCCAGCAGATGATGATACACACATATATATAGTGTGGAAACATAGATAAACCCCTTCAGGTGCAGAACATTTCCCCACTTACGGGACCTGAACATTCTCCTCGTTCTTATTTCCCGATTAGTCTAAGTCTAAACAACTTAGTTGACTTGTATTAGGTGTGGGGGGTGGGATGGGGGGGGGTTTGTTTAGACATAAAAAGAATCATATTTGTCCCTCTTTACCAGCAGATAAAAAAACTAGCAAAAAAGACTTTGTGATCTGTCAAACCAAAGGTAAGAGACTTCTGGATCAAAAGAACACTAAACTGAATGTTCCTCTGTGTAATCCCACCGGGGTCCATTCTTCCCTCATATTACCCCCCATACATCCCCATCCTAATATTGTACAACCAGTACAGTCCACATCATTCTCTCTCATCAATTATTGGTTTACAGGGAAACCTGTATAGATCACATGACCAATGAGGATGGAGGAGGACCGGAGTCACATGACTGAGAAGATACTAAACCTCACCCTGGAGATCATCTTCCTGCTGACCGGAGAGGTGAGGAGGATTCTGGGAGGTCACATGACATCACTCTTATCTCTATTAATAAAACACAGACCTGACTGGAGAGGTGAGGAGGATTCTGGGAGGTCACATGACATCACTCTTATCTCTATTAATAAAACACAGACCTGACCGGAGAGGTGAGGGGGATTCTGGGATTCTAACATGATATTCCTATTGGTTCCTTAATACAGAGATTTCCTCCTCTGAAGTCAGGTGATCATATGACCATCACAGTGCCTCCATGTGACTCCCTAAAACCTGAGAGACACAACATGCAGAAGATTCTAGAAGTCACCAAGAAGATGATGGAGCTGCTGACAGGAGAGGTGAGCGGTGCTGGGAATTGTTTTTTGTTATTTTATTTTTATTGAATTTACCAAACATAAACAAGTTACATCCATTGTATTTCACAAAACAGGCAATGAAGAGGGTATATAGATATTACACCATGAAGAGGGTATATAGATATTACACCATGAAGAGGGTATATATAGATATTACACCATGAAGAGGGTATATAGATATTACACCATGAAGAGGGTATATAGATATTACACCATGAAGAGGGTATATAGATATTACACCATGAAGAGGGTATATAGATATTACACCATGAAGAGGGTATATAGATATTACATCACGAAGAGGGTATATAGATATTACAGCTTACAATAGACATACAGAATACTTGGACAGTATATGCAGTAAACTGAAATAAGTCAGAGGAACCCTCAAAGTTCTGGATAGAACATGAGCTGTTTGGCCATCTGATGGACATATCTGGGTTTGGTGGTTGCCAGGAGAACGGTATTTGCCTGACTGCATTGTGCCAAGAAGAGTTGAAGCTGTTACAGCTGCAAAGGGTGGGCCAACTCAATATTGAACCCTACGGACTAAGACTGGGATGCCATTAAAGTTCATGTGTGTGTAAAGGCAGGCGTCCCAATACTTTTGGCAATATAGTGTAAGTGAAGGTTTTCAGTAATCGGGAGCACCTGGTATAATAGTTTGTAGATGGAGGATATGAGGTGTGGTTGGTGTGGGCCTTGGATTCATATGTGTTTGAATTTGGTTGGTCGGTGTAAAGCTAATGATGGAGAGAGGGGGGAGAAAAATGCTTCCATTGAATATAAGAGGTAAAGAGGTTATTGGGAATATGAAGCTTAGTGTGGAATTCCTCAAAGGGTCTGAGTTTGCTTGTAACCAAATCTACAAAATGACGCAACTATAAGGAGAATTATCTGCAGGACTGTGAAAACAACAGCCAGGTCTATTAAGAGGAGAAGTCTCACACCAGATTATTGACCACAATGTGGTGGATAAGAACAGTCAAGTTAATGAAAAAGCCAACAATACCACTGCAAAAGGTCCCTGTTCCCCGCCACTTTCTCCAGGCACATCACAAGCACATGGCTTATCTGGAGGTCATGGTACTTGAGACCATCCACAAGGGTTCTCCTACTGATAATGAAAGGTTCTCCCTCTTATGTAGGAAGGAGACCTTCTGGATTTATACGTTTGGTTCCTTATCACCATATGGCTTGAATGAGGACTTAGAGATCCATAATATTGTCTAATAATAATCCTCATATCCCATTAACTTCTTTTTACCACTTTGTGTGTCATAATTGTGGTCGCTGGCAGACATATTAATATTAATAGTAATATTTTATTATTTATTATTATTATTATTATTATTATTATTATAGTATACAGGCAAATATTCCCCTTTTTATTATTTTTCTTTTTCTAATTGATATGACGATATTTTGTACATTTGTGATTATACTGTAGAGTTTATATTTGATGGCAACTGACTCAATGGCAGCCATAAGCATTGATCGGTTAAGTGGCATCCAGATCTGCATAGCTCCGCCCACTCCCCGCTGTATGTGTCCTCTATTGGGACACATACAGCTTAAATACTCCAGTTGTCTTTATCCCCGTGACTTGATAAAGCGCATGCACGTGAAACACGTCATCACGGCAACTTTACAAGCTTGCGTTCCATGCTGGGACCCCAAGGCTTCCTCTGGTTCTTCCTGCCCCCCCCCCCTTACTGGCTGACCGCAACGTCACCTGAGCGCTCTGCTGTGCTCAGTCTGGTTCCCTGAGTGTCAATATCGTATTTCCCAGGGCTTTTGTATTGGCGCCCCTCTATCAGCCCTCACCGCAGTGCTGGATGACCCTTCCATTAATGCCCAGGGACCTTTTGCAGTGGTATTGTTGGCTTTTTCATTAACTTGACTGTTCTTATCCACCACATTGTGGGTAATAAACTGTTGTTACCCTAATAGACCTGGCTGTTGTTTTCACAGTCCTGCAGATAATTCTTCTTCTAGTGACCACTGGGGGCACCTAGCGTGGTCTTTTGTTTTGTGTATGCCTGTATCTTGCACTATACAAAGTGTATTTTGACAGCTGCATAGGTTGTCCTGGTCTTCCCATGAATCCATCTATGATCTGTGCCCTCAGCGTTCGGTATATATGTTTGTTTAAAGTGACTCTTATCCCTTTTACCACATGTTATCACGGATCTATGTAAGTGCCATTAATTTATGATTAGCTGTGCCATTATTATATTATGATTTCAACTTCTATCACTTCTATATTGCACTTTGGTTAACATTTGGTATCACATTTTTAATAAGACACCCACTTATTCTTATTAATTTAATTCACCTATATCGCTTGAGGTTATTATAGTATATATACCGCATTGGTACTAGGTACACCATACCAGTATTTTGCACTACGGCACTTTATTTGTCAGTCACTTGTGTGCATATTTATTCACGCACTTAATTTATTTGCATTCCTGGATTGGACACATATTGCACTATAATTTATTTATATACGGTTTACACTTTCGCACATTTTTTTTAGATTTTTTAGATATTTATTGAGTGGTATGAAAATATTGGCAGCGCCACATTCCTTCCCTTATTGAACTCTAATTTTCTATATATCCTCGGAATATAGTTTGAAGGGGGCTGCAGCCAACACTTATGGAGTAACTTGATATATCCTAAGCGCGAATTTCTCTACATTCATCAAATTTTATGATTTTTGCATGTAGGAGAGAAATGCCAGAATTGGCCCGGATGGGAAGTGGTTAACAGGTCGGTGCTCCCAGACCACCCCTAGATCTCAGCCAAAGCAAAGTGGATTGTGCTATGCGATGGGACTTATGGTGCCATATAAATGTAACAAAGGTACTTTGCAGCAATTTCAGCCGAGAAAGAGGGACTTGGACCGGGAGAGTCTCCAATAGGTACAGCAGTTTGGGGAGGAACCACATTTTGAGGACATTTACCGTGCCTAGCCAGGACATATTATACAGTAAGCATCCCATTGTTTCAGGGATAAATGGATGTCTTGGAATAAAGAAGGAAGGTTAGCTTAGTACAATGAGGAGAAGGTGTCACATGAATAACGAGGTATTTGAGGCAACAGGTACACTAGTGATACGAGTAAGCGGATTGTAAGGTGCCCAGAGTTGTGGGAGGAATGTTGATAGAAAGATCCTCGATCTTAGAAGTATTAATCTTATACCCCGGCAGTGTACTCAGGTAGATGATTGACAATTATTAGTAGTTATAATTTATACACAGCATGTTTGTTACAATGAATGTTTTATTATATATTCAGAGTGAAATCCTCGGGGATTATAATATTGTTGTTAAAGAAGAGTATAAAGAGGAGGATGAGGAGTATGGAGTGATGGAGATGTTTTCAGAAGGATACAAGGATATGATGGAGCCACCTAATACCAGGAACCTACCAGAGAGATGTCCCCGTCCTCTGTATTCCCGGGACTCCACACAGGAAGGTCACACCATCCCTCACTGTTACAAGGTTGGTGCGATGGAGTATCTAGAACATGGACTTGTGGAGATGATGAGAGGATTATTTTATGTGAGCTTATATTTTACAGATGATTTTTCTCTCATTTTCTTTAGGGTGAAGATCTGATAGATATAAAAGTTGAGGTTAAAGCAGAAGAAGAAGAGAGGTATGTGAGGGATGATCAGCAGTCTATGGAGGAGGATGGAATAACGGGGACATTTATAGAGGAGGACACTCCTACAGAGATCAGCACAGGTGGGTCATTAACACTAAATACATTCCTCCACCCATACTGCTCACTGATTGGTCCAGAGTGCCCAGGTCTAGCAAGATCTCGGACCGCAATTTTCCCAGATTTGCTTGCTCTGATATTTGCTGGCTGTGCCGGGTGGAGGGATATGTCTGTATAGTCACAGAACCACTTCACTGAGTGCAGTCTCAGTAGATGGGAGGCTGCGGTGTGGGACCTCTGCAATTTGTCTCAAGTAACATATAAGCTTCCACTGGTTACTGAATACCAATATTATGAGTCCTGGCCCCCGCACTATATACTCTATGTTGTACATTACATACTCCTGACCCCTTTACTATATACTGAATGCTGTACATTACATACTCCTGACCCCTGCACTACATATTCTGTAAAACCAAAACTCTAAAGCTACGTGAAATCCAGTCTGTGACTAAATATACTAAATATATACAAAATATATTTCTGCTGTGTTTACATCAATACAAATCATTAAAAAAAATCATGAATTATGCAAACATAAAGTGCACTCAAAAGTTAACTCTTACAATTGTTCATAAAACTTATGTAAAACATAAAGTCCCCGCCCAGTGTCCACAAATATGATGTTACTTATTCCTGACCACTGCACTGTATATTTTTTGTTTTACATTACATACCCCTGACCCCTATATATACTCTGTTATACGCTAACAAGTTGTACATTACATAGTGCTGACCCCCGCACTATATACTCTATGTTGTACCTTACATAGTCCTGACCTCTACTCTATATACTTTGTTTTGTATATTACATAGTCCTGACCCTTGCTGTACATACAATAACCCAATGATGGTGGTCTTCAGGATCAGTCCAGGCTTCATCTTTGTTCTCCCCCCATCCTCACTCTCTGACCTCTGGTGGGGCTCAGCCCCGCTGTTATTCATTACTAAATCATGAACTAAATAAGGAAGTGCAGGACTTCTTGTGCAGGGAAGATGGCAATGAGTGATAGAGGGGGAGGGGACACTCGTCCTATAATCCCCTCATCACTGTCACTCCTATAAAAGACAGTTCTCGTTGTTTCCTCACTCTCTGACTAAAGTCCATGAATAAAGAAATGAACTGGTAGGAGATCAGAAGACCCATTTACTAGTTACCTTGAAGGGGGAATTGTAAGATCCTCAGAGACAAAGCTGCCTGATGTGGGCGGAGTCCTGGTTTAGGGGAACCAATCTGCTTGTGTCTAGTAATAATCTTTGTATTTCTATTTTAGTAGATGGACGGGAGATGAAGAAAACCTCAGAGGATTGTCTCACTTTGTCTCCAGACTGTAAAGTAGAAGATGAGGACATCACACAGTATAGTCCAGGAGAAAACCCGGCTACCTCAAATGTCCATCCGGCACCACACAGTGTAGATGGACCATCGTATTCCTCTTATCCTGAGGAACCTCAGACTGTGAGGGACAGTTCCGGACCATCGTATTCCTCTTATCCTGAGGAACCTCAGACCGTGAGGGACAGTTCCGGACCATTGTATTCCTCTTATCCTGAGGAACCTCAGACTGTGAGGGACGGTGCCAGACCATCGTATTCCTCTTATCCTGAGGAACCTCAGACTGTGAGGGACGGTGCCGGACCATTGTATTCCTCTTATCCTGAGGAACCTCAGACTGTGAGGGACAGTGCCGGACCATCGTATTCCTCTTATCCTGAGGAACCTCAGACTGTGAGGGATGGTGCCGGACCATTGTATTCCTCTTATCCCAAGGAACCTCAGACTGTGAGGGACAGTGCCGTCCTTCCAACACATAAGAGGTTTTCCTGTACTGAGTGTGGGAAATGTTTTGCACGGAAGTCCCATCTATTCACACATCAGAGATTACACACGGGGGAAAAGCCATATTCCTGTCCTGAGTGCGGGAAATGTTTTTCAGACAAATCCAGTTTTTACAAACATCAGAAATTGCACACGGGGAAGAAGATGTATTCCTGTCCTGAGTGTGGGAAATGTTTTTCACAGAAGGCTAGTCTTTACACACATCAGAGATCTCACACAGGGGAGAAGCCATATTCTTGTTCTGAGTGTGGGAAATGTTTTTCAGTGAAGTCCAATCTTAACATACATCAGAGATCTCACACGGGGGAGAAGCCATATTCCTGTGCTGAGTGTGGGAAATGTTTTTCACTGAAGCCTAATCTTTACAGACATCAGAGATCTCACACGGGGGAGAAGCCGTATTCCTGTCCTGAGTGAGGGAATAGTTCCTCACTGAAGTCCTGTCTTCCTGGACATCAGGGTCCCACACAACTCTTGAGGTGTATTAGTGCCTTCAGTGCTGGGAATGTTTTCTATATGAATGTTGCTAGACATCACAGCTTTTATGTGGGGAAGAAGCCTCACACCTCAGATATACTCCATGGCTGATCTTCATCATGTAAGAAACACTTCATAAGGAGATCAGAGATCACCAAAGACATGGATGAAGTGTTGTCCCCCCCCTCCTCCTCCCCTCCCCCACCCTTCCTTCCTACTCTCCACTCCTCCTCCCTCCTTCTTCTTCTTCTACTTCTTCTCCCCCCCCCTTCCTTTCATCTTTTTCCACCTGGTCCACCCTCCCACCCCCCCCCCCCCACTTTCCCCCCCCCCTCTATCCGCCCCCCCCCTCAACTCCATCTTTGGTGCGGCTACCATGCGTGGAGCCCTGTCTGAAATACTGTGTTCCTGCTGTAATGTTGCCACATGATATGTTGCTCTGTAACCTCACTTTTGTAACCATTACTTTTCGTTCCATATCTGTTCTGTTTGTACTGTTGCATTTTGTAAATCTTCCAATAAAAATGCAATGGAAAAAAGAAAGAAATTCCCCCATGTATCTGTCAGTACATTTAAAAGGTCCACATTTCCAGCTAAGTATGAGGGGAAGCGCCAGAGTTTCTGCGACGTAGACAGGGATTGGTCTGAGAAAGTCAATGAGATGGGAGCGTGGTCAGAGATCGCTAAGTCACCTATAGCCGGGTTGATCGTAAATTTCAGGAAGGTGTGATTGCAAAATATATAATTGATTCTGGACAGGCTGTTGTGAGGAGGGGAGAAGAAAGTAAAGTCTCTACCTAACGGGTGAGTCTGCCTCCAGGTGTCGGTCGGGGGTCAGGGAGTGGGCGAAGTCTGAGAGGAAGGAATGATTATCAGGAGGGGTGAGAGACTGTGTGGCTCTAGATTTGTCCTCCGCAGGGTACATAACGGTATTGAAGTCTCCCCCTACCAAGAAGGGAAGATGTGCAAATGGGGCTAGTTTGGAAGTCAGTGTCTGAAAGTACAATTTTGTGGGGGAGTTGGGGGCGTATACAGTCGCGATAACCATGGTGGTATTGTGAATTTTTAGTGTTAAAATGAGTAGTCTGCCGTCACCAGCATGATCAACAGATACAATCTCAGGGGAAGGCTTTGTGTATAAGAATAAGGACAAGACACAAAAAAGCTCTTAGTTCACTCCCTGGTCATCTCGCGCCTCGACTACTGCAACTCCCTTCTCATTGGCATACCTCTAAACAGGCTATCCCCCCTTCAATCCATCATGAATGCTGCCGCCAGACTCATCCACCTTACCAATCGCTCAGTGTCCGCTGCTCCTCTCTGTCAAGCCCTCCACTGGCTTCCGCTCACCCAACAAATTAAATTCAAAATACTTTCAACATCTTACAAAGCAATCCACAGCCTAGCCCCCAGCTACATCACCAGCCTCGTCTCAAAATACCAACCTAATCGCTCTCTTCGTTTCTCTCAAAACCTCCTGCTCTCTAGCCCCCTCGTAACCTCCTCCCATGCTCGACTCCAGGACTTTTCCAGAACCTCTCCAATCCTATGGAACTCCTTACCCCTATCTGTGTGATTATCTCCCACCCTTTTAGCTTTTAGGCGATCTCTGAAAACCCTCCTTTTCAAAGAAGCCTATCCTACCAGCCCCTAATAAATGTACCTCCATTTTCTCCATCAACCCATCCCCCACGGTTATTGCCTTTTTGTTTCACTTTACCCTCCCTTTTAGATTGTAAGCTCTAACGAGCAGGGCCCTCTATTTCCTCCTGTTCTGAACTGTATTGTAACTGTATTGTCTTCCCTCAAATTGTAAAGCGCTGCGCAAACTGTTGGCGCTATATAAATCCTGTATAAAAATAATAATAATAACTGCCTTGTTTTTGGTCGAGGCTGAGCCATGGACCTGTCCCACCCATAATTTGCGCATACGGTAAAGGTCTTTATGGCAGGTGCATTTCCTGTAAAAGCGCTACATCCATTTTAAGGCGTTTCAAATGGCGCAGTATGGCCATCCGTTTGTGGGGGGACCGCAATCCCTTGACGTTCCAAGATACTAATTTGATATCAAGGAGGTTTATATGGAGAGGATATGAAATGGGTGAATACTAGTAGTGTAAAAGTGCGGGCAATGGGTATGGACCGAAGGTAAGATGCTTGAGTGCCCTGAGTGCTGGTGGAGCATGCCTTCTGGGAGGATAAGTGTGGAAAGGTATTCCCTGAAACAGGACAAAAAAATAGAAAAACAATAATAAACATAGAAAAACATACCATTGAAGTACTCAACTTCACTTTTTTCCTGATAAACATCCTGTTCTCATCACGGCGTTACCGGAGTGGCTAGCTCCCTCGCCAGGGCATAGAACCACTGGGGAAACGTCAGGCATCACGGTATCAGAAGTCCAGCATTGCCGTTAGTGTACCTATGCTTTCTGAGATTCCCCAGTGAGGCAGGCCCCCGGTAGGCTCTCCAGGTCACTCCAGCAAGACTGCGGGGGGGGGGGGGGGAGCAGAGAAAAAACAACAATAACAAAAAAAAAAGAGAAAATGAATGCAAAAAGAACAACAGAAATAGAGCAACATTCCGATTAACCTTTGTGGAACATGAGGGAATAAGCTGCACCAGAAGGTAGCATGGAACATCCACGAACCAGCCATCAGAGAGCCAGTCCACCAAGAAAGAGAGAACAAGAGAACCTGAATATGGAGTAACCTTACGTATCACGAAGGTCTAGGTCTCAAGAGTTCAACGAGGACAGTCATTGCGGGATCTGTTTGCATATCGAGCCCGTTTGGTGGAGTACTTTCTTGGACTGCGGATATCTCTGATGTCTGGGGACTGCAGAGAAGGAGAAGAATCCTGGGCATCCATGGGGATTTGCATGTACGCTTGCAGGTAATTTGCTGCTTCATCGGGATGTGAAAAATATTTTGATTCGCCTGCTGAGCTGGTAAATTGCAGGACTGCTGGGTAGGCCAGGGTAAACTTTATTCCTTTCTGGAAAAGCGCAGCACAAGCAGGTTGAAAAGCTTTGCGTCGCTTTGCGACTTAATGTGAGTAGTCTGTGAACAGTAAGAATTTGTGTCCATCCACTTGCAATGATTTTGCGTTGCAGAATGACTTAAGTATGGCAGCCCTGTCTGCATAATTAAGGTAGCGCACGATCACTGGGCGCAGTGTGTGCCTATCGTTGGATGGGGGGCCCAGTCTGTGAGCTCTTTCCACTGAGCAGGGAGTGGATAGCCCCAGTATTTGAGGAATACGGGCTGAACACAAATCAGGAATTGTAGCGGCCGTGTAAGATTCTGGGACCCCAATGACACGCAGGTTGTTCCTACGAGAACGATTTTCTAGGTCCTCAAGTTTGTCCAGGATGTATTGCTGAGTCTGGGCATGCCTCTGGTCATTAGCTAAGTTGGATTGCACCTCATCCTTAACGTCAGACAGTCTGTGTTCTAGATCTGTCAGTCTATTTGATTGCTCTCCCATTTCTCTGCGGAGCTGCGCTATGCCTGCTGTCACTGCATTATCCACTGCTGCTGTGATCGTGGGAGAAAGAAGGGCAGCGACAGCTTGAGAAATCCTGGCATACTGCTCTTCTTCACAGGTGGAAGCAGCGGTGAAGGAGAAGTGCTGTGGAGGAGCCGCTGTGTCTGATGACTGTGGGTGAGTTGCGGCAGCCATTTTAGGTGTATACACGGCGGGAGGCTCGGATGCCGAGCGGGTCTCTCCAGGACCTTGAGCTGGATGGATTATGAACCGACCCATGTATTACTTGCCCGGGGTGTTGTGAGGGCGGATCATGGAGACGCTGCTGGCTGAAGGAGCTGCAGAGACGGTTTTACATGCTGAGGTGTCCGGAGCCGCCGCTACAGCCGTCTACCTCATCAGGCGCCGGAACCGGAACTTCCACACTCATTCTAAGTGTTCTATCAAACTGTCTTATGAGTATCAGTACCAAATATATTTTTAGAAATGTTTTTAGATAGATTGTGTAATAAATTTGAGAATAAGCCCCCATAATGCCCGGTGTTTACTGCATACAGACGTTGCCGCTGGACACACATGGGGGATCATTCATGTACAGATGTGTGTGTACATCCATTGTAATTACACACACAATTTTTATTGTATTTTTATAATTTTTTTTAATCTATTTATTCTCCTTCTATGTATATTAATCTGTCATCTCAATTAATTTACTTTTATTATTTTTATTTTCATTTTGATATTTTTAATTTTTTAAAATGTATTTTCTATTTTTATTATTTTCACAAATCCTTTTTTTCCCATCTGTGACCACCGCTGTGGGGACACTCGTGTGTTTACTATGTTAGACCGGAAGTGACGTGTTCTGCTACTTCTGGTTTCCGGCCAGTACACTGGGGCTTCCATGTGACGGTGCTTTTATCATCAATATTGTTGTCTTTTGCATCCTGGGTCACATTGCGGCTGTTCCCCCTGGTATTTGGCCCTTGTGTCTCCGGTTACTGCTTTTCCATTGCCCCTGGGGAACACAGGAGCACACACGAAACCAGGAGTGCGGCTTCACTTCCAGTTTCCGGGATCCCGGCAGCTTGCAGTCCATGGCCATCTGACAGCTTGCCGGATCTCACAGTGGCAATGGGGAGACAGAGCACAGAGGGGTCCCAGTGCTGATGATTCCTGCAGGGCCCAACCATCTCTCCCCTGATTGCCACAGCTTCCATCTACATATACATTTAATATATTAGGGTTTTTATTCTTTCGGCTACTCCCTTCCTGCTAGTAGGGGGCAGATTTTGGTGTGCTTTGCTGCATTTAAACACGAGGTATTTGGTTGCGCTGGTTAGCACAGCTCTGAAGAAGGGAGTGCGCCGTCAAATTGTGTTAGCATGCTTATGTGAGGTTGCAGAAACACTTGGGTTTTCTGCCTCGTGAATCCTTGTATGTACATGCTGTATACTTCTGCACCTTTTTGAGCATGCATTTTATTGGTTGCTTTTAATATTAATACATTCTGTGTTTACTGATTATGCACTAGGGTTTGCACCTTCCCCTTCTTTGTTTTTTGTGGCTGATTCACATAGGCATCTCTGGTGTCTCCCCCTGGTTCTGGAAGTTTAGAGAAACTTCTAGAAGTCAGTGGGTGGAGGCCAGGATGGTTGATCTGCATACTTAGGGGAACCTGTGGTTAGTCCAGTCCTTAAATATGGGAGAGCCACGCTAGCAGAAAAGTTGGGTGCAGGGGTGGACTGACAATAGGAGATCATCGGGCCCCCCTGTGTTCCCGCCCACACGCAGACCACAGCCACACAAAGCCTCACCTACATATTTCACTTCTCACAAATGGTTTTAAGCAGCAATATAAGAAAAGCGGTGTCCCACCTCCTAGCAGCAGCTAAACCAGGGGTGGGCAAACTTTTTGACTCGAGGGCCACAATGGGTTCATATATTGGACCCGGGGGCCGAACCATAGAGTAGATGGACGGTGTGTATGTGTGCCCCCTTTCAATGCAGAGATGCCAGCATGCCCCCTTTAAATGCAGATATGCCAGCGTGCCCCCTTTCAATGCAGATATGCCAGCGTGCCCCCTTTCAATGCAGATATGCCAGCGTGCCCCCTTTCGCTGCAGATATGCCAGGGGCCCCCTTTCAATGCAGATATGCCAGCATGCCCTCTTTCAATGCAGATATGCCAGGGGCCCCCTTTCAATGCAGATATGCCAGCATGCCCACTTTCAATGCAGATATGCCCCCCCCCCACGAGACCAGTGCGCCCCCCGCGAAACCAGTGCACTTACCTCAGGCAGCGCTTCTCTTCAGTCCCCCGACGTCTCCTCGAGTCCTCTGTCCTCCCGCCTCCTTCTCGGACAATGGCATGGGGTTTGCCTTTCGGCCAATCAGGAAGCGGGAGGACCCGCTTCCTGATTGGCCAGGAGGAGGATCCGTGTGACAATAGCAAATTTTCATTCGCTATTGTCACACAATGGGCGGGCTCGGGGCGCACTTCTCTGTGCACCCTGGCCGCCACTGCCCAAGTTCCTCGGGCGGCACAGTACCGTTTGATCCACGGTACCGGTCTGCGGCTGCGCGCTCCGCGGGCCGGATTAAAAGGTCCGCTGGGCCGCAGCTTGCCCATTCCTGAGCTAAACTGAACTAGCAATGTCAGCAAGCAGAAGTGTAACTACAGGGGTTGCAGGGGTCTCAATAGTGACCCAGTCTAATGCTCCCCTGTCACATTGGGTTTGACTAGATACGAGGAACAGCAGGTCTGCATATAGCGGAACCAATGCTTTCTATTTTTCTCCTGTAGCCACTGAAAGCCAGCTACTCCCTCCTACCAGCATGCAGTGGCTGCAGGAGGAAAATGGAGGGCATCGGTTCCTTTATATGCCACCCCCACTGCCCCTCCAATGTGTCCTCAATCTCCTTTCTATGGCTCACAACAGCTGTGATTAATGGTGGCATGCTGGATGCCACTGGGTAGAATGCAGAAAGACCAGACTAGCTAGAATGAACCCGGAAGTGATGTGTATTAGGTGACTTGCGGGTTCAGTGCTATCATTCCTGACCGCTGTGGCTGGAGAAGCTGTGAATGGAGAATGATCTGCTCTCCATTATCTTCAGTAGAGGGCAGATAGATTCCTGATGTCTCATTAAAGAGAACCTGTCACAATAAAATGCTATCACATAGGGGGGCTATTGGTCTATTATGAAATGATAAAAAGTTAAGTAATAAAAGTAAAAAAAAAATTACACCCAAAAACTAAAACCCCGCCCCAAAATCTTTGTTCCCGTGTACACACAAACATAAAACAAAAACATTGATTGCACATATTACATAATGCCATGCATGCCAGAGTGAGAGCGATCATTCTACATCCATTATTCAGAGTTCCCTCTACACACAGGACCTGGAAAGGCTTTTAAAGCGCCATCTATGGGACATTTCTGGATACAAAAGTTTGTCATCATTTCATCAGCACACACAATTATAAGGCTGGACATGCTGGGTATCAATTTACTCAGCACAACCTCATCTCTTATATTTTACCAAAAAATAAGAAATAAAACACTGTATGTCCTCTAATATTACATTTATTGTATTTGTTACTGAAAGTTACCATTGATGAACTATTGGGTTATTACCATGTGACATAAAATGTAACTTCCACCCTTTTATTCTCCAGGACCTCTGCTTTCACAATATATATGTTTAGGTGTTTAACAGAGTACCCAACATTTTATATTCCGGAAATGTCCCTGCTGTGCCACATTCTCTAGCTGTGCTGGGAACTCAGCCTACTCTCCTCCAATGATCAGTCTTATCCTGACACACCGCCCCCTGCACAGCCATTCACTGGGAAGATCAGGGTGCTGCTGTTTATCTTGCCCCAGCTCTTAGGCAGCTGAGAACAGAGGAATGGGATCACTTATAAAAAAAGGGGAAAAAGGTATACAGATGTGTGTATCTATATATATATATATATATATATACATATATATATATATATATATATATATATATACACATTACATTCTTCTCTTTTCTTAGCTGCCTAAGAACTGGGGGAGGAGAAACAGCAGTGAACTGTATATATGAGATGCACCTGTATATATATACACACATACACACACATACGGTATACACAAATGTTTTGCCTTTTATTTCTATTGTAAACTGAATGGGTTGTTCTACAAGGCGATCGTTTACATACACAGCACTTTTGCGGCACTTTTCAGGTGCTTTTGAGACGTTAGCAGTGCACTTTTTTTAAGGACATGCGACTCAAAAACTGCAACTAAAAGAAAGAAAGAAAAGTAAGTCTGTCCGGGGATCTACAGCCAGCCATTCCTGGAGTCAGCACTTTGTGTGTGGAACCTGCAGATAGGGGAGCCAAGGAGATCATATTATGTAGAAGAGGGGTTGTTTGTCTCGGAAGACACGAACCATTCTTTCATTTAGCATTATCCATGTGAGCTTACACTTCGTTAGGACGATGTCTATATCTGAGCTTTTCCAGGCGGTCCCAATAGCAATTTTGGCCGCCAAGAACATGAAGTATATTAAGGAAGAGAGGAAAGATTGCTGGTGCCGCACATCCATGGAGTCCTGTGGTGGTATGAGAGAGACAACCTCAGCCTGGGCTCCCACCAGGCCACACCCCCAACGTATTTTACTCCGCCCCCGGAGCTTAGTCATGGGGAAGAACATGAAGTATATTAAGGTCTGTGTGTGTCTCAGAACATTTTCTACTGGTTTATTCAGTAGGGTAATACTTGCATCTTTGGTAACAATGACCGTCGTAACTGAAAAAATAAAAGAGTGTCCCCTCATCCAGAAGGGGCGCACTTTAGGACAAGTCCACCATATGTGTAGAAATGTGTCCATCTTGCCACAACCCCTGAAGCAGGAGGGCGACGAGCCCGGGTGATGACACCAATTTCTATCATACTTAGCGCCATCAAATGGCCAAATGCACATTTTTAGTTTTAAATGAATGGTTGGTTTAACCACTTAAGCACCGCAAGGTTTTACCCCCTTCATGACCAGAGCATTTTTTGCTATTCAGCACTGCGCTACTTTAACTGGGAATTGCGAGGTCATGCAACACTGTACATAAATTATATTAATATCATTTTTTTTACATAAATAAAGCTTTTTTGTGGCCTTCGTTCACAACTAGGTTTATTTTTTATTATATTAAAAAAAATCATACATTTTGTAAAAAAAAAAAAAACCAAAAAAAAAACAATATTTCTATTATAAAATATATCCAATAAACAGAAAATTATAAAAAAAAAAATCTAAATGTCTGTATAAGTTTAGGTCCAACTGTATTCTGCTACATGACTTTGGTTATATAAAAAAAAAAAAAAAATCCCATGAAGTGTATATTAATTGGTTTGAGTGAAAGTTATAGTCTATAAACTATGGTGGAATTTACACAGCTTTGACGTTACTTGTAATGGTGGTGATCAGCAACTTAGAGCGGGACTGTAATAGTGTGGCGGACAATTTGGCGCTAGCTGACATTCCCTGGGAGGGGCATTAACTGACACTGACATCACTAGTGACACCAATACATTGATCAATAATACAATACACTGTCACTGTACTAATGACACTGACTGGGAAGGGGTTAATATCTAGGGGCAATCAAAGGGTTGACTGTGTGCCTGACAAGGTGTAGTGTGTGTAATCTGTGCTGCTTTCACTAACCTCCCTTTTTTTATTTCCCTCATTTACAGAAAATTCATTGGACGAATGTGACAAACAATCATTCAGCTGTTAAAAATTCTGGCTGTATATTAAATAACACAGTGATTTCCTATGATCGCCAGCTCCATCTAGTGGACATATTACGGTATTTTTCCTGAAATACCTCCATCAGTAAAATCAGTGCAATAAGGCATTATGGCAACTAGATGGAGCCAATGATCATATGAAATAAAATATTGCCAAAACTTGTCACAGCTGGGTGAATGTTGGTCACACTCATTCAACTAGTTTTGTATTTTTAAATAGACATCTAAATGTTTCTGAAAGCTCACACCACAAAATGTACTCAGCCAATGAAAGGTAATGACTCTGTGACAGACCTAACCAGGACAGAGGCTTTTGGAGAGGACAGGGAGCGAGCCTCTTACCCAGTGACTATGGGCCCTGGCATTTAAGGGAACACTACTCTTTGGAAGGTGTATGCCTGGGGGATCCGTGGAGTGGTCTTGTTTCTGATTCAAGTTTATGTCTCCCCAAAACACACAGACTCCGGGAACTGGAGGTTCCATATCCATATTTGGGGCCTCTATGCCTCCAACCAGCAATGACTGTAGATGTTATGTAATCAGCTGAAACCACTGGAGCCTCCTGCTATAACGTGTTTATGGTAAGTAGATCTCTCCCATTGTTCCATTGTCTCTGTCTGTCTGCTAGTATTGTCCCCTCCACCTAGGCTGGTTTAAGTGACCAGTTAATTAGCTCATGTTAAGTATATCACTGTAAGTTATCAGTTGCTAGAGGGGGAGTAGCATAGTTTATGTTGGCTGTTCCTTAGTTATGTTAATTATATTCTTGTTTACAGTTTGCATTGTTAAGGTAATATGATCAGGAGGTAATATGACCTAGTCGGGGTGCCAAGTGGTTCCATCACAGACTCCATTTTTATTTTTCTCCTTCTGTCAATGGCCAACACAGGACAACACTTCATCCATGTCTTTGGTGATCTCTGATCTCCTAATGAAGTGTTTCTTACATGATGAAGATCAGCCATGGAGTATATCTGAGGTTTATATCAGGGTGTGCTTCTTCCACACATGGGAGTTGTAATGTCCAGCAACATTCATATAGAAGACATTTCCTGCACTCAAGGCAGTAATACACCTCGAGGGTTGTGTTTGATTCCTGATGTACAGGAAGACAGGACTTCAGCGAGGAACAATTCCCTCACTCAGGACAGGAAAGTGGTTTCTCCCCCGTGTGAGATCTCTGATGTCTGGAAAGAGTGGACTTATCTGAAAAACATTTCCTGCACTCAAGACAGGAATACGGCTTCTCCCCCGTGTGAGATCTCTGATGTCTGGAAAGAGTGGACATATCTGAAAAACATTTCCCGCACTCAGGACAGGAATACGGCTTCTCCCCCGTGTGAGATCTCTGATGTGTGTTAAGATGGGGCTTCTGTGAAAAACATTTCCCACATTCAGGACAGGAATACGGCTTCTCCCCTGTGTGAGACCTCTGATGTGTAACAAGGTTTTCTTTTCGTACAAAACATTTCCCACACTCTGAACAGGAAAATGGCTTCTCCCCCGTGTGAGACCTCTGATGTATAACAAAGTGTGATTTTCGTGCAAAACATTTCCCACAATCTGAACAGGAAAATGGTTTCAGCCCCGTGTGCAGTTGCTGATGTGTGTGAAGATGGGAGATCTGTGAAAAGCATTTCCCACACTCAGGACAGCAATATGGCTTTTCCCCCGTGTGACGTCTCTGATGAATGACAAAATATCTTTTTTTTGGAAAACATTTCCCACACTCAGGACAGGAATAAGTCTTTTCATCCATGTGAGACTTCTGATGTCTGGCGAGACTGGACATCTGTGAAAAACATTTCCCACACTCAGAACAGGAAAGTGGCTCCTGCTCCGCATGCGATCTCTGATGTTTGTAAAGAATGGACTTGTCTGAAAAACATTTTCCGCACTCAGGACAGGAATATGGCTTCTCCCCCGTGTGAGATCTCTGATGCGTGATAAAATGGGACTTTCTTGAAAAACATTTCTCACACTCATCACAGGAATATCTCTTCTCCCCTGTGTGTAATCTCCGATGTACGTAAAGATTGGACTTGTGTGAAAAACATTTCCCACACTCAGGACAGGAATATGGCTTCTCACCTGTGCAAGATCTTTTGTGCACATCAAGATTGCATTTAAAATGGAAACTCTTCCCGCACTCAGTACAGGAAAGGCTCTTATCTGTTGGAAGGACGGCATTGTCCCTCACAGTCTGAGGTTCCTCAGGATAAGAGGAATATGATGGTTCGGTACCGTCCCTCACAGTCTGAGGTTCCTCAGGATAAGAGGAATACGATGGTCCCGCACTGTCCCTCACAGTCTGAGGTTCCTCAGGATAAGAGGAATACGATGGTCCCGCACTGTCCCTCACAGTCTGAGGTTCCTCAGGATAAGAGGAATACGATGGTCTGGCACTGTCCCTCACAGTCTGAAGTTCCTCAGGATAAGAGGAATACGATGGTCCGGCACTGTCCCTCATAGTCTGAGGTTCCTCAGGATAAGAGGAATATGATGGTCTGGCACTGTCCCTCACAGTCTGAAGTTCCTCAGGATAAGAGGAATACGATGGTCCGGCACTGTCCCTCATAGTCTGAGGTTCCTCAGGATAAGAGGAATACGATGGTCCATCTACACTGTGTGGTGCCGGATGGACATTTGAGGTAGCCGGGTTTTCTCCTGGACTATACTGTGTGATGTCCTCATCTTCTACTTTACAGTCTGGAGACAAAGTGAGACAATCCTCTGAGGTTTTCCTCATCTCCCGTCCATCTACTAAAATAGAAATACAAAGATTAATACTAGACATCAGGAGATTGGTTCCCCTAAACCAGGACTCCGCCCACACCAGACAGCTTTGTCTCTGAGGATCTTACAATTCCCCCCACAAGGTAACTAGTAAATGGGCCTCTGATCTCCTACCAGTTCATTTCTTTATTCATGGACCTTAGTCAGAGAGTGAGGAAACAACGAGAACTGTCTTTTATAGGAGTGACAGTGATGAGGGGATTATAGGACGAGTGTCCCCTCCCCCTCTGTCACTCATTGCCATCTTCCCAACACAAGAAGTCCTGCACTTCCTTATTTAGTTCATGATTTAGTCATGAATAACAGCAGGGATGAGCCCCACCAGAGGTCAGAGAGTGAGGATGGGGGGAGAACAACCAAGATGAAGACTGGACTGATCCTGAAGACCACCATCATTGGGTTACTGACTCCTCCCTCATTATCACTTTCTGTTTAAAGTTCCAAAGATTGAGGATGTTATCAAATTATTATCACCATGTAAAAGTCTGTCCTCCAATCAAATCATCAGATATAAAACATCCAGCTGGTAGAAAATGGGAGCAAAAGAAGTAAAGCCTATGTAATGAACTTAATATATAGGATAAACAAGGTAAGACTATAAAGTATATAGTGCAGGAGTCAGGAGTATGTGATGTACAACATAGAGTATATAGTGCATGTGTCAGGATTATGTAATGTACAACATAGAGTATATAGTGCAGGAGTCTGTAATGTACAACATATAGTATATAGTGCAGGGGTCAGGAGTATGTAATGTAAAACATAGAGTATATAGTGAAGGGGTCAGGAGTATGTAATGTACAACATAGAGTATATAGTGCAGGGGTCGGGAGTATTTAATGTACAACAGAGTATATAGTGCAGGGGTCAGGAGTATGTAATATACAATATAGAGTATATAGTGCAGGGGTCAGGAGTATTTAATTTACAATATAAATTATATAGTGTAAAGTTCAGGACTAGGGATGGGCTGGACATTTGAGTCAAACGTAAGTTCGACTCGAACATCGGGTGTTCGCATGTTCGGCAAGTTTTCCTGCCGATGAGCGCCCCATAATGCACTGTGCGATTGCAGTACATTAAGTGCTTATGATTGTCCAAAGCATGTACCTGACCTGTATGCTTTGGCCAATCACAGCACAATCTCCTGTCAAAGCCATACTTGGCCAAAGGCAGAGTGCCTTTAGCCAATCATGGCTCAAGGGCTATGCTCACGGCCCATACTTTATAGTGCTGCTGCTTACACGGCAGCCGTGTATAGTGTGTGATAATAGAGGTTAGGCAGGTAGTTAGTGGACAGCTAATTGAGTTAATTTAGTGCAGTCAGTGTAGTGTTCAGGTAATACCCCTCTTTTAAAATGTATAGATATGTTGTAGTCCTGGGTCCCCTCTTGGTGCTCCCCAAGTTTTGTGTCCCTGTCACTTATAGTTCGTGAGCAGTGCCATGCCAAGCTGACCATAATTTCTAATAGACGCCAATGAGCACTGAAAACTGAAAATTGGTCTGGGCAGGAAGGGGGTGAAAGTGCCCTGTTTTTAAGTGATTAAAGGGAACGCTATGACAGAAATAAAAAAAAAAAAAAAACGGCATGGGGTCCCCACAAAATCCATACCAGACCCTTATCTGAGCATGCAGCCTGGCAGGCCAGGATGGGGGGGAGGGACGAGCGAGCACCCCCCCTCCTTAACCACACCAGGCCGCTTGCCCTCAACATGGGTGCCCCCAAAGCACCTTGTCCTCATGTTGATGGGGACAAGGGCCTCTTCCCGACAACCCTGGGCTGTGATTGTGGGGGTCTGCAGGTGGGGGCTTATCAGAATCTGGAAGGCCCCTTTGACAAGGGGGCCCCCAGATTCCGCCCCCCCCATGTGAATGGGTATCGGGTACATCGTACCCCTACCCATTTGTACCCCTTGCCTATAAAAGAGTTGTTAAAGCTCAAGAGCGTAATTCGGTGGGACACCTCTGTAGAGGCAGAAGTGTCTTAATTTTTTCTATTTTTCAGGTAAGGCGGGCACCGTGATTGAGGATGGATTTACATTGGGGGACACTATTTTTTTTATTTTTTTCTTTGAAAAAAGGACTTGTCAAAAATTGTCTTTTGTGTTTATTTTTTTGTACACTTTTTTGGTGAATGGGTAGGGGTACGATGTACCCGATACCCATTCCCATGGGGGGGGCAGGATCTGGTGGCCCCCATGTTAAAGGGGGCTTCCAGATTCTGATAAGCCCCCCACCCGCAGACAACTACAGCCCATAGTTGTCGGGAAGAGGCCCTTGTCCCCATCAACATGTTGAGGGCATGTGGCCTGGTATAGTTCAGGAGGGGGGGGGGGGCGCTTGCTCGTCCCCTCCCTCTTTCCTGGCCTGCCAGGCTACATGCTCGGATAAAAGTCTGGTATGGATTTTGGGGGGGCCTCACACCGTTTTTTTTTTAAATTTTGGCATGGGTTTCCCCTTAAAACTGAATTGCCGGGAGTCGATGATACATTACAGCCACAAGCAAGTTTAAATTACATTTTTTCCTTTAGAAATGTCAGTATTGCTTCAGCAGGCTCCATATATCGTACAGATGTGCCATTTTACAGGCACATTAAGGGGACCCCCCCAGGCACGATATTTAAGGACATTTTTTATTTTTATTGTTTAACTTTAAGCCTCATTAAAATCACTGCTCCTGTAAAACAATAATTTAAAAACAAAAATTTGCATTGATACATGTCCCCCAGGGCAGTACCCAGACCCCCATATACTTTTTCTAGCAATAACTTTCATATAAGCCTTTAAAATGAGAACTTTTGATTTTTCATGTTCATATCCCATAGAGTTTATTACAGTTGGCATGTTCGCTAAAACTTTTTCCCTGTTGGAGATGTTCTGGTGCGAACCGAACAGGGGGGGTGTTCGGTCCATCACTATTCAGGACTCATAATATTGGTATTTAGCAATCAGTGGAAGGTTAAATGTTTACATGAGACAAGTTGCAGAGGTCCCACACCGCTGCCTCCCATCTCCTGAGACTGCACTCAGTAAAGTGGTTCTGAGACTATACAGACATATCCCTCCACCCGGCACAGCCAGCAAATAACAGAGCAAGTAAATCTGAGAAATCTGCTGTCAGAGATCTTGCTAGACCTGGGCACTCTGGACCAATCAGTGATCAGTATAAGTGGAGGAATGTATTTAGTGTTAATGACCCACCTGTGCTGATCTCTGTAGGAGTGTCCTCTATAAATGTCCCCGTTATTCCATCCTCCTCCATAGACTGCTGATCATCCCTCACATACGTCTCTTCTTCTTCTGCTTTAACCTCAACTTTTATATCCATCAGATCTTCACCCTAAACCAAGAAAATGAGAGAAAAATCATCTGTAAAATATAAGCTCACATAAAAAATCCTCACATCATCCCCACAAGTCCATGTTCTAGATACTCCATCGCACCAACCTTGTAACAGTGAGGGATGGTGTGACCTTCCTGTGTGGAATCCCGGGAATACAGAGGACGGGGACATCTCTCTGGTAGGTTCCTGGTATTAGGTGGCTCCATCATATCCTTGTGTCCTTCTGAAAACTCCTCCATCACTCCATACTCCTCATCCTCCTCTTTATACTCTTCTTTAACATCAATATTATCATCCCCGAGGTTTCCACTCTGAATATATAATAAAACATTCATTGTAACAAACATGCTGTGTATAAATTATAACTACTAATAATTGTCAATCATCTACCTGAGTACACTGCTGGGGTATAAGATTAATACTTCTAAGATCGAGGTTCTATCAGCATTCCTCCCACAACTCTGGGCACCTTACAATCCGCTTACTCGTATCACTAGTGTACCTGTTCCCTCAAATCCCTCGTTATTCATGTGACACCTTCTCCTCATTATACTAAGCTAACCTTCCTTCTTTATTTCAAGACATTTATCCCTGAAACAATGGGATGCTTACTGTATAATATCTCCTGGCTAGGCACGGTAAATGTCCTCACAATGTGGTTCCTCCCCAAACTGCTGTACCTATTGGAGACTCTCCCGGTCCAAGTCCCTCTTTCTCAGCTGAAATTGCTGCAAAGTACCTTTGTTACATTTATATGGCACCATAAGTCCCATCGCATAGCACAATCCACTTTGCTTTGGCTGAGATCTAGCGGCGGTCTGGGAGCACCTGACCTGTTAACCACTTCCCATCCGGGCCAATTCTGGCATTTCTCTCCTACATGTCAAAATCATCATTTATTTGCTAAAAAATTACTTAGAGCCCCCAAACATTAAAAATATATTTATATTTTCAGCAAAGACCCTAGAGAATAAAATGGTGGTTGCAGCAATTTTTCAAGCACAATTTCTTTGGAAAAAATACACTTTCATGAATTTTAATGAAAAAAATAAAAAAGCACCATTGTGACGGTACTCACCATCACTGGGAGTGAAAGACAGATACTTAACGGTTTGGATTGCTTCAAGTGGGACAGTAATATTTGTCAACAATATCTCTCAAGGGATATGAAGATTTAATCCCACTTTACACTGTGAGACCTATAGCCTGATGCCATGAAGTCTGCCTCCTAAATAATCATAGCAATACGTAGATGTGTATTCCATGTACTTCAATGTAGGAGACAGACAGACTGTCATTGGCAGTCTTGTCCTATTGTCTGTTTTGAGGTGGGATGTGTATTGTGTTAAGTCTGCCTGTGCCATTTTTAAAATGTTAATGACCCCACATTGTTCTGTCCAGATGGCTAGATAATTAGTTCAGGTTAATTCTGTTTCTGTATACAATTTCATCTGCATATGATAATGTAATCAGGCAACCCCTGACCTGTGTGTGGTAATTTGATCATGAGGGGGATGTGTCCATGCTGTATACATATAAATTCTGTGTGTCTGTTCAATAAAATGATTCCAGTACAAGCCAAGTTGTTGGCTAGCTTTGTATGAGGGCGGCTGGGAAAATCTGGTATACATGTTCATGACTGCAAGGAAGCTGTATACTGATGGAAGACCACAAACACAGTGTGGGTCGGCGGTTCCGTTACAACCATAGATACTGTAACCCAATTTTTTGTAAAATATAAAAAATGATGTTACGCCGAGTAAATAGATATCAAACACGTGTGTCATGCTCTAGAATTGCGCACATTTATGGGATGGAGCAAAACTACGGTACTTAAAAATCAATTTAGGCGACACTCGAAAAATGTTTACAGGTTACCTGTTTAGAGTTACAAATGAGGTCTAGTGCTAGAATTATTGCTCTCCTTCTAACGTTCGCATCAATGCCTCACATGTGTGGTCTGAACATTGTTTATATATGCGGGCACAATCTACATATGCGTTTGCTTTTGCGTGCGAGCACGAGGGGACAGGAGCGCTTTAATAACTTTATTATTATTTTTTTTATTTTTAAACCAAATCTAACTTTTTGAATAACTTTAATTCCTATTACAAGAAATGTACACATCCCATGTAATAGGAATAAGGTGTGACAGGTCCTCTTTATGGAGAAATCTGGGGTCCCGTAGACCCCAGATATCTCCTCTACCCGGGAAAGCATGACGAAAAAAGTACATTGATCTCTGCTTTCCAGGATAAACAACTGGCAGTGTTTACATCTGCCAGCACCGGAAGTTACGTCATGAGGTTGCTTTCAGCCTCCCAGGAGCATAGAGATGGCCGGGGACCATCCAGTCTATGGCCAGCTCTATGGTATTCCATCGCTGGATCGGTGTTCTGGTTCCCCGATCACAAGGGAGAGCCAAGAGAGGCACTGGAGGACAGCAGGAGAGGTGCAGGACATCCCCTCCCGCTGCCTGTAAAATCAATCAAGTGGCACATGAGTGGCTAGGATGGCTTTTACAAGTAAGGGAATAGCTGGCTGAAAAGAAAGATATCTGGATGATGCCTGCAGCTGCACCCATCATCCAGATATCACCACTTCAAGTCCAGGACGTCATATGACGGCCTTCCGGTGGGAAGTGGTTAATTTATTATTATGCCTCCCACCTCCACACTTTTATGTCCTGGTCTGTCCATCACCCCCCCAGTCGCTGATCTGAAATAGAATTTTGGCTTATCTACCCCCCTCACCCATGCCCTTTATTATGGTCAGCTGACTCCACCATGTCCTCTCCACTGAAACAATCCTCCTCCCCTATGCTATTTATGTTGTCCATATAGAAAAAATGTTGCACACTGTATTTTTCTTTTTCTATTATCTTTTTCTACCACGCTAGGTGCCCCCAGTGGTCACTAGAAGGAGAATTATCTGCAGAACTGTAAAAACAACAGCCAGGTCTATTAAGGGTAACAACAGTTTATTACCCACAATGTGGTGGTTTGGAACAGTCAAGTTAATGAAAAAGCCAACAATACCACTGCAAAAGATCCCTGGGCATTACTGGAAGGGTCATCCAGCACTGCAGTGAGGGCTGATAGAGGGGCGCCAATACAAAAGCCCTGGGAAGAACCAGAGGAAGCCTCGGGGTCCCAGCATGGAACGCAAGCTTGTAAAGTTGCCGTGATGACGTGTTTCACTTGCATGCGCTTTATCAAGTCACGGGGATAAAGACAACTGGAGTATTTAAGCTGTATGTGTCCCAATAGAGGGGTGGGGAGTGGGCGGGGCTATGCAGATCTGGATGCCACTTAACCGATCAATGCTTATGGCTGCCATTGAGTCAGTTGCCATCAAATATAAACTCTACATTATAATCACAAATGTACAAAATATCAGAAAATAATAAAAAGGGGAATATTTGCCTGAATACTATTGTGCATATTCTAAGAACTAACTAATATTATAATAATAATCATAAAAAATAATAAAAATTAAAATATTACTATTAATATGTCTGCCAGAGACAACAATTATGACACACAAAGTGGTAAAAAGAAGTTAATGGGATATGAGGATTATTATTAGACAATATTATGGATCTCTAAGTCCTCATTCAAGCCATATGGTGATAAGGAACCAAACTTATAAATCCAGAAGGTCTCCTTCCTACATAAGAGGGAGAACCTTTCATTATCAGTAGGTGAACCCTTGTGGATGGTCTCAGGTGCCATGACCTCCAGATAAGCCATGTGCTTGTGATGTGTCTGGAGAAAGTGGCGGGGAACAGGGACCTTTTGCAGTGGTATTGTTGGCTTTTTCATTACCTTGACTGTTCTTATCCTCCACATTGTGGTCAATAATCTGGTGTGAGACTTTTCCTCTTATAGTCCTGGCTGTTGTTTTCACAGTCCTGCAGATAATTCTCCTTATAGTTGCGTCATTTTGTAGATTTGGTTACAAGCAAACTCAGACCCTTTGAGGAATTCCACACTAAGCTCCATATTCCCAATAACCTCTTTACCTCTTATATTCAATGGAAAAAATTTTCTCCCCCCCCCCCCCCTCCATCATTAGCTTTACACCGACCAACCAAATTCAAACGCATATGAATCCAAGGCCCACACCAACCACACCTCATATCCTCCATCTACAAACTATTATACCAGGTGCTCCCGGTTACTGAAAACCTTCACTTACACTATATTGCCAAAAGTATTGGGACGCCTGTCTTTACACACACATGAACTTTAATGGCATCCCAGTTTTAGTCTGTAGGGTTCAATATTGAGTTGGCTCCGCCCTTTGCAGCTATAACAGCTTCAACTCTTCTTGGCACAATGCAGTCAGGCAACCGCCAAACCCAGATATGTCCATCAGATGGCCAAAACAACTCCATGTTCTATCCAGAACTTTCAGGGTTCCTCTGACTTATTTCAGTTTACTGCATATACTGTCCAAGTATGCTGTATGTCTATTGGCTATTACAAGCTGTAATATCTATATACCCTCTTCATGGTGTAATATCTATATACCCTCTTCATGGTGTAATATCTATATACCCTCTTCATGGTGTAATACCTATATACCCTCTTCATGGTGTACTATCTATATACCCTCATCATTGGGGTACTATCTATATACTCTCTTCATGGTGTAATATCTATATACCCTCTTCATGGTGTAATATCTATATATACCCTCTTCATGGTGTAATACCTATATACCCTCTTCATGGTGTAATATCTATATATACCCTCTTCATGGTGTAATATCTATATATACCCTCTTCATGGTGTAATATCTATATATACCCTCTTCATGGTGTAATATCTATATACCCTCTTCATGGTGTAATACCTATATACCCTCTTCATGGTGTATTATCTATATACCCTCTTCATGGTGTAATATCTATATATACCCTCTTCATGGTGTAATACCTATATACCCTCTTCATGGTGTAATATCTATATACCCTCTTCATGGTGTAATATCTATATACCCTCTTCATGGTGTAATATCTATATATACCCTCTTCGTGGTGTAATATCTATATACCCTCTTCATGGTGTAATACCTATATACCCTCTTCATGATGTAATATCTATATACCCTCTTCATGGTGTAATACCTATATACCCTCTTCATTGCCTGTTTTGTGAAATACAATGGATGCAACTTCTTTATTTTTGGTAAATTCAATAAAAATAAAATTACAAAAAACAATTCCCAGCACCGCTCACCTCTCCTGTCAGCAGCTCCATCATCTTCTTGGTGACTTCTAGAATCTTCTGCATGTTGTGTCTCTCAGGATTTAGGGAGTCACATGGAGGCACTGTGATGGTCATATGATCACCTGACTTCAGAAGAGGAAATCTCTGTATTGAGGAACCAATAGGAATATCATGTTAGAATCCCAGAATCCTCCTCACCTCTCCGGTCAGGTCTGTGTTTTATTAATAGAGATAAGAGTGATGTCATGTGATCTCCCAGAATCCTCCTCACCTCTCCGGTCAGGTCTGTGTTTTATTAATAGAGATAAGAGTGATGTCATGTGACCTCCCAGAATCCTCCTCACCTCTCCGGTCAGGTCTGTGTTTTATTAATAGAGATAAGAGTGATGTCATGTGACCTCCCAGAATCCTCCTCACCTCTCCGGTCAGCAGGTAGATGATCTCCAGGGTGAGGTTTAGTATCTTCTCAGTCATGTGACTCCGGTCCTCCTCCATCCTCATTGGTCATGTGATCTATACAGGTTTCCCTGTAAACCAATAATTGATGAGAGAGAATGATGTGGACTGTACTGGTTGTACAATGTTAGGATGGGGATGTATGGGGGATAATATGAGGGAAGAACGGACCCCGGTGGGATTATACAGAGGAACATTCAGTTTAGTGTTGTTTTCATCCAGAAGTCTCTTACCTTTGGCTTGACAAATCACAAAGTCTTTTTTGCTAGTTTTTGATCTGCTGGTAAAGAGGGACAAATATGATTCTTTTTATGTCTAAACAAACCCCCCCCCCATCCCCCACACCTAATACAAATCAACTAAGTTGTTTAAAAAAAAAAGACTAATCGGGAAATAAGAATGAGGAGAATGTTCCGGCCCCGTAAGTGGGGAAATGTTCTGCCCCTGAAGGGGTTAATCTAGGTTTCCACACTATATATGTGTGTATCATCATCTGCTGGAGATAAAAGAGGTCACAGTGATTATGGAGGAAGAGGACGGACATGACGGGGGGGGGGTTACTGGGTGTAAATAGAAAATAAGATCTTATTACCTTCTCTGCTTCCACTTCCAGCAACGTCTCCTCTCTACTTCCTACTGCCTCATCTTTCCCCCAGAATTCCTATTTATATCTGACATCACTTCCTGTCTGTATTCCATAGAGACTTCCTGTCTGTATTCCATAGAGACTTCCTGTCTGGGTAGAAGTGAGATCACCACCTTGTGGAGCTCAGAGGAACTGCAGCCCTGAGAACCGTCTGGTAGTGTGAACACGGCCTTGTGCTGTGTGTGTATGTACTGTATATCCTTCCCCTCTCTCTCCTCCCTGAGTGTGTATGAAGAGGCGGAGCTCCTGCTGGAACAGCGGTCGGAGGAGGAAGCCGAGTCTAGGAGGGAGACGGACAGAAAGCGCAGCAGACTTGCAGGAGTGAGCGAGGAGGATCCAGTTCCTTTGCCATCGGAGGTGAGGAGAGTGTGAAGGATGTTTGTGACTCTGGTAGATGAAAAGCTGGGAGTCATATTGCTCTGGTGAGTGGGGAAGCACTACTAAGGGGGCGCCCTCACCATCACGTGTGTAAGAGGTGGAAGAAGGCGTGGCTACACTACAGCTGGCACAGATTGGAGCACGGAGAACTTTCACACCTTATCAACTTTTCATTCATTTGTGGACTGTTTTTTGAGAAGTAGATGCAAAGTGGAAGCAGTGGACTTGCGAGAACACTATATGGAGTACACAATGTTGTATGATTACATGAATTTGCACAGGTTTTTAGGTTATTTAATATAGCAGCAAATATTATGAGATTAAAGAAGTGCAAAATGGAAGCAGTGGATCTGCAGGGAAGAGCATCTTGAGCACAAAGCACTTTATGTTGTATATAAATTTGCACATGGTTCAGTTTACTTCATCTATTGAAAAACACGATAAGATCAATGAAGTAGGTGTAAAGTGGAAGCAGCAGATCTGCAGAGAATATTATTTTGAGCTCCTAGCACTTTATATATGAAGGTATCCACATACAGTGCCGGGACAAGGTGATCCAGGGCCCAGGGCAAAGATGACAAACTGCAGCCCCCCTCCCTTAAGGTTAGGGTCAGGGCGCCCCCATTCCTGCAATAAAACCACTGCACCCAGGGCAGCCGCCCCTCCTGACCCCCCTTTTCCTGCCCCTGTCCACATATTTTAGTGTATTTATGATAATTTATGTGCACACACAATAGGACAGCACTGTGACACATAATGCTCTTCTAGTTGATAAAGGGAATACTTACCTTTGTTACAGCAGCAGTCCGGTAGAAGTTATTTTTGTAGGTATTTGGCTGTTACACATAGCGCAGGTTTTTTTCAATTTATATTGGGGACATAATTGCCCAAATCAGGGCTGCAGTTCCTCTGAGCTCCACAAGGTGGTGATCTCACTTCTACCCAGACAGGAAGTCTCTATGGAATACAGACAGGAAGTGATGTCAGGTACAGACAGGAAGTTCCAGGTGAGAGGTGAGTTGGGAGGAAGTAGAGAGGAGACATTGCTGGAAGTGGCAGCAGAGGAGGTAATAAGATCTTATTTTCTATTTACACTCAGTACCCCCCCCCCCCCCCCCCCCCCGTCATGTCCGTCCTCTTCCTCCATAGTCATTGTGATGTCTTTTATCTCCAGCAGATGATGATACTTATCTTTAAATCTCTGCCCTCCTAATAGTCTGATTTTAGATTTGAAAGACGTGCTTTAAAGCGGTAGTATCCTGCTTTTTTTACTTTTACCTACAGGTAAGCCTATAATAAGGCCTATAATAAGGCTTACCTGTAGGTACAATTAATATCTCCTAAACCGGCATGGTTTAGGAGATATTTGCAGTGCATGCAGCCGCTCACGAGAGTGGTGCTTGCGCTCTGAAGGTCCGGCGGACCTTCAGCTTCCCTTGCCAGGAGCTTGCCGGAAAATCACTCCGGCAAGTCAAACGCCGAGGGATCATGGCAGCGCCCGCAGCGATGTCCGGGGGTCCGTGTCGGGGCTTCGTTCTAAGGTAAGTAATACATAATGAGCTAGTATGCGATGCATACTAGCTCATTATGCCTTGGTCTTGCAGGTTTTTTTTTTTTTTGTGTTTTTGGGTTTACAACCGCTTTAATTGTTAGCTATCCTTCTATTAACCTATGATTAATTAATTAACAAACAACCACCCCCACCCTTAACAGTATAAAACTAGAGCACCCTTATGGGGACAGCACGTTACTGGGGGGAACGTTGCTGGGGGTTCTTTCCTTTAGTGATTCTTTCTCTAAGTGTTTCTTTATACAAGTGATTTGCACTTCAGCGATTGCACAAAGTGAACATAAATAATAAACTGCACTGAAAAGCACCAAACAGACTGCAGGTGATCCTGCCTCTCTATTCAGCTCTCCTTCCACTCTATAACATGCGCTCTCTACCACTCCTTCTGGTAGTTGTGTCCTCTCTCCTTATACTCTCTTTCCTTCACCCCTCTTCTCCACCCCACACCTTATATATATCACCCTCCCTTCTGTCCTCTCCCTATTACTGCACTCACCAACTCCTGCTAATTCTATACCCACATGCTGATAAAACATCCAGGACTCTGGGACACGTCCCTTCATATAAATCGCACTACCTCACTCAGTTCTTCTAACCTCTGGAGATTTATCCCTGAACCCTGGGCGTCTATCATATAACTGTGCCCAATGCTCCCATCACCCTAAACCTTCTGGCAGCAGCCGCAATCCACAAAACTTGTTTTCCATTACTCTTCTTCCCAAAACCAACCTCCCCTTCTCCTGAGCCCTCTGGAATGCCCGCTCTGTCTGTGACAAACTCACCTCCCTCCATGACCTCTTTATCATGAATTCCTTTAACTTATTTGCTATTACCGAAATCTGGCTTCATGAATCCGACACTGCTTCTCCTGCTTCCCTCCCCCATGATGGCCTTCTCTGGACTCACTCTTCCAGACCTACACAGCTCCTAACAGGTACTTCACCCACCTACCCCTACTGACACTCACCTCTTCAGAGGCACATTGTATTTGTCTCTTTTCTTCCATTTCTCTCTTTGGAAATCCCCACAATAATTTTTGGTGACTTCAACACCCTTTTAATGCTAATAATACAGCTACTTCTAAAGTTCTCAGCCTAGCCTCCTCTTTTGACCTGAAGCAATGGATACAGGCTCCTACCCACTCGGATGGTAACACCCTTGACCTTGTATTCTCCTATCTATGTATCCCGTCCAACAATCCTCTCCTACTCTCTGATCACCACCTTATTAGTTTTGCTCTCTCCCTGGCTTCCACCTTCTTTCTTCCCAACCGCCTAACAGTTACCCGTAGAAACCTTCAACACCACAACACTTCTCAACTCTGCTACTGACCACCCCTATACAAAATCTCACCCCCTGTCTTGCCCTAACCTAGCCACTTCTGTCTATAACAGTTATATGTCCTCCTCCCTAGACAAGCTGGTCCCCCCCCTCACTACACACAGAATCAGGCCCTGAACCTTGGAAAATAGATGACACCAGAAGTTTCAGAAAAAGTAGCTGCACTCTTAAGCATCTGTGGCGTAAGACTAAGTCCCAGAATGACTTCAACCAATATAAATCTGCCCTCCGAAAATGCTACTCTTGCCTCTTCACTGCCAAGCAGACAACGCTTCTCTACCTTCAACTCTCTTCTTCGTCCTCCTCTGCCTCCACTCTCCAACTCACTCACTGCCCAGAAGATCACCAATCACTTCAACAATAAGATTGAATCAATTCATGATAAAGAGATCTCCAATGTACAGATACATCCCCCACTTAACACCCCATGTCCAATCATTACCTCCCCCATTCAATCCTGCAGCTATTGATGAGGCTGCTAAACCTTTTTCTAACTCCCACCTGCTCCCGCACAAGTGCTACAGTCACCCTCTGGCTTTATTCTACACTCTCTAACCCACATCCTAAATCTCTCCCTCTCTTCCCGAACCTTTCCCAACTCTCTAAAACATGCACTAGTCACCCCTATCCTTAAAAAGCCCTCTCTGGACCCCATGCTCGCCTCCTTCATTCCCCTTTTCCTCCAGACTCCTTGAAAGCCTGGTCTACAACTGACTGTGTGACCATTTGATTGAGAACAAATTTTGCGATCCCCTTCTGTCTGGATTTCGCTCTCAACACTCCACAGAAACTGCTCTCCTTACAGAGAACAGCTAAAACCAATGGAACTTTCTGTACTCCTAATCCTGGACCTCTCTGCTGCCTTTGATACAGTGGACCACCCCTCCTCTTCAAAAAACTCCACTCCTTTGGTCTCTGTGACTGTACTCTTCGCTGGTTCTCATCCAACCTATCACACTGCACCTTCAGTGTCATCTACAATTCTACTCCCTCTTCTCCTCTTCCTTACTCTGTCGGGGTTCCCCAAGGTTCTGTTCTTGGACCTCTCCTATTCTCAGTCTACTCCTCCTCCCTGGGTCAATTGATTGCCTCCCATGGCTTTTAATACCATTTCTAAGCTGACTACACCCAAATCTATCTCTCTACCCTTCAGCTCACTCCATCAGCCTCCTAACGTATCACTAATTTACTAACAGACATATCAGCCTGGATGTCACTCCACTTCCTCAAACTCACTCTATCCAAAACTGAGCTCATATTATTTCCTCCTCCACACGCCTCTTCCCCTGATTTCTCTGTCAAAATGGACGGCACAACTATCAACCCGTCCACCCATGCCAAGGTTCTAGGTGTAATTCTGTACTCTGAATTATCTTTTCTGCTCCATATCCATTCACTGTCCACAGCTTAGCGCTTAACCTCCGAAACATCTCCAAAATACGCCCTTCCTAACCCATGACACCACAAAGCTCCTAATCTACTCCCTGGTTATCTCTTGCCTCGAATACTGTATCTCTCTTTATTGGCTTCCTCTTACATAGGTTATCTCCTTTAAGTATGAATGCTATTACAAGACTCATACACCTTACAAACCGCTCAGCGTCTGCCACCCCTCTCTGCCAATCCCTCCATTGGCTGCCACTCACCCAACAATTAAATTCAAAATACTAACAATAACTTACAAAGCCATCCACAACTCGGCCCCCAGCTTAACCTAGTCTCACAAACCCAAACAAATGGTTCTCTTTGTTTCTCCCAGGATCTCCTGCTCTCTAGCTCCATTGTCACCTCCTCCCATGCTCACCTCCAGGACTTCTCCCAAGCCACTCCTATCCTATGGAACTCCCTATCTCCTTCTCTGTTTGCCTTTTGATGATCCCTGAAATCTCATCTCTTTAAAGAAGCCTATTGTGCCCCCACCTAACAACTGTACTTTTATTTTCTCCATCAGCCCATCCCCCACAGTTATTACCTTTTTGTATTACTCGACCCTTCCTCCTAGATTGTAAGCTCTAAAGAGCAGGACCTTCTGATTCCTCCTGTATTAAATTGTATTGTAATTGTACTGTCTGCTTTTATGTTGTAAAGCGTTGCACAAATTGTTGGCGCTATATAAATCCTGTATAATGATAAATGTATTCCCATGCAGGTAGTTGTTCTTGAATGTACAGCAATGCCTCTATTACCCCCTCACATCCACATCCTATTACTGTGTGACCAATACCATCCAAATAATTCTTACTTTTATTTCCCAAAGTTATCCGTCTACAAGGAGACCTGTATAGATCAAATGATGGCACCAATGAGGATGGAGGAGGACCGGAGTCACATGACTGAGAAGATACTAAACCTCACCCTGGAGATCATCTACCTGCTGACCGGAGAGGTGAGGAGGATTCTGGGAGGTCACATGACATCACTCTTATCTCTATTCATAAAACACAGACCTGACCAGAGAGGTGAGGAGGATTCTGGGAGGTCACATGACATCACTCTTATCTCTATTAATAAAACACAGACCTGACCGGAGAGGTGAGGAGGATTCTGGGAGGTCATATGACATCACTCTTATCTCTATTCATAAAACACAGACCTGACCGAAGAGGTGAGGAGGATTCTGGGAGGTCACATGACATCACTCTTATCTCTATTCATAAAACACAGACCTGACCAGAGAGGTGAGGAGGATTCTGGGAGGTCACATGACATCACTCTTATCTCTATTCATAAAACACAGACCTGACCGGAGAGGTGAGGAGGATTCTGGGAGGTCACATGACATCACTCTTATCTCTATAAATAAAACACAGACCTGACCGGAGAGGTGAGGAGGATTCTGGGACTCTAACATGATATTCCTATTGCTTCCTCAATACAGAGATTTCCTCCTCTGAAGTCAGGTGATCATATGACCATCACAGTACCTCCATGTGACTCCCTAAATCCTGAGAGACGCAACATGCAGAAGATTCTAGAAGTCACCAAGAAGATGATGGAGCTGCTGACAGGAGAGGTGAGCGGTGCTGGGAATTCTTTTTTGTAATTTTATTTTTATTGAATTTCCCAAAAATAAAGAGGAAAATAGTCAATGGTTTGAATTACGCAAAAAACACAAACAGCATGAAGAGGGTATATAGATATTACAGCATTGTGACGGGAGTTACTTTGGGCGGGGGGCTTGGGGAACCCAGATTACTTACAGAGGATGGGAAACTCCTTGCCCAGTTCCCCCGGCCCCTCCTATGTGTATGTCACCCTGTGTCTATTAGGGGCACAGGGTGATGGAGAAACCCAGTTGGGTTTGCACTAACCAGACTCACAGTACAACCACACTGGACTCAGCATTTCCTGTTACCCCGGTTATCCTTGGTTCTATATGTGTGGTTTGTGTTGAAAGAATGAAGGGGGCTTTATGAACAATATCCCTCAAGAAAATATTATGATACATCGGTTTGCCATTTTCAGGCTGCTTGTAGGAGTTTATCTAATAGACCATTGCTAGATAGTTTGAGGTGGGGTGGGGTTTGTTGTTGTTAAGTGCCTGTATCCCATCGTTCTGTTGTTTCTGTCTGCCTTGGGATCAACCTATTATGGGATACATATGTGTATGTGGATTAGCTACTAAAGGGGAGGGGGGATTGTCCTAGAGTGTATATCTCTTTGTGCCTGTGTTTGAATAAACAGTCTTATGCTTCTTACCACCCTACACTGATGTCTTGACAAATGAATGGGTGGGCTAAGGGATCTTGGGTTGTGCTGGTACCAGGCAAGGGAAGCTTATATGGCAGACATATTTTTCTTGAGTACGGGGTCCGTCACAAGCATGAAGAGTGTATATAGGTATTACGCCATGAAGAGGGTATATAGATATTATAGCATGATATATCATGACTTGATAAAGTGCATGGGTGCGAAACTTGTCATTACGGCAACTGTCCAAGCTTACGTTCCATGCTGGGACCCCGAGGCTTCCTCTGGTTCTTCCTGCTCCCGCACACTGGCCGACCGTGATGTCACCCGAGCCCGTTGCTGCGCTCCGTCTGGTTCCCTAAGTGGCAGTATCGTATTTCCAAGGGCTTTTGGATTGGCGCCCCTCTATCAGCCCTCACCGCAGTGCTGGATGACCCTTCCATTAATACCCAGGGACCTTTTGCAGTGGTATTGTTGGCTTTTTCATTAACTTGACTGTTCTTATCCACCACATTGTGGGTAATAAACTGTTGTGAGACTTTTACCCTTAATAGACCTGGCTGTTGTTTTCACAGTCCTGCAGATAATTCTCCTTCTAGTGACCACTGGGGGCACCTAGCGTGGTCTTTTGTTTTGTGTATGCCTGTATCTTGCACTATACAAAGTGTATTTGACAGCTGCATAGGTTTTCCTGGTCTTCCCATGAATCCATCTATGATCTGTTCCCTCAGCGCTCGGTATACATGTTTGTTTAAAATGAAGCAACTGAAATCTATTGGCTTCGGCCCAGGGCAGGATCCTTCCATAGGACAGGGAGTCTGGGATTGAAGGATTATATAAAAGGTAAGCAGGAGAGAACATGGTGAAGAAAGAAAATACCGTGTGCAACATTATTTCCATATGGACAACATAAATAGCATAGGGGAGGAGGATTGTTTCAGTGGAGAGGACATGGTGGAGTCAGCTGACCATAATAAAGAGCATGGGTGAGTGGGGTAGATAAGCCCAAATTATATTTCAGACCAGCAACTGGGTGGGGGATGGACAGACCAGGACATGAAAGTCTGGAGGTGGGAGGTATAATAATAATTTAACCACTTCCCACCAGAAGGCCATCATATGACGTCCTGGACTTGAAGTGGTGATATCTGGATGATGGGTGCAGCTACAGGCATCATCCAGATATCTTTCTTTTCAGCCAGCAATCCCCTATCTTGTAAAAGCACTAGCTGGTCATGAGCCCCTTGATTTACAGGCTGCGGGAGGGGATGTCCTCCCCCCCCCCCCCCCTGCTGCCCTCCAGTGCCATAGAGCTGACCATAGAATGGATGGTCCCCGGCCATCTCTATGCTCCTGGGAGGCTGAAAGCAACATTATGACATCACTTCTGGTGCTGTCAGATGTAAACACTGCCAGTTTTTCATCCTGGAAAGCAGAGATAAATGTTTTTTTTTTAATCTCATGCTTTCCCGGGTAGAGGAGATATCTGGGGTCTACGTGACCCCAGATTTCTCCATAAAAAGGACCTGTCACGCCTTATTCCTATTACAAGGGATTTCTTGTAATAGGAATAAAAGTGATCAAAAAAATAGAGTTGGTGTACGAATAAAATATTTAAAAAAAATTTATAAATAATAATAATAAAAAAGTTTTTAAGGCACCCCTGTCCCCTCGTGCTTGCACGCAAAAGCAAACGCATACGTAGGCTGCGCCCGCATATACAGTGCCTTGCGAAAGTATTCGGCCCCCTTGAACTTTGCGACCTTTTGCCACATTTCAGGCTTCAAACGTAAAGATATAAAACTGTAATTTTTTTGTGAAGAATCAACAACAAGTGGGACACAATCATGAAGTGGAACGAAATTTATTGGATATTTCAAACTTTTTTAAAAAATAAAAAACTGAAAAATTGGGCATGCAAAATAATTCAGCCCCCTTAAGTTAATACTTTGTAGCGCCACCTTTTGCTGCGATTACAGCTGTAAGTCGCTTGGGGTATGTCTCTATCAGTTTTGCACATCCAGAGACTGAAATTTTTGCCCATTCCTCCTTGCAAAACAGCTCGAGCTCAGTGAGGTTGGATTGTTCGTGAACAGCAGTTTTCAGTTCTTTTCACAGATTCTCGATTGGATTCAGGTCTGAACTATGACTTGGCCATTCTAACACCTGGATATGTTTATTTGTGAACCATTCCATTGTAGATTTTGCTTTATGTTTTGGATCATTGTCTTGTTGGAAGACAAATCTCCGTCCCAGTCTCAGGTCTTTTGCAGACTCCCATCAGGTTTTCTTCCAGAATGGTCCTGTATTTGGCTCCATCCATCTTCCCATCAATTTTAACCATCTTCCCTGTCCCTGCTGAAGAAAAGCAGTCCCAAACCATGATGCTGCCACCACCATGTTTGACAGTGGGGATGGTGTGTTCAGGGTGATGAGCTGTGTTGCTTTTACGCCAAACATAACGTTTTGCATTGTTGCCAAAAAGTTTGATTTTGGTTTCATCTGACCAGAGCACCTTCTTCCACATGTTTGGTGTCTCCCAGGTGGCTTGTGGCAAACTTTAAACGACACTTTTTATGGATATCTTTAAGAAATGGCTTTCTTCTTGCCACTCTTCCATAAAGGCCAGATTTGTGCAGTATACGACTGATTGTTGTCCTATGGACAGAGTCTCCCACCTCAGCTGTAGATCTCTGCAGTTCATCCAGAGTGATCATGGGCCTCTTGGCTTCATCTCTGATCAGTCTTCTCCTTGTATGAGCTGAAAGTTTAGAGGGACGGCCAGGTCTTCCTAGATTTGCAGTGGTCTGATACTCCTTCCATTTCAATACAGGCATACCCCACTTTTAAGTACGCAATGGGACCGGAGCATGTATGTAAAACGAAAATGTACTTAAAGTGAAGCAATACCTTTTTTTCACTTCTCAATGCATGTACTACATTCCAATAGTCATTTAGAGGCATAACTGATATAAATAATGCATTGATAACTAAAATAAACATAATACAGTACAGTATTAAAAAAAAATTGTAAGCTTACCCCATCTTGATTGTTGTCGCAAGGCCAGAGAAGCTGAGAGAGTTTAATGTAGTAGGAATGATGAAGGCATACAGGTATCTTCTGTTTCACAAGCCAAGTCTTCAAAGGCGAGACGCTTTCTTGCTGGTGAATTGGGTCTACAAGTAGAAGTAGCAATCAGAGTAGGAGCAGCTGGAAATGGACTGGAAGGCATACAGGTATCTTCTGTTTCACAAGTCAAGTCTTCAAAGGCGAGACGCTTTCTTGCTGGAGAATTGGGTGTACTACAAATAGCAATCAGTGTAGGAGCAGGACTTGATGATGATGTCGGAGCTGAAAATGGACTGGCAGGCATACAAGAATTTTCTGTTTCACAAGTCAAGTCTTCAAAGGCGAGATACTGTCTTGCTGGCAAAGTGGGTGTATTACAAAGATCAATCAGAGTAGAAGCAGGGCTTGATGGGGATGTCAGAGGTGAAAATGGACTGTCCGTTGATGATGATCTAGGATCAAAATGACTGTCAGTCAATGTGGATGATGTGCGTGCTGATGGACTTTTAGGAAAGTAACTGTCTATGGAGGTTTGAAGTGTTGCTCTCTTCTTTTCCCTGTAGATTTCTTTGTAGCAGGCATAAGCCCCTGAAATGTTAGCATTGACTTTGGAACTTCTTTCAAAATCCCTATCATGCTTTTCAAAAAGAGCCATGGCGCTATCAAGATGACGAAAAGCTTCAAAGAGAATTTTTGTAGTTAAGCCTTCAGGCTGTTCAATGATCTCAACCTCATCCTGCACATCTTCTTCTCTCTCCTCTTCAAGTTCTAGAAGATCTTCATTGCTGAGGGGCTCAGTGTGGGATGCAAGCAGTTCAGCAACATCTTCTGGCTCCACTTCCAGCTCTAACTGCCTTGCCATCTCTACAATATTTTCAGTAACATTAGCTACATGTTCTTCAAAGCCTTCAGAATCATCAACTAACTGTGGGCATAATTTTTTCCAGGCCCTTTTCATTGTGGTTTCCTTTATGTCATTCCAAGCATCTCTTACAGTTTTAATGCAATCCAAGATGTTAAAACTTTTCCAGAATTTGGATAGAACTTCTTTACCATCACCTTCTTCTTTGTCTATTGCTGCAACACACTTGCTGAATGTTCTTTTCAAGTAGTTCAACTTGAAGGCGGCTATGACACATTGATCCATTGGCTGTAGTAGTGAGGTGGTATTTGGTGGTAGGAATTGCACTCGAATGTTAGGGTTCAGCTCATCTAGCGTTCGAGGGTGTCCAGGGGCATTATCAACAAGCAGCAAAATGTGGAAAGGGACACCGTTGTCCTTGCAATAGGCTTTCACCTCTGGAACAAAGCAGGTGTCAAACCAATCTTCAAAAAGGGTTGCAGTTACCCATGCTTTTTTGTTAGCTCTCCAGTGCACTGGAAGTCTAGTTTTAACGTAGTTCTTCAAAGCTCTCGGATTTTCCCATCGGTAAATTAGCAAAGGCTTTAGCTTTAAGGTACCAGAAGCATTGCCACCTAACAGAAGGGTTATTCTATCTTTAGCTGGCTTGTAGCCTGGCATTGATTTTTCCTGTCTTGCGATGAAGGTTCTTGCAGGCATCTTCTTCCAAAATAGCCCAGTCTCATCCACATTAAAAATTTGATCCATGGAGTAGCCTCCGTCTTCAATAATTTTGGCCAATTCTGTTGGATAGCTTTCTGCAGCCTCAGTATCTGCAGCAGCTGCCTCTCCTTGTATTTTAATGTTATGTAGGTTAGACCTTTTCTTGAACCTATCAAACCATCCACGGCTTGCAAAAAATTCTGCATCCTTTGCTGCCTCACCTTTCTTAGCCTTCAAGTCATTGAATAGGCTTAAGGCTTTACTTTGTATAATTGCCTGGTTTACAGGAACATGACGTGTAGTCTGATTTTCTATCCAAAGTGTTAAGAGTCTCTCCATGTCTGCAACAATGCTATCTCTTTTTCGAATTGTTGTTGCGTTAACGGGTGTAGCACTCTTAATTTCTGCAAGAATTTTTTCTCTGTTTTTCATGATGGTGTTAACTGTAGTCCGAGTGAAGCCTAGCCTTCGGCCTATTTCAGCTTGAGGTACACCTTCATCATACAATTTAATAATTTTAGCCTTCATATCCAAGGTAATAGATTGACGTTTTTTTTTTGTATCTGTCATTATTGATGTACAGTGCTGTACACGAAAAGTACCTGTAACAATCAAAAGAACAGTGGATACAGGTGTTACCAAAAAAAAATACACAGTACAGGTAACGTACGAGTACAGTACATTTGCTCTAATGTTTACAGCAGTGCAATTACCTGTATGTTGGCAGGTTTTTGGGTGAACGGTGGGCAGTCGGCAACCGTGGGATGGCTGGCAGGCAACTCTGAGCTGGCTGTGGGCTGGCAACTATGGGCTGGTGGTAACTCTTGGCCTGGCTGGCGGTAACTCTTGGCCTGGCTGGCGGTAACTCTTGGCTTGGCTGGCGGTAACTCTTGGCTTGGCTGGCGGTAACTCTTGGCTTGGCTGGCGGTAACACTTGGCTTGGATGGCAGTAACTCTTGGCCTGGCTGGCGGTAACTGGGGCCTGGCTGGCGGTAACTCTTGGCCTGGCTGGCGGTAACTCTTGGCCTGGCTGGCGGTAACTCTTGGCTTGGCTGGCGGTAACTGGGGCCTGGCTGGCACCAACTGGGGCCTGGCTGGCGGTAACTGGGGCCTGGCTGGCGGTAACTGGGGCCTGGCTGGCGGTAACTGGGGCCTTGCTGGCACCAACTGGGGCCTGGCTGGCGGTAACTGGGGCCTGGCTGGCGGTAACTGGGGCCTTGCTGGCACCAACTGGGGCCTGGCTGGCGGTAACTGGGGCCTGGCTGGCAGTAACTGGGGCCTTGCTGGCACCAATTGGGGCCTGGCTGGCGGTAACTGGGGCCTGGCTGGCGGTAACTGGGGCCTGGCTGGCGGTAACTGGGGCCTGGCTGGCGGTAACTGTGGCCTGGCTGGCGGTAACTGTGGCCTGGCTGGCGGTAACTGTGGCCTGGCTGGCGGTAACTGGGCCCTGGCTGGCGGTAACTGGGGCCTGGCTGGCGGTAACTGGGGCCTGGCTGGCGGTAACTGGGGCCTTGCTGGCACCAACTGGGGCCTGGCTGGCGGTAACTGGGGCCTGGCTGGCGGTAACTGGGGCCTTGCTGGCACCAACTGGGGCCTGGCTGGCGGTAACTGGGGCCTGGCTGGCAGTAACTGGGGCCTTGCTGGCACCAATTGGGGCCTGGCTGGCGGTAACTGGGGCCTGGCTGGCGGTAACTGGGGCCTGGCTGGCGGTAACTGGGGCCTGGCTGGCGGTAACTGTGGCCTGGCTGGCGGTAACTGTGGCCTGGCTGGCGGTAACTGGGCCCTGGCTGGCGGTAACTGGGCCCTGGCTGGCGGTAACTGGGGCCTGGCTGGCGGTAACTGGGGCCTGGCTACTCCGGGCAGGAACTTGGCCTCTTCACTCGCAACTCCAGGCTGTGGGATGGCTGGCAGGCAACTCGCGGATGGCTGGGGGTCAACTCCAAGCTGTCTGTGGGCGTATCTCGCAACTCCAGGGTATACTGCGGCTGCGTGGCGAGCTGTCTGTGGGCGTATTCTGGGCAGGAACCTGGCCTCTCGCAACTCCAGGGTATACTGCGGCTGCGCGGCGCAGGAATGTCGGAACGTCCGTACTTGCGAGGCACTTTATGTACACTCTCGGGGCATGTCCGTACTCGCGAGTGTACGTAAAGTGAGTGTACGTAAAACGGGGTATGCCTGTATTATCGCTTGCACAGTGCTCCTTGGGATGTTTAAAGCTTGGGAAATCTTTTTGTATCCAAATCCGGCTTTAAACTTCTCCACAACAGTATCTCGGACCTGCCTGGTGTGTTCCTTGTTCTTCATGATGCTCTCTGTGCTTTAAACGGACCTCTGAGACTATCACAGTGCAGGTGCATTTATACGGAGACTTGATTACACACAGGTGGATTCTATTTATCATCATTAGTCATTTAGGTCAACATTGTATCATTCAGAGATCCTCACTGAACTTCTGGAGAGAGTTTGCTGCACTGAAAGTAAAGGGGCTGAATAATTTTGAACGCCCAATTTTTCAGTTTTTTATTTGTTAAAAAAGTTTGAAATATCCAATAAATTTCGCTCCACTTCATGATTGTGTCCCACTTGTTGTTGATTCTTCACAAAAAATGGCAGTTTTATATCTTTATGTTTGAAGCCTGAAATGTGGCAAAAGGTCGCAAAGTTCAAGGGGGCTGAATACTTTCGCAAGGCACTGTGTATGTGTATATATATATATATATATATATACACGATGTTCGGACCACACACGCGAGGCATCGCTGCTAACGTTCGAGGAAGAGCAATAATTCTAGCACTAGACCTTCTCTGTAACTCTAAACAGGTAACCTGTAAACATTTGGAAAATGTCGCCTATGGAGAATTTTAAGTACCGTAGTTTTGCGCCATTTCACAAATGGGTGCAATTGTAAAGCATGACACATGTGTTTGATATCTAATTACTCGGCGTAACATCATCTTATATATTTTACAAAAAATGGGTTGCAGTATCTATGGTGTTTTTTTTTTTGTTTGCTTTAAAATTTAATAAAGTGTATTTTTTCCAAAGACATTGGGCCGGATTTAAAGAAACTGCAGCTTCAAACCTCTATGACGTGTTTCAGTTTCGCCGCGTTCAAATCAATTAACTGGCGCTGCGGCGAATTGGCGAGTAAAACAGCAATAATGAATTCCGCCGTCAGCGGGATTCACTTACGATCGCGGCTTCGCCAATTCGCAAACTTATGTCTTCGTGCTTATAGCAGTTTCACATAGCGATGTGGGCTAGTGGATTAGTGCACACATCACATGTCTGTAATTCATCTCCCTCTGCTGTAGGTTCGAGGCTTACCATCTCCACCTACTTTTTTTATTTTCTTTTTTTGTTTATATTGCTAAAATGTAACGGATTACATCATATATATTGCTAAATAATGTTACACTCAGAAGCGCTTGCAAGCTTACACCATTTTAAGTGTTTTTTTGATCTTGTCTGTGTGTCGAATCGATCTTATGAAGGAAAGTACCAAAGGCAAGTGACCAAACCCCTACCCTACTTCAGGGCAAGATGAAACCTCACAATTTTACCATGGTCTTCTTCCCACATTCCATACAATGTTTAGTTCTTTAGCTATATGTGCTTTTTAGCCTTAACACACTCAATTTTTTCCACCATACAGCTTTATTCTGCACAATAGCTAAGTGCTTTGCAACTTCACTGCAGTTCACAACGTCATGGGTTCAAATCACATCACTACACTTGGGATCTCTTTTCACTCTCATTTTTTTAAACAGTTTTTTTAAACTATCTTGAATTTGGGGGGGGAGGGGGGTGTCCTACCCAAATTTCAAGCACATCAATGGAAACAACACAATTTTGATTTTATGAGTGTGGTCCTAGTTTTATCGAGATGCAATTCTTTACATATTTACCATGGTTCTTACAATTTCTTGACCAATAAACATAGGTGTCTGATATTGGACTCTCTCCATATTTCAACAACACAGGCCCTCATAGTCCAACACTACATTTGCCTCACACCTCAACACAACACTGTCACATCCCTACTCTACATTACAACCCCTCACATCACCAGTACAAGCAGCATGCAAAGTGCAAAACTCCGGCCTTGGCAGCTTAATGGGCCATACACTAACAATTTGTCTAGACTTTTTCCTGTAGACTTAACCAAACCATATAATAGAAGCTCAAACCTCAACACTTTCAATTTGGATGCAATCAGGCAGGCCCTTGCACTACATAGAAAATGTCAATCGGAAGGATAAAGTCTTCTCTAAATCTTACAGTGTGGATGGCCCTTTTGTCTGTAGGCACCCACACAAAACAAAAAAACACATGTTCAATTCTAATGTATTTATTTATTTGAGAATGACAGCAGAAGGAGGGATGCAGCAAAAGAATATTGTCACTCTCCAGTCCGTGTGCCTTTACAGCGCCAGACCACGATCTTTGCTCCATGGCTACGGGATTCTGATGTCTTCCACAACTTCCGGCAGAGTTCAGAATCCATTCTGCACCTCTACCAGCTCATAGGGGACAGGCATGGCAAGGTTGCTGGGCAGCTTCCAAGCCACTTTCGAAGTTCCAGGGTGTTCATGTTGGTCATTGGCCATGTGCCTTACCAAATATCCACTGACCACAAAAGAAAATGAGTGGAGTCCATCAAGGTGGGTTTCTACCACCTACACCCGCAAGCAGTACCACTCCTGGAAAAATAAAACAAAGGATAAGACATTTCATTATGAAAATCACATCTTAATGCCTGTTTGCTTCATTCTGAACTTCATTTAATTTTGACATCACGAGTGAAATAACACATTTTATGCCAACTTACACAAACCAGAAATCATTAATGTAAACATTTGAATACACACCTGTGACGCCAGACAGCCCATCACCACAGGCTTCCCATGGTACGTGCCATGATTCCAAGATGTTGATGTTCTGGAAAATTACAACACCATAAGATACCAAGCAGCCGTTCATGTTATCAATAACTACACAGGTGGCATAGACACAAATAAACACCTGCCAGCTCTTCTCAGCCCTTTACACTATTCACAATACCAACATGTTTATGGTTAGAGGTGCATGTTTTTGCTCAAGTAACACAATTTTACCAATGTTGACTACACTTTATCTACAATGGCAAGTGTCATTGGCAGATGATAATCACCCTCTGTCTCCCTGTGAGTGGCACCTCTGCTAACTAGCTAATTAATACACATGCCCTATCTTGACCGGTTACAGTACTTACATGTAAAGTGGCTAGCAACCAGGGTATTCCGGGTGGCCATACCGGCAACGGTGCTCCGCCGCCTGGGGGCCGCCGGCTGACGGACCTCTGGCTCCCTCTCCTCCGTCAGCTCCCAAGAATCATCCCGGGCAACGCACATGTTGTGCAACACGCAGCACGCCAGGATGATCTTGGAAGCCTTTGTAGGAGAGTACAGGAGTTCACCCCCAGGCCGGGCCAAGCAGAGAAACCGGGACTTGAGAAGACCTATGGTCAACTCAATGATACTCCGGCTTCTCCGCAAGGCCCTGTTGTAATTCCTCTCTGCTGGGCCCTGGGGGTACCTGATTGGAGCCATCAGCCACGTCAGCTGCGGGTAACCAGCATCCCCTGAAAAATAAGAAAAATATACATTAGTTCTTCCTATCATGTGACTTTAGATGACTCCTCAAAATGGGAGACAATTAGGCATTTTACTAAACAACCTGCTCGTCTGTTTGCAAAAAATCATATGAAACATCTCAACTCTGTCTAACTGCCTAAATCACTAATACAAATGGGAAAAAGGACACACAAAGTGGTGGGTTTCTCTTGCAAGTTCCAACTTGGCCCCTATTTTGTTCCTATTACATTAGCCTAGGTCTTACTTCTGGAATATATCTGCAACTAGAGTGAGGAAACCAATATTGACTCACTTATGCAAAGTACTTTGGGGATATGGCAATACCATTGGAATCATTTGTAGGTTTTCTTTGGGTGGCTAGAGGACACCATTTACACATTGGTTAACCACCTTCATTGGACTCAAAGACAACTTTGCAAATCTTTCTTTTGTGAGCTGCTAAGCTGCTGATCTGGTTGTGTGTGAACAGCCTGACAACTAATAACACATCCATTTTAGGTAGGCTTTGCTTAAATCAGGGTGTACACCGATGTAGCTTATTCCTATGTCTATGTAATCTTACAGTTTATGTTGTTAAGACAAAATACTTTACCAATAAGCCACCCTTCGGGCATTTGTCCACTTTCAAACACCTCGTACAGAGTACTTGTTCTTAACATACTGGAATCATGGCACGACCCTGGGTGACCAGTGTTGACACTCATGATGCGCTGTTTGGCGTCACACACTAATTGGACGTTCACAGAGTGGTACTGCTTGCGGTTCCGGTATTCACTTTCGTGGCTCCTTGGGGGCCTAATGGCTATGTGGGTGCCATCGATTGCCCCTAGGATTTGCGGCATGTGTGCCCGCCGGTAGAAACCCAACTTGACTTCATTCCACTCATTTTCATTCTGTGGCCAGTGGATAAAATTGGGCACTATATCCACTATGGCATTAATGACCAACATGAACACCCTTGAAACTGTGGGCTGGCTAATGCCCATGATACTTCCCGAAGTGGCTTGGAAGCTGCCACGCCCTAAAATATACAAAGTGGCCAGCAATCTGGCCATGCCGGGCACCGCATGGCCGCGCTGTGTGTCCGGGTCAATTTTCTCTGCTATGAGCTGGTAGAGGTGTAGAATAGTTCCTCGCTCGAGCCGGAACTTCCTCCTGACATCAGAATCCCGCAGCTTGTCCAAATAGATCCTTGGAGCAAAAATGCGTGGCTGGCGAGGTAAGGGCACACGGACTGGAGGTGCTGCTGCTGGAGGTGCTGCTGCTGCTGCTGCTGCAGCTTCCCCACCTTCTGCTGCCTCCTGTGCCAGGGCCTCCTCAAACAAGGCACCAATAAATGCCAGCATTGCACCATCTAATGCGTCTGGGATATCGTCCTCCATTTTGAACGCGCAAATTCGCGAATGCGCAGATATATATAGAAACGGCCGCTAATTATCACACCTGTGAGCCAGCTATAAAAGGAGCACATGGCCAATATGGCTGCTGGATGTTATAGATCGATGTTTCTTATGTGCTAGCAAGACCCTGTGACCCACAACCTACATTATCTGGAGGTAAGACAATTGTATCTCTCTCTCCCAAAAAAAAGGAAGGAGACAATTTGTACTTATCTTGGGTGTGCTTAAGTTGTCTATGGTGAATCCCCTCCAACCCACAATAGCTTGGGAACCCCTCAAGTGTCTTTTAATCATTGGCAGTTGGCCCCATGTGCATGTGGTTTGGACATGTGTTTTCTCATGTTTGTTAAAGGTGTGCAGTCTAGATTTGGCATCTAAACCTGCCCCCTTACCTTCCCAGCTTCCAAAGACACCATTTTTGCTTTCCTGATAACTGTAATTTATTATGTGCACGTATGTAGGTCATGCGATTTCTCATGTATGTTTAATGTTTGCAGCCTCCTTTTGCCTATAAAGGATTACACCACCACCACCACCACCACTGTGTTTGTGCCATTAGGTAAGTGTTTGGAGGGCCTCGTGTGATTTGTACCCCTATGCGTTTTCTTATGTGTTTTTTTTTTACATTTTTTGCAGCCTCTTCTGCTCTTTGCCACCACCACCACCACCACCACCACTGTGTTTGTGCCATTAGGTAAGTGTTTGGAGGGCCTCGTGTGATTTGTACCCCTATGAGTTTTCTTATGTGTTTTTTTTTTACATTTCTTTGCAGCCTCTTCTGCTCTTTGCCACCACCACCACCACCACCACCACCACCACCACCACTGTGTTTGTGCCATTAGGTAAGTGTTTGGAGGGCCTCGTGTGATTTGTACCCCTATGAGTTTTCTTATGTGTTTTTTTTTTTCCATTTCTTTGCAGCCTCTTCTGCTCTTTGCCACCACCACCACCACCACCACCACCACCACCACCACCACTGTGTTTGTGCCATTAGGTAAGTGTTTGGAGGGCCTCGTGTGATTTGTACCCCTATGCGTTTTCTTATGTGTTTTTTTTTTACATTTCTTTGCAGCCTCTTCTGCTCTTTGCCACCACCACCACCACCACCACCACCACCACCACCACCACTGTGTTTGTGCCATTAGGTAAGTGTTTGGAGGGCCTCGTGTGATTTGTACCCCTATGCGTTTTCTTATGTGTTTTTTTTTTACATTTCTTTGCAGCCTCTTCTGCTCTTTGCCACCACCACCACCACCACCACCACCACCACCACCACCACCACCACCACCACTGTGTTTGTGCCATTAGGTAAGTGTTTGGAGGGCCTCGTGTGATTTGTACCCCTATGAGTTTTCTTATGTGTTTTTTTTTTCCATTTCTTTGCAGCCTCTTCTGCTCTTTGCCACCACCACCACCACCACCACCACCACTGTGTTTGTGCCATTAGGTAAGTGTTTGGAGGGCCTCGTGTGATTTGTACCCCTATGCGTTTTCTTATGTGTTTTTTTTTTACATTTCTTTGCAGCCTCTTCTGCTCTTTGCCACCACCACCACCACCACCACCACCACCACCACCACTGTGTTTGTGCCATTAGGTAAGTGTTTGGAGGGCCTCGTGTGATTTGTACCCCTATGAGTTTTCTTATGTGTTTTTTTTTTCCATTTCTTTGCAGCCTCTTCTGCTCTTTGCCACCACCACCACCACTGTGTTTGTGCCATTAGGTAAGTGTTTGGAGGGCCTCGTGTGATTTGTACCCCTATGAGTTTTCTTATGTGTTTTTTTTTTACATTTCTTTGCAGCCTCTTCTGCTCTTTGCCACCACCACCACCACCACCACCACCACCACTGTGTTTGTGCCATTAGGTAAGTGTTTGGAGGGCCTCGTGTGATTTGTACCCCTATGAGTTTTCTTATGTGTTTTTTTTTTCCTTTTCTTTGCAGCCTCTTCTGCTCTTTGCCCACTACTACCACCACCACCACGACCAAGTCTGTTTGTGCCATTAGGTAAGTGTGTTCTGTAACTGTTCAATAATTATACTGTATATGAAGAGCAATCTGCAAATCCTGTTTTTTCTGTTTTCTCTTTTGTCATTTCAGATTTAGGAGTTTGGGGCTCTTTGCTGCTGCTGGACAGCCAGATTCTCTGCCCACCTCGTGCTCCCATGGCCCCACCCACTGGAAGGATGAGAAGGGGCAGGGTGGCCAGGGGGGCCAGGGGGGCCAGGGGGGGCAGGGTGGGCAGATCGTCTGGCTCTGGTGTGAGGGAGGCTCCAGCTGTATCCATGAGGGAGTCCACCATCCCCATCCCGGAGGAGGAAGCCGGGGGAGGTGTTAACACACCAAGTGGACAAGCTGGCTCTTCTGACAGTAGTCCTGGAGCGGGTCCGTCCACCAGAGTCAGCTTGTCCACATTACCCCGGCTTCCCCGTTTCACCCACAATCAGTGCTGTGCCCTGGTCCACGCCTATATGGCCAGATATCAGGCGATACATGGGACCAGGGCCGCGTCTTACTCAGTAACAGAGAAGAACAGATTGTGGGATGAAATCCGGGATGCTGTAAATGCACTGGGTGAAGCACCTCGCCACCGTGACAGTGTGCGGAAGAAGGTCAACGACATCTGTGGGTCCGTTCGGAAGAAGCTAATTGCATGGGCTGCGGAGGGTCTTTATGACCGTCAAGGTCGGCTGGATGAACGTGCACAAAGTTCTCTCTGGGATTATCAATTACCTTTCTTGAACATCATAGGACCCGATACCATCTTTCCCAGAGAGGACTTAGATTCGGATGCTTTGCACCGAGGTAGGATATTATCTTGGATGTCAATTGTGTGAGTTGTTTGGAAAAGATTAACTACTATCCTATGTGTGACATTAAGAGAATGTGATACTTGCCCTTCCAATTGTCCTTTTTTTGTTTTCCCCAACCTGCAATTTGTTCATCTGTAGCACGGATCTCAGCCCCTCCACAGCCCATGCAGCTTGGCGAACCAGACGGACTCACAGGTGTTGACATCAGTGCTGACCCTCCTCCTGGTAGGTCCAATATCATACTGTGCCAAACAATGTAGATGTTTTTTTTTTGCCAAGATAGCTCATATTGCTATGTCCTTTACAGAAGATCCGCAGCAGGGAACACACCCAGTGCAGCTAGGCCTGGAGGAAGGTGTTGGTATGTCTAGTCAAATAATGTTTTTTTGAATCTTATTAACCCCATTAACACACATGTTTTTTCTTAGGAAAGAGTGTTGCCTTTTAGATGTTTACCCTGCAAAACACAGTTGACAGCATTAATGGGTGCCGTCATTAGTAGGCAGACCAAGCCTTCTTAACCTTTGGGAGGGTTTAGCAAGTGTCCTATGAGCCCAGGAAAGCACTTTTGAATGTTTGGCCTCAATGCTTCATTCATGAAGCTAGGAGGGCAATCTGGCCATAATCATTACTGACTAAGGTTATGTACTAAACATGTTTTTTTTTTTTTGTTTTTAAAAGAACATCAGGCCCCTCTTGACGTTGCAGCTGGAGTTGGATCAGGAGCTGGCGACGATTCTGCATCCAGTGCTGTGGTATGTGATATAAGGGAACAAGGTGCACATGTAACATTTCAATGGTAGCATTGATTTTGGACTAGATGTGGCTTACATTGTGTGTGTTAAATTAGTGCTATGACATTCTGACGATGCACCAGCACAACAAGAGTTCTATCTTGAACATCAGGGAATTATGTTATAATTTGGTGTGCCACTAATGTTCCAAAAACATCCAGGATCTTTAAAGTCCGGCCCGTCTTTGATTTTCCAGGTCCAAATTCATGGGTATCGTTTGGTTGGGTTGTCCTGTAGCCGATTGATGGCAAGATTTTAGACAACATACGTAGATGTATAAAGTCATTGGTGTAGTAACAGATTTACCAAAAGCATAAACAACCTACCACACCAGGGTTAATTGGGAACACCTTCATGTTGAATCTTTTTTGCCTTTGTCATATTAGTCACACCAATATAATATGTACCCATTATCAGAAGTGTTGCTAGCTTGGATAATCTTACAATGAACAAGTACTCATTAGAAGCACATCAAACTTTTCAACGTTCTGCTTGGGGTGTTAAGTTGTCAAACTAATCTGAAATATTTAGTCATGATGTTTGATAATGATTTGGTCTATTTCTTCTGCTTTCAGGTAGCCTTAGATGCAGAGGGATTGTCACCTACCCAACTTCGTCCATCTATGCTGGATGTAGCCGAGAGGCTGCTTGATGAGTATCAGGTCCAAAATGAGTTAAGGAGGCGTACTCAGCAATCTACTGAGGCAGTACGTCTGCTCGGGCTCATACAGGAATCTGTAGCAACAATGGTACAGGTTCACCAGGATATGTTACAGGTTCAACAGGATATGCGTAACAGCTTGGTAAGTTTAGCAGACCAGCATCAACGGGATCGGCAAAGTGTTGACACTCAGGTGCTGGCCACACGCCAATGCCTGTTTGGATCTGAAGATGCCCCATTGGCAGAGCCCTCCCAAACATCTCACTCACCTGCCACTGCAGGTTGTGGTAGTGGGAGGGTAATGCCAGTGTTGGCCACTTGTCAGGCAGCTGGGGATGGGACAATTCCTCCTGTAGCCACTCCTAGCACTTCACACTCCGTTCGGACTCCCACACCCCTCAATGAGCAATCCTCCTGCACAACCTCAATGCGCACTGGTTCCACAGTACCCCTTCCACCTGACTACATTCCCTCCACACCTTTATCACTTCACTCCTCCCCAGGCCGTTCTTCTTTTTTGTCACCAATGCGACATGTCGTTTGCCCCCGCACCGTGGACCACAACAAACAATCAACCACCACTCCCCACACATCTTCACAACCCTTGCACCACCAGCAGCATCAAATAGCCTTGGAGCAGCAACGATCCCATCTCATGGTAATGGCACACGTTGCCCAAATGCTTAGGCTGACCCCAGAGCAGATGACACTATTGGCCGAACATCTTCTGTCTGGGACATTTCCAACGTTCAACACCCTGCATCATCAGCAGCCTCAGACAGAAGATATGATCCTAATGGGCCACTTGAGCACAACTCTACAGTTAACCCCAGACCAGATGGAACTCTTGGCACACCATTTGATGGCAGGAAACTTAACAATGCTCACCACACTGCTTCAGGCACGACCACCAACTTGATTTTTTGTTTTTTTGTTTAATTTGGTTTAGTTTTGTTAATGATTTACATTGGCCAATTTTTTGGGCCATTTTTTTTTTTAATTTGAGGGTGGCACAATATGATTTATTATAGTGCTTCTTTTGGGGATGAAATAAAATTTTATGCAAAATGATTAGTTTGTGTTTGCTCTTTGGTTTTTTAGGAGTGTTGGTGGCCAAGTAATGGCCCTGGTTAATGTAGGCATTTATACACACGTGCTTCTCTATCTCCAAACATATGATTTCATGTAAATTTAGATAACTCAATGTTCACATAACGACCCAAGAAAAGGTCTCCCTTCAAATGTAGCTTCAAAACAAGTCTCAAGGCTAACATAAACCAAAGCCAACATACTAACAATTACAGACCACACCACTCAAGTAAACAAATACAACACAAAAGACATTCGATGTGTACACCAAAAAGAAAACTTGGGTAATAAAATAAATGTTTTAATAACACATGTGGGTGTCTACCAACTGTAGCGTACAAAAAATATATTACAATATATAATAGAATGAACTAAATTGCCAATGTAACATTTGTGTTGCAAAGAGCAACATACTTAAATTTAATTTAGATAAACATTTTAAACATTTTTTATGTTTTGACATCATTTTTTGGAAGGTTTTCACAAAAACAATTCTTTTTTGTAAACATTTGTGGTTTTTTCCGTTGCCATAAAAACAACAAGGCTTATTTGTAAACATTTTTGGTTTTGTCGGTTGCCATAAAAACAACAAGGCTTATTTGTAAACATTTGTGTTTTTTTCCGTTGCCATAAAAACAACAAGGCTTATTTGTAAACATTTTTGGTTTAGTTTGTTACCAAAAACAACAAGGCTTTTTTGTAAACATTTTTGGTTTAGTTTGTTACCAAAAACAACAAGGCTTTTTTGTAAACATTTTTGGTTTAGTTTGTTACCAAAAACAACAAGGCTTTTTGTAAACATTTTTGGTTTAGTTTGTTACCAAAAACAACAAGGCTTTTTTGTAAACATTTTTGGTTTAGTTTGTTACCAAAAACAACAAGGCTTTTTTGTAAACATTTTTGGTTTAGTTTGTTACCAAAAACAACAAGGCTTTTTTGTAAACATTTTTGGTTTAGTTTGTTACCAAAAACAACAAGGCTTTTTTGTAAACATTTTTGGTTTAGTTTGTTACCAAAAACAACAAGGCTTTTTTGTAAACATTTTTGGTTTAGTTTGTTACCAAAAACAACAAGGCTTTTTTGTAAACATTTTTGGTTTAGTTTGTTACCAAAAACAACAAGGCTTTTTTGTAAACATTTTTGGTTTAGTTTGTTACCAAAAACAACAAGGCTTTTTTGTAAACATTTTTGGTTTTGTCGGTTGCCATAAAAACAACAAGGCTTTTTTGTAAACATTTTTGGTTTTGTCGGTTGCCATAAAAACAACAAGGCTTTTTTGTAAACATTTGTGGTTTTGTCCGTTGCCATAAAAACAACAAGGCTTTTTTGTAAACATTTGTGGTTTTGTCCGTTGCCATAAAAACAACAAGGCTTTTTTGTAAACATTTGTGGTTTTGTCCGTTGCCATAAAAACAACAAGGCTTTTTTGTAAACATTTGTGGTTTAGTTTGTTACCAAAAACAACAAGGCTTTTTTGTAAACATTTTTGGTTTAGTTTGTTACCAAAAACAACAAGGCTTTTTTGTAAACATTTTTGGTTTTGTCGGTTGCCATAAAAACAACAAGGCTTTTTTGTAAACATTTTTTTTCTGGTTGCCAAAAACAAGGCTTTTTTTGTTTTTTTTGTTTTTTTGGGTCCCAAAAAAAGGGTTTTTTTATAAATTTTTTTATTTTTTTTGGTTGCCAAAAACAAGGCTTTTTTTGTTTTTTTTGGTTTTTTTGGTTCCCAAAAAAAGGGTTTTTTATAAATTTTTATATTTTTTTTGGTTGCCAAAAACAAGGCTTTTTTTGTTTTTTTTGGTTTTTTTGGTTCCCAAAAAAAGGGTTTTTTATAAATTTTTATATTTTTTTTGGTTGCCAAAAACAAGGCTTTTTTTGTTTTTTTTGTTTTTTTGGGTCCCAAAAAAAGGGTTTTTTTTAAATTTTTATATTTTTTTTGGTTGCCAAAAACAAGGCTTTTTTTGTTTTTTTTGGTTTTTTTGGTTCCCAAAAAAAGGGTTTTTTATAAATTTTTATATTTTTTTTGGTTGCCAAAAACAAGGCTTTTTTTTTTTTTTTTTGGGTCCCAAAAAAAGGGTTTTTTTTTAAACTGTTTTTGATTTTTTTGTTAGATTTTTGTTTATAATGGGCAACAATTACAAATGTGACATTTCTTTGTGTTGCAACGTGCAACATAAGTAAACAAACAACAAAAAAAAATACTAGGATCTTTTTAAAGGTGTGACATTCCTAACGAATGGCTCCTTAGGGTCTGGATCCACGCCACAAAGGTGTTCCAAATAGAGAATTCGGTCTCCGCACCACCTCATATAATCCAGGAGGACCTCGTAGGTGAGGTGGGTGTGCCCTGGGTAGAAAAAAACATGACAATTAGTTTTAGGCAAAATGATCCAAACAAGGATTGTAATTAATGTGCCTCAACAAATATGCTTAGGAGTCTATTGGTTGGCTTTTATCAACACTCTGAAGCAAATATGCTAAATTGCTGTTGTAAACCTTAAACTCAAACTTTCACAGCAAATTGTTCAAAAGGTTACATAAGATGGCTTGGAATGTTAGTAGCAGTTCCACCAAAGCTAAGTAAAATGCTTTTCTGCATGTAAACACAAGCAATCATTTTGAAGAATGTAAGGTGTTTTGGGTTCAATTGGTCAACACGATACATGTGCACACATTTATCTCTATCACCATTGGAATCTGTGGAGCGTTCTCTCTCACTCTTACTGTCTATAGATTGAACCTGACACATAGTAGAGACTCACCCTTAGGAATTTTGAGGGCCAGTTCTGGACGGAGCAGATGTGTCTGCTCCCCTGATCTCCTTTCCGCCATCCCAGCTGTGTTAAGAGAGAAGAAAAAGTTTATCAACAAATGGACTCACGCTAACTGTAGGTTACGCAGTCATGAAAACGCTCTAACACCCACTCATTACCCCTCCACATTTCCCTGAAAGTTTTATTTAGACATTGATATGGTGGTGATGCAGATTTGTACAGTGCAAGCGTCATTCTTCTGGGTGAAGCTTGTAGCGTTAAGGATACGTACTCCCTGCTTTTGTGCTGATTGTGTTTTTCTGATGTTTTTGGTGCCTCAGCCCTGCCTGTTCTAAGTGTTGGAAACATATCATTTTGGGAGGGCTGCGGAAAACTAATCAGGTTAGACTTACACTCTCTAGGTTTTTGGGGACAAGAGAAATAACAATCCTCCTTTTTACATGGCCCCTGTACACACCTCTAGGCACCTCCCTCCTGTTGTTTGACCCCACAGCAGGCAGCTTGCTATGGAGGCACATGAGATGAAGCCAAGCACCCTGTGCCTGTTCAGGCACTAGGCTGTGAGCCAGCCTTGCCCCCCTCCCTTCCAATGGTCTCAATGATTAGGAGTGACAGCATCAGGAGGCAATATTGGCATGCTGTCACCTCAGTTAAGGAGGAGGGGGAGTCTGTTCCAGACAAGTATTAGTGCAAAAATTTGGACCGTAAAAAATGGTCCCAGTAAGTCTTAGGGGGAATATGCACACCTATCACTTGGAATACTAATGCATAGAATGCATTCACATAAAGAACCCGCTGCCTTTAGAACAACTTGAAGCCTGAGCGGGGACATACACAGTTAGCATTTCTCCACTTACTAAGTAGACACATTACTGGAAAAGCACACAACTTACCATCATCAGGTTTTTTTGGGGCCCCTGAAGTGGATGGCGTGGCTGGCTCTGGAGAAACTGCACAAAAAGAACACAAATTGTGAACTGGAATGTGGTACATTACCGAGGAAGAGTATTTATGAAAGATTGACAAACACACATTTTCAGTGTTGACTAAATCAGGACATGATTAAATTACAATGTCCCCTAAAAATTTACAAGTACAAAGCACACCATTTCCAATGTAGAGAAACTAACACCAATTTAGAATAGGGTGGCTTGAGATAACTTACAAAAGATAACATGTCCTGTAAAGCTCCCCAAAACCACCTTTCAAACATGAAGGTTAAGCAAGAGTGTTTCATGACCAACCTTCCTGTCACATATAGCAAAACTACACTTGCTTTGACTCCAACTTAGATTATCCTAGATACACATCATCCTAGCACACACAATTCATGTGAGAATCTAATTTTAGGTACTTACAGACTAGTTCAGGGGAGCCTGGAGTGGGGGAGGATGGGGGAGACCCTACATGGGGGGATGGTGTCCCTTCATGGGGGGATGGCGTTGTATCTCCTAGAAACACAAAGACACAAATACAATCCTTGAACAAAAGCTATTTGATAAAGGCACACAGAAAGTAGTCTGGAAACATTTAAGGTAGTAGTTACAGTGGACTGGGTAAGCAGTGGCCCCTCTTCCCCAGTCCTCCACAACAAACATCCTCAATGTCAGCTGCTACAAAACCCCAATGTCAAAATATATATATTACAGCCCTTATATTTACCAGGACACATTGAACACACAAACACATGTAGAATACTTACTTCCCCTTTGAGGAGAGCCCAGGTCCTCATCCGAGTCGGACCAATTGGCCTCTTCTTGGCCAACAGTTTGTTCCTGGCCCGGATCCAGGCGACTTGGCCCTGCCTGAGGCTCCTCTCTTGCTGAAGTTACATCAACCACAAAAGAAAACAAAACAAACAATCATTCCTCCAAGTTCGACCTAATACACAACACACCAGCACATCCACATTACTTACAGGGGGCCTGAGAAGGCTGAGCCTCCACATCCTGATCACTGGTTTCTAAAATAAAAGAAAAACATTATATATTATTTATGGACACAAATAGGCAGTAACCTCTCATCATGCTAGCACCATACTCAATGCCCCTACAATTCAGAACATAGAAGTGCACTTACACCAATGAGATGCATTGACCATGTTTTAAAACAGGAGGGCACCATGCAAATTAAGCGGGCGCCTAAGGCCTCGCACCTACAGGGGCCTTGCGGCCAGTGGCGGAGCACCAACATTTCGAAGGGCGCAGTCAGGGAAATCTCCCAAGTAAAAGATTGCTTTCAATCCTCGGATCAAAAAGTTGCAGCAGTGTGCTGCAGTCCCTTCACTGCGTCTGCCAGGTGTCTGTTGTCCGCTGACACTTACTCCTCCTTCTCTGCCTGGGGATTGGCCGTCTGATCATGTTATCCTAAGATGTGGAGGAATCGGTAGGTGTGTACCTGCACCAGTAGGAAGTGACTGGCCGGTCAACTCACTCTGCTATCATCAGTTGTTGCTCTGGGAGGAGAGCTCCGCCCTGGACCCGGAACATACAGGTAACCAGGCCCAGACTTGATATTTTGCAGGCTGGTCATAGATTTGTTGTGTCCACTATGCAAAGTGGTTGAGTAGCCCCAGGGAAGTTGGAAGAGTCTGAAAATGGTTGGTGGAGGAGGAGGAGAAGAAGGCCCTGGGTGGCTGGGGGACAAGGAGAGGGCCCCTGGGGGTTTTCTAGAGGAGGAAAGATCCACAATGACGCCAGAGTCAATTGCCAAGGAAGAGAGTGGAGCTGAGCAAGTCCTGCCTATCTGACATGAAAGCCAAACATGGTGTAGATGGAGCCCTTTGCCCTACACAATGACAGCACCAGAGGTGGAAGGTGAGTGGTAGCGGGTCTTTGACATTATAGAGCATATGGACTCTGTCCATTATTGGTAGTTTTGTTTGGAGTTGTCCTTTAGATGTTTAACTGTGTTGTTTTTGACCCGAGCTGTGAGGGACTGAGGTATGACAGCCCACTATGCTGAGACTTATAGTGCCCTAGAATGTTGAGGACTGAGGAATCCTTAGTCCCTAACAGAGGGCACTACAAGTCTTAGCATAGCAGGCAGTATTTCCTCATTCCCCTACAGAGAGGATTACAAGTCCAAGCAGGTAGCCTTCTGCAGTGGGACTTGTTGTGCCCTTGACTGTGGTGGACTGAGGAAGGGAAGTGTAAGAGGGTCTCTGTAAGCTCAGATGTATGGGGGAGCTTTGGGGAACACAGAGTTCCCTTTTACACCAGAGTCCCCAGCTTCCCCCCTCAAATAATGGTTCCCAAACTCTCCTTATATCAGAGTCTTCACACTTCCCTCTTACAGTGTAGTAAGTCTGGAGACTCCGATGTAAAGGGGGCTCTGTAAAATGTGATTAGAGATTAGAAATTTCTAACATTTTTATTTTCTACTTACGATCCACAATTTTCAGCTGCTCAAATGGCTCGCTGCCTCTGACTGCATATTGGAGTGTGGCCGTCCTCCTCCTCCCCTTCTTCACCAAAAGCACAAGAGGGTGCCGTCCGTCCGCTTTGGCTAGAAGCAGAAGAAAAAAAAAAAACATAAAAAATACGAATGTACATAGTAGTATTAAAGGTTGTGAAGAGACACTTGATGGAGGTAGGAAAGGTAGGAGCGAGAGGGAGGGGGGGGGGGGTGTTGGTATTAGTGTTGTTGCATAGCTAAACACATGTCCACCTACCCAAAAAATTGTAACCTATCTGGTCACATGTAATGTATATTTTTACTTACCGGAGATTTGCTCCACAGCCTTTAGCAGGAGCTTGGGTGAGCGCCTTTTGGCATCACTCCAGGCCCGCTGCAGATCCACTATCTCAGGCAGAAACTGAAATCTCCGCTGCAGCCTCATCCGGAGACGACACATCATCTTGTGCTTTTGGTGAAGATGCGTATAAACTTTATCATACCCCCAGAGGAGGAGGAGCTGTGGAAAGAGCAGTGTATGTTTGAGTCCAAGTATGTCCAAAATAGTACAGTCTTCAAATAACATGCTAGGTCGTCTTTGAGATATTGTAGAACAAAGAATTCCATTTCTGGTGATACATATACATCGATGTCCAAATCTACCTCCATGACATAGGTTGCCCCACACTGGTGATTTCCTCTACATGATATAGCCATTTTCTCAATTGGCCTTTCATGACACACCCAGGGCCGCCATCAGGGGGGGACAGGCAGTCACTGTATTTACAACCTTATTGCTGTCCATTTAGCAGGGTGCAAGTAACTTTACACACATGTAGCATAGGTATCAACTTTTGTCACCATGTTAAAAGGACAGCAGTATGGGTAGCATTACAGTGACTGTTATTAGTCCAGGCTCACTAAACTAGCCAATGCTTGGAAAAGCAAGCCATGCAGATTGCTTTTCAGGTCCCTTTTAACACGAGCTGTCTGATTGGGTGTGGCTGTTAATTTTTGACGCAGACCTGATAAGCCCCTCAATTCTCCTTTATGGAGTGTTATATGTAAATGGGATTGCTTCATTTGAGATGCAGATTTAAACTGTGTATGGCCAGGCTGAAGGTACCCAAGTTGATTGGTCGATCACCTGGAGGACAACGTACAACCAGTCTGTCAGATTTTACACACACTTATCGCTAGCATCTCTTGTAGCCACTAGCAATAATCACTGTGTTTTCCTGGCAGGGGCAGCACCAGGAGAACACAATGGAGGGTTTCCCCTGTCTGTGTTGATGGTGGAATCAAGGCAAAATGTTTTTCCTGCAAGCCACGGGACAAACAAAGATAGTTTTTTAATGAATCCATGATTTTGCCAAAATGGAAAAAAAAAGATGTTTGCTTTGTATATTCTTAAGTTTGCTACATAACTAGAACATGTAACAGTGTTATATCATTGCAGGAGATTTCCCTTCACTTCCTGTCTTGGTGTCACCAGGACAGGAAGTGAGGGAATCTCCCGTGGGGATACAGCCAGCAATTCTTTCCTTTTATATATACTATGGACATTATAAGGCAACAATTGCAAGCTATTTCCCCACAGTGATATTCCCCTCACTTCCTGTCTTGGTGACACTAAGACAGGAAGTGAGGGAAAATCTCATGCAATGATATCACCCTACTAGAAATTGTAGTTCCGTCTAAAAAGTATACATAAAGTAAGCACTTGGTTTCCAAAGTGGCAAAATTATGGAGGAGTTAAAACCCCATAGTGTGATCGGGTAATCTGACGGTGTGCTCCTACACTCCTCAATGTGTCTGTTCATTAAGCTGTGCTGAATTATCCTTGATTCACAATTCCTGCAAGAGTTGCACATGGTATGTGGGAGATGCAAATTTAAGGTGGCATAATTATCCACACAATCACACATAATCCTTTTTAAAGGTCCCCAGCAGAATTTGATGGCATAGTGGTTCACAGCAGTGCCATCATATTCCAGTTAGATCTGTAAATTAACAAAGCAATGTGATCTGGGGGTGTATTTAACTTGCAATGGACACCCCCATTCATTATCATATGGCAGTGTGAGATGGGTGTGTTGGGAATGTGATCCATTGAGACAAGTGATTATACACTCATGTGTTTCTTTTAGAGGTGATTTGTTCAAGGCAATCCTTTGAAGACATGACCATTCCAGATTTTTGTGATCACTGATTCCATCTCAGGTGAACCAATTAGCTGCTGTGTGCAGATCCAGCTTATGATGGTAAGAGTGTCAGACAAGACAAACGGGGCCGAGCTTGCAGTGTGTATGGATGTATGTAAGGCAATAATTTTTGGCATTATGCATTTAGGGAATATAATGTTTCTAATCTTGCATATATGAAAAGGGTCAATACATTTGTCTTTATCTAGACAGATTCCAAAGCGTCAGAGCAATCTGTCACAGATAATTGGGTTTCATTTTGTGTAAAAGTTGAAACGAATCAAATCTATCTATATACAGGCATAGCCCACTTTAAGTACACAATGGGACCAGGGCATGTATGGAAACTGAAAATGTACTTAAAGTGAAGCAATCCCTTTTTTCTTTTCTCGATGCATGAAAATACACCAGCTCCATTGTAAATTTTGGCCACATTGACATAGCCTTACTCCCAAACCATGTGGGAGCATGTTAAGGGGATCCAGGACTATGACATGATAGATTACCTAGGCAAGCTGGCCAGCCACAAAATGGATATGGTGTAGTCCTGGGTACCTGGGTACCCTGTCGTTGCTCCCTAAGTTTGTTATCCCTGTCACTTATGGTTTGTGAGCAGTGTCATGGCAAGCTGAACAAGCTGTGTCCTTACTCACGATTGTATATAAAGTGAGTGTACTTAAAGCAGGGTATGCCTATCTATATCTATATAGAAAGTTCAGAGATGTGAACCTGTTCCCTATTATATACACTAATATATGGTATATAACATATTCTATAATGTATCTAATGTATATATATTGTATATAATATATACATAGTATATATATTGTCTAATATATATATTTTGTATAATATATATTTTTTAGATACACATACATATATATATATATATATATATACATACATATATATATATATATATATATATATATATATATACATATATATATATATATATATATATATACATATACATATATATATATATATATACATATACATATATATATATATATATATACATATATATATATATATATATACATATATATACATATACATATACATATACATATATATATATATATACATACACACATATATATATATATATATATATAGGGAACAGGTTCACATCTAGGAAGTTTCTATAACAGGAAGCTTCTAGATCACGTCTAATAGGCAGAAAGTGCATGCGCAGATCAGCAGACCAAAAGTTTCTTGCACACCCGCTAGATAAGCGACCCACCATCCCCCATCCCCCATCCCGCACCCTGCACATTCACACCCCCTCCTTACCTTACACACAAATGCCACTATTTCGGCTGTAAACAGTGCAGGAGCCATGATGCACACTTACGACAGGGCCTGGACAATTTCCGGAAACGTGTGCACGCACCAAAAGTTTCGTTTCCGGTTTCATGTATAAATGTGAGAACGCGGTTTTGTATATTCGCGAATTCGCGAATAGTGAACATACACAACCATTAAGCAGATTTAACTTAGAAAAAGAAATACAAATACATACATTTGTGGACACCAGAAAACTTTATTTAGACACATGAAGACATTTTAAAAAAAAAATTGGAAACATGCTGTTTATTACATTTGTATTTTTCAAACCAAAACAACCTTTGTACAACATTTAGACCATATACATCGACAAAGAGCCCATAATCAACAGATGCATGTGCAGATTGACAGAATTATGTTAACAGCAATAAATACTTACAGAGAGTCAACACACAACACAGCCAAATCTCACCTCCATAAATAACAAAGGGCCAAAAATGTTACCCATAAAACATGTGACACACAAATATATTGGACCTCTTTGTAGGTCAAATCTTTCCTGATGTCTGAGTGAGCTATATATAATCCAAGCAAACACACCCAGAATGGTAACGCCCAGTCCAAAAATTAACTGTGTGTATCCTGTGTGTTTTGGAGCATGCTCAGTTGCCAAAACAAGGGAAATAGAAATGAGGAATAGAAATGTATGTAGGTGTGTATAGTATATGTGAATTGAAAAAATTCTCTCTTGAAGTTTGCTAGTCATTATTTAGAATGTTTAGATACAGGAATACATACATATATATACAATTACGTGAGAGAGAGAGAAATATATATTTAGGGAAACAATTGAAACACACCTTTTGGGATTTGAGAAGTGAGATTGTGACGATTGAACAGATATGTAAGCCAACAATCTGACTCATCACTCATGAACATCCCTAAATTTGGCGTGGCAATTATATCAGGCGTTCTTATGTGCATTTTGGCTGGCGTTTTCACAGGCGTTTTGACATGCATTTTTTGGGCAGGCATTGTTATATGAAATCACCTACAAAAGCCCCAAAAACAGACCACAAACACGTACATGTGAACGTAGCCCGTTTGAGGGGGATTTGTCCAGCTCAAGGATCAGCTCCCAAAACAGGCAAAAAATCCAATCCTATTCAGTTCAATGGCCCCTGTTCCCATGTGAGCATTTTGACGGCATGAGGAAAACACCCAACGCTCACTGAGAAATAGCACAATGATTAGGGAGTCTGCCTTCCTGCTGTAGGTTTGTAAGTTCGAATCCGGAAGGTGCCCTCTGTATGGGCAACACTTGGATATCTCCAATCCTCCAAATGTTGACATCATTAATTTTGTTCATGTTTGAAAAAGGCATGTGTATCAGCAAACTTTTAATCTAAAGACATGAACAAAATACAAAAGATGCCACATAAAGTCAATATGTAGCAATATTGTGAGCTAAAGCTCTATTTGTTTGTTGGGCATACTTTGCTAATTAGCCAAGTATAAGGGATATATATATATATACCTTCAGTTAAATGTGTAGTAAAATGGTAACACTTGGCCATACCCATATGGAAGAAAAGGTAGTATTTGCAATATATTTCTAAAAACATTCTTTGGAAACACATAAAATATTGTCAAAATTGTGACATTTCCTTGATATGTGTGAAATGCTAATAATCTTTCTTTGAAATATGTTTTACATCTATTTTTTTTCTATCTGACGACCAATTCCCCAATGTAATATTTTGTGGGTTTTTTCAGAGAATGTGGAGGTTCTATATAAACACTGTAGATTTGACTGCTATGATTTCGGAGTTAGCAGGAAAGGTGTATGGAATGTGATGGTGTTTACTAAAGGATCCCTTGTTGGAAGTGTGCATGTTTTTCCAATTCCGCCGGTTTTTGCCATTTTCTATGGGCGAGACAGCGGATTTGCAAGCGGTATTCAAAAAAAAATTGACCCAAAATCGCGCTGGCGAAATTTTTTGAGCCAATTTGGCGTTGCGCATGCGCACATTCGCGAGTTCGCAGCTCGCGGCTGGAGGAGCTGTTTAACCTTTCCACACTTTCGCAGATATCTCTCTTTCTAAGTCAGTTTTTGAGATTTTTTAAACGCAAGTCATCTCCAAATTGACTTCCACACCTTCCACAGTGATTTGGGATTTTTGGGGGTACAGGGGAAAATTTGGCTAAACTTTAGTCGAGCTTTTAGCTGGCGTGGTTTTAAGTCGCGCTCTGACCATATTGCATCTTAATGAATCTCACACTAGGCGCTATTTTCCGCCCGCCGTTCTTTGAATGCCAATTTCAGACTTAAATAATCGCCGCTTCGCAAAATCACGCCGAAACGCCAATTCGCCGTACTATGAATCAGGCCCAAAATGAGGAAGTAGTTTATAAGCTGGGAGTTTGTAGCACGGAGAAAAGATTGTTTCTTTATATGATAAATGAACGGCATATGATATTTTTGGGGTTATTTTGTATTAAATTAAACTAAGATGAAAAATAATAGGTTGCCCTTTAAACCAGGAATCTTTGTTTAGACATTAAGGGTTACCGCAATTAACGTGACCATTGAACCCTATTGGCACTGAGCCAAAAGTTTTAAAATAGAATAACTTTTTATATAATTATGGTATATTAAGTGGTATTTCAGGGGCACCCTCCGTAACCAAAGAGGAACCTCTGATAAGATTTTTTGAAATTCGGGACAAAGTTTTAGAGGATATTTGTTTGAAAGATAAAAGTACATTACTTCCTGTCATTATGGGTGTATAAAAAGTGACCTACTACAAATAGTGTAAAGACAGGACATTAGAGCAAAGAATTGCAGCCAGCCCCTCTCCCCCAGATAGACAGGAAATAAGGTATACAGCTAACCTGTGTCCGCATGTCCCATCAGAAGGAGCCGAAAGGTTTACAGTAGGAATAACAGTAGCAGGGGTGGGAGTGGTTTCCTGCCTGGCTTCAAAGGAAAAGGGGAAGTCATTTAAAAAAAAAAAAAAGTTTATGTTGAGTTAAAATTTCAGGGTAATTGGGCTAAGGCCCAATGTACTGTTAAGTTTAAATACCAGGTAGCCAGGAAGTCAGGGTACTCAGGGTGCTAGATATGTCCACAATTACCCCCAGAGTCCCAGACTATACCTGTGCTAGTAAACCCACTTGCATTAGAGGATCTAAATCAGACAGAGTTTTCAAAATCCTATAGAAACATTACCAGTACACGAAAAGGACATGTTAATTCCCCCAAAAGTTGCAGGTTTCAAGAATCCTACAGTGTGTATAGAGTTCTATGGAAATAAAACTGATGTAGGGAGGGTGGACTGTTCACAAGCACTGATAAACATATCCTGCCCACAGCTGACTGTGAACAGCCCATGACATGAAACTTGCATGCATTACAGAAATGAAACTGTTAAACATAAAATATAAGCAATATTAAATGACAATATGGACATTTCTCACCTAGGAGAAGCCCTCAGGTTTCTGTTGTTCAGACAGAAACTGGGGTATTATGCAGAAAAGTTATTAATACCCATTTTCACCCCAGGGTGGTCACATTCAGGGTTGGGAATCTATTGTGTCTGTGGCAATAAGGCCCATAGTTGACTTTCTCAGTGTGTCACAGTAACAGGTACTATAACCTCTTTATTTCCAATGGTGTCCGCCCTTCCTAATGAACACAGTCCTTTGGAGGTTTTGCCTTACCTCCTAAAATAATGAAAGTGGTGTATTTATATTGATGTTTATGATAATTATGATCTCTATTTATCTGTTGAATTAAAATAATTATGTGTTTGGTTGATAAGGTTACCAAGGCCAAGAAGACAACCGTCTATTATACCACAGCACAGAATCCAGAAGAAATTGATATTGTAATGAGAAATCTGTCACCTCAACCCCCCATGTATGAGGAAGTACTCGCCGCCTTAGAACCTTGCCAAGACTCGGACACCCCCCACTGAGGTTTGCCCTCTGGGCCAGTGTTCCAAGCGTAAGGGGCTGCTCCCTTGGAGGGATCTGATAAGCGGAATAGGTAGTTAGTTAGCCTGATCAATAAATTCTCAAGAGGAAGGAGATGTCGTGGCATACCTATCTCGCATTTTCTGGATACCTTTTTGGCCTTTACAGGATGCCTTGACTGGCATTTAGAATGGTTATCTTAAACAAAATGTCTTTTGAGTTAATCTCATTTTACTTTGATTTCTTTACATGTGTCACTGAGCTTGCAAAGGCTAAGAATATATCAGATGACCGAAACAGTGGAAATTCCCTATCTCTCAGAATATTAACTCTGTCTGGACAGCTGACCACAAAGCCAATAATATCTTCTAAAAAGCCCCTTTGGAACTTTTATTGTGCGTCACCAAGAAATTTCCCCTGATGACAGAGAATCACGATCTAGATTGACATAATGCTTACTATAATTAGTTGTTAACTTTGATTGGACAAAAGATGTTAATAACAACCCATTTCTGTACGTCAGATTGTAATGACAAACCCATTTCTGAGTATATATAAACTCCAGCAATGTTGTAATAAATCAGGTCACTATGATTCAGCCATCTTGAGTCTTGTCTGATCTCATTATATATATAGCTATATATTGTCTGATTTGGTATCACTGACTAACAGGTAACAGGTATTTTGTACCTGAGGAAAAATTCCACAACACTGATCATTTCTTTGTCAGTGTGCAAACATATGAAATCAGCAGGGGATCAAATACTTTTTTCCTTCACTGTAGCCAGTAAGCCTCACATTGGATTTCACCCAGTCCTCCTACCCTCGGAGACCGGATCCGGGAAATTGATAAACCTCTTTTGTTTGAGACATACAGTACTTAAGCTCAATGTAATGCCTCCCGGAATTTTGAAAAAAAGTTGAAACAATGGAAGGATGCATCACGTTCCAAATTTTCATTTTAATCCTAACTCTAACGTATAATAAAGGTTGGGTATGTTCTCTCTTATAGGTGGAGAAGGACAGGTCAGGGACAACCTGGTTTTTCAGTACCAGGTGACCTGGACTGTCCACACAACGGAACGAATTGTCTCACAATGACACAATGTTGTGTTGTTGGGGACTGGAAAGGAACTGGGCAAATGGAACTGTCTAGAACAGTGGTCTCCAAATTGCGGCTCAGGGGCCAGATTCTCTTTGCTTGCTTTTATCCGGCCCTTGGGGAATGATTTCTCCCACTGACATCAATGATGGGGCACAACTCCTCTCATTGGCACCAACAATGAGACCAACTGACACTAGCAATGGGGCACAATCCTTCCCACTGACACCAACAATGGGGCACTGCATTACATTAACTGAGAATTGCGTGGTCGTGTGACGCTGTACCCAAATAAAATTGATGTTCTTATTTTCCCACAAATAGAGGTTTCTTTTGGTGGTATTTGATCACCTGCGCTGATCATTGTGCTATTAACAAAAAAAAGACGGATGATTTTGATAAAAAAAAAAATATATATATATTTTTTACTTTCTGCTATAAAACATCCAATAAAAAATTCTAATTTCTTCATCAGTTTAGGACAATATGTATTCTGTTATATATTTTTGATTTTAAAAATCCCAATAAGTATTTATTGATTGGTTTGCCCAAAAGTTATAGCTTCTACAAACAATGTAATATTTTTATAGAATTTTTAATTGTTTATTTTTTTCTAGTAATGGCGGCGATCAGCGACTTATAGCAGTGGACAAATCGCATAGCTAACTGATACTTTTTTTGGGGACCAGTGACACCAATACAGTGAAAAAGATATAAAAGAAATATGCACTGTCACTGTCCTCATGACACTGGCAGGGAAGGGGTTAACACCAGGAGGTGAGCAAAGAGGTAAATGTTTTTCCTAGGGAGTGCTTACTCACTGTGGAGAGAGGTGTTTTAACTGTGGGAAGGCAGAGATCCATGTTCCTGCTTAGCAGAAACACACAGGAAGCTCGGGTTGCCACCTTTTCTTCAAGTCAAACTCGAACAATTTAGCCGCGCACCGCGAGATTTTATTTTTAAGGGGGAACGTTGCAGACTCTGATGTAAAGGGGAACTCTGAGGTAAGGGGTTTTCTCCTCATCAAACCTCCCACTTACATCACAGTTCCCAGAATCCCCCCTTTAATTAGGCTTCCCAAAGCCCCCCTTACATCAGAATCTACAGGGCACCCCTTAAACCTTACCTTAGTGTACTCACTCACTTGGAGGCAGGAGAGAGGGCGGAGACTTCAGTCATAGACTTTGGATGATGAGCTCACTCACCCGAGGATGGAGGCTCAGGCATCAAAGCCTTTCATTCACTTTGTATCTACCAGTTGCTGAGCTTCAAAAGTTCAGCTCACACATCCCTTTCCTGAGGCACAGAACGCCAGGGATTGGAGTGTGGGTGGGCAGACAGAGGGGTAGGGGTGGGAGGAGGAGAAATAGATCAAACCCTTTCTTCTCTCCTGTCCGTGTATGGGGATGAGGCTGGTGTGCACATCTATGCACTCAGGGGTTGTGGTTCTTGGTTACTTGGGAAGCCACAGTCCATTCTGAATATTGTGTTCGGGTTTCAGGTGGCCTGAAACCCAAACACATGGTTCAATACCTGAACTGTCCGGGTGAATCCTGGATGGGTGGCAACCCTACAGGAAGCGCCAGCTAAGTGTAGTATCCTGGTTAAAGGGTTGAGCTCCATAATACATGAGGATCAGGCAGGATTTAAGCCCAATAAGTCTACATCAGTGAACTTGAGGAGGTTATATGTTGATATGCAGACTCCAACTGACAATGGGGGACGGAGGGTATTACTGTCATTAGATGCCAAAAAGGCATTTGACAGTGTGGAGTGGGAATATCTGTGGGCCGTCCTGCGGGGTTTTGGGTTTGGCCCTGGGTTTGTTACCTGGGTACGTTTACTGTATAATGCCCCTTGTGCATCTATTATGGAAGAGGGAAGGCAATCTGCTGGGTTCCAATTGGAGAGGGGAACTAGACAGGGGTGTCCCCTCTCCCCATTGTTATTTGCCCTGACAATTGAGCCACTGGGGTGTGTATTCCAAATAATGAGCATATTGGGAGGGCTGTATTATATAGCTTTGCAGTTGCAGCATTTGGTGGGGGGGGACTGGCGGCTTGACCGGTCGCCTCATCACTACGTGTAATGCTTCATTGTAGTGGGGCGAAGTCTTTGGCGGAGGGCCTGGAGGCACAATTATTTGGCAAGCCTAATAAATAATTTCCCACGTATAGACTGGTCCAAAGAATATGGGATAAAACCAAGCAGTTACAAGGCGTGTCTGGGTTTACGAAATATAGTCCAATATGGAATAACTATTCCTACCCTGAGCTTTTAAAATTACAATGTGCGGCCCAGTGGAGGGCTGTGGGGGTGACACATCTCTATCACATCTTTGACGGCGGCAAATTTTTGTCATTTGCTCAAATGCAGGCTAAATTTAATATCTCACTAAATATCTCCAATTACAGCATGCTATAAGAGCCCAGACAGCACTGGAGGGTATTGAGCTCTCCCCAACTCCTGTGTTGTCCCTTATGCAACACACGGTTATAACTAAGGGATTTATTTCGGGCTGCTATGTGCTTCCTTTTGGGGATGTACTTCGAGAAATCTCCTAGTAATGCCAGTGAAAAATGGGTGAGAGATGTGGGAGAAATATCCAGGGAACAATGGGAGGGGGCATTGGAGGCTGTCATGACTTGCCAATTGAATACCTCTCAGAGAGTCTCCCAACTATATATCCTTCTCAGAGTTCACTATACTCCGCATAAATTACATCTGATGGGGGTGTGGCCAGATGCATTATGTGGTAAATACAGGGGGGGAGACGGGTACCCTTATTCATTTGTTGTGGTGATGCCCCAAATTGCACCGCTATTGAACCAAAGTTGTGATCACAGTAAACACTGTTCTAGGTGTAGTGGTCCCTCTGGATCCTAGGCAATGCTTGTTGGGCATGCTTGATACGGTCACCCAGGACAGATGTCATGGGGAGGCGGTAGCGAGAGCCCTGTTTCAGGCACGTAGACTTTTGTTAGTACATTGGACTGCATCTGAACCTCCCACGCACGAGATGTGGCTTGAACAGTTGAGTAATACATTGCGCATTGAAAAACTCATATATCAACATAGGGGCTCCCCTTACAAATTTGAGAAGGTGTGGGGTAGATGGTTGGCTACTCCGGGCCTGGTCCCTGCGGACTTGGTACTGGAAAGATTGCTGAGCCAATAATGGCATTTATAATGTTACCTGGGAGGAACTGCAGAGGCTATAGGAGCTATATGTTTGTAATTCTGTAACATTAGGTATGTATGCACCTGTTATTAATGTATTGTTGTTGGCATCTCAATAAAATTCTTGATTAAAAAAAAAAGGGTTTTAGCAGCAGAGGATTAAAAACACTCCAAAGAGGTAAGATATACACGTGCTTATCTGGTGGCAGAGTCTGTGGATCCTCCTAGAACCGTCCTGCAGGACCGCTGTCATCTGTTCCAGCTGCTGGGCAGAGAGATGGCTGGCTCAGGAGCCTGGAGGAGCCCCAAGAAGCCACGCTAACCAGCATGGATGGCACAGCGGAAGTGACGTCACTGGAAGGATAGGAGGTACCAGACGAGAAGATAAGCAAGGCTATGCTCTCAGAGTATTTGGCTCCTTCTACAGGGCTTTCCTCTTTGTCTATACAGAGCCGGTCACAACTCTCAGGACAGCAGCCATAGGTGGTCCCGTGCATTCCTTTATTGTACCCACATAACCAAAGACCAGTGACGTTTTCTGGATTACCCTCTACCCTGATCATTGGTATTTTTAGATATTTATCGATGGCTGGACTATATATAATCTTTGGGCGCCACTATCTCCTTTCTCTATTAGTAGAAACACAGGATCTCCATCTTCCCTACTAGCAGAACGGTGATCTGCCTTGTTTACATCAGCAAACCACTGATCTGTCTCTCTCGGGAACGATTGCCGGGTGCCGGTGGACATCATGTCCGCTGGACCCGCTGATTGGCTCCCGCTGTGTCCAGCAGGAGCTGAGCGCCGGCAGCACGCATGGATGCCCCAGACCCCGAAATGTAGATGATGTAGAGGTACGCGATTCTGCGCCGAATGGCCACTCTGCCCAGCACATGAATGTGGGTGGACCAAATAAAAGTTTCCCTGATAAAGAGAGGCTATGACCTGGTGGAGTGCATGCGGAACTCCTGGGCCCAGCTGAGGACATTTAGGGCCTTAAGATTGAAGATGTGGTGGATGTCTCCTTTTGATTTGGGACCTGTGGACAGAGAAGAACTCCTGGAACTCTTCTGGCCTTAGCTCAGTGAGATAGAGTTTGGAAGACTAATGTCATAGACAGGTTGCCAAAAAGTTTAGGGCTTTAGAAAGGGCCTCCAATGGCTGTCAATGTGGTGCCTTCTCCACTCTCCATCTCACTAATAAAACCCCAATGGATGACTCTCTATGAATTGATCACATTCCAATCACCGATCATCTAATCATTGGTAAAAAAGAAGACTCGGCACAGAATATTGTACGAAGAGTTTTTATTGTACAAGATCAGAATAAGCGATTACCACACAGTAATGATATGAATAAAATAAAGCTTAAATCTTTTATAATAGAATTAACAAATGTATTAATAATCATACATTGGTTGGACCAATAAAAAGCCGGCTACTTCCATAAATCATGCTCATGTATTGTCCACTTGTTGCCCCACGTCTTTTTATGATTTCCCCCCTGTTGCCCCATGTGGGGAGGGATCGCTAAAGGTAGACAGTTGAGTCATGATTTTACCACCCCCTTAACCTTAAATGGCAGCCGGATGGGGCGGTACACATGGCACTGCAATTTGCGGCCGCTGCAAACCTCACACCCCCCTGTCACCATCAATAGGAAAGCTCAACTGTGTGTATTCTCTGATGTCTAAGAAGGCTTACTTTTTCATTAAAACATTTCCCGCACTCTGAACATGAATAGGGAAGCTCACCTGTGTGTATTCTCTGATGGCAAACAAGGTGTTCTTTACGATTAAAACATTTCCCGCACTCTGAACATGAATAGGGAAGCTCACCCGTGTGGATTCTCTGATGGCGAAGAAGGTGATCTTTACGATTAAAATATTTCCCGCACTCTGAACATGAATAGGGAAGCTCACCCGTGTGTATTCTCTGATGGGTGAGAAGGCTTACTTTATGAATAAAACATTTCCCGCACTCTGAACATGAATAGGGACGCTCCCCTGTGTGAGTTCTCTGGTGCTGAAGAAAGTTTGCTTTTTGACTAAAACTTTTCCCGCACTCTGAACATGAATAGGGACACTCACCTGTGTGTAATCTCTGATGGGTAAGAAGGTTTTCTTTCTTAGTGAAACATTTCCCGCACACGGAACATGAATAGGGACGCTTACCAGTGTGTATGCTCTGATGGCTAAGAAGGCTTACTTTATGATTAAAACATTTCCCGCACTCTGAACATGAATAGGGAAGCTCACCCGTGTGTATTCTCTGATGGCTAAGAAGGTTTCCTTTTTCATTAAAACATTTCCCGCACTCTGAACATGAATAGGGAAGCTCACCTGTATGTATTCTCTGATGGCAAAGAAGGTGTTCTTTACGATTAAAACATTTCCCGCACTCTGAACACGAATAGGGAAGCTCACCTGTGTGTATTATCTGATGGCGAAGGTGGTGTTCTTTACGATTAAAACATTTACCGCACTCTGAGCATGAATAGGGAAGCTCACCTGTGTGAGTTCTCTGGTGCTGAAGAAGGTGTCCTTTTTGACTAAAACTTTTCCCGCACTCTGAACATAAATAGGGAAGGTCACCTGTATGTATTCTCTGATGGCTAAGAAGGCTTCTTTTCTGTTTAAAACATTTCCCGCACTCTGAACATGACAATGAATTCTCTCCTGTATGGTATAAAGAAGATTCCCTGAGATGAGATGGTTTCCCGCACCCGTCGGTACTGTCAGATATTAGAGGACTATGTGAAGTATCAGGAGATTCCAATGATCTCCTCCAATGGTGAGGTCTGTCATGTATATTATGAGGAACGGGATTTATTTCTGGAGAAGATGCCATGTCATTATCTTCTGTAGTCACATCTTCCTCCGATGTCCTTCTATTCCCACCACAGAGTCCGTCTGTCAGAAGACAAGAAAAATTACCAAGAGTTTTCCACACTCATATACATAGAATGTGTCGGCAGATAAGAACCATTTGGCCCATCTAGTCTGCCCAATATATCTGAATCCTATGAATAGTCCCTGGCCCTATCTTATATGAAGGATAGCCTTATGCCTATCCCATGCATGCTTAAACTCCTTCACTGTATTTGCAGCTACCACTTCTGCAGGAAGGTTATTCCATGCATCCACTACTCTCTCAGTGAAGTAATACTTCCTCATAGAAACATAGAATATATACTGCTCAACACTTTATAATCAGAGTATAGCATCAAGTCAGGGAAACTCCTGGGATACTCATCTGGTCAGTCAAGTAGCAGAGGGGGTTGTTACCAACAGGTGCACTAGATGGGCAACAATGAGACGACCTCCAAAACAGGAATGGTTTTACAGGTGGAGGCCACTGACATTTTCCCTACTCATCTTTTCTGAGTGTTTGTCACTAGCTTTGCATTTGGCTGGGGTCAGTGTCACTACTGGTAGCATGAGGCCATACCTGGACCCTATAGAGGTTGCACAGATAGTCCAACTCCTCCAGGATGGCCCATCAATACCTCCCATTACCAGAAGGAGCATGGAGGAGATTCCAGGAGACAGGCAGTTACTCTAGGAGAGCTGGACAGGGCCGTAGAAGGTCCTTAACCCATCAGCAAGACCGGTATCTGCTCCTTTGTGCAAGGAGGACCAGGATGAGCGCTGCCAGAGCCCTACAAAATGACCTCCAGCAGGACACTGGTGTGAATGTCTCTGACCAAACAATCAGAAACAGACTTCATGAGGGTGGCCTGAGGGCAGACGTCCTCTAGTGGGCGCTGTGCTCACTGCCCGGCACTGTGGAGCTCGATTGGCATTTGCCATTGAACACCAGAATTGGCAGCTCCACCACTGGCACCCTGTGCTTTTCACAGATGAGAGCAGGTTCACCCTGAGCACATGTGACAGACGTGAAAGGGTCTGGAGAAGCCGTGGAGAACATTATGCTGCCTGTAACGTCGTTCAGCATGACCGGTTGGGTGGTGGGTCAGTGATGGTCTGGGGAGGCGTATCCATGGAGGGACGCACAGACCTCTACAGGATAGACAATGGCACCCTGACTGCCATTAGGTATTGGGATGAAACCCTTGGACCCATTGTCAGACCCTACGCTGGTGCAGTGGGTCCTGGGTTCCTCCTGGTGCACAACAATGCCCGGCCTCATGAAGGGAGAGTATGCAGCCAGTTCCTGGAGGATGGAGGAATTGATACCATTGAATGGCCCTCACGCTCGCCTGACCTGAATCCAATAGAACACCTCTGGGACATTCTGTTTCAGTCCATCCGATTCCGCCAGGTTGCACCTCAGTCTGTTCAGGAGCTCAGTGATGCCCTGGTCCAGATCTGGGAGGAAATACCCCAGGACACCATCCGTCATCTCATTAGGAGCATGCCCCAATGTTGTCGTCAGGCATGCATACAAGCATGTGGGGGCCATACACACTACTGAGGACCATTCTGAGGTCCTGCAATGACATTTCACCAAAATGGACTCGCCTGCTGCATCATTTTTTCACTTACGCCCTGTTGCGTGATGTTGGGGAATCCAGTCAGGGACCAGCATTGCTGGAGCAGAGCAACGCCCCTACCTGCCAGGGGAAGAACTCCTCCAGTGGGGGCGGGAGCAAGGGAAAGGAAAGACAGGTTCTGGTGATAATGGACTCTGTTATTAGAAGAACAGACAGTGCAATCTGTCAAAAAGACTGTAGGTGCCGAGCTGTCTTTTTTTTACCGGGTGCTCGGGTTTGGCACATCGCGGATCGGGTGGACAGATTATTGGGTGGGGTTGGGGAAGACCCAGATGTCATGGTACACGTGGGTACCAATGACAAAGTCAGAGGAAGATGAAGAGTCCTAAACGATTTCAGGGACTTAGGCGCTAGGTTGAGGACTAGGACCTCCAAGGTAGTATTTTCAGAAATACTACCTGTACCTCGAGCCACACCAGAGAGGCAGCGAGAGATGAGGGAAGTAAACAGGTGGCTAAGGAGCTGGTATAGTAAGGAGGGTTTAGGGTTCCTGGAGAACTGGGCCGACTTCTCAGTCGGCCACCGGCTCTTTAGTAGGGACGGATTGCACCTAAATGGGGAGGGTGCAACCGTACTGGGTGAGAAGATGGGCAACAAGTTAGAGGGGCTTTTAAACTAGGTGATGGGGGAGGGTACAGATGTAGAATCAGCCAGAGGGGAGCAAGGTTCAGCGGGCACAAATGGGGACATTAGCGGTAGGGTGCTCAGAGTTCCTAAACCCAAGGTGGGTATGGGGAAAAATCGCAAGAGCAGCCTAAAAACAACATCAAAATGAGGATATAGTATGCAACCGGACAAAATTACGAGGTTTGTATACCAATGCTATAAGCCTGGCCAACAAGACGGGAGAGCTGGAGCTGCGGATATATGAGGAGGACTTCAATTTTGTGGCGATTTTAGAGACTTGGTTTGACAGCTCTCGTGATTGGCTGGTGACCATTCAGGGGTATTCCCTTTATTTCAGGGATAGAGAAGGTAAAAAAGGGGGAGGGGTATGTCTGTATATTAAGAACAGTATACAGGTAAATATGAAGCATGATATTAATATTGGAGCTATGGACGAGGTAGAATCCCTATGGGTAGAACTTCAAAGAGAAGGCACAATGGGGAAAGTAATATTGGGCGTGTGCTGTAGGTCCCTCAACCAGAGGGAGGAGGGGGAGATGGACCTCCTTTCACAGATAGGATTGGCAGCAAGGATGGGAAATGTCATTATAATGGGGGACTTTAATTATCCAGATATATTCATCCAAGGCTCGGCAGTTCCTAAATTTTTTGCAGGACAATTTCATGGGTCAGATGGTGAACGCACAGACAAGAAACAATGCGGTACTAGACCTACTGATTACCAACCATACAGACCTGATCACAGATATAGAAATACGGGGCAACTTAGGAAACTGTAACCATAGGTGAATTAGTTTCAGTATTAATCATAGTAATAGGAAACACAAGGGTAATATAAGGAACCTGAATTTCGAAAGAGCCAACTTCCCTAAACTGCGCTCTTTGCTAGACAATATCAAATGGGATAGAACCCTGGGAACAAAGAACACGGAGGAAAAATGGGAGTGCTTCAAGAGCATACTAAACAAAGGGATTGGCCAGTGCATTCCAAAAGGGAATACATTTAAAAGAGCTAAAATAAACCCTGGGTGGCTAAACTCCAACATAAAAATGCATATTAATACTAAAGAAAAGGCCTTCAAAAAATACAAGGCTGAGGGGTCATTGGCAGCATTCCAACATTACAAAGAGTGCAATAAGAAATGTAAAGGCAAAATCAAAGCGGCTAAAATAGAACACGAGAGACGTATAGCGGAAGAGAGTAAAAAAAAACAAAAAAACAAACAAGAAATTCTTTAAGTATATAAACAGTAAGAAAGCGAGGCCAGAACACATTGGCCCCATAAAAGATGACAAAGAGAATCTGGCCACAGAAGACAGAGAGAAGGCGGAAGTGCTAAATAATTTCTTCTCTTCAGTCTTCACAAAAGAATCGGGGGCTACACTAACCCAGCTTGTAATGCTAAATTAAATAATACACCTCAGGAAGTACCGCCATGGCTAACAGAAGATAGACTTAGAACTAAACTAGAGAAACTTAACATAAATAAATCACCGGGATCGGATGGCTTGCAACCGAGGGTTCTTAAAATACTTAGCCAGGTGATAGCCAGACCATTATTCTTGATCTTTAAGGATAGTCTACAGATGGGTATGGTGCCTGCTGATTGGAAAAAAGCCAACATGGTACCAATATTTAAAAAAGGGGCCGAGGTATATCCCGGGGAACTATAGGCTGGTCAGCCTAACATCAGTAGTCTGCAAGATTTTGGAGGGGATGTTAAGGGACCACATACAAGACTTTAGTAATGAAAATGGTATTATTAGTAGAAATCAGCATGGATTCATGAAAAATCGTTCTTGCCAAACCAATCTATTAACCTTCTACGATGAAGTGAGTTGCAATCTAGATAAAGGAAGGCCTGTGGATGTGGTGTATCTGGATAAAGGAAGGCCTGTGGATGTGGTGTATCTGGATAAAGGAATGCCTGTGGATGTGGTATATCTGGATAAAGGAAGGCCTGTGGATGTGGTGTATCTAGATAAAGGAAGGTCTGTGGATGTGGTATATCTGGATAATGGAAGGTCTGTGGATTTGGTGTATCTGGATAAAGGAAGGTCTGTGGATGTGGTGTATCTGGATAAAGGAATGCCTGTAGATGTGGTGTATCTGGATAAAGGAAGGCCTGTGGATGTGGTGTATCTGGATAAAGGAAAGCCTGTGGATGTGGTGTATCTGGATAAAGGAAGGTCTGTGGATGTGGTGTATCTGGATAAAGGAAAGCCTGTGGATGTGGTGTATCTGGACTTTGCAAATGCATTTGACACCGTTCCCCACAAATGCTTACTGTACAAACTAAGGAAGGTAGGTATGGACCATAGGGTGAGTACCTGGATAGAGAACTGGCTCCAGGGGAGAGTACAGAGGGTGGTGATTAATGGGGAGTACTCGGATTGGGCGGGTGTGGAAAGTGGGGTCCCCCACGGATCTGTCCTGGGACCAATCCTGTTTAATTTATTCATAAATGATCTAGAGGAGGGGATATCTAGTACAATCTCAGTATTTGCGGATGATACTAAACTAAGCATGCCAATATCTTCTATGCAGGATGTGGAAACCTTACAAGCGGACCTGAACAAAATAATAGGGTGGGCAACTACATGTCAGATGGCAGTGGCCACTCACTAAAACTAGAGGAAAAACAGTTTAACCTTATAATACGTAAGGGGTTCTTTACTGTCAGAGTGGTAAGGATGTGGAATTCTCTTCCACAAGCAGTGGTATCAGCAGGGAGCATCGATAGTTTCAAAATACTATTAGATGGGCACCTTAAAGACTACAACATAAAGGGGTATACAATGTACGGTTAACAGCAAACACACACACATCATAGGTTGAACTGGATGGACTGATGTCTTTTTTCAATCTCACAAATTATGTAACAGTATAGATCCTAACACATCACCCAGTCCATACCAGTATAGATCCTAAATCATTACATAGTCCATACCAGTATAGATCCTAACGCATTACCCGGTCCATACCAGTATAGATCCCTAACACATTACCCAGTCCATACCAGTATAGATCCTAACACATTACCCAGTCCATACCAGTATAGATCCTAACACATTACCCAGTCCAAACATATTACCCAGTCCATACCAGTATAGATCCTAACACATTGCCCAGTCCATACCAGTACAGATCCTAACACATTACCCAGTCCATACCAGTATAAATCCTAACATATTAGTAGTTAGTAGTAATAAACAGGATTTGCCACTATGGCTAACAGAGGGTGAAATCAGGGAAAGGCTGGATAAACTTAACACAAACAAATCACCAGGCCCGGATGGCGTACATCCGAGAGTACTCAAGGAACTCAGTAAGGTTATATCCAGACCACTGTTCCTGATCTTTGCTGACAGTATTAGGACAGGAGATGTACCAGGGGATTGGAAGAAAGCTAACGTGATTCCGATATTCAAAAAGGGCCAGAGGCATATCCCGGGAAATTATAGGCCTGTCAGTTTGACATCAATAGTATGTAAACTTCTGGAGGGGATGATAAGGGACTATATCGTAGAGTTTGCTAAAGACAACAACATCATCAGCAGTAATCAGCACGGGTTTACAAATGGGCGTTCTTGTCAAACCAATCTCTTAGCATTCTACGAGGAGGTGAGCTGTGAGCTAGATAGGGGGAGACCAGTGGATGTGGTGTACTTGGATTTCGCTAAGGCGTTTGATACAGTTCCCCACAAGCGCTTAATTTATAAAATAAGGTCTGCAGGTATCGAAAGCAGGGTTTGCTCTTGGATACGGAATTGGCTTAAAGGGCGTGTCCAAAGGGTGGTAATAAATAGCGCATACTCAGACTGGTCTGAGGTTGTAAGCGGGGTGCCCCAGGGCTCAGTCCTGGGACCAACCTTGTTCAATTTATTCATAAACAGCATTGAGGACGGGATCAGTAGTGCGTTATCAGTTTTTGCAGATGACACAAAATTGGCCAGGGCAATAACTGCACAGCATGAAGCAGATATCCTACAGAATGACCTGGACAAAATTACAGAGTGGGCAATGACATGGCAAATGAGGTTTAACGTGGAGAAGTGTAAGGTTTTGCACTTGGGGACTAAAAACATAAAAACACAATACACGTTAGGAGGGGAACCCTTGGGGGAATCAAAAATGGAGAAGGATCTGGGAGTCTTGGTTGATGATAGACTAGGCAACAGCATGCAATGTCAAGCGGCAGCTGCCAAAGCCAGCAGAATATTAGCATGCATAAAGAAAGGGATGTATTCCAGAGATAAGACTATAATCCTTCCACTTTATAAAACTCTGGTCCGACCGCATCTGGAGTATTCTGTCCAGTTCTGGTCTCCAGTCCTCAGGAGGGATGTGTTGGAGCTGGAGAGAGTCCAGAGAAGGGCAACTAAACTAATTAGGGGATTGGAGGACCTTGACTATGAAGAGCGTCTGCAATCGCTTGATTTATTCTCCCTGGAGAAGAGACGTCTGAGGGGGGACATGATAGCAATTTATAAATATCTTAATGGGGATCCCAGCTTAGAAAAAAAGCTGTTCATTCGAAGGGATTGCATGAGGACTCGAGGGCATACAATGCGATTAGAGGAGAAGCGTTTTAACCACAGGCAACGTGGGGGGTTCTTTACTGTTAGGGCTACAAGATTGTGGAATTCTCTACCACAAGAGGTGGTTTCTGCGGGTAGTATGGTGGCTTTCAAAAGACTCTTAGACTTACATCTCAAGGATCAGAACATTCAGGGGTATGTGAGATGAGTACAGCCACACACACCTACACAGGTTGAACTGGATGGACTATTGTCTTTATTCAACCTCACCTACTATGTAACTATGTAACTATATTACCCAGTCCATACCAGTATAGATCCTAACACATTACCCAGTCCATACCAGTATAGATCCTAACACATTACCCAGTCCATACCAGTACAGATCCTAACATATTACCCAGTCCATACCAGTATGGATCCTAACACATTACCCAGTCCATACCAGTACAGATCCTAACATATTACCCAGTCCATACCAGTATAGATCCTAACACATTACCCAGTACATACCAGTACAGATCCTAACACATTACTCAGTCCATACCAGTATAGATCCTAACACATTACCCAGTCCATACCAGTATAGATCCTAACACATTACCCAGTCCATACCAGTACAGATCCTAACACATTACTCAGTCCATACCAGTATAGATCCTAACACATTACCCAGTCCATACCAGTACAGATCCTAACATATTACCCAGTCCATACCAGTATGGATCCTAACACATTACCCAGTCCATACCAGTACAGATCCTAACATATTACCCAGTCCATACCAGTATAGATCCTAACACATTACCCAGTACATACCAGTACAGATCCTAACACATTACTCAGTCCATACCAGTATAGATCCTAACACATTACCCAGTCCATACCAGTATAGATCCTAACACATTACCCAGTCCATACCAGTACAGATCCTAACACATTACTCAGTCCATACCAGTATAGATCCTAACACATTACCCAGTACATACCAGTATAGATCCTAACACATTACCCAGTACATACCAGTATAGATCCTAACACACTACCCAGTACATACCAGTATAGATACTAATGCATTACCCAGTCTATACCAGTATAGATCCTAACACATTACTCAGTCCATACCAGTATAGATCCTAACACATTACCCAGTACATATCAGTATAGATCCTAATGCATTACCCAGTGCATACCAGTATAGATCCTAACACATTACCCAGTCCATACCAGTATAGATATCCAGCATGATATTTTTCCACGTTGAGATCTGATGTGTTTTCAAAGTGGGTTTTCATTCTTTGGAGCAGTGTATGTTGGTTGAGCATTTCAAAAGTGTAAAAGAGATCTGTGGTGGAACTGGGTGCAATCACAACACCAATGAAACAAACAAAAGTAAAATTCCCAGTTCAATTTGCTAGCCAGTTTGCTTACCAACCAGTTTAACCTGTCTAACAGTTTGCGCCAAAACAGGGGTTTAGTTAGCACACATTTGCAAACGCATGTGAAAGCTGCAGGGCCACTTCATGGCTCCCTGTTACCTGCAGTCCTACTCTCATGAATTTATAAGAGTCTTCACAGTGGAAGCACATGCAAGATAATGGATAGATAGGGGGCAGGTGAGCCTGGAGGTGGCCCATCCCTCCTAAAGGTAATTGGGGGCATAATGGATGCCCAGCTGATGGTATTACAGCAAAGGCAAAGTATGTCCACTCACCAGTACACATATACAACAAAGAAAATGGCCTCACAACACCAAACTATGACAACTAACCAGATCAATGATACCACCCAACCAAACATCACTAAGTAACCTTTAACCCATTCTTCCATAATTACCCGAGCTGATATCTGGAGAAGTTTCTTCCTCTTTAACTGCGTCCATCATCCCAACCTCCTCTGTAAAATGCTGATCACCCCTCACATACGTCTTTTCCTTTATAACCCCAATTTGTACATTTATCAGATCTTCATCCTAAACCAACAAAATGGCAGAAATAATAATAAATACAAAAAAATAATAATAATAGAAGAATGATATCTCTTAGGGCTTGGGATCACTTTCCTACATTCTCATCTACCTGATGATGGTGAGGGATGGTGTGATCTTCCTGTGTGGAATCCCGGGAATACAGAGGACTGGGACATCTCTCTGGTGGGTTCCCATTACTGGATCCATCTGTAGGAAACACACACACTGACTGAATACATTGTTTCTATGTGTTTATCAGATGATGGGGGATCTAGGTGGATCCTCCGTACTGCTCTCTCCTTTACAATAAAGTCTCCTCTTACCCAGTGATGTGAGGGGCGGCTGATTCTCCATCATGACGTCCTTGTAGAGATCCTTGTGTCCTTCTAAATACTCCCACTCCTCCATGGAGAAATAGACAGTGATATCCTGACACCTTATAGGAACCTGACACACACAATGATACAGTCACCATCCAGACACATCCCTTGTCTGTTACTGGATAATGTCCCAGAATTCCCAGCACCGCTCACCTCTCCTGTCAGCAGCTCCATCATCTTCTTGGTGACTTCTAGAATCTTCTGCATGTTGTGTCTCTCAGGTTTTAGGGAGTCACATGGAGGCACTGTGATGGTCATATGATCACCTGACTTCACAAGAGGAAATCTCTGTATTGAGGAAGCAATAGGAATATCATGTTAGAATCCCAGAATCCTCCTCACCTCTCCGGTCAGTTACATAGTTACATAGTTACATAGTTACATAGTTAGTGAGGTTGAAAAAAGACATCAGTCCATCCAGTTCAACCCATGATGCGTGTGTGTGTTTGCTTTTAACCGTACATTGTATACCCCTGTATGTTGTACATTGTATACCCCTGTATGTTGTGGTCTCTAAGGTGACCATCTAACAGTTTTTTGAAACTATCAATGCTCCCTGCTGATACGACTGCTTGTGGAAGAGAATTCCACATCCTTACCGCTCTTACAGTGAAGAACCCCTTACGCATTTTAAGGTTAAACCCCCTTTCCTCTAGTTTTAGTGAGTGGCCCTGCGTCTTATTGTATTCCCTTACTCTGAATAGTTTGTTCCTTATGCTCGGGTCACCAGTACAGTATTTGTACATTGATATCCTATCCCCCCTCAATCGTCTCTTCTCCAGAGAGAATAAGTTCAGTGCTTGTAGTCTTTCCTCATAGCTGATGTCCTCCATTCAAATCATAAAAATCAAAAAATTAGTGATTACATGAATCAACAAGTGTTATCAACAAAATATGGTGTCCATCATATGTGCTCTGATGAAACATAAATGTTCATATAAAGTGCTCCAAAGTAATGATTAGTATATCCATGACAGGACAGCCTCAATCCCTTGTGAATCAAGCAGGAACCACCAGTGTGTGAACTCCCTCCACCAGTAAGATTGGCCTCTCACCTTGATACCAGACCCAAACGGGCCAGCATGAGCATATCAGGGGATAAACAGACTATCACAGGTAAACTCTCCAGCCTTCACCTCCGGGGGTCGCCAGGACATAAAATAAAGATAAAGCAAAGATCTAGTGCTCTCTGAATGTAAATAATGAGCTTTTATTGAGCATAAAGGGGTAACTCACATTTGTTGGGCACTCAGCCGTGCCTGCTATTATGGCATTCAGTGTTGGAGAGTAGCACCCGAGCGATCGGCGTCAGGCACGCAGGCTCCGCCTCCCTATACGCGTTACGCCTGGAGCGTGGGCTCCGTTTGGCTTCTTCTCCGGGCCATAATAGCAGGCACGGCTGAGTGCCCAACAAATGTGAGTTACCCCTTTATGCTCAATAAAAGCTCATTATTTACATTCAGAGAGCACTAGATCTTTGCTTTATCTTTATTTTATGTCCTGGCGACCCCCGGAGGTGAAGGCTGGAGAGGTTACCTGTGATAGTCTGTTTATCCCCTGATATGCTCATGCTGGCCCGTTTGGGTCTGGTATCAAGGTGAGAGGCCAATCTTACTGGTGGAGGGAGTTCACATACTGGTGGTTCCTGCTTGATTCACAAGGGATTGAGGCTGTCCTGTCATCACCTGGATATACTAATCATTACTTTGGAGCACTTTATATGAACATTTATGTTTCATCAGAGCACATATGATGGACACCATATTTTGTTGATAACACTTGTTGATTCATGTAATCACTAATTATTTTTGTGCACTTCTGGCGCAGCACTTTTTTTGATTTTTATGTTTTTGTTGTGAGGTGTGGACACAATTTGTGTATGCAGCCGGATTTATATATTGATTTATTCTAGCACATTTTATACACATTTGAATTTCACTTAGTCTTGCGCTGATAGTTTTTTCACTATATTCGATGTCCTCCATTCCCCTAATTATTTTTGTTGCCCTTCTCTGGACTCTCTCCAGTTCCAGCACATCCTTCCTGAGGACCGGTGCCCAGAACTGGACAGCATACTCCAGATGTGGCCGGACCAGAGTCTTGTAGAGAGGGAGGATAATCTCTTTATTTCTGGAGTGAATCCCCTTTTTTACATCCCAGTATTCTGTTGGCTTTACTTGCAGCGGCTTGGCATTGCATGCCACTGCCAAGCCTGTTGTCTACCAGTACCCCCAAGTCTTTTTCCATCCTAGACTCACCCAGAGGTTCCCCCCCTAGTGAGTAGCTTGCTTTCTGGTTTCTGGCCCCCAAGTGCATTACTTTACATTTTTCAACATTAAATCTCATCTGCCATGTAGTTGCCCACCCAGTTATTTTGTTCAGGTCCGCTTGTAAGGTTTCCACATCCTGCATAGAAGATATTGGCATGCCTAATTTAGTATCATCCGCAAATACTGAGATTGTACTAGATATCCCCTCCTCTAGATCATTTATGAATAAATTAAACAGGATTGGTCCCAGGACAGAACCCTGGGGGACCCCACTTTCCACACCCGCCCAATCCGAGTACTCCCCATTAACCACCACCCTTTGCAACCTCCCCTGGAGCCAGTTCTCTATCCAGGTACTCACCTTATGGTCCATACCTACCTTCCTTAGTTTGTACAGTAAGCGTTTGTGGGGAACGGTGTCAAAGGCCTTTGCAAAGTCCAGATACACCACATCCACAGGCTTACCTTTATCTAGCTGGCAGCTCACTTCATTGTAGAAGGTTAATAGATTGGTTTGGCAAGAACGATTTTTCATAAATCCATGCTGATTACTACTAATAATACCATTTTCATTACTAAAGTCTTGTATGTGGTCCCTTAACATCCCCTCCAAAATCTTGCAGACTACAGATGTTAGGCTGACCGGCCTATAGTTCCCCGGGATATATCTTGGCCCCTTTTTAAATATTGGTACCACGTTGGCTTTTTTCCAATCAGCTGGCACCATACCCGTCTGTAAACTATCCTTAAAGATCAAGAATAAGGGTCTGGCAATCACCTGGCTGAGCTCTTTAAGAACCCTCGGGTGCAAGCCATCCGGCCCCGGTGATTTATTTATGTTAAGTTTCTCTAGTTTAGTTCTAAGTCTATCTTCTGTTAGCCATGGCGGCACTTCCTGAGGTGTGTTGTTTAGTTCGGCCTTACAAGCTGGGTTCGTGTAGCCCCCCCGATTCTTTTGTGAAGACTGAAGAGAAGAAATGATTTAACACTTCCGCCTTTTCTCTGTCCTCAGTGGCCAGATTTCCTTTGTCATCTTTTATGGGGCCAATGTGTTCTGGCCTCGCTTTCTTACTGTTTATATACTTAAATAACTTTTTGGGGTTCTTTTTACTCTCATCCGCTATATGTCTCTCGTGTTCTATTTTAGCCGCCCTGATTTCGACTTTACATTTCTTATTACACTCTTTGTAATGCTTGAATGCTGCCAATGACCCCTCAGTCTTGTATTTTTTGAAGGCCTTTTCTTTAGCTCTAATATACATTTTTATGTTGGAGTTTAGCCACCCAGGGTTTAATTTTGCTCTTTTAAATTTATTTCCCTTTGGAATGCACTGGTCAATCCCCTTGTTAAGTATGCTCTTGAAGCGTCAGGTCTGTGTTTTATTAATAGATATAAGAGTGATGTCACGTGACCTCCCAGAATCCTCCTCCCCTCTCCAGTCAGGTCTGTGTTTTATTAATAGAGATAAGAGTGATGTCACGTGACCTCCCAGAATCCTCCTCACCTCTCCGGTCAGCAGGTAGATGATCTCCAGGGTGAAGTTTAGTATCTTCTCAGTCATGTGACTCCGGTCCTCCTCCGTCCTCATTGGGGCCATCATGTTTGAAGGTTTCCCTGTAGACAGGTAATATTGATAACAGAGAATTATATGGATTGGTATTGGTTGTACAATAATAGGATGAGGATATCAGGAGGTAATATGAAGGTCGGTATTTATTTAAGCACTATGGTCCCAGTGAGAAAATATTTAATCTGGACAGTTTAGTGTTTTCTATTATTCATGTGGTCCGAGATTCTCGTAAAATTTGGCCACCTGAATCACAAATTCTATTCTTTATGTTGGGTGTGAGATGAGAATCAGGATAAACGTCAGGACAAGCAACAGACGAGCGCATCCAAGAGATGAAGCCGGGGTCACTACACAGAAAATCAATCCAAGGAAACAACAGGCAGGACGAGGAATAGCAAGAAGGAGCTCAGAGACAAATGAGAATATTGCTCAGCCAATGGGAGATTATCTCAGCATGACTTACATAATGAAGGAGATGAGGGGGAGGGGAGGAAGTCACTTAGCGCAAACTGATGTAGACCTACGTTGAATCAATTTAAGTAGTTGTACCGGGATGATGCCTCTAGGTGAAGGCATCATCTAGGTACCGTTTTTTAGAGCCGGCGGTCAGCTTTCCAGTGGTAATGACCGAGAGCCACTCGATAGTTACCCCAGCGAGCGGGAGGGGATGCCCCCCACCTTCCACGGCTCTGCCCGGGTCTCGCGTCCGCTGGCTGGATGGAGTTCCGATCTAAGCCAGATGTGGCTTTGATCGGGTCTCCGATTACATAGCCCGGAGGCGGCATCCATGATGTCACATCTGCGTTACTCGGCTGCTAAAGGCGGCAGATTCAAAAAGTGAATGTATTCAAAATTGCAGTTTTGGCGTTTTGAATACATGGAAATGTAGTGGAGGGGTTTGGGGTCTTTTAGACCCCTGATCCCTCCATAAAGAGTACCTGTCACTGCATATTGCTGTCACAAGGGATGAAAGAAAACGTATATGGAAGTTGCGCCGCAAATAAAATCGCTGTTCAAACCACACATGCGAGGTATCGCCGCGATCGCCAGACCGTGAGCAAAAAATTAAAAAAAAGAGCTACACTCTAACTCTAAACTGGTAACTGTTAAAAAATGTTAAAGCGTCGCCTATGGAGATTTTTATTGACTGTATTTTTTCACCATTCCACGGGTGTGTGCAATTTTAAACCATAACATGTTAGGTATCTATTTACTTGGCGTGACATCATCTTTCACAATATACAAAAAAGATGGGCTAACTTTACTGTTTAGTTTTTTTAAATGCAGTGAAATGTGATTTTACGTAATTTTTCCAAAAAAATTGCGTTTGAAAGACCGTGTGACAAAAAATATTGAAATGACCACCATTTTATTCTCCAGAGTCTTTGCTAAAATATATATATATATATATAATGTTTGGGTAGTTTTCTAGCAAAAAATACTGATTTTAATTTGTAAACAAAAAGTGTCATAAATAGGCCTGGGGCTTAAGTGGTTAGGGTGACCATAGATATATGGAAGTTCAGTTGGTTCAGCAGGGATCGGTCACATTTCCATCCATGTGTGGTCATTGCCGGATAAAAGTCACTCCATCAGCGGCTGCAGCCAATAGCTGATCTGTGTGTTCTGAGAGCGGAGGAGCGCCCCCCCAATGTCAGAATACAATAGTGCAGCGGAGAGGTTTCCCCCATCCCACCTCCAATGTGTGGATGGGGGAATCGCTTCATTTTTTTTTTTCACTCAGCCCGCTGGCTGAAAGATAAAACTGAACCGTGTATGGTCAGCTCTGAAAGCAAGATATTCATCAACTGATCCCCCTAAAGGGGTTAATCTACGTATTACCTCCTCTGCCACCAGATCCAGCATTGTCTGCTCTCTCCGTCCTACCGAATGTAACTTCCTGTGTGTATCTGACAACACTTCCTGTCTGTATTCCATAGAGACTTCCTGTCTGAGTAGAAGTGAGATCACCACCTTGTGGAGATCAGAGGAACTGCAGCCCTGCAAGTCTACTGCGCTTTCTGTCAGTCTCCCTCCTAGACTCGGCTTCCTCCTCCGACCGCTGTTCCAGCAGGAGCTCCGCCTCTTCATACACACTCAGGGAGGAGAGAAAGGGGAAGGATATACAGTACATACACACAGCACAAGGCCGTGTTCACACTACCAGACGGTTCTCAGGGCTGCAGTTCCTCTGAGCTCCACAAGGTGGTGATCTCACTTCTACCAGACAGGAAGTCTCTATGGAATACAGACAGGAAGTGATGTCAGATACAGACACACGACATTCTATAGGAAGTAGAGAAGAGACATTACTGGAAGTGGCAGCAGAGGAGGTAATAAGATCTTATTTTCTATTTACACCCAGTAACCCCCCCCCCCCCTGTCATGTCCGTCCTCTTCCTCCATAATCACTGTGACATCTTTTATCTCCATATAGTGTGGAAACCTAGATTAACCCCTTCAGGGGGATCAGTTGATGAATAATATATCTTGCTCCCAAATCTGGCCATACATGGTTCAGTTTTATCGTTCAGCCAGAGGGATGAGTCGAAAAAAACGGAGGCAATTCCCTCCATCCACACATTGGAGGGGGATCCTCCCCGCTGCACTATTGTATTCTGACAATGGGGGCAGACATCTCAAGGCTCCCGCAAGTCGCGGGAGACTCCCGCTTTCCGCCCTGAGCTCACGGGCACCCGCGAGCTCAGGGCGATATCCCGGCTGTGTGTGTGAGACGAGTCAGATGACTCATCAATGCAGGCAGAAGAGAAGAGTGACTGTGTCAGCAAGCCTGCACGGAGCCGAAGTAGATCCGGCTCACAGGCGGAGTGATATGAGTCAAGCACTCCGCCTGTGGGAGGAGCTGCAGAGAGCAAGCAGAGGCTTTGCTCTCTACTACAGCCACATCGTCTACTCCAGTAGGCATTTTGGCGCGCGGGGGACCAATCATCGTGACACCCCACTCTGTGACAGACACAGTCACAGTGACCTAACCTGAGAGCAGCACCAGAGAGCCAGCACCTGAGACCAGTACCAGCAAATGACCAGTGACCAGCACCAGTGACCAGCACCAGTGACCAGGCCAGTACCAGCACCAGTGACCAGCACCAGTGACCAGGCCAGTACCAGTGACCAGGCCAGTACTAGCACCAGTGACCACACCAGTGACCAGGCCAGTACCAGCACCAGTGACCAGGCCAGTACCAGCACCAGTGACCAGGCCAGCACCAGTGACCAGGCCAGTACCAGCACCAGTACCAGTGACCAGGCCAATACCAGCACCAGTACCAGTGACCAGGCCAGCACCAGTGACCAGACCAGTACCAGTGACCAGGCCAGCACCAGTGACCAGGCCAGTACCAGCACCAGTGACCAGGCCAGTACCAGTGACCAGGCCAGTACCAGCACCAGTGACCAGGCCAGTACCAGCACCAGTACCAGTGACCAGGCCAGTACCAGCACCAGTGACCTGGCCAGTACCAGGGCCAGTACCAGCACCAGTGACCAGGCCAGTACCAGCACCAGTGACCAGGCCAGTACCAGCACCAGTGGCCAGGCCAGTACCAGCACCAGTACCAGTGACCAGGCCAGCACCAGTGACCAGGCCAGCACCAGTGACCAGGCCAGCACCAGTGACCAGGCCAGTACCAGTGACCAGGCCAGTACCAGCACCAGTGACCAGGCCAGCACCAGTGACCAGGCCAGTACCAGCACCAGTGACCAGGCCAATACCAGTGACCAGGCCAGTACCAGCACCAGCACCAGTGACCAGGACAGTACCAGCACCAGTGACCAGCACCAGTACCAGTGACCAGGCCAGTACCAGCACCAGTGACCAGGCCAGTACCAGGGCCTGTACCAGCACCAGTGACCAGGCCAGTACCAGCACCAGTGACCAGCACCAGTACCAGTGACCAGGCCAGTACCAGCACCAGTACCAGTGACCAGTACCAGTGACCAGCACCAGTGACCAGCACTAGCACCAGTGACCAGCACCAGTAACCAGGCCAGTACCAGTGACCAGGCCAGCACCAGTGACCAGGCCAGTACCAGCACCAGTGACCAGGCCAGTACCAGTGACCAGGCCAGTACCAGCACCAGTGACCAGCACCAGTGACCAGCACCAGTACCAGTGACCAGGCCAGTACCAGCACCAGTGACCAGGCCAGTACCAGCACCAGTGACCAGGCCAGTACCAGCACCAGTGACCAGCACCAGTGACCAGGCCAGTACCAGCACCAGTGGCCAGGCCAGTACCAGCACCAGTACCAGTGACCAGGCCAGCACCAGTGACCAGGCCAGCACCAGTGACCAGGCCAGTACCAGCACCAGTGACCAGGCCAGTACCAGTGACCAGGCCAGTACCAGCACCAGTGACCAGGCCAGTACCAGCACCAGTACCAGTGACCAGGCCAGTACCAGCACCAGTGACCAGGCCAGCACCAGTGACCAGGCCAGTACCAGCACCAGTGACCAGGCCAGTACCAGTGACCAGGCCAGCACCAGTGACCAGGCCAGTACCAGCACCAGTGACCAGCACCAGTACCAGTGACCAGGCCAGTACCAGCACCAGTGACCAGGCCAGTACCAGGGCCTGTACCAGCACCAGTGACCAGGCCAGTACCAGCACCAGTACCAGTGACCAGCACCAGTACCAGTGACCAGCACCAGTGACCAGCACTAGCACCAGTAACCAGGCCAGTACCAGTACCAGTGACCAGACCAGTACCAGTGACCAGGCCAGCACCAGTGACCAGGCCAGTACCAGTGACCAGGCCAGTACCAGCACCAGTGACCAGCACCAGTACCAGCACCAGTGACCAGGCCAGTACCAGCACCAGTGACCAGCACCAGTGACCAGGCCAGTACCAGCACCAGTGACCAGCACCAGTGACCAGGCCAGTACCAGCACCAGTGGCCAGTACCAGCACCAGTACCAGTGACCAGGCCAGCACCAGTGACCAGACCAGTACCAGTGACCAGGCCAGCACCAGTGACCAGGCCAGTACCAGTGACCAGGCCAGTACCAGCACCAGTGACCAGGCCAGTACCAGCACCAGTGACCAGCACCAGTACCAGTGACCAGGCCAGTACCAGCACCAGTGACCAGGCCAGTACCAGGGCCAGTACCAGCACCAGTGACCAGGCCAGTACCAGCACCAGTGACCAGCACCAATACCAGTGACCAGGCCAGTACCAGCACCAGTTACCAGTACCAGTGACCAGCACCAGTACCAGTGACCAGCACCAGTACCAGCACCAGTGACCAGCACTAGCACCAGTGACCAGCACCAGTGACCAGGCCAGCATCAGTACCAGCACCAGTGACCAGGGCCAGCACCAGTACCAGCACCAGTGACCAGGCCAGTACGAGCACCAGTACCAGCACCAGTGACCAGTACCAGCACCAGTGACCAGCACCAGTGACCAGGTATACTGATTACATTTCATTTCATTATTCTCTGGTAGTGTTAAATTGGAAAGGGGGGGGGGGGGTGCGGCGCGTGCGTGGGGGGGGGGGCGGCTTCGTGTGGGGGGGGGCACACCTCCCTGAAATGAGTTTTTGCAGGTTGGGATGTCTGTGGGGGGCACTCCTCCGCTCTCAGAATACAAAGATCAGTGATGAAGCTATTGGCTGCAGCCGCTGATCGAGTGACTTTTATCCGGCAGTGACCACACATGGATGGAAATGTGACCGATCCCTGCTGAACCAGCTGAAATTCCATGTATCTATGGTCACCTCCCCTCCCCCTCATCTCCTTCATTATGTAAGTCATGCTGAGAGATAATCTCCCATTGGCTGAGCAATATTCTCATTTGTCTCTGAGCTCCTTCTTGCTATTCCTCGTCCTGCCTGTTGTTTCCTTGGATTGATTTTCTGTGTAGTGACCCCGGCTTCATCTCTTGGATGCTCTTGTCTGTTGCTTGTCCTGACCTTTATCCTGATTCCTGGATCTCCTCCTCATCTCTCCTCCATATCCTCTTACACAGCTTTTCTCCACACCTGCAGTGACCCTGGGGGGTGGTAACTTGGCACCAGTATGCAGCAAAATCCATTCCCACCATTAGGAGCTCTGGATGAAATTGTCTGCTATTTACACTCCGTTCCTCCGTACGTCACCTGCTCACATGAGAGATTACTTTCCACATTCCTGACAGATTTCTGTATGGTAAAGGTCAAAGTTCACTCTTCATTTTAGGAGAAGTGGGAGGCACCCAGGAACAATGATTTGGTTAGCACAGGATCGTCATATAGAGGGCCCCTCAAATCTCCCCATCTAAATGTCCCTCCATCCAGAGTCTATAAGTCCTATGACATCACTCTAACGTCACAGCTCCTCCCCCAATGTCTCTCCATCTGGCTTTTTTTTTTCTCATGCTCTTAGGATTTGGGCGGACCCTTGGCATCCTCACTAGACAGTCCATCCAGTTCAACCTGTGTAGGTGTGTGCGGCTGTAATCATCTCACATACCCCCGAATGTTCTGATCCTTGAGATGTACGTCTAAGAGTCTTTTAAAAGCCACCATACTTCCCGCAGAAACCACCTTTTGTGGCAGAGAATTCCACAATCTTGTAGCCCTAACAGTAAAGAACCCCCCACGTTGCCTGAGGTTAAAACGCTTCTCCTCTAATCGCATTGTATGCCCCCCAGTCCTCATGCAATCCCTTCGACTGAACAGCTTTTTTTCTAAGCTGAGATCCCCATTGAGATATTTAAAAATTGCTATCATGTCCCCCCTCAGGCGTCTCTTCTCCAGGGAGAATAAATCAAGCGATTGCAGACGCTCTTCATAATTAAGGTCCTCCAATCCCCTAATCAGTTTTGTTGCCCTTCTCTGAACTCTGTCCAGCTCCAACACATCCCTCCTGAGGACTGGCGACCAGAACTGGACAGAATACTCCAGATGTGGTCGGACCAGAGTTTTATAAAGTGGAAGGATTATAGACTTATCTGTGGAATACATCCCTTTCTTTATGCATGCTAATAATCTGCTGGCTTTGGCAGCTGCCGCTTGACATTGCATGCTGTTGCCTAGTCTATCATCAACCAAGACTCCCAGATCTTTCTCCATTTTTGATTCCCCCAAGGGTTCCCCTCCTAACGTGTATTGTGCTTTTATGTTTCTAGTTCCCAAGTGCAAAACCTTACACTTCTCCACGTTAAACCTCATTTGCCAAGTCGTTGCCCACTCCGTTATTTTGTCCAGGTCATCCTGTAGGATATCTGCTTCATGCTGTGCAGTTATTGCCCTGCCCAATTTTGTGTCATCTGCAAAAACTGATATCGAACTACTGATCCCGTCCTCAATGCTGTTTATGAATAAATTGAACAAGGTTGGTCCCAGGACTGAGCCTTGGGGGACCCCGCTTACTACCTCAGACCAGTCTGAGTATGTGCTGTTTATTACCACCCTTTGGACACGACCTTTTAGCCAGTTCCGTATCCAAGAGCAAACCCTGCTGTCGATACCTGCAGACCTTATTTTATAAATTAAGCGCTTGTGGGGAACTGTATCAAACGCCTTAGCGAAATCCAAGTACACCACATCCACTGGTCTGCCCCTATCTAGCTCACAGCTCACCTCCTCGTAGAATGTTAAAGCGGAGTTCCACCCTGGATTTTTTTTTTTTTTTTTTAATACCCCCGGGACAGTCAGGGCTAGTGCATTCCACAATGGCTAGCCTCTGATCTGTCCCGGGTTGCACTTACCTGTTAGGACAAATACTTACCTTGCAAACGTCTTGTCCAGCGCTGCCATCTCAGATGTGGGCAGCTTGAAGCCAGCGCGTCCTCTTCGGCGTCTTCTTCCGCCTTCTTTGGTCCCACGATGCTCTGCGCCGGCCCCGACGTCACTTCCGGGTCGCGCGCGTCATCCCTCCACAGCTTCTGGGCATGCCCAGAAGCTGTTTAGAAGGGGATGACGCGCGCGACCCGGAACTGACGTCGGGGCCGGTGCAGGCGCAATGATTCCTGGGAGCTATGACGTCCAGCTCCCAGGAATCATTGCAGAGCCAGGAAGTGACGACGGGCCGCGGCCGAGGAAGGAGGAAGAAGGAAGTAAGGTAAGTATATTTTCTTCGCTACGAGGTAAGTAAAAAAAAAAAAAATATGCGATTATCCATTTCTTTTTCAGGTGACCCGGAGCGAGAAGATGGAGGTAAGTATAAAAATAGGGTGGAACTCCACTTTAAGAGATTGGTTTGACAAGAACGCCCATTTGTAAACCTGTGCTGGTTACTGTTGATGATGTTGTTGTCTTTAGCAAACTCTACGATATAGTCCCTTATCATGCCCTCCAGAAGTTTGCATACTACTGATGTCAGACTGACAGGCCTAAAATTTACCGGTATATGCCTCTGACCCTTTTTGAATATCGGAATCACGTTTGCTTTCCTCCACTCCCCTGGTATATCTCCTGTCCTAATACTGTCAGCAAAGATCAGGAACAGTGGTTTGGATATAACCTTACTGAGTTCCTTGAGTACTCTCGGATGTACGCCATCCGGGCCTGGTGATTTGTTTGTGTTAAGTTTATCCAGCCTTTCCCTGATTTCACCCTCTGTTAGCCATAGTGGCAAGTCCTGTGTATTACTACTAACCATACAGTCATGTTCAGTGTACCCCTCCGTTTCCTGTGTAAATACTGACGAGAAAAAAGCATTCAGCACGGTTGCTTTTTCAGTGTCCTCTGTAACCATCCTCCCATCATTGTTAATTATATGTGCAATATGCTCTGCCCTATATTTTTTGCTGTTGATATATTTAAAGAATTTCTTTGGGTTTTTTTTTTTTACTATACTCCGCTATTTGTCTCTCAAAGTCTATTTTAGCCATCTTGATTTCGTGTTTACACTTCTTATTTGCCTCCTTGTATTGGTCGAAAGCCGATACTGTGCCCTCTGATTTATATTTCCTGAAGGCCAATTTTTTTCCCCTAATAAGTTTTTTAACGTTACGGTTTAGCCAGCCAGGTTTGGCTTTGTCTCTTCTAAATGTATTTCCCATAGGAATGCACTGCAAGATGCATTTGTTTAATATGTTCCTAAAGCATTCCCATTTTTCCTCTGTGGTCAGAGATCCCAAGGTTTGGTCCCAGTTAACCATTTCCATCAATGAGTACAATTTTGGAAAGTTTGCCCTTCTGAAGTTAAGGGTTCTTATGTTCCCCACTTGCCTTGTTATATTGTTATTTACGCTAAATGTGATCATCCTGTGATCGCTACAGCCCAGGTAGTCCTGGACTTCTACATCCGAGATTATGTCTGGGTCATTAGTGATCAATAGATCCAGGATTGCGTTTTCTCTAGTAGGAGAATCCACCAGCTGTGACATGTAATTATCCTATAAGGTTTCCGTGAATAGACGGGCCTTATGTGAGTGTGTAGTCCCTTCTCCCCAGTCAATGTCGGGATAATTGAAGTCCCCCAATATGATGACTGATCCTAGCTTTGCCACTTTACCCAAAAGTGCTAAAAATTCCAGCTCTACCTCCTCCCCTTGTTTAGGTGACCTATAGCAAACCCCCACAATTACTTTTCCCTTTTCTCCTTCCCTATGGAGTTCTACCCATACGGATTCTAACTCCATACTCATCCCTTCCGTAATGTCACTCCTCTCAATCACCCTTACATTATTCTTGACGTAGAGACATACCCCCCCCCCTCTTTTTCCTACCCTGTCCTTCCGGTACACCGAATACCCTTGGATATTTGCCAGCCAGTCATGTGAGGGGTCGAACCAAGTCTCCGCTATTCCCACAAGGTCTATGTCCTCCTCATGTACTAACATTTCCAATTCATCCATTTTATTAGCTAGGCTCCTGGCATTAGCATATACCCCTCTTAGTTTTACAGAAGTTAAACGTGATTGGTGGTTATGTTTATTCCTGTTTGGTCCGAGGTTCTCCCGCACAGACCTACCGATTGACGTTGTGGACCTACTGTCGCTGCTGACCCTACAACTGCCTTCAGTCCTTTGCTCCCTCCTAACTGACTCTACTTCTGAGCCCCCCCCCCCCCCGTCTCCTGCGTTGTATGTAATGATGTCAGAATGCCTGCAACAAGCTTTTACCCTGCGTAGTGTGGGGGTCCTGTGTGGGTAAATTATACCTCAGTCTGAGGTGGGGCTTTAATCAAATGGAAACCTGAATGGTGAGGTGAGGAGGATTCTGGGAATTTCATTTGATTTTACTATTTGTGTTCAGATCTAGAGTTTTCCTCCTGTGAAGTCTGGAGATCATATGACCATCACATTGCCTCCACCTCCCTCCCTGATAGAATAGAGAAATACAAAGAAGATTCTAGAAGTCACCAGAGAGATCATAGAGGAGAGGTGAGCGGTGCTGGGAATTCTGGGACATTATCCAGTAACAGACAAGGGATGTGTCTGGATGGTGACTGTATCATTGTGTGTGTCAGGTTCCTATAAGGTGTCAGGATGTCACTGTCTATTTCTCCATGGAGGAGTGGGAGTATTTAGAAGGACACAAGGATCTCTACAAGGACGTCATGATGGAGAATCAGCCGCCCCTCACATCACCGGGTAAGAGGAGACTTTATTGTAAAGGAGAGAGCAGTACGGAGGCTCCACCTAGATCCCCCATCATCTGATAAACACATAGAAACAATGTATTCAGTCAGTGTGTGTGTTTCCTACAGATGGATCCAGTAATGGGAACCCACCAGAGAGATGTCCCCGTCCTCTGTATTCCCGGGATTCCACACAGGAAGATCGCACCATCCCTCACCATCATCGGGTAGATGAGGAACAATCACTGATAGTATCATTAGGATCTCTACATTATCTGCATTGTTACCATTGATGTCATTTTTATTATATATTCAGAGTGGAGACCTGAGAGATTCTAAAGTTGAGGTTAAAGAAGAGATAAAAGAGGAGGATGATGAGGATGGGGTGATGGAGGAGTCAGAGTTTCTAAAAGAACACAAAGATCTGTACCAGGACACCATGTCATCCAGCTACAGAAACCCACCAGAGAGATGTCCCCGTCCTCTGTATTCCCGGGATTCCACACAGGAAGGTCACACCATCCCTCACCATCATCAGGTAGATGAGTGACAATTATTGGTAGTTCTGATTTATATACAGTATATTTGTTACAATGAATGTTTTACTATATATTCAGAGTGGAAACATCAGGGATGATAATATTGATGTTAAAGAAGAGTATAAAGAGGAGGATGAGGAGTATGGAGTGATGGAGGAGTTTTCAGAAGGACACAAGGATATGATGGAGCCACCTTATACCAGGAACCCACCAGAGAGATGTCCCCGTCCTCTGTATTCCCGGGATTCCACACAGGAAGGTCACACCATCCCTCAATGTTACAAGGTTGGTGAGACAGAGATTATAAAACACAGACTCATGGAGACAATGTGTGTATTTTTATGTGATGTCACAATAATGAATCTTATATTTTACAGATGATATTCTTTCATTTTCTTGATTTAGAGTGGAGATCCAATCGATATAGAATTTGAGGTTAAAGCAGAAGAAGAAGAGAGGTATGTGAGGGATGATCAGCAGTCTATGGAGGAGGATGGAATAACGGGGACATTTATAGAGGAGGACACTCCTACAGAGATCAGCACAGGTGGGTCATTAACACTAAATACATTCCTCCACCCATACTGCTCACTGATTGGTCCAGAGCAGGGCAGGGACTGGGTGATATCAGCCTGTAATCCCCTGGTCACTTTCCTGAGCTGTGTTCCCCATCCTGTATTCCTGTATTTCTCTCGGATAATCTTCCTTCTCTGTGCTGCAGACACAATTTATGTCTCTAGACTGGATTTATGGAGATTCTGGGATTCGGCTGGCAACAAAAATGTGCATGATATAGGCTCCTAGGTTATGAGTTTTGGGTCTTCTGCCCCATGCCTGAGTCTAACGTCTTGTTCCAAACAAATGAGGAGATACTGTACAACATATGAAAGGTCCATCTCCAGTTCTCAATATAACATCATATTCCAAACAATAAAATTGTCATCATTTCAATAGCATTATTACTTAGTGATGTTTGGTTGGGTAAGGTTGTATCATTGATCCATTGATTTTTTTTTTTCAATTCTTTTATTTATATAAAAGACAAATTCCAGGCGTAATAAACAGTAACATTCCTTATAGAACATATGCTGAGACAGTGTATTACAACATTGAAGACAATTCAGTCATAAGGTTGAGATCTACATCGGTCGTAGAATAAGAGGTGTTCTACAATTCCTCTAATGGGAGGAGTTATGCAGGACTAGAAAGTACCCGGAGTTGTCTGTTCCAGTTTGGCATAACGTATAGAAGAAGAAGGAAGGAGTAAAGCAAATAAGTTAGTGGAAAGAGAGAGGGAAGTAAAAGAAACCTAGAGAGAGGCAGAAGAGGATAAGTAGGTGGGATGAGGGGGGAAGGGAGGGAGGGGGTAAGGAGGTGTGGAAGTGGGGGGGAGGGGGGTTAAGGAGGGTTAGCATTGGTAAAGCAATACTTTCCACCAATATTTTAGAGCTCCCCCAAACTCAACATGAGGTCTCTTTAGTATTGCCACCCTTAATTAAAGAGCAGCCTTCATCAGAGAGGACAAATATATTCCATTGACCCCAGGTTTTGGTATATCGTTCGTGTTGGGGACGTGTCGAGAGAACAAGGTTTTCCATTCTATTTATTTCTTCGACCTTTTTGAGCCACGTGCTAACAGTCAGTGCCTGTGTATTTTTCCATTTAAGAGGGATGCACATTTTAGCAGCATTTAGAAGGTGACAAATGACAGAATTTTTATAGGTCTGGGCCGGGATGTTAGAGGCATGGAGAAGGAAGAGAGCAGGGTCATTGGGGAGAGGTCGGTTTATAAACCTTTGAGACATTTCACATACTGTCTTCCAGAACTCCGCTAGTTTAGGACATGACCAAAAATCATGTAGGAGTGTCCCCCGGCCCTTCCTGGCATCTCCAGCACTGATCAGTGAGTGTGGGGAAGAATCTGCTCAACCTTGACGGCGTGCGGTGCCACCTTGTTAGGAGTTTGAAGTTGGTTTCTTGTATTTACATGCAGATGGATGATGTAAATGTAAACGGAATGATGTGATTTTGTTGGTCTGGATTAAAGTTACAGTCTAAATCCCGTTCCCTCTTAGCTAAGAATGGGGGTTGGTAAGTCCCCTGGGGTGTGATCAGTAATGCATAGGTCGTGGATAATACCTGTGTCAGTATTCTGTCTTGAGAGAAATGTTCTTTGAAGGGTGTAAGTTGTGTGTTGCGTTCACTGGGAGGTGGCAATGAGTTTAAGAAATTATGGAGTTGCAATGCCCTCCATAAATCTAGACGGTAGGGTCCCGAGGAGTCCATGAGGTCTTTGAGTGCAGGCCAACTAGATGATGTTGAAAAATGGGAGGCTTGGAAATAGCCTGACTCCATCAAGGTCCTGAATGTTTTATCTTGGTAGCCCGGGGTAAACTGGGGATTCCCCAGTATGGGTGTCAGTGGTGAGTGCGTCGGGGAAAGTGAAAGTTGTGTGAATAATTTAGAGCAGGTTCTTATCGTGTGACCTATGAGGGGATGGCGTCTTATGGAGTCTAGTAGTGAATGGTGGCAGGATGGAGCTCTATGGAGGGGTATGTCGCATTGGGCTTGTTCTAGTCTGGGCCAAAGCTTCGCTTCACCATGACGACACCAGTCTGAGTCTCCCCAATTGTGTAGCCTGATAGTACTTGCATAAGTCCGGCACTGCCAGTCCACCTAGTCGTTTAGGAAGCAAGAGTAGTCTCCTACATAGCCCAGGTCTCTTATGTGCCCAGATAAAATCCACTAGTAGGGTGTCCTCTTGTTTAAAGTATTGTGAAGGGATGAATATTGGAAGTGCTTGAAAGAGGTATAGGAATTTAGGGATTATGCAGATTTTAATAACGTTTCATCTTCCAAACCATGAATGGAGGCCAGAATTCAATTTATCTTATAGAATATGGACTTTGTTTAGGAGGGGGAGAAAGTTGAGCGTGAAGATGTGTGAAAATTTGGGTGGTATGAGAGTGCCCAGATATTTCAGTGCTGAGTTCATCAATTTTAGCCTAAAATTCAATCACAGTTGGGGGAGGAGGGGGTTTGATAAGCCTACTCCCATAGCTTCAGATTTAGTAAAGTTGATATTTAGATTGGACAGAGTGCCATATGCCTCAAACTCGTGAAGAAGATTCGGTAGAGAAATTATGAGATTTGTGAGGGAAAATAACATGTCGTCTGGATACGCTGATATTTTCTGCTGGGTCACCCCAACAGTCATGCCTGAGATATCCTGGTGGAGGCGTATGTAAATCAGCCACAGACACGTCTTCACTGTTACCCAAGTATTGAAACTTAAGTGTTACCTTCTCTGACTAAAGTTTACGGATCACTCTGTTCACTTCATGTATGGACTGAACAGTGGCATTCTTAATATTAGATGCTAGGCTACATGTGTCAAACATAACATCTGGTCTAGTTTGTTTAGCAACCCACAGAACCTGTCCTATTTTGGATCTGAGTTGTTCTCTTTCTTTCTCATTCAGTGGGGCCTCTCTCTGTACAGCACGTGTTGCCTGCAAATGAATTGGTTGTAGGTTTTCAATATAACTGTGCTGATGCACCTGCACTACACCACCCACAGTAGCAATGTTCATCCCCACATATGAAAAACTCTCACACTCTTCACGACCCACGTGAAATGCAGATTTAAGCACAGGGATGACATTGGTTACAAGATGCTCTGAACCTGCCCAAAAGAAATCATCCACATGGCATGCCAGTACTCCTGTTACCTCAGACTGCTCATTCTGCCAATAAAACACTGCAGGATCAACCCGTGACATTTTACCCCCACTGTTCAGCATGAGTTCTTTGACCTTGTTGTACCAGTAGAGGAAAGCATCTGCAAGTCCATACACACATTTCTTTAGCTTCCATAACACATTGTCCACGCTCGCTTCTGGTGGGGGACGAATGTAAATGTCTCTTGAGAGCTCCATTCCCTGCAAAAAAGCAAACTTAATATCCATAGAGTTCACTTGCCATTTGTTTTGACAAATAACAGCTAACAGCAGCCTGAGTGACTCTGATGCACATGTGGGAGAATCTTTCTGTAATTCATGCATATTGGCCTCTTCACCTCTCGCCACAAGGCGGGCTTTGGGAACAACACCAATAGAAGTTTCCTTTAATGTACAGACCCATCTAGTGGAGATGCATTTTTGACCTTTGTCTGTGACTACTTCGTAAACATTATTAATTTGCCAGTTTTCAATCTCTTGTTGTTTAGCAGCATCAAAATAAATGTCTTTGGTGATAAGTACATCATCATCGGTGTTTTCACACCCAGTGAGAAGATCATCAACTTGTGACATGTCTAAAGCTTCCTTTTGACCCTCACTGCCATTTGGTTCTAGATACTGCACATTGTACCAGTTTCTATATTGCCCTTTTGCTTTCCCTGCTCTGCCTAAGACTCTGGCAGTGTGTTCAGCACCATCATCTCTGTTTGTAAATGTCACTGTCTGACCTTTTCTCAGTTGGACACCCGTGGAACCCCCTGTATTAGTAGCATCCCTGTCTGTCCCATTAGCTTCTCTATAATCTGTTTCTGTGTTTTCAGGGATTTGCACTTCGCTATTGACACTCATTTCATCATCTGAATTCTCTGACCCATCAGTGTGGATTACATTTTCTTTTTCTTTACTATTTTCAGTGATATCAGGTAGTACAGGTGTATCCTTATCCTGTGCATTAACTTTATTCAGTCTGGACTGGTGTGCTCTAACAAGGATACCACCATGTCTGACAAACACTACAGAGCCATCTTGACCGATAACTACAGCTGGACCTTTCCACTCTGTACTGTCTGCTCGTTTGTAGTACACTCTGTCTCCTGTCTCATACTTTTCATCTGTAGGCCTGAGCTGCTTTTTATTCTTTCTGAGCATTCCACCTCTGTGAATGCTCTTCTGGAAGCATGCAATGCTGCTAGGTGCTGTCCTACTCTAGTACTCATAGAAGTGCCTTCTAGAGCAGGCAGTTCATTAACCAAAACGGAGGGAAGATTAGGATTGTGACCAAACACCAGCTGGTGTGAACTATAACCATGCACATTGATCATACTGTTTTTGGCCATTAGAGCCCAGTCTAGAGCAATCTGCCAGCCACACCCGTTTTCCCTTTTCACCTTCAGGAGGATCTCAGTCAGAGTCATGTTGTGTCTCTCCAGCAGCCCGTTGCTCCAAGGACTGTATGCCGCTGTAGTCTTCATCTCGATGTTGAATTTTTCTGCCATCTCTCTTATCTCCTCATTGTTGAACTCACCACCGTTGTCAGTGTATATCCGTTTTGGGGCACCATGAACACTTATCCACGAGTGAATGAAAGAGTTGACGATCTCAGATGCTTTCTTTGTTCTCACAATGTTTCCAGCGCTGAAGTGTGTGAAATGGTCGATGATGTGGAGGTACCATATGCCAGGTTCCAGCTCATGTAAGTCCATTGCCACCGTCTCATTATACTCTGAGGCTAAAGGCAAACCGACAGCAGGCCTAGGCTTGGTCCTGCTATATCTTTGACATACCTCACAGTCACGGATAATCTCTTGCAGAATAACTGGACAGTCTTTGTCAGTATTTCCAGAGCTGAGGATAAGCCTTTGCAGCCAGTCTGCAGAGGCATGGCCAAACTGCTTGTGAAGCTTCAAGAGAACTTTACGCTTCTCTTTTGTAGACATCTCTGCTGTGATGACAAGAACTTCACTTTCATTGATGTCCACTTCAGTATTACCATCTCTAATGTCGACACAGTAGTGTTATGAACTAGTGAGCTCAAGAGGCACTGGTTGCTTGAACATGACAACTTTGTCATTCTCCATGTCTAAAACAGTTCCTGCTCTCTTTAGAGCCATTTTGCTCAGCAATAAAGGAATATCAACAGGAACAACTTCCGTTTCAATGTGACATTTTGGTGGACCGATCTTAGCGGGAAGCTTTACCTTTCTATTGGAGTGCACCACCTGACCATCACCGAATCTGAAAGGTCTGCAGCTTGAAGATTCTGTTTGCATCAGTTTGTTTATTTGGCTTTGGCTCAGGTCTTTCATGTAACTATCCAGCCACTTTTCACCACAGACAGTACGTGTGCATGCTGTGTCAATGATAGCTGATCCCAGTGATTCAGTTAGGAAAATCTCAGAGTCCGTCATAACTTTTGTAAACAGTGTAAGTTACATTCTTCAACATTTTCATCTTCTGCTAGCTTTACTTCATTTCTCCCTGATGAGGACAGTCTTTGGCCCAATGGTATGTGCTCTGACAAATTGCGCATTTTGATCGCTTACCATATTTGTCAAGTGGGTTAGTACCTTGCTGTGGCTGCCACTGTCTGCTCTGTGACTGGCTGTTGTTCCGTTTGAATTTACCCTGTGGCCTCTGCTCCGTGAAAAACGCCGCATCTTGAGTCTCACTGCCTCCGCTCACTCCACTGGTTTTTCCTCCGAAAATCCGTTTTAACGCTGACTTCATGGATGCAAATGTTAAATCCGTGCACGCTGTAAGTGCTAGCTGCCTACTCTTCTCTTCAAGACAAGCCGTGTCCAGTAGTTTAAATGCTAACACAGCATCAGGCAAGGTCATGGTGTACTTCTTCATGCGGTTGTATCTCTGCTCAAAGTCTATGATGTAGTCTGTCATGGACACCTCGCTGTCTTTAGAAATCGAGTCGAAATGAGAGTACGCCCGGTCTTTTTCTTCTCTCAAAAATACAGAGTCCAGCTTAGCTATCAAAGTTTCCATACCATTGTCCTCATTTAGATCGCTCGCAGGTATTTCCAAAGCGGTCTCTCTGGCTCGCCCCTCAAGCCCCAACACAACCGCGAGTGCCTGCTTCTTCTTGTCCAAATCCGTAACAAGTTTCCAAATACTAATTTCATTTTTCCAGCACTCGTATGGTCTGATTTCGTCAAACTTAGGTGGTACTCTATAGTTGGAAACCATCCTCTGCTACCATGTAAATTAGCCACAGACACGTCTTGGTTCTTCAGGCGGTAAACTTTAATGCGCACTTCCTCCCAAAAACCCCGCCCCTTAAGCCATACAGGAAAAACAATAACTTCCGGTCACATAGATTCTCGCGATAATACATTCCCTCACATACTAAGTTAACAGCGTATTCTACATAAAAAGGTTTCTAGTGATAATGCGAAGAGTAAGAGGTCTTGTCCCATTCCTAATTGTGAAGTAGTCCGATAAGATACCGTTCGCCCTAACCTGGGCGGCAGGGGCAGAATAGATCTGGGAGATCCAGTTTAGCATGATGTTGCCCTAAGTAGTAGGGGTCGGGGGGTATAAAGAGAATGGAGATAAAAAGAGGGGGAGGCAAAGATGGTATGAGAGAGGAAGAAAGGAAAGTCAGGCAAGCAAAGAATATGAGAGAGTGAAAGAGAAGGGGGGCAATCCCACAGAGAGAGGCCTCAATTTGCTAAGAGATAGCAAAAAAAATGCTATGACACTCACCAGCAAGGAGCCGGATGAATGAGTGTGCGCCTATGTGGGGTTGTGGTTGGAAAGAGCCAAGGGACGGGCCCCCGATTCCCCCCCCCCGGCCCAGCAGCCTTCTTGAATAAATGAAAGGTATATAAGGTATATCACTGCCCCCTAGAGGACTGCTGAATTTTCACACTTTAACCACTTGCCGACCGCCGCAAGTACATATAATGCGGCGGTCAGCCCCTCACAGGCAGAGTGACGTACCGGTGTGGTCACGGACCCCCCGCGCGTGTGACCGTTGATCATTGGTCCTACAGCTCTAGCCACAGCCAATCACAGTTAGAATCACGCCCCCAGGGACACACACTGTCCCTCCCTCTCAAATAAAGTTAACCCCTTCCCTGCCAGTGTCATTTTTACAGTAACAGTGCATATGTATAGCACTGATTACTGCAGTAATGTCACTGGTAACCCCAAAAGTGTCAAAAATGTCAGTCAAGGGTTTGATCTGTCTGCCGCAATGTCTTAGTACCGCAAAAAAAATCGCAGATCGCCGCCATTACGCGTTAAAAAAACAACAAAAATGACAAAAATCTTTCCCTTTGTTAGTAAACGCGATAACTTTTGCGCAAACCAATAAAAATACGCTTTTTGCGATCTTTTTTTTTTTTTTTTTTACCAAACATATGTAGCATAAAACAAATTGGCTGAAAATGTTAAAAAAATTTTGATTTTTACATTTTTTTGGGGGGAATTTCATATAAAAAAATGTGAAAAATATTGTTATTTTTGCAAAATTGACGCTATTTTTTTTGTTTATAGCGCAAAAAGTAAAAATTGCACAGGTGATCAAATACCACCAAAAGAAAGCTCTGTTTGTGGGAAAAAAAGGACGTCAAATCCATTTAGGTACAGCGTCGCACGACTGCACAATTGTCCGTTAAAGTCACACAGTGCCGAATCGCAAAATACCCCCTGGTCTTTCAGCAGCCAAATCCTCCGGGGCTAAAGTGGTTAAGGATTCCCTTGGATTACCCGTTGCAACTGCAGAAATCTTAACACTTTATGTTCTTGGCTCAGTCAATGATTAGTCTAGGGGTAGTTGTTTTTGTGGTTATCTTATATTGGGATGGGAGAAGGAATGAGTGGGATACTCCAACTGTTGAAATATTCATAATTCAGAGGACTTCTAGCTTGAGAATGCGGCAAGACCGCTACTTCATCCTGCCACTTGAATGAAGCTGAGGAAAGTGTTCCTATTTGTGTTTCTCCTCAGGGTACTCCCCTAGTACCCCCTTTCTCTGTACTAGCTGACACCCGTCCACTGACTATAAATTCCGGAGTTGTCCCCTTCCTGGGCAGACCCCTGGGCAAGATCCTCTAAACTCACGATACAGTTTTTCCAGATTCTCGCAGTGCCCCAACTCCTCCAGTCAGCTCTCCTGGACCTCTGTGTTCAGCCTCACACCACTGGCTCACCAGGCCTGTGACCTTCACCCACTGCGACAGAGGAGGAGGCAGTCGCCACCCTCCTTCTGGGACTTTGCTTCCTGCCAAAAGACCTATCTCATGTGCCCCTGGCTTTTTATACCCCCTCTGTGCCAATCCCTGGGGCTGTATCAAAACCCTGTGTGTTATTGGCCAGGTTAAATGTGTATAAAGAAATGTAAAGATGAAATCAGGGCGGCTAAAATAGAACACGAGAGACATATAGCGGAAGAGAGTAAAAAGAACCCCCACGAAATTCTTTAAGCATATAAACCGTAAGAAAGCGAGGCCAGAACACATTGGCCCCATAAAAGACGATAAAGGTGTTTTGGCCACAGAGGACAGGGAAAAGGCAGTAGTGTTAAATAATTTCTTCTCTTCAGTCTTCACAAAATAATTGGGGGGCTACACTAACCCAGCTTGTAAGGCCAAACTAAACGACACACCTCAGGAAATACCGCCTTGGCTAACAGAAGATAGACTTAGAACTAAACTAGAGAAACTTAACATAAATAAATCACCGGGACCGGATGGCTTGCACCCGATGGTTCTTAAAAGAGCTCAGCCAGGTGATTGCCAGACCGTTATTCTTGATCTTTAAGGATAGTTTACAGACAGGTATGGTGCCAGCTGATTGGAAAAAAGCCAACGTGGTACCAATATTTAAAAAAGGGCCGAGATATATCCCAGGTAACTATAGGCCGGTCAGCCTAACATCAGTAGTCTGCAACATTTTGGAGGGGATGTTAAGGGACCACATACAAGACTTTAGTAATGAAAACGGTATTATTAGTAGTAATCAGCATGGATTCATGAAAAATCGTTCTTGCCAAACCAATCAATTAACCTTTTATGATGAAGTGAGCTGCCACTTAGATAAAGGGAAGCCTGTGGATGTGGTGTACCTGGACTTTGCAAAGGCCTTTGACACCGATCCCCACAAACGCTTACTGTTCAAACTAAGGAAGGTAGGTATGGACCATAAGGTGAATACCTGGATAGAGAACTAGCTCCAGGGGAGGTTGCAAAGGGTGGTGATTAATGGGGAGTACTCGGATTGGGCGGGTGTGGAAAGCTGGGTCCCCCAGGGTTATGTCCTGGGGCCAATCCTGTTTAATTTATTTATAAATGATCTAGAGGAGGGGATATCGAGTAAAATCTCAGTATTTGCGGATGATACTAAACTAAGCATGCCAATATCTTCTATGCAGGATGTGGAAACCTTACAAGCAGACCTGAACAAAATAACGGGGTGGGCAACTACATGGCAGATGAGGTTTAATGTTGAAAAATGTAAAGTAATGCACCTGGGTGCCAGAAACCAGAAAGCAAGCTACTCACTAGGGCGGGGAACCTCTGGGTGAGTCTAGGATGGAAAAGGACCTGGGGGTACATTCCTCAACCCATACTGCTCACTGATTGGTCCAGAGTAGGGCAGGGACTGGGTGATATCAGCCTGTAATCCCCTGGTCACTTTCCTGAGCTGTGTTCCCCGTCCTGTATTCCTGTATTTCTCTCGGATAATCTTCCTTCTCTGTGCTGCAGACACAATTTATGTCTCTAGACTGGATTTATGGAGATTCTGGGGTTCAGCTGGCAGTAAAATGTTGATTTTTACCATAGACGCTGCTTGACCTAGACACCTGGGTTATGTACCTTGTGTCTTCTGCCCCATGCCCGGGTCTAGCAAGATCTCTGACAGAACAATTCTCCCGGGGTTACTTGCTCTGTTATTTGCTGGCTGTGCCGGGTGGAGGGATATGTCTGTATAGTCTCACACCCAAGTCACTGAGTTCAGTCTCAGGAGATGGGAGGCAGCGGTGTGGGACCTCTGCAACTGATTACTGAACACAAATATTTTGACTCCTGACCCCTGCACTATATACTCTGTTAGAGATGCACGATTCTGGCCAAAATGAGAATCACGATTTTTTTTGCTTGGAATAAAGATCACGATTCTCTGTGTAACATCTTTTACATTATAAAAAAAATTGGGATAACTTTACGGTTTTGTTTTATTTTTTTTATTCATTAAAGTGTATTAATTGCGTTTGAAAGACTGCTGCGCAAATACAGTGTGACATAAAAATTTACAACAATCCCCATTTTATTCTGCAGGGTCTCTGCTAAAAAAAATATATAAATGTTTGGGGGTTCTAACTACTTTTCTAGGAAAAATAAACTGATTTAACTTGCAAGCAACAAGTGTAGGAATAAGGTTTAGTCTTTAAGAGGTTAAACTTCCTTCCTCCGGCAGAGGGAAAGAAAAGATACAATGTAATCATTTGTGTTTACAGTTCAGTGGGAGACTAATGCTGATAGGCTTTTGCGGGAGGCTTTTTTTTTTTTTTTGACAGCTGCTCCCTCATAGATATGTAAAGAATCAAGCAAGTGTCATGTTAAGATCGTCAGGGGGAGTGAATCACGATCTCGATTCTGTTACGATTAATCGTGCAGCTCTACTCTATGTTGTACATTACATACTCCTGACCCCTGCACTGTATACTCTGTTGTTCATTACATACTCCTGACTTCTGCTCTCTCCCCTCTACCCACTGCTATATATACACATAATATAGATTCTCTTTTGTTACACCCATTTCCTACCAGCTGGACATTTTATATCTGATGATTTGATTGGAGGACAGACTTTTACATGTTGATAATAATGTGATAACATCCTCCAACTTTGGAACCTTTAACAGAAAGTGATAATGAGGGAGGAGTTAGTAACCCAATGATGGTGGTCTTCAGGATCAGTCCAGTCTTCATCTTGGTTGTTCTCCCCCCATCCTCACTCTCTGACCTCTGGTGAGGCTCAGCCCCGCTGTTATTCATGAATAAATCATGGACTAAATAAGGAAGTGCAGGACTTCTTGTGTTGGGAAGATGGCAATGAGTGATAGAGGAGGAGGGGACACTCGTCCTATAATCCCCTCATCATTGTCACTCCTATAAAAGACAGTACTCATTGTTTCCTCACTCTCTGACTAAGGTCCATGAATAAAGAAATGAACTGGTAGGAGATCAAAGGACCCATTTACTAGTTACCTTGAGGGGGGAATTGTAAGATCCTCAGAGAAAAAGCTGCCTGATGTGGGCGGAGTCCTGGTTTAGGGGAACCAATCTGCTGATGTCTAGTAATAATCTTTGTATTTCTATTTTAGTACATGGACGGGAGATGAGGAAAACCTCAGAGGATTGTCTCACTTTGTCTCCAGACTGTAAAGTAGAAGATGAGGACATCACACAGTATAGTCCAGGAGAAAACTCGGCTACCTCAAATGTCCATCCGGCACCACACAGTGTAGAAGGACCATCGTATTCCTCTTATCCTGAGGAACCTCAGACTGTGAGGGACAGTGCCGGACCATCGTATTCCTCTTATCCGGAGGAACCTCAGACTGTGAGGGACGGTGCCAGACCATTGTATTCCTCTTATCCTAAGGAACCTCAGACTGTGAGGGACGGTGCCAGACCATCGTGTTCCTCTTATCCCGAGGAACCTCAGACTGTGAAGGACGGTGCTTTTCTTCCAGCAGATAAGAGATTCTCCTGTACTGAGTGTGGGAAGTGTTTCCGTTTTAAATCCAATCTTAATGTGCATGAAAGGTCTCACACCGGTGAGAAGCCGTATTCCTGTCCTGAGTGCGGAAAATGTTTTTCAGTGCAGTCCCATCTTTCCAGACATCAGAGATTTCACACTGGTGAGAAGCCATATTCCTGTCCTGAGTGCGGGAAATGTTTTTCATTGCAGTCCCATCTTTCCAGACATCAGAGTTTTCACACTGGTGAGAAGCCGTATTCCTGTCCTGAGTGCGGGAAATGTTTTGCACAGAAGTTTACTCTTTCCGCACATCAGAGATTGCATACTGGTGAGAAGCTGTATTCCTGTCCTGAGTGCGGGAAATGTTTTTCAGTGAAGTCCGCTCTTTCCACACATCAGAGATTGCACACTGGTGAGAAGCCGTATTCCTGTCCTGAGTGCGGGAAATGTTTTTCAGAGAAGTTTACTCTTTCCACACATCAGAGATTGCACACTGGTGAGAAGCCGTATTCCTGTCCTGAGTGCGGGAAATGTTTTTCATGGAAGTCCACTCTTTCCACACATCAGAGATTGCACACTGGTGAGAAGCCGTATTCCTGTCCTGAGTGCGGGAAATGTTTTTCAGGGAAGTTTACTCTTTTCACACATCAGAGATTGCACACTAGTCAGAAGCCATATTCCTGTCCTGAGTGCGGGAAATGTTTTTCAGATAAGTCTAATCTTTCCACACATCAGAGATCTCACACAGGTGAGAAGCCGTATTCCTGTCCTGAGTGCGGGAAATGTTTCTCACAGAAGTCCAGTCTTTCCAGACATCAGAAATCTCACACGGGGGAGAAGCCGTATTCCTGTCCCGAGTGAGGGAATTGTTCCTCATTGAAGTCCTGTCTTCCTGCACATCAGGGGTCCCACACAACCCTGGAGGTGTATTAGTGCCTTGAGTGCGGGAAATGTCTTCTATATGAATGTTGGTGGACATGTGGGGAAGAAGCACACCCTGATATACACCTCAAATATACTCCATGGCTGATCTTCATCATGTAAGAAACGCTTCATAAGGAGATCAGAGATCACCAAAGACATGGATGAAGTGTTGTCCCGTGTTGGCCATTTTATAGCAGGAGAAAAATAAAAATGGAGTCCTTACCCATTGGCTGAGTACATTTTCTGCGGGAAGTTTTCACAAACACTTACAGATCTGGTTGTTATAAATGTGTTCATGAAATGTGTCCCGCATTCCCCCAGTCATGGTGAATTGGGATTTCCCATAATGGTCAGTTCCATCTAGTGGCCATAATGAGCAGTGTTCCTCCCCCCATAAGACCCCACCCCCATAAATGTTCAGGATAAGCCAATGGCTGCGTTCCTTTTTTTTTGTCCTCCTCACTTATAGGACCATTTTTGTATGAAGTTTTCCTACCTATTGGAAGTATTGGTGGGCGGGTCTGTTGCTGGGCAGCTGTGCGGGATGTCAGGAGCTTCCTTTGGTATCCAGAAGTCTTCCAGGATGTCCCGAGTGGTCATTGAGTCCCCAGCTATCAGCCGGGTGGTGTTATGGCACACATATGTAGAGGATCCATGCCTGGAGAGTGGGCCCTGCCATTGGCGGCCATTTGCATTGGCTGGGAGCCCAGCTGTTAGCGGGTGGCCATTAAGGTGCGAATACATATTCTGACAAATTTTAGGTTATTCCTAGATTCGGATGTATCCAAATCTCCAAATGAAATTGTAATGAATTTTGTTGAAATCTGTTTAAAATTTGTTTCGTTTTTTCATTTTCTAACGAATTCCAACTTTTCAGAATGATTCGAATTCGGATCAGTAAAAAAAAAACGATCAACCGATGCGAATTCTGTGTGAAGAAATAGCTGGTTGTTAAGCAGCAAGCCAGGGATCCGGCCGCCTGCATCCTTACCAACCATGACTCATCAGCTGTCAGCGGGCTTCAACACTGACAGATGAATGGAAAGAAAATAATGCCGGCATTGCCCGGCAATTGAACAAAACGGTGTGCTCCCCTCCCCCTTTCCATACCAGACCCTTCGGTTAGGGATAGACCGATATGGTTTTTTCAGGGCCGATACTGATATTTTGGTCACAACGTATCGGCCGATATTTTGTTCATTTAAAGTTTTGAAAAATGAAGACAATTTTTGACACAAATCTGGTACTGAACATGTTAATATTTGTATAATGCTTAATGGCTGGGTGGCACCCTGGGGTGGCTGGCTGGCTCCCTGTGGTGGGTGGGTGGCTGGCTGGCACCTTGTGGTGGGTGGCTGGCTGGCACCCTGAGGTGGGTGGGTGGCTGGTACAGGGCATGTGGGTGGCTGGTACAGGGCCTGTGGCTGTCTGGCACCCTGTGGTGGGTCGGTGGCTGTCTGGCACCCTGTGGTGAGTCGGTGGCTGTCTGTCAACCTGTGGTGAGTTGGTGGCGGGCTGGCACCCTGTGGTGGGTTGGTGGCTGTCTGGCACCCAGTGGTGGATGGCTGTCTGGCACAGGGGCTGTGGGTGGCTGGCTGGAAGAGAGCTGCCCCAAAACACCCCCCCATGTTGAGGGCATGTGGCCTGGTATGGGTTAGGAGGGGGGGAACTTGTTGTCCCCCCTTTCCTGACCTGCCGAACTGCATGCTCAGGTAAAGGTCTGGTATGGATTTTGGGGGGACCCCACACCATTTATTTTAAACATTTTTCTATTGCTGGGCAATGCCGGAATTCTTTTCTTTCCATTCATCTGTCAGTGGGGAAGCCCGCTGACAGCTGATGAGTCATGGTTGGTAAGGATGCGGACGGCCGGCTTCCCAGCCCCCTGCTTAACAACCCGATTTTCTTCACACAGAATTTGAATCAGTCGACCGTTTCTCGACCGATCAGAATTCCAATCGTTCTCAAAGCGTGTAATGAAACAAATTCTAGAAAGCGAAATAAAATAACTAAACAGATTTATCTGAAACAAAACAAATGTTTCCATTCTGCACAAGTCTATGATGTTCAGCTTAAATATTAATTAATATGGTAATTGATGTTGTAAGTTTAAATAAAGAGAAAGTAGTATGGCGGGTTTGCTATGACTAAATGCTTGTAGTGTGAAACGCATTGACAGTCTCCTCTCTCCTGCCATGTTGTCACTTCTGGATATATTCTAATAAAGGAGTATTTTGTTGGAACATGGTTGTCCATTCAAGTTTCTTTTGATGCCTCAGTGACCAGCTGGACTTGCACTGATTGTGTGAGCAGAATAATGTGCACCAACCTAGAATGGGATATATTTGTGGTTTTTCTTCACTGGTTTATTATTTTCCTCTTTATTATTTTATCTTCTGATTCTTCAATCAGTCCTCGCTGTCCTCTACTGTCTACACTGCTCCGGATTGGTCCCCTTACTGGGCAGACCCTTAGGCAAGAGCCTCTGTACTCCCGATACTCCTTTCCAGATTCTCGCAGTGCCTCAACTCCTCCAGTCACCTCTCCTGGACCTCTGGGCTCAGCTCCACACCTCTGGCTCACTAGGCTGACCACCTGTGGCCACACTCCAACCGTTTCAGAAGAGGAGGCAGCCGCCACCCTCATTCTGGGACTCTGCTTTCTGCCAAAGACCTCGTGCACCTGTGCCCCTGGCTTTTTATACCACACCCCACAATGCACCAAGACAGCAGTCTGTGCCAATCCCTGGGGCTGTATCAAAGCCTATGTCCTCATTGACCAGATTTCCACTGTCCAATGTGCCTCCCCATTGGGCAACATTTATCAATACCGCAGCAAACAAGTATGATATCATATAATCATATATAGGACTTGGGTGCATACTAACAATGGGCATATTTACACGGAGAGGCAAATGAGGTATGACTAATCTCATAAAAAAGGCTTAAATGTATTCACCTCATTGATGCCTGGGGGAATGGTAGCAGAGAGCATTTCAATTTGTTTATTGGTTTTTCTATTTATATATATTTTCAGTACGTTGTTGGATATTTATGGCTCTATCATACACGGTTGCCTATATCCTGTTTACCCTCTGAGTATTGCAATTTGATCCGTTTCCATCCTCCACTCTTCTTCTGTTGAGTGACTGCTCCCTATAGTGAATGATTCTATTCACATGGTCAGTATTTGTATATGCTTACATATATGCTTTTCATATAGCGTATGTTAGTATTATATATTCTCTTACTTTTTATCATTTATTTCAGTCAACCTTATATCGAGGTTTCCTTTCCTCCCACTGTTTTTATCTTCTTTTGTGATGATGATATCTCTCCATTTTCCTCTTGTCCTTTGACGAATACCATAGATGAATAGTATATATTGAATTGGATTTTGGTATGTTTCTATTATTTTTCCTTTATAGGTTTATATGTGATTATGTATGCATCTTTGTTCTTCTCTTTTTTTTCTTTTGTTGACTTACTTTTGGGAGGTGATCTACATGGGCGAGCCTCTGGGATGCGCTACTTGTTCATCTAATTTCCATTGCACCCCATACTTGCCTGGGAGGCGTTCCATCCCATTCCGGTGTGCCTGGTGGAGCTCTTCGGGTGGGCTTCTGTTCCTTTGGTCCATTCATACACTTACCTCATTCCATCACTCTCTTCATATTTAAAATAATTATTATGTCTAAAACAATGTAACAACTCTCTTTGTATTTATGGTTTGATATAATCACCATGAATACATTCTCTCTCTTGTGTATATATACATATATGTTTATTTGATGTTTGACTATGCATTGTTTCTACTATTTACAGAATATTCTCCTATATATATATATATATATATATATATATATATATATACCCTCCCAGTATAACCACTGAAGAAGCGGTATTCCCGTGAAACATGTTGGGTTGTTGTGTTACTAATGCCATTCCATTGGCTTGGGTCTTTTTTACAATCAGCGGTGACCACATTCTCAACAAAAAGAAGTAGAGAACTTGGCTCATTTTTCTACTTGAACCATTTCTAGTCCTATTCAGTATGTATAGTCTGTTTTTGAATATTTGTGTAATTTGTCTTATTTTATTTTTCATTTGAGCACAAATTGTATGTGTTAATTAATATGTACTTAATATTTATATATTTTTTTTATATACATTGTCTGACAAACATTCTATGTAGTACTGTGAAAGTCCTAAATATTGCCTCCTAAATATTTCCAGTTTATTGGCTATCCGGGATGTTGGTACTGTGTACACTTTGTTACATTTTTGTAGCATACTTTATTTGACTCCACAGAAACTGCTCTTCTAAAGCTAACAAACGATCTACTAACAGCCAAAACCAATGGGCACTATTCTGTACTCCTACTCCTGGACCTTTCTGCTGCCTTTGATACGGGTGACCCCCCTCTACTCTTCAAAAAACTCCACGCCTTTGGTCTCCGTGACTGTGCTCTTCACTGGTCCTCTTCCTACTTATTCAACCGCACCTTTAGCGTTACTTATGTAGTACCCTCCTAGGTAGGTGCTAGAGAGTGAGTATAGTTTTTGGCTCTGTCTGCCTATCAGAGGAGCGGCAGGGAAATCTATATTGCTTTCTGATAACAGGGAGCAGGATCTGTGAGTTAGGTTTGCACGGTGTGGGATTCATATGGTCTGAGGGAGTGTCCCCATTGTGCCCAATGGGGAGGCACATTGGACAGTGGAGGAAACCTGGCCAATGAGGACATAGGCTTTGATACAGCCCCAGGGATTGGCACAGACTGCTGTCTTGGTGCATTGTGGGGTGTGGTATAAAAAGTCAGGGGCACAGGTGCACAAGGTCTTTGGTAGGAAGCAAAGTCCCAGAAGGAGGGTGGCGGCTGCCTCCTCTTCTTAAGTGGTTGGAGTGTGGCCACAGGCGGTCAGCCTGGTGAGCCAGAGGTGTAGAGCTGAGCCCAGAGGTCCAGGAGAGCTGACTGGAGGAGTTGAGGTAGTGCGAGAATCTAGAAAGCAGTATCGTGAGTACAGAGGATCTTGCCTGAGGGTCTGCCCAGGAAGGTGACCACTCTGGAGTCTTGTAGTCATTGGACGGGTGTCAGCTGGAGGAAAAGAGGGTACTAGGTGAGTGCCCTGAAGAGAAATACAATAAGGAGCATTTACCTCAGATTTATCCGGTGGCAGGATGAAGTAGCGGCCTTGCTGCATCCTCAAGTTAGAAGTCCTCAGAATTGTGAATAGTTCAAGTGTCAAAGTATCCCACTCATCCCTTCTCCCATCCCAATATAAAATAAAAACAAAAAAAACATCAACCCCTAGACTGATCATTGACTGAGCCAAGAACATAAAGTGCTATGATTTCTGCTTGCAGTTGCTACGGGTAACCCAGGGGAATCCAAAATGTGTAAAATCAGCAGCCCTCAAGGGGGCAGTGCTACACTTCCAATTCTATTTTCTCCTCTCCTCTTCCTTTCTTTGTTGGGGTTCTCCAAGGTTCTGTTCTTGGACAATCTACACCTCCTCTCTGGGTCAGCTAATAGCCTTCCATGGCTTCTAATACCATCTCTACGCTGATGACCCCCAAATCTATTAATCCATCCCTCGGCTCTCTCCCTCAGTCTCCTCCCGTACCACTAATTTACTATCAGATATATCAGTCTGGATGTCTCACCACTTCCTCAAACTCAATGTAACCAAAACTGAACTTATAATTTTTCCTCCACCACGTGCCCCTTCCCCCGATCTCTCTGTTATAATCGATGGCACAACTATCAGCCCATCCCCGCATGCCAAAGTCCTAGGTATAGTCCTGGACTCTGAACTCTCCTTCAAGCCCCACATCCAATCACTGTCCAAATCTTGCCTCCTCAACCTCTGCAACATCTCCAAAATACGCCCCTTCCTAACCAATGACAAAGCTCCTAGTTCACTCCCTGGTCTCTCACCTCGACTACTGCAACTTCTTATTGGCTTACCTCTACATAGGCCCCTCCCCCCTTCAATCTATCATGAATGCTGCTGCCAGACTCATCCGCCTCACCAATCGCTCAGTGTCCACTACTCCTCTCTGTCAATCCCTCCACTGGCTTCCACTCACCCAACAAATTACATTCAAAATACCAACAACATCTTACAAAGCCATCCACAATTTAGCCCCCAGCTACATCACCAGCCTAGTCTCAAAATACCAACCTAATCGCTCTTTTCGTTCCTCTCAAAACCTCCTGCTCTCTAGCTCCTTCCTCCCATACTCGCCTCCTGGACTTTTCAGAGCCTCTCCAATCCTATGGAACTCCTTACCCCAATCTGTCCGATTATCTCCTACTCTTAGATGATCCCTGAAAACCCTCCTCTTCAGAGAAGCCTATCCTACCCACACCTAAAAACTGTACTTCCATTTTCTCCATCAGCCCATCCCCCACAGTTATTGCTTTTTGTCTCACTTGACCCTCCCTTCTAGATTGTAAGCTCTAATGAGCCGGGCCCTCTGATTGAATTGTATTGTCTTCCCTCGTTTTGTTAAGTTCCGCACAAGCTGTTGGCGCCATATAAATCCTGTATAATAATAATAATAATAATAATAATAATAATTTATTGAAGTATGAAGGAGATTTTGGATGGACTTTGATGTCACTTTATGGTTGATCACTGGATACTGATGAGGTGAAACGCGTCGATTACTTATCACAGATGTTATCACATCTTTTACTTTGATGATAAGAGGGCGGGATTTATGGATTTAAGGGGAGGGGTCATTGTATGTATCACCCATTTCCAGATGCTGGACGATGCAAGAAGCTGACACTCTATAAGAAGTCTTGTCTCTGCCAGCTGGGGAAATAGCGAGTGGGAAAACGAGTTTTTGAGGATTTGAATAGTAAACTCCTTCATTGTTCCTGGTCAGCTGGGGAAATATTGACTCCCAGACCTTCCCAGCCAGAAAACTGGTTGGAGGATTGGAATAGTAATCTCCTTCATTGTTCTCAGCTGGGAGTGTCGGGAGTTTCATTGACTTGTACCCAACTTCACTTCCACAACAAACTCTTCTCTAGGAATCTATGAATTGGGGAATAGATTGTGTCTGTGGCCCCAAAATTACCTGCACTGGGTTTTTTACTGACATTTTCTGTTTCCTAATCCAATGCCCTAATATCGTGTGACATAAAACATTGGAACTACCGCCATTTTATTCTCTAATAGGGAAATGGGTGCTAATAGGCTGCAGGAGATCTGCTGAGACACATAAAGGGAAATGGGTGCAAATAGGCTGCAGGAGATCTAATATGAAAAAAGGAGGGGGTTAAAAAGAAGATCTTCTAAAGCTTATTACCATTCACCCCTCCCCTTTTTTTCAGCAGATCTCCTGTAGACTATTAGCACCTATTCCCTCTGCTGAGAATAAAATGGTGGTGGAATTATTTTTCCTTTATTTAATTGTATTTTTCTATTAAGTTGTGTGTTCATATACCACCCACCAGAACATTATACCCACCCACCAGAACATTATACCACCCACCAGAACATTATACCACCCACCAGAACATTATACCCACCCACCAGAACATTATACCCACCCACCAGAACATTATACCACCCACCAGAACATTATACCCACCACCAGAACATTATACCCACCACTAGAACATTATACCCCCCACCAGGACATTATACCCACCCACCAGAACATTATACCCACCCACCAGAACATTATACCACCCACCAGAATAATATACCCACCCACCAGAACATTATACCCACCCACCAGAACATTATACCCACCACCAGAACATTATACCCACCCACCAGAACATTATACCACCCACCAGAACATTATACCCACCCACCAGAACATTATACCACCCACCAGAACATTATACCACCCACCAGAACATTATACCCACCCACCAGAACATTATACCCACCCACCAGAACATTATACCACCCACCAGAACATTATACCCACCACCAGAACATTATACCCACCACTAGAACATTATACCCCCCACCAGGACATTATACCCACCCACCAGAACATTATACCCACCCACCAGAACATTATACCACCCACCAGAATAATATACCCACCCACCAGAACATTATACCCACCCACCAGAACATTATACCCACCACCAGAACATTATACCCACCCACCAGAACATTATACCACCCACCAGAACATTATACCCCCCACCAGGACATTATACCCACCCACCAGAACATTATACCCACCCACCAGAACATTATACCACCCACCAGAATAATATACCCACCCACCAGAACATTATACCATCCACCAGAACATTATACCATCCACCAGAACATTATACCCACCCACCAGAACATTATACCACCCACCATAACATTATACCACCCACCATAACATTATACCACCCACCAGAATAATATACCCACCCACCAGAACATTATACCATCCACCAGAACATTATACCCACCCACCATAACATTATACCCACCCACCAGAACATTATACCAACCACCAGAACATTATACCCACCCACCAGAACATTATACCATCCACCAGAACATTATACCCACCCACCAGAACATTATACCCACCACCAGAACATTATACCCACCACCAGAACATTATACCACCCACCAGAATAATATACCCACCCACCAGAACATTATACCCACCCACCAGAACATTATACCACCCACCATAACATTATACCACCCACCAGAATAATATACCCACCCACCAGAACATTATACCACCCCCAGAACATTATACCACCCACCAGAACATTATACCATCCACCATAACATTATACCCACGCACCAGAACATTATACCCACCCACCATAACATTATATCCACCCACCAGAACATTATATCCACCCACCATAACATTATACCCCCCCACCAGAACATTATACCCCCCACCAGAACATTATACCCACCAGAACATTATACCCACCCACCAGAACATTATACCCACCCACCATAACATTATATCCACCCACCAGAACATTATATCCACCCACCATAACATTATACCCCCCCACCAGAACATTATACCCCCCACCAGAACATTATACCCACGCACCAGAACATTATACCCACCCACCATAACATTATATCCACCCACCAGAACATTATATCCACCCACCAGAACATTATACCCCCCCACCAGAACATTATACCCCCCACCAGAACATTATACCACCCACCAGAACATTATACCCACCCACCAGAACATTATATCCACCCACCAGAACATTATAACCACCCACCAGAACATTATACCCACCAGAACATTATACCCACCCACCAGAACATTATACCCACCAGAACATTATACCACCCACCAGAACATTATACCCACCAGAACATTATACCCCCCATCAGAACATTAGAACTATACTCTAGTATTGAGTAGGTCCCCCTGTTGCTGCCATCAAGGAATGGACTCCACCAGACAAAGCATCACACTGCCTCCGCCTCTTCTTCCCATAATGCATCCTGGTGCCATCTCTTCCCTAGGTAAGTGATGCACACACACACACAGTTGCCCACATCTCTTGCAGCCCCATACACCCCCCAAAACCAATCCAATTGTTTTGCCAATTGCTTAGCAGTGGGAGGGGCTTAATGGATAGGGTAAACAAAACCCAGACTTCCTAGTACTCATAAAATATGCTTTGATTGCTCAGCCTACCTTAAAGAAGAACTTCATTAAAATAGTCAGAGACTGCATAGCAACCAGCAACTGTTGAGACAATGAAGACTTTGGTGAGAAGTATATAATGTACATTATTGTGTATATAGTGCAAGAGAGTGTAATGTACAGAATGCAGGAGACAGGAGTATGTAATGTACAGAATGCAGGAGACATGAGTATGTAATGTACAGAATGCAGGAGACATGAGTATGTAATGTACAGAATGCAGGAGACATGAGTATGTAATGTACAGAATGCAGGAGACAGGAGTATGTAATGTACAGAATGCAGGAGACATGAGTATGTAATGTACAGAATGCAGGAGACAGGAGTATGTAATGTACAGAATGCAGGAGACATGAGTATGTAATGTACAGAATGCAGGAGACAGGAATATGTAATGTACAGAATGCAGGAGACAGGAGTATGTAATGTACAGAATGCAGGAGACATGAGTATGTAATGTACAGAATGCAGGAGACAGGAGTATGTAATGTACAGAATGCAGGAGACATGAGTATGTAATGTACAGAATGCAGGAGACAGGAATATGTAATGTACAGAATGCAGGAGACAGGAGTATGTAATGTACAGAATGCAGGAGACAGGAGTATGTAATGTACAGAATGCAGGAGACAGGAGTATGTAATGTACAGAATGCAGGAGACATGAGTATGTAATGTACAGAATGCAGGAGACAGGAGTATGTAATGTACAGAATGCAGGGGTCGGACTCTGCACCATCCACCCCCCCCCCAGCTCTATACACCCCAAATGCCCACCCAGCTCCATACACCCCCCCATCCACCCCAAATGCCCCCAGCAGCTCTATCCACCTCAAATGCCCACCCTAGCTCCATCCACCCCAAATGCCCACCCTAGCGCTATCTATCCCAAACACCCATCCAACCTCCAAACACTCCAAATGCCCACCCCAGCTCCATCCACCCCCCCATCCAGCTCCATTCACCCCATATGCCCACCCCAGCTCCATCCACCCCAAATGCCCCCAGCTCCATCCAACCCAAATGCCCCCTTTTGGGGGGGCGCAAATAGAAAAATGTAATAGGTATTGCTTTGCGGCAAAAAACGTTGTAAAAAATTGCATTACTTTGAGGTCACAAAAGTGTGAAAGGGGCCTTCAGTAATCAAGGTAGAGTGTGCCCCCTTCAATGCAGAGTGACCAGCGTGCCCCCTTTCAATGCAGAGAGACCAGCGTGCCCCCTTTCAATGCAGAGAGACCAGCGTGCCCCCTTTCAATGCAGAGAGACCAACGTGCCCCCTTCAATGCAGAATGACCAGCGTGCCCCCTTCAATGCAGAGTGACCAGCGTGCCCCCTTCAATGCAGAGTGACCAGCATGCCCCCTTCAATGCAGAGTGACCAGCGTGCCCCCTTCAATGCAGAGTGACCAGCGTGCCCCCTTCAATGCAGAGTGACCAGCTTGCCCCCTTCAATGCAGAATGACCAGCGTGCCCCCTTCAATGCAGACAGACCAGCGTGCCCCTTTCAATGCAGAATGACCAGCGTGCCCCCTTTCAATGCAGAATAACCAGCGTGAACCCTTTCAATGCAGAATGGCCAGCGTGACCCCTTTCAATGCAGAGAGACCAGCATGATCCCTTTCAATGCAGAATGACCAGCGTGCCCCCTTTCAATACACAATGACCAGCATGCCCCCTTTCAATACAGAATAACCAGCGTGCTCCCTTTCAATGCTGAGAGACCAGTGTGCCCCTTTCAATGCAGAAAGACCACCATGCCCCCTTCAATGCAGAGTGACCAGCGTGCCCCCTTTCAATGCAGAATAACCAGCGTGACCCCTTTCAATGCAGAATGGCCAGCGCGACCGCTTTCAATGCAGAGAGACCAGCATGACCCCTTTCAATGCAGAATGACCAGCGTGCCCCCTTTCACTGCAGAATGACCAGCGTGCCCCCTTTCACTACAGAATGGTAAACATATGCAAGGAAAGGATCCCCCTCGATGGGACTATGACTGACTGGTACTGACTTATGTATATATCAAAATATTATTTATTTAAATTATATAGACAATATGTACAAAAATTGGCAAATGGGCATAGTGATACACAGTTGCACAATTAAAATGTATTAAAAGAATGACGACTCTTTTTACAGTTCAGATAATTAGTGACTATTCCAACCTGAGGTATGGTGCTGGAGACCCTACGCGTTTCAAAATGAATCTTCCTCAGGGGTCTTTTGACCGTGGTTCCAATTTTTTATATAGTTTAAATATTCTATGAATGGATAAAGAAAAAATTAGTTTACATTATAATATAATATATTTATCATTACATTAAATGTTACCATACACATACCAAGTATTGCGTTACAATTCTGAAAAGGTCGCCTTAATTAAAAAATCGATCGTTTGACACCACCAGGAGTAACATGCCAAGGACTGTCTCAGAAAGCCACATAAACCGTCCTGGTCCCTCCTACTGCCCCCACGGGGGGAGTATGGGTTAGGAAATGCTGAGTGTAAATCTGGGGGAGACGGACGAGAAAAAGGGAGAGACTAACCATCACAGCATCACACGGGGTCCATACCCAAACTGCACCAATGCATCCAGTTTGCAATTCTGAAAAAATTAATTCAAAATATGTATATATGTATATATACACACAATAACAATTGAAACAATGGATCGGCGGTATGTATAATCATAAGTAACTATAAATTTATTGTACTTTTTAAAGATTTTGCATATTATATATTCAAATGTATCTATGTTGCTCTATAGCATACATGGATGCAGATATTTGATACTGAATATATTAAACATCTTCAACAATGGATTTATTTATCTATGTATTTAATTTCTAGAGATTCAAATGTATAGATATATCCACCTTCAATGTAGCAGGTGGCTATATTTTGGGGGGGGGGGAGAGGGAAAGAATCACACTTTGGGTTTGACATTCCAATAGGTGTACTGCTTCAGAAAAAAGCCATCTGTTTAAAATACAAAAAGAAATCATGTATATAATCCCAACATACCATACAGCGAAACAAAGTTTCATATGGTACTGTCAAAAATTTCCTTTTTACCTCCTTTGGATCGTCAGAAATTCCCAAGTGTGCCCCTGTCCTCCCGGGTGGAAAGCCTCAACACTACTGAGAAGCCTAAACTTTTTTATTTGCATCTGCCTTAATTGCAAAGTCGGATCAGCTGCTTCGGATCATGAAGAAAGAGCATATACATGGAACACAATGAAAAATCAGACAAAAAGAAAATTTCAAAAAGTTAGAGGGCCCCAGAAACAGGAGGACTATTCTTCTCTGTCTGATGCATCTTCAAACTCTTCTTTCCCTAACAGGTTTGATCTCCCCACACGTATAAAACATGGAGTAAAAAAGAAACGTAGCCCCCAAGGAGAGGGACCATACGAAAACTCGTACAAAAAACGAGTCACCGAAAAAGCAACACATCAGCCTTCCTCTTTGAAAACTCCACTGGTGGTAGGTAACACTATGGGTGGTTTGGTTTCTCCTTCTCCCTCTATACCTGCTCCAACTCGGGTTGACATACTCACTATCAACAACCACAATTTGCCACTTTTGAATGAGGGCAACACTTTTGATTTAAGTTCTACGTCTTCTTCCTCTTCTTTTTCTCGTCCTACTGTGGATCCTCCACCACCCATTTAACACAAGTTGACAAAAAAGATACAGAATCTACATTAAATATTGTAAATTTGTCTAGCTACCCTTTGAGTAATGTAGAGAAGCGTGTTCTGATGCGAGGTTTAAGTTTCTGTCCAAGCGAGGACATTGATAATTTTGAGGTCATCAAGGACCTTCAACTGTTCGCTAGAAAATTGATTCTAAAACAGATGTATACCAAAAAGAATCCAATACACAGTTAAGTAAAAAGGAAGAAGAGGCAGTTGATACCTTGGTGAGCCTCCTTGAGGAAAATGATCCTCCTGATCTTATTGATCAATTGGACCTGGAAAATCTATTAGTGGGGAAGAGGAGCAAAATGGGGATTCTTTGACATCGATAGCCACAAATAAAAACAAAAAGAAATCAGATTTCTTCCCTGCATTAAACACAAACCCTAATGTGCTAGCTTTCATTAACTTTACAACTAATGAAATAAAAAAGATCAAACCGAAAAAGTCGACAGGCAACTTGACACGAGAGGAATCGAAAGCGCTACGGGACTTATCAGATAACACAAATCTGGTAATAAAACAATCGGACAAAGGCGGCAACATTGTCATAATGGACAGTGAGACTTATACCAATATGTGTATGAAAATCTTAAACAACACAGAATGGTATAAACTAATAATAGCATCAAAAATTAAATCTTTCTACACTGAATTCTACCATCTAATTGACAACGCCCTAGCCAAGAATGTCCTCAACAAAAGTGACTGGGAATTTGTGCGTACAAAAATCCCATGCACCCCCACTTTTTATGCCCTTCCCAAACTGCATAAAAGCATCTCACAACCGATGGGGCGCCCCATAATTTCAGGGAATGGTTCACTTACCGAAAATTTAAGTCATTTCCTGGACAATTTCTGCGCCCATATGTCATGAGCCTGCCAAGCTATATAAAAGACACTATTCATTTACTTCAAAATGTCGAGGGGATACAAGTCCCCCCGCAAGCTTATCTGGTGGCTATCGATGTCAAAGCCCTCTACAGCTCCATTCCCCATGACAAAGGTCTCGCATGTATCAAACATACACTTTCACAAAATAGCCGATATGATTGGCCCCTCAACAATTTCCTCTTGGATTCTCTCAGCTTCATATTACATCATAATTTTTTCACCTTCAATGGTTCCCACTACCTCCAGGTACAGGGCGTCGCGATGGGGACAGGTTGTGCCCCATCGTACGCAAAACTGTACCTGGGGGAGTGGGAAGGATCCCTTTACACGGGAGACATTGGAAGTGGAGGTATGGACCATGCCATCATTTGGTTACGTTATATTGACGATGTCCTAATGATTTGGGACAGTAATCTTCATGAACTTGACCAATTCCTCACAAGATTAAATAACAACACCTTTAATCTAAAATTTACATCTAATTGGGATTTAAATACAATCACATTCTTGGATATTCAACTGTACAAGGATCCAGAAGGCTTCATACGGAGTAGCCTATACAGAAAGCCAACTGCGGGCAACTGCATATTACATGCCAGCAGTTTTCATCCGAAACCACTTATAAATTCCATACCTTTCAGCCAGTACTTAAGAATCAAGAGAAATTGTTCGAGCGAACAAGATTATAAAAAAGAAGCTGACAACTTAAGAAAGAGATTGTTAGATCGGGGATACTCCAAGTCATGTTTAAAAAAAAAGCTTTCCATAAAGCAAATGGCAAAAACAGGCAAGAACTGTTATTTAAAACGCGGACAAAAAAAGAGATAGACAATTCCCCTCGCATCATTACACGCTTCTCGAATCAACAAAGGGATGTCCAACGTATTATAAATACTGTAAGTACTGGCACCTCCTTAAAATGGACCCACATGTAAGCCAATTCATCTCTGACAAACCATGTTTTACCTTTAAGAGAGCAACATCATTGAAGGATAAACTGGTTGCTAGCGAATTCAAAACGGGACCCTCAAAGGACCCATGCAAATATCGGGGTACTTTTAAATGTGGTGGATGTCAGTACTGTCAATTTATGAACATTGGGAAAAAAATCACACTACCAAATGGAGATATGTATCGCCCACAATATTTTGCTAATTGCAAGACTCAAGGGGTGATATATATGCTCAAATGTGAATGTCCTGCTTTCTATAAAGGAAAGACAAAACTTGAGTTTTGGCAAAGGGCGTACAAACATATCCACTCAATGAAAACCAAAAACCCTGATTTACCTTTAGGCAGACACGTGATTCAGATGCATGATGGCAGATTTCCTAAAATCTCTTTTTTAATTTTGGATAGGGTTCATGCAGGGATTCGGGGTGGGGACTGGAACAAAGTCCTCCTCCAAAAAGAGCAGAGATGGATATTTAGACTCCAGGCCACCTCCCCCCCCCAGGTTTGAATGAGATGATCTCATATAAACCCTTCTTTGAAGGCTTTGTATCTGGGAAATCGGAATGGGGAATGACCTAATTCCAGAAAATCCTTTTTGTTTTCTGTACCTTTCAAAGAATTGAAAATCTATGTGTCAATGTATGTATTCATGTAATGCCTTGAAGCTTATATGTAATTTGGTTGACGCTGATCCAAATGGTCCATGACATAATTTTGTTCGTATCTAGATAAGGTCACCAAATCCCTAGAATATACATACCGAAATTGTATCTCATGGCCACTCGTGACACCATGTAGGCATAAACATATAGTCAGACTATACACAATGTACAAAATGGGATATGAAGATCATATTTGAATATTGGTATCCGTCTTACATATACAATACCATACCATATAACACCATGCTGACCTTTATAATAATGAAAAATCAAATTAATATAGTGTTACTAATAATGGCTGATATGCTAGTGACACCTCTGCTGGAGCTTGTTTGGTAAATTGGAAAATATGTATGATCTTCCATATATATACTCTTTGTCAATATGTTAAAATAGCCATCCTGTCTGTAAACACGCATTCTTGTGTTATCACGGATGAGTGTTATATGTTTGCACCTGGTTAGAGTAATTAACATCTTAAACAAGGTGAAGTGGCAACACTCTGGTTCTTTTCTAAAAACTGCATTCCTATGTTGATAATCATATCCTGATGAAGTCTTCTTAAATGTGCCATTGCTTTACACTCATTCTCTTGACTTCTTTTTCCCCCAGTGCTTTTTAAGATTGAATAAAGATCGATCGTGACACACCACAGGCATTATGGGAGTTGTATGCGGGAGAGGTCTCTGAGCGCCACAACGTCATTTCCACACTGTTGTGCTGGGAGTGGTCTGGGCGGAGCGGACGAGAGGGGCGTTCCTTATCGGCATCACCCGGCGCACGTAAGCCATCCACTCTGGCATATACATTGCCGTTGGAGATGGATGGCAATGCGGGATGAGGTGGCCTGTTTGACCGCTTCCCCCCACTTCTGTGCGTCGGTGGGAGAGCGATGCGGATCGTTACTCCGGGAGCGCCAGCAATGGGGTTGTCATGACGATGAACTGGACGCTTCACAGACCTGTCATGACTTGTAGCCCCAATTGGACATCGCTCTATGGGGCCGCCTTCCGCACCGCCCACCCAGGGGGCCCTCCAACATGCAGCTGATCCGACTTTGCAATTAAGGCAGATGCATATAAAAAAGTTTAGGCTTCTCAGTAGTGTTGAGGCTTTCCACCTGGGAGGACAGGGACACACTTGGGAATTTCTGACGATCCAAAGGTAAAAAGGAAATTTTTGACAGTACCGTATGAAACTTTGTTTCGCTGTATGGTATGTTGGGATTATGGTTACTACCTTCCCTCTATGTATATACATGATTTCTTTTTGTATTTTAAACAGATGGCTTTTTTCTGAAGCAGTACACCTATTGGAATGTCAAACCCAAAGTGTGATTCTTTCCCTCTCCCCCCCCCCCCCCCAAAATATAGCCACCTGCTACATTGAAGGTGGGTATATATCTATACATTTGAATCTCTAGAAATTAAATACATAGATAAATAAATCCATTGTTGAAGATGTTTAATATATTCAGTATCAAATATCTGCATCCATGTATGCTATAGAGCAACATAGATACATTTGAATATATAAAATCCAAAATCTTTAAAAAGTACAATAAATTTATAGTTACTTATGATTATACATACCGCCGATCCATTGTTTCAATTGTTATTGTGTGTATATATACATATATACATATTTTGAATTAATTTTTTCAGAATTGCAAACTGGATGCATTGGTGCAGCTTGGGTATGGACCCCGTGTGATGCTGTGATGGTTCGTCTCTCCCTTTTTCTCGTCCGTCTCCCCCAGATTTACACTCAGCATTTCCTAACCCATACTCCCCCCGTGGGGGCAGTAGGAGGGACCAGGACGGTTTATGTGGCTTTCTGAGACAGTCCTTGGCATGTTACTCCTGGTGGTGTCAAACGATCGATTTTTTAATTAAGGCGACCTTTTCAGAATTGTGACGCAATACTTGGTATGTGTATGGTAACATTTAAAGTGACACTTGATGAAAATAAATGGTAATGATAAATATATTATATTATAATGTAAACTAATTTTTTTCTTTATCCATTCATAGAATATTTAAACTATATAAAAAATTGGAACCACGGTCAAAAGACCCCTGAGGAAGATTCATTTTGAAACGCGTAGGGTCTCCAGCACCATACCTCAGGTTCCTCCATGTTGGAATAGTCACTAATTATCTGAACTGTAAAAAGAGTCGTCATTCTTTTAATACATTTTAATTGTGCAACTGTGTATCACTATGCCCATTTGCCAATTTTTGTACATATTGTCTATATAATTTAAATAAATAATTTTTTGATATATACATGAGTCAGTACCCGTCATAGTCCCATCCAGGGGGATCCTTTCCTTGCATATGTTTACCATTTAGTTAAGGGATGAGGGTAAACTAACTCAGTACTCCTTCTATTACATCCAACCTCCACACTCCCCTTTCTATCTTTCACTACAGAATGACCAGCGTGCCCCCTTTCACTACAGAATGACCAGCGTGCCCCCTTTCACTACAGAATGACCAGCGTGCCCCCTTTCAATACAGAATGACCAGCGTGCCCCCTTTCAATACAGAATGACCAGCGTGCCCCCTTTCAATGCAGAGAGACCAGTGTGCCCCTTTCAATGCAGAGAGACCAGCATGCCCCCTTCAATGCAGAGTGACCAGTGTGCCCCCTTCAATGCAGAATGGCCAGCGTGTCCCCTTTCAATGCAAAATAACCAGCGTGACCCCTTTCAATGCAGAATGGCCAGCGTGACCCCTTTCAATGCAGATAGACCAGCATGACCCCTTTCAATGCAGAATGGCCAGCGTGACCCCTTTCAATGCAGAATAACCAGCGTGACCCCTTTAATACAGAATAACCAGCGTGACCCCTTTAATGCAGAATGACCAGTGTGACCCCCTTAATGCAGAATGACCGGCATGACCCCTTAATGCAGAATGACCAGTGTGACCCCTTAATGCAGAATGACCAGCGTGACCCCTTAATGCAGAATGACCAGCGTGCCGTGCCCCCCCCCACCCGAGACCGGTGCACTTACCTGCAGCGGCTTCTCCTCAGTCCCCCGGCGTCTCCTCGAGTCCTTCTGCCTCCTCCTCGGCCAATGGCATGGTTTTGCCTTTCGGCCAATCAGGAAGACCCGCTTACTGATTGGCCAGGAGGAGGATCTGTGTGACAATAGCAAATTTTCATTCGCTATTGTCACACAATGGGTGGACTCGGGGTGCACTGCTCTGCACCCCGGGTCCACCCTTCTGATCGGGAGCCGAAGACGAGGGCGGAGCTGGGAGGAGGAGGGGGCGGGCAGCAGAGATGGACGGGAGGCATTATCTGACAGGATTTTCCGGGACTTCAGCCCAGCTCCGCGGGACCCCCTTCAAATTGCGGGACAGTCCCACGGATTTCGGGACAGCTGGGAGGTATGGGGGGGCAGTGTGACAGGAAGGGGCAGTATGGGAGACAGCATGAAGGAAGGGGGGCAGTATGGGGGGACAGCATGATGGGAGGGAGGCAGTGGAGGGCAGTATAGGAGGATATCATGATGGGAGGGGGACAGTGGAGGGCAGCATGGGAGACAGCATGAAGGAAGGGGGACAGTGGAGGGCAGTATGGGGGGACAGCATGATGGGAGGGGACAGTGGAGGGCAGTATAGGGGGACAGTTTGCCAGGAGGGGGCAGTATGGGGGGCAGCATGATGGGAGGGGGACAGTGGAGGGCAGTATGGGGGACAGCATGATGGGAGGGGGCAGTGGAGGGCAGTATAGGGGGACAGTTTGCCAGGAGGGGGCAGTATGGGGGCAGCATGATGGGAGGGGACAGTGGAGGGCAGTATAGGGGGACAGTTTGCCAGGAGGGGGCAGTATGGGGAGGCAGCATGATGGGAGGGGGACAGTGGAGGGCAGTATGGGGGGACAGCATGATGGGAGGGGACAGTGGAGGGCAGTATAGGGGGGACAGTTTGCCAGGAGGGGGCAGTATGGGGGGGCAGCATGATCGGAGGGGACAGTGGAGGGCAGTATGGGGGGACAGCATGATCGGAGGGGACAGTGGAGGGAAGTATGGGGGGACAGCATGATCGGAGGGGACAGTGGAGGGCAGTATGGGGGGACAGCATGATCGGAGGGGACAGTGGAGGGCAGTATGGGGGGACAGCATGATCGGAGGGGACAGTGGAGGGCAGTATGGGGGGACAGCATGATCAGAGGGGACAGTGGAGGGCAGTATGGGAGACAGCATGATCGGAGGGGACAGTGGAGGGCAGTATGGGGGGACAGCATGATCGGAGGGGACAGTGGAGGGCAGTATGGGAGACAGCATGATCGGAGGGGACAGTGGAGGGCAGTATAGGGGGAGGGGGGGCAGTATGAGGCGGGGGAAGCAGAGTGACAGGACACCTGGAACACTATACTCGCTGGGCAGTGCTCTGCTGTGGCAGAGATTGTGTTTGGATCATCTACCGAGGGCGAGGCATGAGCGGCATCTGAGCAGGGAGCATGATTTCTCCTACCTGACCAGCGGGAACAGCAGCTTTGAGATAATGTGAGTTGAAGCCGGAGTCGGGGGCGGAGCTGGGAGGCGGTCCTAGGTACGGTCAACATCCTGAATACAGCTAAGCACCAGGCTGGATAGGTGGTGGGGCAGCTGATTCCGCCTCTGCCAGGAGGAGAATGGAGGAGATGATTACTCCACTGTGTCAGGAGGACGCTGCAGCGATCCCTTCGCTGAGACGCAGGATCCAGAGCCGAAGATGGGGGCGGAGCTGGAAGGAGGAGGGGGGAGCAGAGATGGCCTGGCAGATTTTATGGAACTTCAGCCAGGCTCAGCGGGACCGCGGGACTCACGCCCAATTGCGGGACAGTCCCCCGGATTCCGGGGCGGTTGGGAGGTATGCAATCTTAGCCATCTTATTGTCCCACTGGTCATGTGATTTGTTATGGAATATTATGTAAGATGAAGAAGGGAATTCCTTCATTCATTGGTGAGCACTTGTTCTTAGAGGAGTTGTTTCATCTGCAAACCAGCTCAGAAACCAAACAAATCCAACAGAGAAAATGGAAATTCTGATCTGGCAGGCTAAGAGGGTCCAAGGTCCTCCAAGATGTAACAAATTTGAAAGAGTCCAGATTAAATGTATTCTCATGGGGAGAGTAGTTCTTAAATGTACAGCAACTCTCCTATTACCACCCTCACATCTCCATCCTATTATTGTGTGACCGATACCATCCAAATAATTCTTACTTTCATTTCCCAAAATTATCCATCTACAAGGAGACCTGTATAGATCAAATGATGGCACCAATGAGGATGGAGGAGGACCGGAGTCACATGACTGAGAAGATACTAAACCTCACCCTGGAGATCATCTACCTGCTGACCGGAGAGGTGAGGAGGATTCTGGTAGGTCACATGACATCACTCTTATCTTTACTAATAAAACACAGACCTGACTGGAGAGGTGTGGAGGATTCTGGGAGGTCACATGACATCACTCTTATCTCTATTAATAAAACACAGACCTGACCGGAGAGGTGACGAGGATTCTGGGAGGTCACATGACATCACTCATCTCTATTAATAAAACACAGACCTGACCGGAGAGGTGAGGAGGATTCTGGGAGGTCACATGACATCACTCTTATCTCTATTAATAAAACACAGACCTGACCGGAGAGGTGAGGAGGATTCTGGGAGGTCACATGACATCACTCTTATCTCTAATAATAAAATACAGACCTGACTGGAGAGGTGAGGAGGATTCTGGGAGGTCACATGACATCACTCTTATCTCTATTAATAAAACACAGACATGACTGGAGAGATGAGGAGGATTCTGGGATTCTAACATGATATTCCTATTGGTTCCTCAATACAGAGATTTCCTCTTCTGAAGTCAGGTGATCATATGACCATCACAGTGCCTCCATTTGACTCCCTAAAACCTGAGAGACACAACATGCAGAAGATTCTAGAAGTCACCAAGAAAATGATGGAGCTGCTGACAGGAGAGGTGAGCGGTGCTGGGAATTCTGGGAGATTATCCAGTAACAGACAAGGGATGTGTCTGGATGGTGACTGTATCATTGTGTGTGTCAGGTTCCTATAAGGTGTCAGGATATCACTGTCTATTTCTCCATGGAGGAGTGGGAGTATTTAGAAGGACACAAGGATCTCTACAAGGACATCATAACGGACAATATAGACAATAGAGATGGCCTTGCGGTTCGCCCGGCGGTCGGTTCGTGGCGAATTTTGCTTGTTTGCTACCCGCCAATTTTGCGAACACATGGCGTTGTTCATGGTGGCCATATTAGTTTACTTTGGGGCGAACTTTGACCCATGACACAGCCGTCAGGTGGAACGGGACAGCCAATTGAAACATTCTGCTTTTTGTCAGCGTAGGGAAAGGTCTGCTGTGTTCATGAGGGAGAGATTTCCAGACACCAATAGCTTTGTGAAGATTCACAAAAGTCCTTTTCAGGGCTGGTATTTCGGTATAGGTCTACTACAGTCTCTTTTTAGTTTAGGGGCAGGTATCCAGTCAGTGCTTTAGGGGCAGTTGTCCACAAAAGTCATTTAAAGGGTTGCAATTTTTTTGGTATAGGTGTGCAGTGCACTATATAGGGGTGTAATCCACGGTATAATATACTTTGTAATATAGAAAGCATATTATAGTGGATTTTTATTGTGCACTGTGCAGCATTGTGACTGGTGTGGTGACTGAGAGTTGCTGCAGCAATACTACAAACAGTGACAAAAGCACTTTTAATGTATTATAACTAGTGTGATAGACCAGTGGCCCCCCAATACCACATATTGAAGTGGGGTGTTATCTGAGTATACTTTTACAAGTGTATTTGTGTCCTGCAACAATATTGCCTCTTTTTCTGTGTTAACTCTGCTACGCACAGTGCCAAACTCACTGGCCAATTTTTTGAACAACTGGTGTGATAGACCAGTGGCCCCCCAATACCACATATTGAAGTGGGGTGTTATTTAACAGCATATTTTTTCTAAGAGTGTATTTTAGTCCTGCAAACATTTGGCCTCTTTTGCTGTGTTAACTCTGCTACACACAGTGACAACAGTTACTGGCCAATTATTTGTAGAACTGGTGTAATAAACCTGTGCCCCCCAATACCACAGATTGAAGTGGGGTGTTATCTGAGTATACTTTCATAAGTGTATTTGTGTCCTGCAACAATATTGCCTCTTTTTATGTGTTAAGTCTGATACACACCGTGCCAAACTCACTGGCCAATTTTTTGAACAACTGGTGTGATAAACCAGTGGCTCCCCAATACCACATATTGAAGTGGGGTGTTATCTGAGTATACTTTCATAAGTGTATTTGTGTCCTGCAACAATATTGCCTCTTTTGCTGTGTTAAGTCTGATACACACAGTGCCAATCTCCCTGGCCAATTTTTTGAACAACTGGTGTGATAAACCAGTGGCCCCCCCAATACCACATATTGAAGTGGGGTGTTATTTAACAGTATACTTTTCTAAGAGTGTATTTTAGTCCTGCAAAAATTTGGCCTCTTTTGCTGTGTTAACTCTGCTACACACAGTGACAACAGTTACTGGCCAATTATTTGTAGAACTGGTGTGATAAAACTGTGCCCCCCCCCCCAATATCACATATTGAAGTGGGGTGTTTTTTAACAGTATACTTTTCTAAGATTGTATTTTAGTCCTGCAAAAATTTGGCCTCTTTTGCTGTGTTAACTCTGCTACACACAGTGACAACAGTTACTGGCCAATTATTTGTAGAACTGGTGTGATAAACCTGTGGCCCCCAATACCACAGATTGAAGCAGGGTGTTATATACCTTTTTCCAGATATACTGCGATTCTCTAGAGACTTTTGTCATAGGGTAGTTTAAAAACATGACAGGCAGAGGAAGAGGCAGACACTTAAGCAGGGGTGGTAGGGCAGGAGCAGTAGGCCGGAGCCAAAGTGTGAAGTTGCAGAAGGTGTGTTCGATTACGTGAAAGGACGCACCAGACTTGGTTGAGTGGCTCACTCAGCCTTCCTCTTCTGTACCCTCCTTATCCTCTCTATCTGCACCCTCTTCACTCTCTGCTGTTTGCACCCCCAAAGACACCACCACAAACACCACCACCACATACCCTCCGCTTGAGTCTCTGGAATTATTTTCCGATCCATCACAAGACATTTGCGATGCGCAGCCATTGTTGGCACCTGATCAGGAAGAGGAGGTAGCAACAGCCGCCACTCAGCAGTCTGACGACAGTACCCGGATCAGCCCAAGGAAGTTGGTCCCCACTATTGCTGCCTTCTCCGAGATGTCGATTGTTAGTGGCGGGGAAGGTGACATGGATGATGACGTGTCTATGGACGTCACATGGGTGGCCACAAGAGAAGAAGAGGAGGGGAGTTCAGAGGGAGAGGCGGAATGGCAGATAGGGAGGAGAGGCAGGCAGAACTTGCATTGCACAAGAGGTACAAAGCAGACTGCAAATGTATCAGGAGCGAGCCATCAACCATGTACAGTCACATTTGGTGCTCTCACAGGCAGATCAGTGGCTGAAACCACACAATTTGACAGTTGGTAAAGTGGTGTACGACAACGGTGCCAATCTGCTGAGCACGCTGAAACAGGGCAAAATAACACACGTGCCATGCATGGCACACGTCCTGAACTTGGTGGTGCAGCGATTCGTTGCCAAATACCCTGGGGTCCAGGACGTCTTGCGGCAGGTCAGGAAAATCTCGGGCCATTTCAGAAGATCTTACACAGCCATGGCTCTCCTTGCTGACATTCAGCGGCAATACAACCTGCCCATCAGGCATCTTATTTGTGACTGCCCGACGCGATGGAACTCAATGTTGCATATGCTTGATAGGCTGCTCCAGCAGAAACATGCAGTTAACGACTACCTGTATGAACTCTGCGGCAGGACAGGTTCTGGGGAGCTTGGGTTTTTTTCACCTCGCAAGTGGCTGTTCATGTGCAACGCAAGCAGACTTCTGCGGCCATTTGATGAGATCACCAAACTGGTCAGTTACGGCCAGGACGCCATCAGTGACATCGTACCTTACGCCTTCTTTCTGGAGCGTGCATTGCATCGTGTCATTGATCAAGCCGTCGAGGAGCAGGAAGATGAGGAAGTCACAATGTTGGATGAATTCCCAGTGGGTGCTACTCCATCTGAGACAAGTCAACAGCAGGAGTCTGAAGAGGTGTCAGAGGAGGATGTTGCCGGGGGAGGGGATGAGGAGGAGCAAGAAGAGCATGCTTTAAACCTTTCTGGGATCCCTGGTGTTTTCCGTGAATGGGGGGAGGAGAACGAGGACGACATTATCCTGGATGATGAGCTGGAAGCAGGCCACTATACCGCTTCCAGTTTAGTGGGAATGGGGGCCTTCATGCTCCAGTGTTTTAAGGGGGACCCCCATATAAAAAGCATAAAGGCCAAGGACCAGTACTGGGTGGCAACGTACTTAGACCCCTGGTACAAACAAAAAATGGCGGAAATGTTACCACAATCACAGAGGGCGGTCAAAATGCAGCACTTCCAGGCCTTGCTGCGGGAAATGCTGCATTCTGCTTTTGCGTGTGCTGGCAGAGGAATTTCCAGTCACAGAGAGACAGTTGCGGGTAGCAATCCAACAGTGCCTGCAAGAAGAGGGCGGTTTGAAGATGTCTTGGCCACTTCAGATATGAGATACTTCTTTCAGCCAAACCATCGACAGCTGTACTCCAGATCCAGCATCAGGGAACACCTAGACCGTCAGGTGTCCAACTACGGGTTAATGGCCGATGTGGACGCTCTGAGGAGTGATGAACCCCTGGACTACTGGGTGGGCAGGCTTGACCGCTGGCCAGAGCTTGCACAATTTGCAATGGAAATGTTGGCTTGCCCCCCGTCCAGTGTCCTGTCCGAAAGGACATTTATCGCAGCAGGGGGGATCGTGACCGATAAACGCACTCGCCTAGCTCATGACAGTGTAGACTACCTCACATTTATAAAAATTAATGAGGCATGGATCTCTGTGGAATTCAACACATGTGACCAGTAGATGATATTTAATTGAAATTCCTCATGCCAGGCCACAAATATCCACCAGACCGCCATCCACCCACAACAATTCCTGGTCCTTGTCTTCGCTAAATACAGCGGCGTAAAAGGCATTTCATGTCCATTGAATGGCAAATTTTTGGGGCCTTTCAGGGCCGACAATTATTTTTTCTGTGAATGCCTAATGTACCTTCAGCCACAGAATACAACATTCTTAGCTGTCAGGTAAACCCATGTGGGCTAATTTTTGGGACCAATACTGATCGACACTTACTTCTGTATCCTGTGAATGCCTAATATACCTCCAGCCACCAAATACTAAGTTCTTAGCTGTCAGGTAAACCCATGTGGGCTTATTTTTTGGGGCCTATACAGGCCGACACTTCTGTATCCTGTGAATGCCTAATGTACCTTCAGCCTCAGAATACTACGTTCTTAGCTGTCGGATAAACCCATGTGGGCTAATTTTTGGGGCCAATACTGGCCGACACTTACTTCTGTATCCTGTGAATGCCTAATGTACCTTCAGGCACAGAATACAACGTTCTTAGCTGTCAGGCAAACGCATGTGGGCTACTTTTTGGGGCCTGGTCTGGCCGACACTTAATTCTTTATCCTGTGAATGCCTAATTTTTCATACTGGAATTGAAAATCAATGGGTTTGTAAAGGTTCTGCCAAATTGTGGAATGGATGCGGACCCATTTTACAGATGTGTGAAGGGCCTCTATATTTATTTGACATGTATTTACCGGCTGCTGTCAGTTCTGGCTGATTTATTAAAAAAACAAAACATTTTTTGCTGTAAAAAAAAAATAAAAATTTAGGGCAACTTTTCCATTTGCAATACTTCTGTTATGACATTGTCCATGTGCTGGGACTATTTGTGCACAGCTAGTACGTCTTTTGTGGCTGCAAATATGACCTAAAGGTTTTTAAAGTTCTCCTCCCATTAAAGTCAATGGGGCCCACTGCGAACTTGCGGTTCGCAGACTTTTGAGAAAATTTGCGGCTGACGTTCGCGAACCGTCCTGGCCGATGTTTGTCCATCACTAATGGACAATCAGCTACCCCTTACATCACCAGGTAAGAGAAGACTTTATTGTAAAGGAGAGAGCAGTATGGAGGGTCCACCTAGATCCTCCATCATCTGATAAACCCATAGAAACAATGTATTCAGTCAGAGTGTGTGTTTCCTACAGATGGATCCAGTAATGGGAACTCACCAGAGAGATGTCCCTGTTCTCTGTATTCCTGGGATTCCACACAGGAAGGTCACACCATCCCTCACCATCATCAGGTAGATGAGGAACAATCACTGATAGTTATGATTTATATACAAGAATGTTTGTTATAGTGAATGTTTTATTATATATTCAGAGTGGAATCCTCTGGGATGATAATATTGATGTTAAAGAAGAGTATGAAGAGGAGGATGAGGAGTATGGAGTGATGGAGGAGTTTTCAGAAGGACACAAGGATATGATGGAGCCACCTAATACCAGGAACCCACCAGAGAGATGTCCCCATCCTCTGTATTCCCGGGATTCCACACAGGAAGATCACACCATCCCTCACTATTACAAGGTTGGTGGGACGGAGCATCTAGAACATGGACTCATTGAAGTGATTTTTTTAAATGTGATGTCACAATATTGAAGCTTATGTATTACAGATGACCTCTTCTATTATTTTCTTGGTATAGTGTGAAGAGCCAATTGATATAAAAGCTGAGGGTAAGGCAGAAGAAGACGAGATGAATATGAGGGATGATCATACATCAGCAGTGTATGGAGGAGGATGGAATAACAGGGACATTTATAGAGGAGGACACTCCTACAGAGATCAGCACAGGTGGGTCATTAACACTAAATTCATTCCTCCACCCATACTGCTCACTGATTGGTCCAGAGTAGGGCAAGGACTGGGTGATATCAGCCTGTAATACCCTGGTCACTTTCCTGAGCTGTGTTCCCCATCCTGTATTCCTGTATTTCTCTCAGATAATCTTCCTTCTCTGTGCCGCAAACACAATTTATGTATCTAGACTGGATTTATGGAGATACAGGGGTTCAGCTGGCAGCAAAATGTTCATTTTCACCAGAGGAGTTACTAGATCTAGGCACCTGGGGTTAGGGTCGGGACAAGGGGTGGGCACATTACATACTCCTGACCCCAACACTATATACTTTATGTTGTACATTAAATACCCCTGACCCCTGCACTATATACTCTATGTTGAACATTACATACCCCTGATCTTTACACTGTATAATGTATACTGTACATTACACACTCCTGCCCTATATACTCTATGTTGTACATTACATACTCCTGACCCCTGCACTATATACTCTTTGTTGTACATTACATACTTCTGACCCCTGCACTATATACCTTATGTTGTACATTACTTACCCCTGACCCCTGCACTATATACTCTATGTTGTACATTACATACCCCTGACCCTTTCACTATATACTCTATATTGTACATTTCATATTCTTGACCCCTGCACTATATACTCTATATTGTACATTACATACTCCTGATCCCTGCACTATATACTCTATGTTGTACATTACATACTCCTGACCCCTGCGCTATATACTTTATGGTGTACATTACATACCCCTGCACTGTATACTCTATGTTGGACATTACATTCTCCTGACCCCTGCACTATATACTTTATGTTGTACATTACATACTCCAGGTGCAGTGTGATAATATAGAAAAGTAACAGCACTATTAAATATTTAATGTATAGATGTCGGTAGACATTTAAAGTGATGAGTGCTAATAAGTGTAAATAAGGAAATAGTTAGTAGGTGATAAGAAAGATCTGAATAGTATCTAGATGAAAGGAATATACTACAGTAAGAAAATATACTACACATATAGCAGCAATAGCTAAATACAAACAATTTGAATATCAACAGAAGTACTTTGAACAAGGGAATACTTCAAGTCATCTTTTAGCACATATGGCTAAGCAACAAAGTACAAGTTTAGTTATAGCTAATATACAGCGCCCTGATGGGGAATACGTAAGGGATGTGGCTGGTATTATGTCATGCTTTCACTCGTTTTATACTGATATGTATGCCACCTCTCTTACGTATAATGCAGATGAAATTTCAACTTATCTGAGTGAAATACACTTTTCAGCCTTAACGACCGAGCAGGTTAAATCATTAGAGGAAAATCCAAGCGAGGAAGAAGTAAGAAGAGCAATAACAAGTCTAGCAATAGGAAAGGCTTCAGGACCAGACGGACTTCCGTTAGAAGTATATAGTAAATACATGGATATTCTTGCCCCAGTGCTAGTTCAAGTATTTGATACAGCTTTCAGGGTAAAAAGACTTCCTGAATCCATGTATTTAGCTACAGTAGTACTAATTCCAAAACCAGATAAAAACCTAACAGATTGTGCTTCATACCGACCCATATCATTATTAAATACAGACTACAAAATTCTTGCAAAAATTTTGGCCCATAGATTAAACAATGTAATACTTAATATTATACATCCAGATCAAACTGGATTTATGCCAGGAAAATCCACATCTATAAATCTTCGAAGAACACAACTTATAGCTCAGCTTAGAGATCAACTACCAGACTCAAGTGTCTTGGCCTCTCTTGATACAGCAAAAGCTTTTGATTCTATTGAATGACCCTTTTTGCAGGCAGTGCTTAGGGCATTTGGATTTGGGGTGAAATTCTGTACTTGGGTGGAAATAATGTATCTAAATCCAACTTCTCAGCTGTTGGTAAATGGCTTTTTAACCAAGGCCATACAATTATATAGAGGCACCCGGCAGGGATGCCCTCTATCACCACTCTTATTTTCAGTAGCTATTGCATCTTTGGCACTTCGACTTCGGCAAACCCCTTCTGTACGGGGCATTACATTGGCAGAAAGGATAGATATAGTGGGATTATATGCTGATGATCTTGTTTTATATTTAAATGATGCACATGGATCATTGGAAGCAGCTATGCATATAATAGAACTATTTGGTTCTTATTCAGGCCTTAAAATTAATTGGCAAAAATCCTCCCTTATGCCATTGCAACCACAACTACTCACACTAAGCAAGGATTCAAGTTTATTAAATGTAGGGTCCTCTTTCAAATACCTGGGAATAAATATTACAAGATTACCACAAGCAGCTTTACAGGCTAACCTTAATCCACTCATGACAACAATTAAAACTAAATTAGCTACTTGGGCTAAATTACCACTTTCAGTTGCAGGGAGAATAAATTTAATCAAGATGGTCCTATTACCGAAATGTTTATACATTTTTTCACATATGTCGGTTATAGTCCCTAAAACTATTTTTTTAAAAAATAGATGTCCTATTTACCACATTTATTTGGGGAAAGGGTAGAAATAGAATAAAGTTAACCACACTTCAGAGAGCTAAAACAGAAGTAGGTATGGCACTTCCTAATATATACAGATACTATCTCACTGGACAACTTAAACATCTCACAGGATGGATAGTACCAGTAACACTACAGATGGTAGAATCACACCTGGCTCATGTTTTACAAATCGATAATTTACTTATAGCCCTAGAAGCACCTTTGAATAAATTAAAATATAAGCAAATACCAATGTTAACATTAGCTCGTACAATATGGAGAGAGGCAAAACGTATAGAGGGAAACACACAAATAAACATGAATCTCCCACTATGACGAAACCCAATGTTTAATCAACTGAAACAATTGGTAGAGTATCAGTTCTGGGAACAAAAAGGGATATCAGTCCTTGCAGACGTATATGACATAACACATATGTACTCTTTTTCAGATATACAAATGAAATACGATATACCACATACCTCATTATATAGATACCTACAGTTGTGACATGCGTTACAAGCTCAATTTGGAGTTTTGGGACCTGGGATCTCTAGATATCCAATGATTGGTATCCTTAGGTCCCAGGGCCCTAAAGGATTAATCTCTAAAATATATGCACATTTAACCAGGGTTAATTCAGGAATGAATCCCTTGGCAATAAGAACAAAATGGCAGGAAATAATTCCCAATTTAACTGATGAAGATTGGAAAGAAGCCTGTTCATCCCATTTATATGTATCGCCAGCAGCAAACAATAGGTTAATACAATTATATATGCTACATCAATCATATCTCTCTCCAAGTAGACTTTATGCAATGCAAAGCATTGCATCTCCTAAATGTTTGAGATGCAGTGCTAAGCGGGCAGACTTTATACATATTATGTGGTTTTGTCCAGTGATATCAAGAATCTGGCAGGAAATAATTCAAATATTATCCTCTGTCCTGAATATGCCTGTACCTTTGACCCCAGAAACCTGTTTGCTGGGTATATTAGATGAAATAACATGGTCTAGATATCACAGGATAATGCTTAGAGAAACGCTGTTTATGGCAAGGAAAACAATCACAGTTAAGTGGATTCAAGTGAAGCCCCTTGTTGTTAAGAACTGGATAAGAGCGGTAAATCAGATTTTACCATTTGAAAAAGTATTGTATATACATAGAGGATGCTCAACGAAATATAATAAAATTTGGGATAATTGGAGTCAATCAACATTAACCAATGGTTGAATATAAGGAGATAACTTAGAGGATATAGAGGGATGCATATAGTATGATGAGGAAATAAATCTATGAATGCAATGGAGCAAGGGGTTGGGGCACACCGGGACAACGGCGATCAATTAAGCTAAATGGATATACCTTGGCATAAAGCGATTATGAATACTAAGTAAACAGATAATTATTTGCATATTGTATAATTTTTTTTATTTTATATTGTTTTGTCCCTTTGTTGAAAGGACGTTTGGAATGTTCGTTTTTATGCACATATTGAAATAAAAATTAAAAAAAAAGAAATCTCTCCACCGTGTGAGGAGCAACCACAATTGGCGCAGTGAACTGCGCCTGCCAGTAGTGTATTTTGGTATTGTGCTGCCCTAGGCAAGACTAAAATTGGGCATCCCCCTTCTTCCTCTTATGTAAATTTGCCCCACTCCTTTCTTTTTAACGGATGTAACGATCTCCACAATTGAAGTCCCAGCATGAACCCCTGAGATCTCATGAGAGGGGGTGGGAGAGAGAAAGGGGGGGGTGGGTGAGGGAGGTAGGGAGGGAGAGAGAGAGGGGGGGTGAGAGAGAGGGGGGTGGGTGAGGGAGGGGGGATGAGAGAGAGAGAGGGGTGGGTGAGGGAGGAAAAGAGAGGGGGGATGAGAGAGAGAGGAGGGTGGGTGGGTGAGGGAGGGAGGGAGAGAGAGAGGAGGGGGATGAGAGAGAGGAGGGTGAGAGAGAGGGGGGATGAGAGAGAGGGGGGATGAAAGGGAGAGAGAGAGAGGGGGGCGGTGAGAGAGAGGGGGGATGAGAGAAAGAGAGTGGGTGAGAGAAAGAGAGAGGGGATGAGGGAGGAGGGGGTGAGAGAGAAAGAGAGAGGGGGTGAGAGAGAGAAAGGAGGGATGAGTGAGAGAGGTGGGAGAGGGGGCCCTAGCAACCAGTGGCCAAAAGAGTCTCAGGTGGAGGGGGGAGGCTTTTTTGCTGCCTCCCTGCAAAGTGCCGCCCTAGGCCTGGGCCTTGTTGGCCTAGGCCAAAATACAGCACTGGCGCCTGCACCGCATGCTTCAGCTGCAAGTATCTGCACAACATCCAAGAGGGGAGCTGGAATTTTTCCCGTAAAATGGGAAAGGGCAGCAGAGATCTGCTGCCATGATCTGCTGTATCTTGACCACCCCATGTCTCGCCCACACACCAGGATCAGGGATAGACCTAAGGTGTGACAGCTTTGGGTTTCCCCACAGTGGAGTGTGAGGCGAGACACTACCTTCCTCTCCAGTGGCTGCCCCTATTTGTTCCCACACCCGCACCACAGTCCGCATAGAGGGTGTCCCCTGAGGGGCAGCCCCTAGTCCCCTGTAGACCAAGCTCGTTAGAGCCGCATACGACCTCATTATTGCCGCCTCAAGAGTAACCGCAGGGTTAGACCAAGGCTGGGCAAACCACAAATGAGCCGTGACTAGCACCGCTGCCCAGTTGTATTTCTTGAAACATGGTAGTTCCAAACCTCCGGAGAACAGTGACAACTGCAGTTTCCATCTGGAAATGCGTGGGACGGCCCCGGCCCATACAAAGGAGAAAATAACTCCATCCAATCTACGGGAAAAAGGCCGCCAGTATGGGAATTGGGGTATTTCGGAAGACAAATAAACTTGGGGAGAAAGGTCATTTTTAGCAAATTAACAAGACCCACCGGTGTTAAAAGGAAGCATCCTCCAAACCTGGCACTTCGCTAACAGGTGCTGGAACACCAGCTCCAAATTGTCAGTCAGATACCGCGACAGGGACTCATCCCTCTCATGGTCCCTGGGCTTCACCAGTGGTATTAGTGCCAAAGAAGGATGGGAGCACTCGGTTTTGTGTAGACTACAGACGACTTAATGACTACACGGTTAGCGATGCGTATCCCACGCCACACATAGACGAGCTGGCTGGCGCCCAATACGTTACAACCCTGGACCTCAGTAAGGGCTACTGGCAAATTGCCCTTACCAAGGATGGCATAGAACGCTACTCTTTCATCACACCTTTCGGACTGTTTGAATTCCTGGTCATGCCCTTTGGGATGAAAAATGCACCCGCCACCTTCCAGCGAGTTGTAGACCAGTTGTTGGAGGGATGCCAAGGATTTGCATGTGCCTACTTGGATGACATAGCCATCTTTAGCAACACATGGGAGGAGCACCTGCTGCATGTGGAGACCATTTTGGACCGCATCTGCAAGGCCGGACTGACCATAAGACCAGACCAATGTCAACTGGGAAAGGCGCAATACCTGGGTCACAGAGTAGGGGGAGGGAAAGTGAAACCGGAACCTGCAAAAGTTCAAGCTATCCATGACTGGCCTACCCCTCAGACAAAAAAACAAACAATGTCTTTTCTTAGCACTGCAAGTTACTATCGCAAATTTGTCCCCAATTTCAGCACTGTGGCGAAACCTCTGACTGACCTCACCCGGAAGAACAGCCCTAGGATGGTACACTGGACCCCGGCCTGCGACTCCGCCTTCCATCAGCTCAAATCCGCCCTTGCAAACAACCCTGCTCTGACTGCCCTGGACTACAACAGACGTTTTATAGTGCAAACCGATGCTTCTACCTATGGCGTGGGGGCTGTCCTGAGTCAAGTGAATGAGGCAGGAGAGGAACACCCCATTGCCTTCAGGGAGGTAGCCTATTCCACCATTGAAAAAGAGTGTCTGGCCATTGTCTGGGCCTTGAAAAAGCTTCAACCTTATCTGTATGGCCGAGAATTCACCATCATCACAGATCACAACCCCCTCACATGGCTAAATAGAGTATCTGGAGACAACGGGCGCCTCCTGAGGTGGAGCCTAGCACTTCAACCATACAACTTTACCATCCAATATTGGCGTGGTAGCCAACACCAGAAGCCCACTGATGGGCTATACCGGCAGCAGGACCCTCAATAGGTGAACTCCTTGCCACAAGTGCCTCCAAGGAGACCTGCTGAGGTCCCCTTGTCGGCACTTGTAATATAAAAGGGGGAGGGGTTGTCACGGACCCTACTCTTTCTTTTGTCTTCCCTGCACCCCCAGGACTTTGCCATTTCCCCAGCATGGGATTTTCTCCCCCCTGACCGCTCACTCCATTGCCTGCCCCCCCCCCCCCACCCTGTGCTGTCCTTCTCCCCTCCTCAGCCAGGTGCCTGGAAGTCTGCTTCTCCGCCTTCATGCTCACTGTGGACAATGAACACATTCCTTGTGTGGGCTTGAATAGAGGGGGGCGGGGCTGGTTGCTGGGGCAACTGGACGCCAGGCTGGGAGTTGCCTGGCCACCTGCTGGGACACAAGTCCTAAGATATTTAGCAGAGCGAGAGTCCCTACTGTGTTGTTCATCTTTGCTGTTTGGAAGACTGTGTGTCCGTGGGCTGTGGCCGGACAACACAGACTCCCCTATTGGTTCCTGCGGGCCTCTTCAAACCTGCCTGCCAACCTGGATTTTGGATTTATCCTGTACCCACTTGCTGGTGAGTGGATTAACACTGGGCCTACCAGAACTCTGCCTGGATTTTGTCACTTCATTGTTTGCCCTGATCCGTGTGTGGCCCAATCCCTCGCTGGCCAGGACTTTGCCCCTCCTATCGGGAGCCCCCTGTTACGGACTACCCCTGTTATCTGGAACTCTGTCCTACCCATGTTGGGTCTGACCCTGGGCACCTTTGTTTGGCCCCTTTCTTTGTGAGTCTACCTGCTACCGTTCAATAAAAGGCTTAGTTGGCATTCCTGCTCTCCATGTGCGTTCTGTCCCACCTACACTTCCGTCACAATCTCCATCAGTAAAAAATGTGAAATGCCACATTATGGACATTAGATGGAGCTAATGATCATAGGAAATCACTATACGAAATACTGTAAATACGACCAACATTTCTCACAGATGGGCAAATACTTAACACATTTTTTCAAATAATGTTTTTTTTTTTTTTTAAATAGACCTCTAAGTATTTGTGAAAGCTTACAGCACAAAATTTACTCAGCCAATGAAAGGTAATGACTCCATTTTTATTTTTGTTCTGCTATCAATGGCCAACACGGTACAACACTTCATCCATGTCTCTGGTGATCTCTGATCTCCTTATGAAGTGTTTCTTACATGATGAAGATCGGCCATGGAGTAAATCTGAGGTGTATATCAGGGTGTGCTTCTTCCCCACATGAGAGCTATGATGTCGAGCAACATTCATATAGAAGACATTTCCCGCACTCAATGCACTAATACACCTCGATGATTATGTGGGATCCCTGATGTACAGGAGGACAGGACTTCAGTGAGGGACAATTCCCTCACTCAGGACACGAATACGGCTTTTCCCCTGTGTGAGATCTCTGATGTATGTTAAGACTGGACTTCACTGAAAAACATTTCCCACACTCAGGACAGGAATAAGGTTTCTCCCCCATGTGAGATCTCTGATGTGTGTAAAGTTTGGACTTCACTGCAAAACATTTCCCACAATCAGGACAGGAATACGGCTTCTCCCCCGTGTGCAATCTCTGATGTATGTTAAGACTGGACTTCACTGAAAAAAATTTCCCACACTCAGGACAGGAATAAGGTTTCTCCCCCGTGTGAGATCTCTGATGTGTGTAAAGACTGGACTTGACTGAAAAACATTTACCGCACTCAGGACAGGAATAAGGTTTCTCCCCTGCGTGAGATCTCTGATGTTTGTAAAGAGCAGACATCCGTGAAAAACTTTGCCCACACTCAGGACAGGAATATGGCTTTTCCCCTGTGTGAGATCTCTGATGTGTGCAAAGATCAGACTTCCGTGAAAAACATTTCCCACACTCAGGACAGGAATATGGCTTCTCCCCTGTGTGTGATTTATAATGTCTGTCAAGAATGCCCTTTTGTGAAAAACATTTCCCACACTCAGTACAGAAAAATGGCTTCTCCCCCGTGTGAGATCTCTGATGTATGTGAAGATGGGACTTCACTAAAAAACATTTCCTGCACTCAGGACAGGAATATGGCTTCTCTCCTGTGTGAGATCTTTTATGCACATCAAGATTGGATTTAAAATGGAAACACTTCCCGCACTCAGAGCAGGAAAACCTCTTATCTGTTGGAAGGACGGCACCATCCCTCACAGTCTGAGGTTCCTCAGGATAAGAGGAATACGATGGTCCATCTACACTGTGTGGTGCCAGATGGACATTTGAGGTTGCCGGGTTTTCTCCTGGACTATACTGTGTGATGTCCTCATCTTCTACTTTACAGTCTGGAGACAAAGTGAGACAATCCTCTGAGGCTTTCCTCATCTCCCGTCCATGTACTAAAATAGAAATAAAAAGATTATTACTAGACAAGAGCAAATTGGTTCCCCTAAACCAGGACTCCGCCCACATCAGGCAGCTTTGTCTCTGAGGATCTTACAATTCCACCCTCAAGGTAACTAGTAAATGGGTCCTCTGATCTCCTACCAGTTCATTTCTTTATTCATGGACCTTAGTCAGAGAGTGAGGAAACAACAAGAACGGTCTTTCATATGGGGGGACAGTGAAGAAGGGATTTTAGGATGAGTGTCCCCTCCCCCTCTATCACTCATTGCCATCTTCCCAACACAAGAAGTACTGAACTTCCTTATTTACTCCATGATTTAGTCATGAATAACAGTGGGGCTGAGCCCCACCAGAGGTCAGAGAGTGAGGATGGGGGGAGAACAACCAAGATGAAGACTGGACTGATCCTGAAGACCACCATCATTGGGTTACTGACTCCTCCCTCATTATCACTTTCTGTTTAAGGTTCCAAAATTGAGGATGTTATCACATTATTATCACCATGTAAAAATAGAGTTTTTGTAAGAACTTACCGTAAAACGGAAAATTGTATCATACTTACCGTAATTTTCCTTTCCTGGTGCCTATCCATGGCAGCATACCTGTGATAGAGCTCCACCTCTACTCTGCCTTCAGGACTAGTGAATAGCTTAAAAGAAAGACGCCCCCTACTCCCAGCATTATCCTGTGATATAGAATACCGAGGGAGGGAGCGTATGGATAGGCATGGATAGGCACCAAGAAAGGAAAATTACGGTAAGTATGATACAATTTTCTGTTTTCCTGGTGCCTCCATGGCAGCATACCTGTGATAAATAACTAGCTGACAAAAGGGTGGGTAGATGCTAACAACACAAAGAAATGCATTGCCCTTCTTTCAAATTCTACAGTGGTGAGCGTTCCAGGGTCAACTCTATAATGTTTTATAAATGTGTGCTGAGACAACCATGTGGCAGCCCTGCAGATGGTATCCAGGGAGACGTTCGCTCTTGCTGCCCATGAGGCAGAAATTGATCTCGTTGAATGAACCTTTACCTGCTCCGGAGGAACCAAGCCTTTAGCCCTGTACACTTTATGTATTAGTTTGACAATCCAGGATGCAAGAGTCCTGATAGAGGCTTCCTTCCCTCTGTTTTTCCCCATGGGATAACAAACAGCCTGTTAGATGTTCTAAATTTTTCTGTAGCTTCGAGATACTTCTTGAGGACTTCCGCTATGTCCAAGCTTGGGTCTATTTCTGACTGGGGAAAAAAAAAACTGGCAAGGCCCATGGTTCCCTGAGGTGACTTGCGGTAGCGATTTTTAGGGGTGAAACCATGAATAGGTCGCAGTTCCACTCTGTCTGGAAAGAAAGAAACTTGATCCTCTCCGATTCCCAGGGCTTGCAATTCCGATATCCTCTGCCGGATGTAATGGCTAGAAGAAAGGCCATTTTTAAGGATAAGTTCCAAATCGATATTTGTTCCATAGGAGCAAAAGGATGTTCCGCTAGAGCTTCCAGGACTAGAGTAAGGTCCCATTTTGGAAAGGTGCGTCTGACCAGAGGGCTTGACTTTAACACCCCTCTAAGGAACGTAGTTACAAGAGGGTTAACCGCCCATCTTGAATTTGTTGCCACAGATAATGCGGCCACCTGGACCTTTAATGAACTGAGACCTAGGCCAAGTCTGGTCTGTAGGAGCTCCAAAATATTGGAGACTGAAGGTGACAATCAATCAAAAAAATTTTTTTTTCCAGCCGCAAAGGTTTGGAACTTTTCTCAGACTCTTGAGTAGATGGAGTTGTGGATGGTTTCCTTGTTTGGAGGAGTGTCAACAGGGGAACAGCCTAAGGCTTCAACCCTCCACCACTCAATTTCCACACCCGTGGATACAGTCTGTGCGGGTTTGGATGAGAGACTCTGCCCTGCTGTAGAAGTTGCTGTAGAAGTTGAGGGAACAGGGGAAGTGTCAGAGGTGTGCCCACAGACAGCCGCATGGCTAGTGGAAACTAAGGTCTCTTGGGCCAGTAAGGGAGAATCGCCAGGATGTGTACTGGATCCTTCAGGAGCCTCAGGAAGAATTTTAGAATAAGAGGGCGAGGTGGGAAGGCATACCCTGTGTTGAAGTCCCAGGTGCATGTCAGAGCATCCACTGCTTCCACCTGGGGGTGTGGAAACAGGAGATAAATCTGGGAAGCTTGGTGTTCCACGAGCAAGAGGATGTCGTCCAGGTAATGATATACTTGTAGGCCCTTTTCCCTGAGAAGGGCTATGGTAGAGACCAGGACCTTCGCGAAGACCTGAGAAGTGCATAGGCCGAATGGAAGGCACTGAAACTGAAGATGTAGATGCCCCACTGCAAACCTCAGGTATCTCTGAAAGGACGGAGAAATTGGAATATGCAGATAGGCATCCTGAAGATCTTTTGAGAGTAACCAATCATTTGGTTGTACTCCTTGGATTATCGTCTGCAGATATTCCATCTTGAAACTTTCTAGATCGATATGTCGATTGAGCTTTCTCAGATCTATTAAGTAAGTAAAAACCTGTATATTGCTCCGAAGGGGGCACTGGAACCACTGCGCTCTGCACTTAGAGAGACGTTATAAACTGCAGAAGAGCTTCCGCTTTTTGTGGTGATGTTGGGATCTCTGTCCTCTTGAAGTAATCTTGAGGAGGCCGAGGAGAGAATATCCAGCAGTGTCTGTGTAGTGAACAGATCCACCTGAGCATATTTCCAGTGATTGGCGATCTGGTGAAATACGTGCGGATGCACGGCCCATTCGTTGTTGTCAGGACGAGAACTGGAGAGAATGTCCGCTTGATTGTTTAGTCTGCCCGGGAGATACACTGCTCTGAGGTGTAGGAGATTCCTCTCTGCCCAGAGCATGATCGGTTCTACTTCTGACAGAAGCGACCTGCTGCAAGTCCCGCCCTGTTTTTAAATATAGGAGACTGCTGCCCTGTTGTCCAGTCGTAGAAGGACTCTCTTGCTTCTGAAGTGGGGAGCTAGAGAAGGTTAAGGCTAGGAATGCTCCTCTCAACTCCAGGATGTTCGAGACAAGGCTCTCGGCTTGAAAGGACCATCTTCCCTGGACCTCGATTTTCTCGCAATGGGCTCCCCACCCTTTTCGCTGGCATCTGAAGTAATTGTGCTCCAGGAGAGGGAACCCAACTATCGCGGTTTGGAGAGGTTCTGAAGCTTTGTCCACCAATGAAGACTTCTGTGCATGCATTGTGTTAAGAGGATGGGCTGTGAGAGGTTGTTTCTTCCACTGTTTTAGGAAGCCAGTCTGAAAGTACCTCAGATGCCAACGTGACCGTGGCACCATCGGGATGCATGCTGACATTGAACCTATGAGGCGCAAACAGAGAGAAGCTGTCAGGTGGGGATTGCGCAAAATCTTGGAAACTCTCTGAATGATGATCCTCGCCTTCTGTATGGGTAATGACACTGTACCCTGACTGGTGTTAAATAATGCTCCAAGATAGATCATCTGCTGGGTAGGCATGAGATGGTCTTTCAGATAGTTTATTAACCACTCTGTCTGGGTCAAAGACTGTAACAAGATGTCCCTCTGTGCAAGAAGGTGACTGTTTTATTGTAGATAGGACCAAAGGGTCCTGGCATCTGTTTGCCCAAACTGGCACAAAATGCTTGAGCCTGGCTCCCACCGGGAGTGTTTGGGTCTGCCCTATGTCAAAAGGATTTTGTTTTATTCTAGGGGGGGGTGGAGAAAGGTTTACTTTTTCTTGTCCCCAGAAATGAAGACTGGGTACCCCTCCAGGTTTTCCGGCCATCTCTATTTTGGCTAGACTGTCTGAAGACCTGGATTGTTGAAATCTAGAAGAGAAAGAAGTTTCTGGATCTCCCGGCCCGTCTGTCTTGTGGAAGTAAGCCTGACTTGCCACCAGTCACTCTGGAGATTGCTTTGTCCAATATATCCCCAAACAGTGCTTTCCCATCAAAGGGAATTTTGCACCAGTTCTGTTTTGAAGCAATATCCGCTGCCCACGGCTTTAGCCATAAGGCCCTTTTGTCCATGACTGAATTGCTCTGGCTGAGCAGCGAATGGTGTCAATTGCTGCTTCTCCGACGAAATCGGCCAACATCTTCAGCTCGTTCAGTGCCTTTATGATGTCTTGCTTTGGCACATCTCGTCTGATATTCGACTCTTTGTGTTTTCTGTCCAGACTTTTATTGCTGTGGACACTGATGTAAGGGTGATTGCTGGATACATGCTGCACCTGAAGCTACATAGCTCCTTTTGAGATCCAGATCCATACACCTCTCTAAAGGATCTTTAAAGTATGCTGAAACTTCCATAGGAAGAGGAACATTCTTTGCTTGTTGGGTCACTGCTGCATCCACCGCTGGCATTGAAACCAGGGGCTCCGAATCAGCTGGAACTAGAGTGTAAAGTTTCCCAAACTTTGCAAGTGAAAACTTATTTTCTGTCTTCTTCCACTCCTCCTCAATCACCTCCTTTTCCTGAGAAGGGGTTCTGGCCCTGTGCCCTGAAGGGGGAATTGGCATGCTGGCCATAGAGGGGCCTGGCACCTATGGATCAACGTCCGTTGCCTGCGGGCCCTGAGGTATTGCCTGAGCAGGCATCATGGCAGCCAGTTCAGAAAGAGAATCTTTCATGGTCTGTTTCAAAAGCTTGGCTACTTGCAAACTTTCTTGGTCTCGGTCAGCTGCGTATTCCTTAAAGCAGCTCTGATAGACCAGCTTGTTAGGTAGAGGTGTGGCGCCACAGGCCCAGCATTTTTTCCTCACGAGCACGTATGAGGAGAGGGAGAGCGATAGCTCCTATGAGATCTAGATCGACCTGTCTAGATGAATGTGACCTGTAGCCCGGACTGCGTTCACGAGGAGAAGCATAATGTCCGGATGACTTTCTCAATGTCTTCGAGTAAACCGGGCTAAATAATATCGAGAGAGAAATGTGGGTTTTTTTTTAAACACATTTGTCAGTGCTCTCTTTTGATACTCACGCAAGGGTGGTCCCATACCTAATAGACATTTGCGGATCTTGATCATGAGGTGAATGGCTCATGTTGGCTATAGCAAGAGGATCAGCTAAAAATAGGGAGGAGGAAGAAGGCTTCAAAATCGTGCCAAAAAGAAAGGATATTCTAATGCGTTTTTATTTTTAAAAGGAAATACCAGAAAAAGACGTACCTGGTCAATGACACGACCTGACAAGGCTGCGCACAGTTTGCCAGCAAGCCTCGGACTGATTAATTAGAATTAAGGCCCCCTTCACATCTGCGTGACCTCAAAGTCGCACGACCCCACAGCAAATTTGACGCAACTTTGTTGCTGCGACCTTGATGCGAGTCTGATTGGGCTGATAATGTCTTTTCCTCAAAATGCATCAAAATCATGCCAAAAGTAGTGCAGGGACTACTTTGAAGTCGGTGCGACTTCAAGTCGCACAGATACGAGTGGGGCTCATTGGAAATAATGGAGAACGATTTGTCATGCGATTCTGCAGTCCCAAATTGCACGACAAGTCACACAAGTGCAAAAGGGGCCCCATAGGTAAGGGGAGGAAGTGAAATCCCTGGGACCTGCTCTTTCTGGGAAAAAATGCAATATTTGTTTGCTGGGTTTTTTTTTTTTTAAACTAAAAATGGGAAGGCTTGTTTCATTAACACACACACACACACACACACACACACACACACACACACACACATTATATTATATATATATATATATATATATATATATATATATACACACTTTTTCTTTAAATAAATGATCCTCTGAATGAATGGAGGAAGGAAAATCAACACCACGAGGAACACCTGGCTGGTTGGTAAAGAGAAAGGGGAAAATGAAGCAGATGGAGGGGAAGGAGGGATACAATAAAATGCACAGAGGCAGAGGTAGGGACATACTGCTGCTCTTCACCAGTCCAGAGGTATGAGGAAAAAAGGAGAATGCTGGGAGTAGGGGGCGTCTTTCTTTTAAGCTATTCACTAGTCCTGAAGGCGGAGTAGAGGCAGAGCTCTATCATAGGTATGCTGCCATGGAGGCACCAGGAAAACTATTTTCTCTGTGTCTCCTCTGACAGTCGTAGCCCGTTGAGATGTCCTTCACTATTGGGTAATGGCGCCCTCTGCAGGAGTAGGCATGGTAGTGAAAAACTTAACAAAAAAGCTTTACACAAAGACACACCTTTAGGGGGCTGTCCCTCAGATATTACCCTTAGCCACTCAGTGCTGCTGTTCAGTTTCTTGCTGCCAAGCTTAGGAGTAGGACTAGGTTTCCCAGCTGGGACTCCTGTCTCAGTTTTTATTTTTCTTTAAAAAATGATTTTATTTATTTTCCTCACTAACTATCGCTAGTTAGTCAGGGGGATCCTCCTGGAGAACTACAAGCGACAGCCTCGCACTGGATAATCTAGATCTTTATGGTGTCCCAGCCTGGCCAGCGAGCGTGTGCAAGTTATGGTCCACCCAGGCCTTGCCACGACGGTGCTCCGATGGATGGGGACTAGCCTGCGGAAGCTTTCTTCTCCAGGACTCATCAACCCTGGAACGCCCTGTGTTGCAATGTTCCCCCTTAGCTGATGGCACCCACACTGAGGGTGGGAGGTGACCCGTATTAGAGCGGAGCCCACGGTCCGTGGTATGGTGAGTGATGCTACCCCCCATGTCCCTGGAACAGTCATCTGGGGGGGTGTGATGTGGGCCCACTCCATGGGGATGTCAGAACATGCGGTCTCTGTACTCTGTAGTGTCCCCCATGACCGGTCTGGACGGTCCCGGCCTCCTTGCCCCCTTTGGGGGGGGCTCTGCGGTAAACCCTGCGTGGGGACTTTTTACCTTGTGCTGGGGGCTTCCTGGTGGATTCCCGCGGTGGCCAGGGTCCTGGGTTCCTGACAAATTGGCTCCATTTGTTTTGGGTGTCATATTGGGTGAGGGCAGCCTGGCTGACTCCCTGTGAGGGCAGCAGCCATTTGTTGCTGGTGATTTTCCCCATTGACTTCTATGGCATCCATTTTTTGGTGACTCAGGGCGCTGTATCGGCCTCTAGTGGATGAGGTCACTTCCTCCTAGCTTCCTTTCCTGCTGGAAACACTTGCACTCTGACACTGTGGTGGCTTTCTCTGGTTTTCTCTGTTTTTGTGGGCATTTCTCCTTAAAACTGTGCTTTTTCTGTTTCCTTAACCATCTAAGGGGGGGGGGGGGGGGGGGCTCCGGCAGCGGTGCAGGTTTGCGGTGCGGACCACAAAAATCGCCGATTTAAAAGGCCAGTGTTCCAAAATTTTATTTTGCTGTAAAATGGAGTCCCTGGATAACAATTTCCCCACAGACCTGGTTTGTGCTTCAGGGACATCTGAAGCCACCTCCCTAGTATCTTTATCTGCTGCTCTTGTGACTTTGGGGTCAAAGGTTGATCTTATGATGTCTCAAGGTCCTATTCACAAACGGCCGATGCCCTCTCAGTCATCTGACTCAGAGCCTGATTTGGTTGCCACGGACAATGTCCCCCCTAAGGGGTCCCAGTCTTCACACTCAGATGGGGAGGAGGAGGAGTCGTCCTCCGCTGCGATGCGGGAACGTGCTTTAGTTGACGCACTTATTCACTCCGTCAGGGAGACTTTAAATATTGATGATGAGTCCACCCAGTCAGGTAAGCGGGTTTCCTTCGGGTCCCGCAAAGCCCAGAAGTCGGGCCAGGTTTTTCCCTGCCCCGAGGAGTTTCACGATATTGTGAACCAACAGCGGCGTCACATTAAGCACATGCTGGCGGTGCGCCTAAGAGGTTTCAATGCCACTACCCCTTTGCGGACTCCGTTAACAATCACTGAACGGTGTCACCTAAGGTGGACCACACTGTTTCAAGGTTGAATAAATCCACGGTGGTGCCCGTGGAGGATTCCCTGGTGTTTAAAGACCCAATGTATAGGCGCGTGGAGTCGTTTCCCACCACATATATTTGGTGGCAGGCTCTCTGCTCAAGCCTGTGTTCGCTTCCGTGCTGGTTTCACAGACGGTTACGGAATGGTTAAAGGTGCTTAAGCGCAACTTGGTGGCGGAATTGGTCCTTCCAACTGTTCTTGACCTGGTGGACCAAATGGCCCAGGCCTTGGTATACCTGTGTGACGCAGCCCTGGATGAGGCTCCTCTGGTCGCAAGGTTATCTGCGGTTGGGGGTCGCACTCTGCTGCATGGTTTGGTTAAAGAGCTGGTCGGCTGGCCATGCCTGCAAAAAGACTGCGTTTGATATCCCTTATTTGGGGGATTGGCTTTTTGGGGATCCCTTGGATGAGATTGTCAAGGGTCTCACGAGGGGTAAGAGTACTCTCCTGCCCCAAGCCGCTAAGGGTAAAACACCCCGCGCACAGCGGGGTCCTTCCTTCAAGGCTCATCGGGGGCCTTTTCGTGCCTCAGGGGCACAGGACAAATGTAAATCCTTCAAGGCCTCCGACGGTAACAAGAAGCCATGGTCCGGTAAGCCCAAGGCCGGTCAGTCTGGTGAAGTGGCCCGGTCTTTCTCCGCCTGAAGGGGATGTCTGCATTGCTTTCGGGAACCCTGGTTGTCCCAAATCCAGGACACGTGGGTTCACAAACTGATTTGCTTAGGGTACAAGATCGAGTTTCGATCTTGCCCCGCAGACAGGTTCTTTTATAAAATCTCAAGGGGGCTGTGCAAGATCTTCTTGCCCAAGGAGTTGTTGTACCGGTCCCTCAGCGGGACAGGTTTCGCGGGTTCAATCCCAACCTGTTTACGGTGCCCAGAAAAGAACCGCTTTCTGCGGGTGCAGAAGTTCCGGATGGAATCCATCCGGTCAGTGGTAGCATCTTTGAGTCAGGGGGATTTTCTGGCCTCCATCAACTTAAAGGATGCGTATCTACACATCCCTAGCTATGAGGGTCATCAGCGGTTTCTCCATTTTGCGGTGGCAGAGGACCACTTTCAATTTATGGCATTACCGTTTGGTCTTGCTTCAGCTCCCAGGGTATTCACCAAGGTTTTGGCCCCTGTGCTGGCTCTGCTGCTAAAGAGGGGGATTGCGGTCCTTGGTTACCTGGACGACCTCCTGTTGAGGGCAAGCTCATGTGCCACTCCGTCGAGCGATCTGACGGTCACGGTTCAGATGCTCCAGGAGTTCGGGTGGACCATCAATTTCCAAAAGTCGGCACTGATCCCGCCAGTCCGCCTGAGTTACCTGGGCATGGTCCTGGACTCTGCTAAGGCGAAAGTTTTTCTCCTGGTGGACAAACTTCGGACTTTACAGGGCGAGATCAGGTCCCTCAGGGACAACGATCTCTCCTCCCTACGGGCCTGCATGAGGTCCCTGGGGTTGATGGTCTCAGCCTTTGAAGCCATCCTGTTTGCTCAGTTTCACACGAGAACTCTGCAAGCAGAGATTCTTGCCAAGTGGAACAAGGATCCTCAGTCATTGGACAGGAGAATGTTTGAGCCATCTCACGAGGTTGGAGCTTTCGTGGCGGCTCCTGTCACCCACTCTGACCCAAGGCAAGTCCTTTCCTCTATTGTGGATGGTGATCACCACGGATGCCAGTCTGACAGGCTGGGGTGGAGTACTGGACACCCTGTGTGCCCAGGGGACATGGTCAGCGGCGGAATCCTCCTTGCCGATAAATGTCCTGGAGCTCCGAGCGATCAAATTATGCCTGATACATTGGTCGACTCGGCTGCACGGTAAACTGGTTTGAGTTCAAATGGACAATGCCAAGGCTCTGGCTTACATCAATCACCAAGGGGCACAAAGAGTGCCCAGGCGGCCATGGAGGTGGCCGAGATTCTGTCTTGGGCCGAGGCAAACGTTCCACGGATCTCTGCTGTTCACATTCTGGGAGTGGAAAACTGGCAGTCGGACTATCTAAGTCGTCAGTCCTTGGATCAGGGGGAATAGTCCCTGCATCCAGAGGTGTTTTGCCTCCTGTGTGCCCGATGGGGGACTCTGGACGTGGATCTGTTCGCGTCTCGTCTCAACAAAAAGGTTGGAAGGTTCATGGCCAGGGCCTGCGATCCTCTGGCGGATGCCATGGACGCGTTGGTGGTGCCCTGGCACTGGTATTGGCTGATTTATGCCTTCCCTCCGATCCAACTGTTGTCCAGGTTCCTCCGCAGGTTGGCGTTGGAACAGGTGCAGGTAATTCTGGTAGCTCCAGACTGGCCTCGTCGGTCTTGGTACGCAGACCTCATACAGATGGTGGTTGAGCCTCCCTGGTGGCTACCTCTGAGAGAAGATCTGCTGTCTCAAGGGCCGATCTTTCATCTTGCTTTACGTTCTCTGGCTTTAACGGGTGGCTGTTGAAAACCAGGTGTTGAGAGACAGAGGTCTCTCGGATACTGTCATTCCTACCTTGCTGAGAGCTCGGAAGGCTACCTGAAGGAAGATTTACCATTGTACCTGGAAGGCGTATATTGCCTTTTGTGAGTCACAAGGGTTTCATCCTCGCTCCTTTTCGGTGGTGAGGGTTTTGGCCTTCCTGCAGGAAGGTGTGGAACAGCGTTTGGTGCTGGGCATGATCAAAGGTCAGTTGCCAGCCTTGGCCATTTTCTTCCAGTGTCTCTTGACGACTAACTCCCTGATTCGCACCTTTATTTAAGGGGTGCGTCATCTGGCTCCCCGGCAGAGGGCTCCTTTGCCTCCATGGGATTTGAATATAGTTTTGTCCATTTTGCAATGGCCTACCTTTGAAAATATCAGAGAAATATCTTTACCTGTGTTGTCCCAGAAAGTTGCCTTTCTGGTGGCTATCACCTCTGCTCGCGGAGTGTCTGAACTGGCGGCTTTGTCTTGCCGTTCACCTTATCTGGTTGTTCATCGGGATAAAGTCTTCCTGTGACCTAATCAGTCTTTTCTCCCTAAGGTGGTGTCGGCTTTCCACCTCAACGAAAATATTGTGTTCCCTTTGCTTTGTGCGAAGCCCAAGCATCCCAAGGAATTCACCTTGCATTCATTGGATATGGTCCAGGCGATCAGGGTTTACCTGTCGGCCACGGAGTCTTTTAGGAAGTCCGATTCCCCGTTTGTCCTTTCTGAATTACCTCGGAAGGGTTCAGCTGCGTCCACTGCAACCATTTCCAAATGGACCAGACTATTGTTCAGGTCTATTCACTAAGGGTCAGGTGACTCCTTTCCCTGTGAGGGCGCATTCTACTAGAGCTGTGAGTGCCTCTTGGGCTTTTTGCCATCAGGCTTCTGTGGCTCAGGTATGCAAAGCGGCGACCTGGTCGTCTGTGCACACTTTCACAAAATTCTACAAGATTGACATGATTGCATCCTCAGATGCTTCCTTTGGCCACAAAGTTTTGAGCGCTGCGGTTTGTTGAAGAGACGTGTTGTTCTGTCTCTTCTTGAGGTGAGTTTTGTTCTGGGGTTGGCTCCTGTTGAGCTTCTGTTGCCCGGTTGGCTCAGTTTTTCCTCTGGCCTTGTGGACATGTTGCTGTTCTTTGGTTGCGTCTTTCCCACCCCTCACACACCTGCACTGCTTTGGGACATTCCAATGGTGAAGGAAGTCTGTGCTCCAATCAAATCATCATGAATCAAATCATGTCCAGCTGGTAGAAAATGGGTGTAACACAAGAGAATACATATTATGTGTATATATACAGTGCCTTGCGAAAGTATTCGGCCCCCTTGAACTTTTCGACCTTTTGCCACATTTCAGGCTTCAAACATAAAGATATAAAACTGTAATTTTTTGTGAAGAATCAACAACAAGTGGGACACAATCATGAAGTGGAATGAAATTTATTGGATATTTCAAACTTTTTTAACAAATAAAAAACTGAAAAATTGGGCGTGCAAAATTATTCAGCCCCCTTAAGTTAATACTTTGTAGCGCCACCTTTTGCTGCGATTACAGTTGTAAGTCGCTTGGGGGTGTGTCTCTATCAGTTTTGCTCATCGAGAGACTGAAATTTTTGCCCATTCCTCCTTGCAAAACAGCTTGAGCTCAGTGAGGTTGGATGGAGAGCGTTTGTGAACAGCAGTTTTCAGTTCTTTCCACAGATTCTCGATTAGATTCAGGTCTGGACTTTGACTTGGCCATTCTAACACTTGGATATGTTTATTTGTGAACCATTCCATTGTAGATTTTGCTTTATGTTTTGGATCATTGTCTTGTTGGAAGACAAATCTCCGTCCCAGTCTCAGGTCTTTTGCAAACTCCATCAGGTTTTCTTCCAGAATGGTCCTGTATTTGGCTCCATCCATCTTCCCATCAATTTTAACAATCTTCCCTTCCCTGCTGAAGAAAAGCAGGCCCAAACCATGATGCTGCCACCACCATGTTTGACAGTGGGGATGGTGTGTTCAGGGTGATGAGCTGTGTTACTTTTACGCCAAACATAACGTTTTGCATTGTTGCCAAAAAGTTCGATTTTGGTTTCATCTGAGCAGAGCTCCTTCTTCCACATGTTTGGTGTCTCCCAGGTGGCTTGTGGCAAACTTTAAATGACACTTTTTATGGATATCTTTAAGAAATGGCTTTCTTCTTGCCACTCTTCCATAAAGGGCAGATTTGTGCAGTATACGACTGATTGTTGTCCTATGGACAGAGTCTCCCACCTCAGCTGTAGATCTCTGCAGTTCATCCAGAGTGATCATGGGCCTCTTGGCTGCATCTCTGATCAGTCTTCTCCTTGTATGAGCTGAAAGTTTAGAGGGACGGCCAGGTCTTTGTAGATTTGCAGTGGTCTGATACTCCTTCCTTTCAATATTATCGCTTGCACAGTGCTCCTTGGGATGTTAAAAGCTTGGGAAATCTTTTTGTATCCAAATCCAGCTTTAAACTTCTCCTCAACAGTATCTCGGACCTGCCTGGTGTGTTCCTTGTTCTTCACGATGCTCTCTGCGCTTTAAACGGACCTCTGAGACTATCACAGTGCAGGTGCATTTATACGGAGACTTGATTACACACAGGTGGATTCTATTTATCATCATTAGTCATTTAGGTCAACATTGGATCATTCAGAGATCCTCACTGAACTTCTGGAGAGAGTTTGCTGCACTGAAAGTAAAGGGGCTGAATAATTTTGAACGCCCAATTTTTCAGTTTTTTATTTGTTAAAGTTTGAAATATCCAATAAATTTCGTTCCACTTGTTGTTGATTCTTCAAAAAAAATTACAGTTTTAGATCTTTATGTTTGAAGCCTGAAATGTGGCAAAAGGTCGAAAAATTAAAGGGGGCCGAATACTTTCGCAAGGCACTGTATATATAGCAGTGGGTACAAGGGAGACCAGAAGTCAGGACTATGTAATGTACAACATATTGTATAAGATACAACAGATAGGATTATATAGTATCTGAATGATGTAATGTACAATATAAATTATATAGTGTAAGGGTCTGGAAACACGTATGGTGAAATCAACATTTTGCGGCCAGCTGAACCCCAGAATCTCTATAAATGCAGTCTAGAGACATAAATTGTGACTGAAGCATAGAGACAGAAGAATATCTGAGAGAAATACAGGAAGGGGAATGCAGGTCAGGAAAGTGACCAGGGTATTACAGGCTAAAATCACCCAGTCCCTGCCATTCTCTGGACCAATCAGTGAGCAGTATGGGTGGAGGAATGTATTTAGTGCTAATGACCCACCTGTGCTGATCTCTGTAGGAGTGTCCTCCTCTATAAATGTCCCCGTTATTCCATCCTCCTCCATAGACTGCTGATCATCCCTCACATACCTCTCTTCTTCTTCTGCTTTAACCTCAAATTCTATATCGATTGGATCTCCACTCTAAACCAAGAAAATGAGAGAGAATATTATCTGTAAAATATAAGCTTTATTATTGTGACATCACATAAAAAATCCACACACTGTCTCCACAAGTCCATGTTCTAGATGCTTCATCCCACCAACCTTGTAACAGTGAGGGACGGTGTGACCTTCCTGTGTGAAATCCCGGGAATACAGAGGACGGGGACATCTCTCTGGTGGGTTCCTGGTATTAGGTGGCTCCATCATATTCTTATGTCCATCTGAAAACTCCTCCATCACTCCATACTCCTCATCCTCCTCTTTATACTCTTCTTTAACATCAATATTATCATCCCCGAGGTTTCCACTCTGAATATATAATAAAACATTCATTGTAACAAACATACTGTGTATAAATCAGAACTACCAATAATTGTCAATCATCTACCTGATGATGATGAGGGATGGTGTGACCTTCCTGTGTGGAATCCCGGGAATACAGAGGACGGGGACATCTCTCTGGTGGGTTCCCATTACTGGATCCATCTGTAGGAAACACACACACTGACTGAATACATTGTTTCTATGTGTTTATCAGATGATGGGGGATCTAGGTGGACCCTCCGTACTGCTCTCTCCTTTACAATAAAGTCTCCTCTTACCCGGTGATGTGAGGGGCGGCTGATTCTCCATCATGACGTCCTTGTAGAGATCCTTGTGTCCTTCTAAATACTCCCACTCCTCCATGGAGAAATAGACAGTGACATCCTGACACCTTATAGGAACCTGACACACACAATGATACAGTCACCATCCAGACACATCCCTTGTCTGTTACTGGATAATGTCCCAGAATTCCCAGCACCGCTCACCTCTCCTGTCAGCAGCTCCATCATCTTCTTGGTAACTTCTAGAATCTTCTGTATGTTGTGTCTCTCAGGTTTTAGGGAGTCACATGGAGGCACTGTGATGGTCATATGATCACCTGACTTCAGAAGAGGAAATCTCTGTAATCAGGAACCAATAGGAATATCATGTTAGAATCCCAGAATCCTCCTCCCCTCTCCAGTCAGGTCTGTGTTTTATTAATAGAGATAAAAGTGATGTCATGTGACCTCCCAGAATCCCCCTCACCTCTCCGGTCAGCAGGTAGATGATCTCCAGGGTGAGGTTTAGTATCTTCTCAGTCATGTGACTCCGGTCCTCCTCCATCCTCATTGGTGCCGTCATCTATGAAGGGTTCCCTGTAGACAGATAATATTGATAACAGAGAATTATCTGGATTGGTATTGGTTGTACAATAATAGGATGTGGATATCAGGAGGTAATATGAAGGTCGGTATTTATTTAAGCACTATGGTCCCAGTGAGAAAATATTTAATCTGGACAGTTTAGTGTTTTCTATGATTCTTGGGGTTTGGGATTCTCGTAAAATTTGGCCACCTGGATCACAAATTCCATTCTTTATGTTGGGTGTGAGATGAGGAGGAGATCCAGGAATCAGGATAAAGGTCAGGACAAGAAACAGGCGAGGGCATCCAAGAGATGAAGCTGGGGTCACTACACAGAAAATCAATCCAAGGAAACAACAGGCAGGACGAGGAATAGCAAGAAGGAGCTCAGAGACAAATGAGAATATTGCTCAGCCAATGGGAGATTATCTCAGCATAACTTACATAATGAAGGAGATGAGGGGGAGGGGAGGTGACCATAGATACATGGAAATTCAGCTGGTTCAGCAGGGATCGGTCACATTTCCATCCATGTGTGGTCACTGCCGGATAAAAGTCACTCCATCAGCGGCTGCAGCCAACAGCTTCATCACTGATCTGTGTATTCTGAGAGCAGAGGAGCGCCCCCCATTGTCAGAATACAATAGTGCAGCGGGGAGGACTCTCCCATCCCCCTCCAATGTGTGGATGGGGAATGAGTGTAGCTTTTTTTACTCATCCCGCTGGCTGAACGATAAAACTGAACCATGTATGGCCAGATTTAGAAGCACGATATATTATTCATCAACTGATCCCCCAGAAGGGGTTAATGTAGGTTTCCACACTATATATGTGTGTATCATCATCTGCTGGAGATAAAAGACATCACAGTGACTATGGAGGAAGAGGACGGACATGACGGGGGGGGGGGGGGGGGGTTACTGGGTGTAAATAGAAAATAAGATCTTATTACCTCCTCTTCTGCCACTTCCAGCGATGTCTCCTCTCTACTTCCTCCCGACTCACCTCTCACCCGGAACTTCCTGTTTGTATCTGACATCACTTCCTGTCTGTATTCCATAGAGACTTCCTGTCTGGATAGAAGTGAGATCACCACCTTGTGGAGATCAGAGGAACTGCATCCCTGGTAGTGTGAACACGGCCTTATGCTGTGTGTGTATGTATTGTATATCCTTATAGATGGGTCATCTCCACTCCCAGCAAGGGGGATAGAAATATATTACTGCTCGGGGGGAGACATTTTGGCCCCTTTGATTTTGCAGTAAAATTGATTGCAGATTTAGTCATGTAGAACATCTGTTATATGGATAAAAAGAACCCCAGCCGAGAGTAAAGGGTGGAAATGGCTCCTGATCCCCAGATTTGGGCATTTATGTCATCAATATAAATTGAAAAAAACCCGCGCTATGTGTAACAACTCAAATACCTACAAAAATAACTTATATCGGACTGCTGCTGTAACAAAGGTAAGTATTCCCTTTATCAACTAGAAGAGCATTATGTGTCACAGCGCTGTCCTATTGTGTGTGCACATAAATGATCACAAATACACTAAAATATGTGGATACATTCATATATAAAGTGCTAGGGGCTCAAAATAATATTCTCTGCAGATCCACTAATTCCACTTTACACCTGCTTCATTTATCTTATGGTGTTTACCAATAAATTAAGTAAACTGATCCATGTGCAAATTCATATACAACATAAAGTGCTTTGTGCTCAAGACTCTGTTCCCTGCAGATCCACAGCTTACACCTTGCACCTACTTCTTTATTCTTATAATATTTGCTGCTATAATAAATAAAATAATAATCTGTGTAAATTCATGTAATCATACAATATTGTGTGCTCAATATAATGTTCTCTGCAAGTCCACTGCTTCCACTTTGCATCTACTTCAATTAACTCATTTTGTTTAAAAAAAGTCCACAAATGAATGAAAAGTTGATAAGGTGTGAAAGTGCTCCGTGCTCAAAACTGTGCCAGCTGTAGTGTAGCCACGCCTTCTTCCACCTCTTACACACGTGATGGTGAGGGCGCCCCCTTAGTAGTGCTTCCCCACTCCCCAGAGCAATATGACTCCCAGCTTTTCAGCTACCAGAGTCACAAACATCCTTCACACTCTCCTCACCTCCGATGGCAAAGGAACTGGATCCTCCTCGCTCACTCCTGCAAGTCTGCTGCGCTTTCTGTCAGTCACCCTCCTAGACTCGGCTTCCTCCTCCGACCGCTGTTCCAGCAGGAGCTCCGCCTCTTCATACACACTCAGGGAGGAGAGAAAGGGGAAGGATATACAGTACATACATACACAGCACAAGGCCGTGTTCACACTACCAGATGGTTCTCAGGGCTGCAGTTCCTCTGAGCTCCACAGGGTGGTGATCTCACCTCTACCCAGACAGGAAGTCTCTATGGGATACAGACAGGAAGTGATGTTAGATTTAGGAAGGACGTTCCATTTGGTAGGACAGAGAGAGAAGACAATGCAGGAACTGGCGGCAGAGGAGGTAATACATAGATTAACCCCTTTAGGGGGGATCAGTTGATGAATAATATATCTTGCTATATAAAGCTGGCCATACATGGTTCAGTTTTATCATTCAGCCAGTGGGCTGGATGAAAAAAAAAACTGAAGCGTTTCCCCATCACACATTGGAGGGGGATGGGGGAATTCCCCCCACTGCACTATTGTATTCTGACAATGGGGGGCGCTCCTCCACTCTCAGAATACACAGATCAGTGATGAATCCATTGGCTGCAGTCGCTGATCGAGTAACTTTTATCTGGCAGTGACCACACATGGATGGAAATGTGAGCGATCCCTGCTGAACCAGCTGAATTTCCATGTATCTATGGTCACCTTAAGTGACTTCCTCCCCTCCCCTTCATCTCTTGGATGCGCTCGTCTGTTGCTTGTCCTGACCTTTATCCTGATTCCTGGATCTCCTCCTTATCTCTCCTCCATATCCTCATACACAGCTTTTCTCCACACCTGCAGTGACCCTGGGGGGGGGGGGGAAATTTGGCACCAGCATGCAGCAAAATCCATCCCCACCATTAGGAGCTCTGGAGAAAATTGTCTGCTATTTCCACTCCGTTCCTCCGCACGTCACCTTCTCACATGAGAGCCTCATATAGAGGGCCCCTCAAATCCCCCCATCCAAATGTCCCTCCATTTAGGAGTCTATATGTCTGATGACATCACACTGACCTCACAGCTCCTCCTCTAAATTTCCCTCCATCTGGCTTTTTTTCTGATGCTCTTAGGATGTGGGCGGACCCTTGGCATCCTCACTAGCAAAGTGGGTCTGTTGGTTCTGCGTTGTATGTAATGATGTCAGAATGCCTGCAACAAACTTTTACCCTGCGTAGTGCGGGGGTCCTGTGTGGGTAAATTATACCTCAGTCTGAGGTAGGGCTTTAATCAAGTGGAAACCTGAATGGTGAGGTGAGGAGGATTCTGGGAATTTCATTTGATTTTACTATTTGTGTTCAGATCTAGAGTTTTCCTCCTGTGAAGTCTGGAGATCATATGACCATCACATTGCCTCCAGCTTGTCTTAAATAGGGGCTACTATGTCATGTTCGTTTTTGGCTGGGCTGTTCTTAGCTCTCCTTGGCCCCGCTCTCCATGATGAAACGCAGCACACCATAGCAGGCTCTCCTCACAGCCAGTCCTCCCAGGAGCTTGTAACGCAGGGATTCAGCCTGAGCGATGGCACACAGACCCCTTGTGGCAACTTTCTCTGCATACAGCTCCACACTGCCCTCAGGAAATCCAAACCTCTTCTGGACTACGGCAGTTAGCTCAGGGATACGGCGCCCCTTCTCACCAAGGACATTCTGGGTCCTGGTAGCCAGAATGATGATCTCAGTCCTGGTTGGGGTGACTCGGACCTCTACACCAGAGTAGCCATCTTCAGCCAGCTCGCGGGTCAGGAACTCGTTCAGTTCAGCCTTGAAGATGCCATCGGCGACAAACTTCCTCGCCATCTTGCTCCTCGCTGCTGGAAAGAAAAAGCCTGCACTATATACTCTATGTTGTACATTACATAGTCCTGACCCCTGCACTGTATGCTCTATGTTGTACATTACATACTCCTGACCCCTGCACTATATACTCTATGTTGTACATTACATACACCTGACCCCTGCACTATATACTCTATATTGTACATTACATACTTCTGACCCCTGCACTATATACTCTATGTTGTACATCACATAGTCCTGACTTCTGCTCTCTCCCCTCTACCCTCTGCTATATATACACATAATATGGATTCTCTTTTGTTACACCCATTTTCTACCAGCTGGACATTTTATATCGGTAGATAGTGAGTAGGTGTCCCGCACATCAAGGCATGACCTGGCGTAGGTCCAGACTGAGACTGCCATTTACTATCATACAGCAGGTCATAGTTACATAGCAGTTGAGGTGAATAAAGACAATAGTCCATCCATTTCAACCTTTCTAGGTGTGTATGGCCGTAATCATCTCTCATACCCCTGAATGTTCTGATCCTTGAGATATATGTCCAAGAGTGTTTTGAAAGCCACCAAACTTCCCACAGAAACCACCTCTTGTGGTAGAGAATTCCACAATCTTGTAGCCCTAACAGTAAAGAACCCCCCGCGTTGCCTGAGGTTAAAATGTTTCTCCTCTAATCGCATTGTATGTCCTTGAGTCCTCATGCAATCCTTGCAACTGAATAGCTTTTTTTCTAGGCTGAGATCACCATTGAGGTATTTGTAAATTGCTATCATGTCCCCTCTTAGGCGTCTCTTCTCCAGGGAGAATAAATTAAACAATTGTAGATGCTCTTCATAATTAAGGTCCTCCAATCCCCTAATTAGTTTAATTGCCCTTCTCTGGACTCTCTCCAGCTCCAACACATCCCTCCTGAGGACTGGCGACCAGAACTGGACAGAATACTCCAGATGCGGTCGGACCAGAGTTTTATATAAAGTGGAAGGATTATAGTTTTATCTCTGGAAAACATCCCTTTCTTTATGCATGCTAATATTCAGCTTTGGCAGCTGCCGCTTGACATTGCATGCTATTGCCTAGTCTATCCTCTACTAAGACTCCCAGATCTTTCTCCATTTTTGATTCCCCCAAGATTTCCCCCCCTAACGTGTATTGTGTTTTTATGTTTTTAGTCCCCAAGTGCAAAACCTTACACTTCTCCACATTAAACCTCATTTGCCATGTCGTTGCCCACTCCATTATTTTGTCCAGGTCATTCTGTAGGATATCTGCTTCATGCTGTGCAGTTATTGCCCTGCCCAATTTTGTGTCATCTGCAAAAACTGATAACGAACTACTGATCCCGTCCTCAATGCTGTTTATGAATAAATTGAACAAGGTTGGTCCGAGGACTGAGCCTTGGGGGACCCCGCTTACTACATCAGACCAGTCTGAGTATGCGCTGTTTATTACCAACCTTTGGACACGCCCTTTTAGCCAGTTCCGTATCCAAGAGCAAACCCTGTGGTCGATGCCTGCAGACCTTATTTTATAAATTAAGCGCTTGTGGGGAACTGTATCAAACGCCTTAGCGAAATCCAGGTACAGCACATCCACTGGTCTCCCCATATCTAGCTCACAGCTCACCTCCTCGTAGAAAGTTAAGAGATTGGTTTGACAAGAACGCCCATTTGTAAACCCGTGCTGATTACTGCTGATGATGTTGTTTTCTTTAGCAAACTCTACGATATAGTCCCTTATCATCCCCTCCAGAAGTTTACATACTATCGATGTCAGACTGACAGGCCTATAATTTCCCGGGACATGCCTCTGCCCTTTTTGAATATCGGTATCACGTTAACTTTCCTCCAATCCCCTGGTACATCCCTGTCATAATACTGTCAGCAAAGATCAGGAACAGTGGTCTGGATATAACCTTACTGAGTTCCTTGAGTACTCTCGGATGTACGCCATCCGGGCCTGGTAAATTATTTGTGTTAATTTTATCCAGCCTTTCCCTGATTTCACCCTCTGTTAGCCATAGTGGCAAGTCCTGTGTATTACTACTAACCATACAGTCATGGTCAGTGTACCCCTCCTTTTCCTGTGTAAAGACTGACGAGAAAAAAGCATTCAGCACGGTTGCTTTTTCAGTGTCCTCTGTAACCATCCTCCCATCATCGTTCATTATGTGTGCAATATGTTCTGCCCTAGCTTTTTTGCTGTTGATATATTTAAAGAATTTCTTTGGGTTCTTTTTACTATCCTCTGCTATTTGTCTCTCAAAGTTGATTTTGGCCATTTTGATTTCGTATTTACTTTTCTTATTTGCCTCCTTGTATTGCTCGAAAGCCGATGCTGTGCCCTCTGATTTATATTTCTTGAAGGCCAATTTTTTTTCCCCTAATAAGTTTTTTAACGCTACGGTTTAGCCAGCCAGGTTTGGCTTTGTCTCTTCTAAATTTATTTCCCATAGGAATGCACTGCAAGATGCATTTGTTTAATATGTTCCTAAAGCATTCCCATTTTTCCTCTGTGGTCAGGGATCCCAGGGTTTGGTCCCAGTTTACCCTTTCCATCAGTGAGTACAATTTGGGAAAGTTTTCCCTTCTGAAGTTTAGGGTTCTTATGTTCCCCACTTGCCTTGTTATATTGTTATTTATACTAAATGTGATCATCCTGTGATCGCTAGAGCCCAGGTTGTCCCGGACTCCTACCTCCGAGATTAGGTCTGGGTCATTAGTGATCAATAGATCCAGGACTGCATTTTCTCTAGTAGGAGAATCCACCAACTGAGACATGTAGTTGTCCTGTAAGGTTTCCATGAATAGACGGGCCTTCTGTGAGTGTGTAGTCCCCTCTTCCCAGTCAATGTCGGGATAATTGAAGTCCCCCCATATGATGACTGATCCCAGTTTTGCCACTTTACCCAATAGTGCTAAAAATTCCAGCTCTACCTCCTCCCTTTGGTTGGGTGGCCTATAGCAAACCCCCACAATTACTTTTCCCTTTACTTCTTCCCTATGGAGTTCTACCCACACAGATTCTAACTCCATACTCATCCCTTTCATAATATCATTCCTCTCTATCACCCTTACATTATTCTTGACATAGAGACATACCCCTCCCACTCTTTCTCCTACCCTGTCCTTCCGGTACACTGAATACCCTTGGATATTGGCCAGCCAGTCATGTGAGGGGTCGAACCAAGTTTCCGTTATTCCCACAAGGTCTATGTCCTCCTCATGTACTAACATTTCCAACTCATCCATTTTATTAGCTAGGCTCCTGGCATTAGCATATTCCCCTCTTAGCTTTGTGGAAGTTGATTGTGATTGGCGGTTATGTTTATTCCTGATTGGTCTTAGGTTTTCCTGCACAGACCCCCCAATTGACATTATGGAACTACTGTCGCTGCTGACTCTACAACTGCCTTCTGTCCTTTGCTCCCTCCTGACTGACTCTACTTCTGAGCCCCCCCCCCCCGTCTCCTAGTTTAAAAGCCCCTCCAACTTGGTGGCCATCTTTCTACCCAAAAGAGCTGTACCATCCCCACTAAGGTGCAGCCCATCCTTACTAAAGAGCTGGTAGTTCGGCACCTACAGTCTTTTCCACATATTGCCCTCTCTTTCCTTCTAATAAATGAGTCCCCTACCACCAGAACCTGTCTTTCCTTTCCCTTGCTCCCGCCCTCACTGGAGGAGTTCTTCCCCTGGCAGCTAGGGGCATCTCTCTGCTCCAGCAATGCTGGTCCCTGACTGGTTTCCCCAACATTACACAACGGGGCGTATTTATTGGGGTGCTCCAGCCAAGGACCGGCCTCCTTGCCTTGTTCCCTTCTACCCTTCCTAACTGTCACCCAACTACTCTTCTCTGATACCTGCACCCTTGTATCTCTGCCCTCCTCTGTGCAGGCCCCTGCCTGCACCTGACGGGTACGTTCCCAGCTCTCCTTCAGTATGGAGATTCTTCTCAATGTTGCCAGCTGCTTCCCTAGATTCAGGACCTAGATACTGGTATGGACTGGGTAATGTGTTAGGATCTATACTGGTGTGGACTGGGTAATGCATTATGATCAATACTGGTATGGACTGGGTAGTGTGTTAGGATATATACTGGTATGGACTGGGTAATGCAAAAGGATCTATACTGGTATAGACTGGGTAATATGTTAGTATCTATACTGGTATGGACTGAGTAGTGTGTTAGGATCTATACTGATATGGACTGGGTAATGTGTAAGGATCTATACTGGTATGGACTGGGTAATGTGTAAGGATCTATACTGGTATGGACTGGGTAATGTGTTAGGATCTATACTGGTATGGACTGGGTAATGTGTTAGGATCTATACTGGTATGGACTGGGTAATGTGTTAGGATCTATACTGGTATGGACTGGGTAAATGTTAGGAAGGAAAGGATGTCGCATTTTTTGATGGAAATGAAAATTATCACCCTACAGAGGGCTGAACTCAAAGACACTCCGAAAATCAAAGTGAAAAAATGATGCAGCAGGTGAGTCCATTTTGGTGAAATGTCATTGCAGGACCTCAGAATGGTCCTCAGTAGTGTGTATGGCCCCCACGTGCTTGTATGCATGGCTGACAACGTCTGGGCATGCTCCTAATGAGACCACAGATGGTGTCCTGGGGTATTTCCTCCCAGATCTGGACCAGGGCATCACTGAGCTCCTGAATAGACTGAGGTGCAACCTGGTGGCATCGGATGGACTGAAACAGAATGTCCCAGAGGGGTTCTATTGGATTCAGGTCAGGGGAGTGTGGGGGCCATTCAATGGTATCAATTCCTCCATCCTCCAGGAATTGGCTGCATACTCTCACCACATGAGGCCGGGCATTGTTGTGCCCAAGGAGGAACCCAGGACCCACTGCACCAGCATAGGGTCTGACAATGGGTCCAAGGATTTCATCCCAATACCTAATGGCAGTCAGGGTGTCATTGTCTAGCCTGTAGAGGTCTGTGCGTCCCTCCATGGAGACCCCGCCCCAGACCATCACTGACCCACCACCCAACCGGTCATGCTGAACGATGTTACAGGCAGCATAATGTTCTCCACGGCTTCTCCAGACCCTTTCACGTCTGTCACATGTCCTCAGGGTGAACCTGCTCTCATCTGTGAAAAGCACAGGGTGCCAGTGGTGGAGCTGCCAATTCTGGGGTTCAATGGCAAATGCCAATCGAGCTCCACATTGCCGGGCAGTGAGCACAGGGCCCACTAGGGGACGTCGGGCCCTCAGGCCACTCTCATGAAGTCTGTTTCTGATTGTTTGGTCAGAGACATTCACACCAGTGTCCTGCTGGAGGTCATTTTGTAGGGCTCTGGCAGCGCTCATCCTGTTCCTCCTTGCACAAAGGAGCAGATACCGGTCCTGCTGATGGGTTAAGGACCTTCTACGCCCTGTCCAGCTCTCCTAGAGTAACTGCCTGTCTCCTGGAATCTCCTCCATGCTCCTGAGACTGTGCTGGGAGACACAGCAAACCTTCTGGCAATGGGACGTATTGATGAGCCATCCTGGAGGAGTTGGACTGCCTGTGAAACCTCTATAGGGTCCAGGTATGGCCTCATCCTACCAGTAGTGACACTGACCCCAGCCAAATGCAAAACTAGTGACAAACACTCAGAAAAGATGAGTAGGGAAAATGTCAGTGGCCTCCACCTGTAAAACCATTCCTATTTTGGAGGTCGTCTCATTGTTGCCCATCTAGTGCACCTGTTGGTAACAACCCCCTCTGCTACTTGACTGACCAGATGAATATCCCAGGAGTTTCCCTGACTTGATGCTATACTCTGATTATAAAGTGTTGAGCAGTGTATATGAGTGTGGAAAACTCTTGGTAATTTTTCTTGTCTTCTGACAGACGGACTCTGTGGTGGGAATAGAAGGACATCGGAGGAAGATGTGACTACAGAAGATAATGACATGGCATCTTCTCCAGAAGTAAATCCCGTTCCTCATAATATACATGACAGACCTCACCACTGGAGGAGATCATTGGAATCTGATACTTCACATAGTCCTCTAATATCTGACAGTGCCGACGGGTGCGGGAAACCATATCATCTCAAGGAATCTTCTTTATACCATACAGGAGAGAATTAATTGTCATGTTCAGAGTGCGGGAAATGTTTTAGTCAAAAAGGAAGCCTTCTTGAGCACCAGAGAATTCACACAGGGGAGCGTCCTTTTTCATGTTCAGAGTGCGGGAAATGTTTTAGTCAAAAAGGACACCTTCTTAGGCATCAGAGAATACACACAGGTGACCTTCCCTATTCATGTTCAGAGTGCGGGAAATGTTTTAGTCAAAAAGGACACCTTCTTAGGCATCAGAGAATACACACAGGTGACCTTCCCTATTCATGTTTAGAGTGCGGGAAATGTTTTAGTCAAAAAGGAAACCTTCTTAGCCATCAGAGAATACACACAGGTGAGTGTCCCTATTCATGTTCAGAGTGCGGGAAATGGTTTAATAATAAAGGAATCCTTCTTAACCATCAGAAAATACACACAGGTGAGCGTCCCTATTCATGTTCAGAGTGCGGGAAATGTTTTAATCATAAAAGAAAGCTTCTTAGCCATCAGAGAATACATACAAGTGACCTTCCCTATTCATGTTCAGAGTGTGGGAAATGTTTTTCTCATAAAGGAAACCTTCTTAAGCATCAGAGAATACATACAGGTGACCTTCCCTATTCATGTTCAGAGTGCGGGAAATGTTTTATTCCTAAAGGTAACCTTCTTAAGCATCAGAGAATTCATACAGTTGACCTTCCTTATTCCTGTTCAGAGTGCGGGAATTTTTTTTAAAGGAAACCTTCTTAAGCATCAGAGAATACACACAGGTGAGCGTCCCTATTCATGTTGAGAGTGCTGGAAAAGTTTTAATCAGAAAGTACACCTTCTTAGCCATCAGAGAATACACACAGGTGAGCGCCCTTTTTAATGTTACGAGTGCCGGAAATGTTTTCCAAACAAAGGTTTATTTCTTAGAAACCAGAAAGTTAATACGGGCGAGCGTCCTATTTCATGTTCAGAGTGCGGGAAATGTTTCACCCCTTATGTACGTTTCAAATGGCAGAGAATTCACACTTATATTAGAGGCTCCGTTTTCATGTTCAGAGTGCGGGAAATGTTTAAAAATAAAGGAAATCGAATGAAACATCAGAGTACGCCCCCTGCTGGTACTACGGGAAATGGACGCTGGATTGTAACGGGTGGAACTGTTTAGTCCATAAACAAATGTTAAACCACCACAGTCCACTCGGGGTAGGTTTACACCCGCATCGCCCTCTGACCCGCTGTGGGGTTGGCAGGCAGCTGGGAGCCCTTAGGTTAACCCTGGAAAGCCCACGCCAGTACGCCGCAACCGTATGCATCGGGGCTGTTGCGGCACAACCCCATTCAGTTGAATAGCATTGCCCAATGTGACCGGGGGGTGTGAGGATTTGCAGCAGCCGCAAATTGCAGTGCCATGTGTACCGCCCCATCCGGCTGCCATTTAAGCTTAAGGGGGTGGTAAAATCATGACTCAACTGTCTACCTTTACCGATCCCTCCCCACATGAGGCAACAGACAGGAAATCATGACAATACATGGGGCAACAAGGGGGCAATCATCAGAGTACAGGGGGCAACAGATGGACAATCATGGCAATACATGAGCTTGATTCATTGAAGTAACCGGCTTTTTATTGGTCCAACCAATGTATGATTATTAATGCATTTGACACATTTGTTAATTCTATTATAAAAGATTTAAGCTTTATTTTATTCATATCATTACTGTGTGGTAATCGCTTATTCTGATCTTGTACAATAAAAACTCTTAGTACAATATTCTGTGCCGAGTCTTCTCATCTTTTCGTACATCACAGGACGCAGAGCCATAAATCATAACATATGGGTTATATAACCACTTACAGGTGAAGGACACTGGCAACCAATCAGAAAAGATGTCCCCCCATATGACCCCTCCCACACAGGAAGTACCTCCCAGCAGTGGCGTACCTAGAGCATTTGGCACCCGGGGTGGATCCTATATCTGGCACCCCCCACTTTAAAATGTAAAAACACCCACAAAAATTTGTAATGTTTGCAAGAATATTTATTGCACACATTTCACAGCCCCCCCCCCATCACAGTGCCCTTTGCTGTCTGCCCCCCTGTCTCTCTAATCACAGTTCCCCCTTTTGCACACTCTGCCTCCCCTGCACAGTCCTACCTTTGGCATAAACAGATAGCTAATACTATTATCAATGTGTTTAAGTTTGAGTAAGAGGTTGGAGACATGCTAAAGGAGATGGTCAGAGACTGCGGACATGGTACAGGAGATAGTCAGAGACTACGGACGGGATACAAGAGATGGTCAGAGACTGCAGACAACATACAGGAGATGGTCAGAGACTGAGGTCATGATACAGGAGATGGTCAAAGACTGAGGACATGATACAGGAGATGGTCAGAGACTGAGGACATGATAAAGGAGTTGGTCAGAGACTACACACATTATACAGGAGATGATCAGAGACTGCAGACATGATAAAGGAGATGGTCAGAGACTACACACATTATACAGGAGATGATCAGAGACTGCAGACATGATACAAGAGATGGTCATGGACTGCGGACATGATACAGGAGATGATCAGACACTGCAGATGTGATATCAGAAATGGTCATGGACTGTGGACATGATAAAGGAGATGGTAAGAGACTACACACATTATACAGGAGATGGTCAGAGTCTGCGGACGTGATACAAGAGATGATCAGAGACTGCGGACATGATACAAGAGATGATCCGAGACTGTGGACATGATCCAAGAGATGGTCAGAGACTGAGGACATGATCCAAATGATTATCAGAGACTGATGACATGATACAAGAGATGGTCAGAGACTGCAGACATGATAGAAGATTGAAGAGCACTAGGGGGGCCGGAGAGCACAGGGCAAGCAGAGAGCACTGGAGGAGCTGAAGGGCGTGGGGGGGGGGGGACTGGAGAGAATTAAGAGGTTAAGAGGGGTTTGAAAAGCATTGCAGGGGGGTTGGAAGGCGCAGGGGGTGGAGAGCACGGGGGGAACTGGAACTCACTAAGGGGGGAGCCAGGGAGCACAGGTGGGTGAAGAGCACTGGGGGAGCCAGAGAACATAGGGGGAAGATGAAAAGCATTGTGGGGAGCTGAAGAGCACTGGGGGGGCTAAAGAGCACTGTGGGGTCTAAAGAGCACTGGGAGGCTAAAGAGCACGGGGGGCTAAGGAGTGCTGGGGGGGCTAAAGAGCGATAGGGGGCTAAGGAGCCAAAAGCACTGGGGGGTTAAGAGGATGGGGGGATTAAGAGCAGGGGGGTGTTAAGAGCACTAGGGGATGTGTTAAGAGCAGGGGGGATGTTAAGAGCACTGGGGGGGTGTTAAGAGCAGGGGGGGTGTTAAGAGCACTGGGTGGTGTTAAGAGCACTGGGAGATGGGGGCTGGAGAGCACTAGGGGGCCAGCAAGTTGTATAAGAGAGGGGATGGGACAGCTGCATATTGGATGTTTTCAAACAGAATCCTGCGGCGGGACTGGTGAGTCCAATTTATAATATTTACACAATACAACAAAAGTAAATATTTTATGCACTCTTCCCTTTAAAAGATAACAGAGAGCGAGTGCCATGTGGGTCTCTGCATGAGACGGGGGATGGTAAGCTGCAAAATCCATCTTGTTAAAGCTCCGGCCTTTCCTCAGGGATTAAATGTGCCAATTCTATCAATGTGTGATTATATGAGATTGTGCAGTTGTGGGATTGATGCAAAGTTTGTTTAACCACTTCTGGACCGCGCCTTCTTCTGACACAAGTTAAAATCGATATTTTATTTGCTAGAAAATAACTTACTAACCCCAAACCATTTTATATATATATATATATATGTGTATGTATTTTTTTTTAGCAGAGACCCTAGAGAATAAAATGGAGATCGTTGCAATATTTTTTATCACACCGTATTTGCACAGCAATTTTACAAACTCAATTTTTTTGGAAAAAATTCACTTTTTTTACTTAAAAAAATAAGAAAACAGTAAAATTAGCCCAATTTTTTTCTACAATGCGAGATATAATGTTAAGTCAACTAAATAGATACCAAACATGTCATGCTTCAAAATTGTGCACGCTTGTGGAATGGCGACAAACATTGCTACTTAAAAATCCCCATAGGCGACACTTTAAAAATTTCTATAGTTGCAAATTTGTTCATGTCCCTTTGGGAAGATCAGAACATATTTTCAAACAGGAGGAGGAAAGAGTTAATATTATGGAGAAGGTACATTGATGATACTATCATCATTTGGAAAGGGAGCGCTGAATCTTTGAAGGAATTTATGAATGATTTGAATTGTAACGGTTGGGGGATTCGGTTTAGTTATGAATTTAGTCCCCATTCGGTCAACTTCTTGGATTTGATTATTTCAAGAAGAGGGAACAGTTTCTTTACTAAAACGTATTTTAAGCCCACCGACAAAAACGGGTTCATATCAATAGACAGCTGCCATCATCCTACCTGGTTGAGATCTGTCCCCAGGGGGCAATTTAGAAGGATCCGTAGAAATTGCACTGAGCATATGGATTACAAACAACAGGTCTTAAAAAGTGGTTTGTGGAAAAAGATTATGATCCACAGACTCTTGATAAAGACATCCAAATGGTAAGCAAACTCAAACAATCGGAATTAATCACTCCGAAAGAGAAATTCTCTGTCCAAGAGAATTATTCTAAATTCGAGTTTGCTTTTTCCACTACGTTCTCCAACCAATATGGCTGGATGAACCATATCTTTCGCAAACATTGGGGAAACCTTCAAGGGGATAGAGTTTTGGGACCTGTCCTTCCTAAGAAACCCCAAATGATCTACAGGAAGGCCCCCAATCTCAAAGACCGGATTGCTGCTAATCCGATAGAGAAACCTCTGACTATGAAAATGTTTCTGAACATGAATGGCTTTTTTCCATGTAGGAATTGTCAGGTTTGCAGGACAGCTAAGACCATTAAGTCCAACAAATTCACTTCCACTACTACAGGAAAAGAATATTCCATCAGAAATTGTATTTTGTGTCACTCTAGGGGTGTAGTGTACCTGCTCCAATGTGATTGTGGACAACAATATATTGGGAGAACGATACGCACCGCTAGTGTGAGAATTTGTGAACATCTGACAAAAATCCGTAAAGGGTTTTCAGGTCATAGCCTTTTGCATCACTATGATCTATGCCATCAGAGAAACCCTACCAATTTACAAGTCATTGTAATTGAAAAGTATGTTCCACACTGGAGGGGTAGTAATTTAAAGAGAACCATTTCCAGAAGGGAAACCTTCTGGATTTATGAATTAAAATGTTTCCACCCCTTTGGCTGAGTGGGACATTAATGCTCATATAAATAATAGCTGAATACGCATGTATATGAATTTATTCTCTCTGGTTCCCTAGTACATGCTTTTGCAATACATTGATTTTAACCTATTTTAACTCACATAAATAAAATAATATATTTGTTGTAGCTATATTTTTTATAATACATAAATTTATACATTTTTTTATTTAATACAAATTGCCTATAATACATTCGTTTTAATCACATCTGGTTATAATAGTGATTTAATCTGATTTTAATGTTTTATATATTTATTGCAATCTTTGGATGTAAATTTGGGCAAGAGAAGCTGAATGAAAGTCACTTCCGGTGTCACCATGCCTAATTTGCATACCCGATTTTATAATATGCATTTTAACCATTTGCCTACAGTGCACTTTCACCCCCTTCCTGCCCAGACTGATTTTCAACTTTCAGCGCTCTCACACTTTGAATGACAATTACTCAGTCATGCAACACTGTACCCATAAAAAATTTGTGTCCTTTTCTTCACACAAATAGAGCTTTCTTTTGATGGTATTTAATCACTACTGGGTTTTTTATTTTTTGTGCTATAAATAAAAAAAGACTGAAAATATTGTGAAAAAACGCATTTTTCTTTGTTTCTGTCATAAAATTTAGCAAATGAGTAATTTTTCTTCACAAATTTTGGCCAAAATTTATACTGCTACTTATCTTTGGTAAAAATAACCCAAATAAGTGTATATTATTTGGTCTTTGTGAAAGTTATAGAGTCCACAAGCTATGGTGCTATTCATTGAAAATTGATCACACTTGATCACACCTGATGTACTGAAGGCCTATCTCATTTCTTGAGACACTAAAAAGTCAGGAAAGTACAAATACCCCCCAAATGACCCCTTTTTGGAAAGTAGACATTCCAAGGTATTTAATAAGGGCATGGTGAGTTTTTTGAAGTTGTAATTTTTTCCCACAACTCTTTGCAAAATGAAGATTTTTTATTTTTTTTTTTACAAATTGACATATTAACAGGTTATTTCTCTCACACAGCATATGTATACTTGCAACTACACCCCAAAACACATTCTACTACTCCTCCTGAGTATGACGATACCACATGTGTGAGACTTTTTCACAGCCTGGTCACATACAGAGGCCTAACATCCAAGTAGCCCCGTCCGGCATTCTAGGAGCACAAATTACACATATAATTTCCTGACAACCTATCGCATTTTTGAAGGCCCTGGAGCACCAGGACAATGGAAACCCCCATAAAATGACCCCATTTTGGAAAGCAAACAGCCCAACGTATAATTTTTGAGGCATAATGAGTCTTTTGAATATGTCATTTTTTTCCACAAGTTTTTGAAAACTGTGGAAAGAAAATGAAAACACATTTTTTTTACACAAAGCTGTCAATTTATGCAATATTTCTAACACATAGCATGTACATAGCAAAAATTGCACCCCAAAATACATTCTGCTATTCCTCCTGAGTATGGCGATACCACATGTGTAACACTTTTTCACAGCCTGGCCACATACAGAGGCCTAACATTCAAGTAGCACTTTTCACAAAGTTGTCCATTTATCCACTTTAAGACTGGGCCTATTTTTGACACTTGGTGTTTACAAGCTAAAATCATTTTTTTTGCTAGAAAACTACTTAGAACCCCCAAACATTATATATTTTTTTTAGCAGAGACCCTAGGGAATAAAATGGAGATCGTTGCAATATTTTTTATCACACCATATTTGCGCAGCAGTCTTCCAAATGCGATTTTTTTTTGTAAAAAATTCACTTTTTTTAACTAAAAAATAAGAAAACAGTAAATTTAGCCCAATTTTTTTCCATAATGTAAAAGATAATGTTACACCGAGTAATTAGATACCCAACATGTCATGCTTCAAAATTGCGCATGCTCACAGAATGGCGCCAAACATTGGTACTTAAAAATCCCCATAGGCAACATTTTAAAAATTTCTGCAGGTTACCAGCTTAGAGTTACAGAGGAGGTCTAGGGCTCAAATTATTGCTCTCGCTCTAACGATCGCGGAAATACCTCACATGTATGGTTTGAACACCGTTTACATATGTGGGCGGGACTTGCGTATGCGTTTGCTTCTGCGCGCGAGCTAACGGGGACAGGGCGCTTTAATGTTTTTTTTTTTTTTCCTATTTATTTTATTTATTATTTTTTTATTTTTACACAGTTTAAAAAAAAAATGTTTTGATCATTTTTATTCCTATTAAAAGGAATGTAAACATCCCTTTTAATAGAAATAGGCATGACAGGTCCTCTTTATTGTGAGATCTGGGGTCAAAAAGACCTCACACCTCACAACTACACTAAAAAAGAAAAAAAAAAAAAAAAAAATTGTTGAAAAAGGAAAAAAAAAAGCGTCCCTTTAAACCGGTTGCTAGGCAACGTCTTTTGACGTAGCTCCGGTCCTCCAAGACCATAGAGTCGAGTGAGGGCCATCTTGCCCTCACTCGACTTCCTGTCTCTGAGGATCCGGGACCGGATAGTTTTCCCCGCTGCCGGCGGGTCCGGTAAGCTGGGAAAACGTCTGGGACGCGGCAGGAGGGGGGGGGGGCACCTCTTCCCCTGCACCGTAAGGGTAATTCCGCGGCAAATCCGCCACTGGGACCACCCTTATCTGAAAGCCAACCGCCCGCCGCTTCAAAAAATACTGGGGTTATGGGGGCTATCTGCTGCCATAACCCCAGTATTTAGCTTTTAATGGCCGACGCATATAGTCGTTAGGCGGTCAGTAAGTGATTGCATGTATATGGCAAACAGGTGACGATGACTGATGGGGTGACAGGTGACGATGACTGATGGGGTGATAGGTGACAATGACTGATGGGGTGACAGGTGACAATGACTGATGGGGTGACAGGTGATGATGACTGATGGGGTGACAGGTGACGATGACTGATGGGGTGACAGGTGACGATGACTGATGGGGTGACAGGTGACGATGATTGAAGAGGTGACAAGTGACGATGATTGATGGGGTGACAGATGACAATCACTGACAGGGTGACAAGTGACGATAATTGATGGGGTGACAAGTGACGATCACTGATGGGGTGACAAGTGACGATGATTGATAGGGTGACAGATGATGATGACTGATGGGGTGACAGGTGACGGTGATTGATGGGGTGACAGGTGACGGGCGATGGTCACTGATGGGTGACAGGTGACGGGCGATGGTGCACGGCGGTACTGATGGCAGTCTCTGGTGACCGGTGAACTTTAGGCTACGTTCACATGTAAACGTAGCGATCATGGGCAGAATCACTGTGATTCTTCCCGCAATCCAGAAATCATTGCAAATGGCAGGACGCCTGTGCGTTGCCCGTGATTTGCAATAGCACCCCATACGCTGTGCGATGTTGCTGCGATTTCCACCTGCCGAATCGAGGTAACATCACGCAAACAACGCATGACGCCCCAAAGAAACTCTTGTACCTTTTTTGGGCATCATGCATTGTTTGCGCTATGTTACCGCGATTCGGCAGGTGGAAATCGCGGCATCGCACAGCATTTGGGGTGCTATTGCAAATCACGGGCAACGCACAGGCGTCCCGCAATTTGCAATGATTTCCGGATCGCGGGCAGAATCGTGGTGATTCTGCCCGCGATCGCTACGCTCACATGTGAACGTTATGGGTGGCAACTTCTGGGCATAGATGAGTTGACTGTTGGGTGACAGGTGCAATTGGGGGGGGGGGGGCTGAGGACTGTGTGGGGACATTTATTTTTGTGATTTTTACTTTTACAGGTACACAGAGCAGTAACTCACTGTTTCTAGCTCTGCTCTCCTCACACTGGAAGCTGTATGAGGAGAGAAGAGCTAGTAACAGTGAGTTACTGCTCTTTGTTTACATTTTGTGATCGGCTGTGAATGGATTCACAGCCGATCACTTAGTAAACAGTCACTGTCAGTGACTGTTTACTACTGCCGGTGACAGCTGTGTTCCTACGGAACACAGCGCCACCGACATGACCGCGCTGCGCACTCCCGAACGCGCATGCGCGGTCATCTTCCGGGCTCCTCCATTGTGATCGGCTGTGTCATTGGAACACAGCCTATCACGTGGGAAACAGCCATGCCCATTGGCTGTTTCCCCCCTGCCGGTGACGGGGGGTGTCCCGGGGACACCCCAACACCGGCAGTGCAGGGCGGCGCACACACGATCGCGCGCCTGCCCTGTTTTCTGGGATCACGTCATATGACGTCTTCCCAGGATAATGGTCGCACCGCTCCGCCGTCAATTGACGGCGGGCGGGCGGCAAGTGGTTAAACATATTATTTGACCATTCCTTTTCCGCATCTAATGATTAATCCCTGATTAGATGTTTGTTGGGAATATATGCACGATATGTACCAAATACACCCTTTTAGACTGCTGGTTTTTCCTTGTGGACACCAGAAGAGTCTATTCAGTGGGGTATATAATGGATGGAAGTGACGGTGCAGGCATCCTCCTGTTTCAGTAGAAGTTCTTTTGAAAGGAAACGCATCATAGAGGAGGCGCCGCACTGTTACACACCTCGTCCGCGGTCCACACTACAGGCGGTTGCGGTCATCAACAAGTTTTATGCAAACCGCTCAGTGATACCATCCTAACTGTAAGTGCATGTCTTTATTTATTAATAAATTGTATAGAGGTACTGCACTATTGTCCGCCTATTCATTTCTCCCTGGGTACACCCTGAGGGATCGCCTCTAAGCATATATGTAAAAGCTGGATTCCATTATGAGCCTTCTGGATCTGCTCCACTCATATTAAGGAGAAGGAAGTTCTTCCATTTGACAATACATGCTTTCTCATTTTGGTGTTTTTGGTGTTTTGGTAAGAGGCTTTTACTGATTTGAGTGCCCACACGTGGAAAGCGGGATTTTTCACACTGCACAAGAGTGGATTTTGAGTTGATTTTGCACTTTCATCATTTCCGTCTGGTGAGAGCAGAACTTGTATGGCGGAGGGAATATGTATCACCATTTATGAATTTGCACTGTTGGATTTGGAAATAATTAATTTCACTTTTTTATACACTAGCGATATATGGACTTTCTTTATGTGAATACATATTTTTTTTCACTTTATTATCAATATTTTCTTGTGTATTGATATATTTTGTCACATTTATTAGCGTACCAGACCATGTTTTCACATATTCTTTATTCCAATTGCATAATTGGATCTTTGGTAGCAGCTTTTAATTTAATTTACCAACAGCGCACCTACTGTATATCTTTTTCAGTTAACCACTTGCCGACTGCCTAACGTCTATCTACGTTGGCAGTCAGCCCCTCACAGGCAAAGCGACGCAGGTTACATAGTTACATAGTAGGTGAGGTTGAATAAAGACAATAGTTCATCCAGTTCAACCTGTGTAGGTGTGTGTGACTGTAATCATCTAACATAGCCTTTAATCTCCTGATCCTTGAGATGTAAGTCTAAGAGTCTTTTGAAAGTCACCATACTACCCGCAGAAACCACCTCTTGTGGTAGACAATTCCACAATCTTGTAGCCCTAACAGTAAAGAACCCTCCTCGTTGCCTGAGGTTAAAACGCTTCTCCTCTAATCGCATTGTATGTCCTCGAGTCCTCATGCAATTCCTTCGAATGAACAGCTTTTTTTCTAAGCTGAGATCCCCATTAAGATATTTATAAATTGCTATCATGTCTCCTCTCAGACGTCTCTTCTCCAGGGAAAATAAGTCGAGCGATTTCAGCCGCTCTTCATAGTTAAGGTCCTCCAACCCCCTAATCAGTTTAGTTGCCCTTCTCTGGACTTTCTCCAGCTCCAACACATCCCTCCGGAGGACTGGCGACCAGAACTGGACAGAATACTCCAGATGCGGTCGAACCAGAGTTTTATAAAGTGGAAGGATTATAGTCTTATCTCTGGAATACATCCCTTTCTTTATGCATGCTAATATCCTGTTGGCTTTGGAAGCTGCCACTTGACATTGCATGCTGTTGCCTAATCTATCATCAACCAAGACTCCCAGATCCTTCTCCATTTTTGATTCCCCCAAGGGTTCCCCTCCTAACGTGTATTGTGTTTTTATGTTTTTAGTCCCCAAGTGCAGAACCTTACACTTCTCCACGTTAAACCTCATTTGCCATGTCGTTGCCCACTCCGTCATTTTGTCCAGGTCATTCTGTAGGATATCTGCTTCATGCTGTGCAGTTATTGCCCTGGCCAATTTTGTGTCATCTGCAAAAACTGATAACGAACTACTGATCCCGTCCTCAATGCTGTTTATGAATAAATTGAACAAGGTTGGTCCCAGGACTGAGCCCTGGGGCACCCCGCTTACTTCCTCAGACCAGTCTGAGTATGCGCTGTTTATTACCACCCTTTGGACACGGCCTTTTAGCCAGTTCCGTATCCAAGAGCAAACCCTGCTGTCGATACCTGCAGACCTTATTTTATAAATTAAGCGCTTGTGGGGAACTGTATCAAACGCCTTAGCAAAATTCAAGTACACCACATCCACTGGTCTGCCCCTATCTATCTCACAGCTCACCTCCTCGTAGATTGCTAAGAGATTGGTTTGACAAGAACGCCCGTTTGTAAACCCGTGCTGATTACTGCTGATGATGTTGTTGTCTTTAGCATATTCTACAATATAGTCCCTTATCATCCCCTCCAGAAGTTTACATATTATTGATGTCAGACTGACAGGCCTATAATTTCCGGGTATATGCCTCTGGCCCTTTTTGAATATCGGAATCACGTTAGCTTTCTTCCAATCCCCTGGTACATCTCCTGTCCTAATACTGTCAGCAAAGATCAGGAACAGTGGTCTAGATATAACCTTACTGAGTTCCTTGAGTACTCTCGGATGTACGCCATCCGGGCCTGGTAATTTGTTTGTGTTAAGTTTATCCAGCCTTTCCCTGATTTCACCCTCTGTTAGCCATAGTGGCAAGTCCTGTGTATTACTACTAACCATACAGTCATGGTCAGTGTACCCCTCCTTTTCCTGTGTAAAGACTGACGAGAAAAAAGCATTCAGCACGGTTGCTTTTTCAGTGTCCTCTGTAACCATCCTCCCATCATCGTTAATTATGTGTGCAATATGCTCTGCCTTAGTTTTTTTGCTGTTGATATATTTAAAGAATTTCTTTGGGTTTTTTTTACTATCCTCCGCTATTTGTCTCTCAAAGTGGATTTTAGCCATCTTGATTTCTTGTTTACTTTTCTTATTTGCCTCCTTGTATTGCTGGAAGGCCGATACTGTGCCCTCTGATTTATATTTCTTGAAGGCCATTTTTTTCCCCCTAATAAGTTTTTTAACGCTACGGTTTAGCCAGCCAGGTTTGGCTTTGTCTCTTCTAAATTTATTTCCCATAGGAATGCACTGCAAGATGCATTTGCTTAATATGTTCCTAAAGCATTCCCATTTTTCCTCAGTGGTCAGGGATCCCAGGGTTTGGTCCCAGTTTACCCTTTCCATCAATGAGTACAATTTTGGAAAGTTTGCCCGTCTGAAGTTTAGGGTTCTTATGTTCCCCACTTGCCTTGTTATATTGTTATTTATACTAAATGTGATCATCCTGTGATCGCTAGAGCCCAGGTTGTCCTGGACTCCTACCTCCGAGATTATGTCTGGGTCATTAGTGATCAATAGATCCAGGATTGCATTTTCTCTAGTAGGGGAATCCACCAACTGTGACATGTAATTATCCTGTAAGGTTTCCGTGAATTGACGGGCCTTCTGTGAGTGTGCAGTCCCCTCTTTCCAGTCAATGTCGGGATAATTGAAGTCCCCCAATATGATGACTGATCCCAGTTTTGCCACTTTACCCATTAGTGCTAAAAATTCCTACTCTACCTCCTCCCCTTGGTTAGGTGGCCTATAGCAAACCCCCACAACTACTTTTCCCTTATCTTCTTCCCTATCGAGTTCAACCCACACAGATTCTAACTCCATACTCATCCCTTCCGTAATGTCACTCCTTTCTATCACCTTTATATTGTTCTTGACATAGAGACATACCCCTCCCCCTCTTTTTCCCACCCTGTCCTTCCGGTACACCGAGTACCCTTGGATATTGGCCAGCCAGTCATGTGAGGGGTCGAACCAAGTCTCCGTTATTCCCACAAGGTCTATGTCCTCCTCATGTACTAACATTTCCAACTCATCCATCTTATTAGCTAGGCTCCTGGCATTAGCATATACCCCTCTTAGTTTTACGGAAGTTAAACGTGATTGGTGGTTATGTTTATTCCTGTTTGGTCTGCGGTTTTCCCGCACAGACCCGCCAATTGATGTTGTGGACCTACTGTCGCTGCTGACCCTACAACTGCCTTCAGTCCTTTGCTCCCTCCTGACTGATTCTACTTCTGAGCCCTCCCCCCCCCGTCTCCTAGTTTAAAAGCTCCTCCAACTTGGTGGCCATCTTTCTCCCCAAAAGAGCTGTACCTTCCCCATTAAGGTGCAGCCCATCCTTACTAAAGAGCCGGTAGCCGACTGAGAAGTCAGCCCAGTTCTCTAGGAACCCAAACCCCTCCTTCCTACACCAATTCCTCAGCCACTTGTTAAGTTCCCTAATCTCCTTCTGCCTCTCCTGTGTGGCTCGAGGTACAGGCAGTATTTCAGAGAAAACCACCTTGGAGGTCCTTTTACCTTTTTACCTTTAACTTTGTCATTAGTGCCCACATGCACCATGACCGCTGGGTCATCCCCAGCCCTGCCCAATAATCTGTCTGCCAGATCTGCGATATGCCGAACTCGGGCGCCTGGTAAACAACATACTGTTCGGTTCACGAGATCTTTTTTTAGATTGCCCTCTCTGTCCTCTTGATAATTGAGTCCCCAACTACCACAACCTTTCTAACCTTTCCTGAGTCACGGCCCCCCTTCTTCCTGGAGCCGTCCCTCCCCTGGCAGCTGGGGGAGGGCGCATGCTCCAGCACTGCCACCCCTGAGTTGATATCCCCCTCAACCTGCAACTCGGCAAACATGTTAGGGTGTACCAACTCAGGACTGGCCTCCCTGACACTCCTCCCCCTAACATTCCTAACAGTCACCCAGCTGCGTACCTCTGCTGCTTGCGTCTCCTCTACTCCCCCCTCCTCTATGCTGACCCCTGCCAGCGCCTGATGGGTAATGTCCAAGCTCCTTTCCAGGTTGTAGATGCCACGCAGTCTTGTCACTGTGTTCTCTAAATCCACGATGTGGGCTTCCAGAGCAACAAGTCGCTCACATCTTGCACAGCAGTATTCGTCCTCGATTGATTCATCAAGGAACGCATACATGCCGCAAGAAGTGCACTGAGTGGCATCCGCAATCCTGTCGGACATTATTACCCACTACTCTATGGGGATAATATTAACGACCTGCTCTTCCTTACCTACACTACCTCTAACTTCCCTGGTACTAAACCTGGGGTACCCACCAGTCGCTAATACCCTCACCAGTCACTAGATACTCACCAGTCGCAAGGATCCTCACCAGTCGCAAGGATACTCACCAGTCGCAAAGATACTCACCAGTCGCAAGGATACTCACCAGTCGCAAGGATACTCACCCACCAGTCGCAAGATACTCACCAGTCGCAAAGATACTTACCAGTCGCAAGATGCTACCAGTCGCAGATACTCACCAGTCGCAAGATGGTCACCAGTCGCAGATACTCACCAGTCGCAGATACTCACCAGTCGCAGATACTCACCAGTCACAGATACTCACCAGTTGCAAGATGCTCACCAGTCGCAGATACTCACCGGTCGCAGATACTCACCGGTCGCAGATACTCACCAGTCGCAGATACTCACCGGTCGCAGATACTCACCAGTCGCAGATACTCACCGGTCGCAGATACTCACCGGTCGCAGATACTCACCGGTCGCAGATACTCACCAGTCACAGATTCTCACCAGTTGTAAGATGCTCACCAGTCGCAAGATGGTCACCAGTCGCAGATACCCACCAGTCGCAAGATACCCACCAGTCGCAAGAGCACCTCTCAGTCTATAGTAGCTACTGTACTTGTAGTCCCCCGCCAGCCCACCCCCCTACCAGCAGATCAGCTGCTTCCTACTTACGCCCCTCGGTCAGGTCCAGGTCCTTGTCTTCTCCACTGCTGTTCTGTCCCCGCTCTGTCGCCGCAGCTGCTCTGTCCCCGCACTGGCTCCCTGCTGGTCCGCACTGATGCCGCTGCTGCTCCTTCCCCGCACTGTCTCCGTGCTGGTCCGCTCTGTCGCCGCTGCTGCTATGTCCCCCGCAGCGGTTCCCTGGTCCGCGGCTCCTGCATTTGGCCCCCGGCTTCCTAGTGCGGCTTTTCCCGCTTCCCCCCCCCCCCCGCACGTGCGGCTCCTCCTCTCCTCCTCCACACAGCTCCACACAGCGCTCCTCGCTGTGTGTGTGTGTGCTTGGATCACTCGCAGCTTCCGGTTGGTTAAAAACAAAGAGGTAGGGTTAAAAACAAAGAGGCATTATTGGCCATCTCCTTAGCGCAGCTAGGGCTTGCATACCCTCAAAATGGAAGCAAAGCTCACCCCCTACGGTTTCGAGTTGGATACTTAAAGTGGAAGCAATCAGGAGGATGGAGGAGTTAGTATGGGCATCTAAATGCAAGCAGGAGAAATTCACCTTACTATGGGGAGGCTGGGACGGATTTGTGACTTCTGAGGAAGGAGCCTTATTACAGGGTAGTCGGTAGAGTGTGATGTTCGGCTGGTAGACTGGTCCCCTCCATGGTGATCACAGTGTTGGATTTTAGGGGTATGAGGGTTTTTTTTTTATTACAGGTAAGGGGGGGGGCATAGCAGATATGGTATAACATGACTTTTCTAGTTGTATACATTTAAGATTAGGAAGATGTTGATAACTGTATCTGTGTTGCCGGAATGTGTTTTTTTTCCTTTTTGGGGTGATATTTTGTAACACAGTGTTTGTGACTTTCAGCAACGATAAAATAAAAAAAGATTTAAATTCAAAAAAAGAATGTGGGAGAAAATAATACAGGCCCTAGCAAGGATGTAAAACACTTATGAATTGTCAATGAATGCATTTACTTCTGTGTCCACGTTCAATCCAAAAGGCGTGTATGTTTTAACCCTATATATCCAAGACATTTCAAGGTGGGAGATGCCTCTAGTTAAGGGTTCTCCCCTCCAATGTGGGGTGAACTTATCTATTCCAAGAAACAAAGTGTTCTTGGGATCACTATTATGGGCCTGCGCATAGTGCTTGGAAACTGAATGTTTCGGGAATGCTTTCCTAATATTGGCTACATGTTCATTGAGCCTAACGTTAAGGGGAACAGATTTGACACCTGTTGCATCTGTAATACCCTGTAAGTTGGTCCAAAAAGGTCGCCTTAGGTTTCGGAGGTTCAAGCACATTAGGGGCTAGGCGGTTTCTCAAGGACGATGCACCCTGCGAGCCCTATCCTGTTGTTGGACCTCCATGAGTGTTTCCTGGAGAAATCCATAGTTATACCACTTTTCCAGAAATCTTTTGGTCAGAACCTCTGTTTGGGACAGAAACTCCTGATGGTTGGAACAATTTCTCCTAATACGGAGGTATTGCCCTAATAGGCGGTACCTAAGGGGCAACAGGATAAGGCTCAACTTTTGAGACCACGTAGGGTAGACAATATTAACACTACATCCACCTTGACTGTTGCACCTTTCATTACCTCCTTTTCCAGCCAGCACATGGTCATTAAAAACCTGATCCGCCGTCATTGGCATATTCTGAACAATGACCCGATTTTGAGAACATCTTTACCTGACAAGCCTAGGGTTATCTTTAAGGGCGCATCGTCCTTGAAAAACCGCCTAGCCCCTAATGTGCTTGAACCTCCCAAACCTAAGGCGACCTTTTTGGACCAACTTACAGGGTATTACAGATGCAACAGGTGTCAAATCTGTTCTCTTAATTCTGTGAAAAAACATAACACCAAAGCTTTCACCTCTCAGAGCACTGGAAAATCATATGACATCGAACCCTTTATTTCTTGTACTACCAAGGGAGTGGTCTATTTGCTCCAATGCCCATGTGGCTACCAATATATTGGCAGGACCAAACGTCCCCTTAACGTTAGGCTCAATGAACATGTAGCCAATATTAGGAAAGCATTCCCGAAACATTCAGTTTCCAAGCACTATGCGCAGGCCCATAATAGTGATCCCAAGAACACTTAGTTTCTTGGAATAGATAAGTTCACCCCACATTGGAGGGGAGAACCCTTAACTAGAGGCATCTCCCACCTTGAAATGTCTTGGATTTATAGGGTTAAAACATACATGCCTTTTGGATTGAACGTGGACACAGAAGTAAATGCATTCATTGACAATTCATAAGTGTTTTACATCCTTGCTAGGGCCTTTATTATTTTCTCCCACATTCTGCCCACTTCTCAAGGTTTCAATATATTAATATTTTAATTATTTTAAAATATTTTAAAAAATTTTATGTCTCTTGATATTTTATGTCTTTTGATTTAACTATAATTGATAGTGCTCTCTGGAGCCATTACAGTTTGTTACTGTTGGAGATATCCTCAGTTGATGTCTTTGTAATTTAATAAATTTTTAATGTTCCAAGATTTCATGATATATTAGTATTCACATATGGTTTGTTACCTGTGAATATTTTTGATTATCAACTGTTTCATGGACTGTGATTATTATTGAATTATTGATTAATTTATTGTAACATATGGCTGTGATTGAGATTTTTATGTATTTATTACTTATGGTCTGAATCCATCACCGGAATGTCCCATATTATTTATTTGTAGACAGTTATCTAGTCTATTTCTGCCACCAATAACCCCTTTTTTCTATAATCATTATAATGGCTTAGTAAGGCAGAGTTTTCTCCTGCTTATTTTAACAATTATTTGGCAAGCCCGGCCCCTCTGGCCTGTGCTATCCTGTCAGGGTCATCGCCTGTTTGTTTATATTCTTTATGTCTTGTTACCAACTAGTCTCGGACCTCGTAATCAACTTCCGGTTCCGGGCCACCTCGGGACTAATTTTATGTTGTTTACATTCCCTATTTCCTATTACCAACCAGTTCCTGGACCGTGCATACAATTTCTGTTTCCGGGTTACCTCAACCAAGATGGCGGTAAGGGAACTTCCGGTCATCGATTCCACGATAATTATGGCTATATATAGGTGGCGTCAGCACGCCGCCCGTACCTTTGAGAACATCATCTTTGATGAAACGCGTCAATTCACGACGTGCTGACGTCACCTTCACATTATTGTCCACGAAGGACGGGCGAGCGGAGCCGTCCGGCCGGCGGCTGTTACCTCTCTCCTTTGGCTTTTATCATCCGATGCTTGTAAGTGTCTGTCTTTTTTATTTAATAAAACATCAGTGGGTTTTATGCTATGGCGTGCTTCTTTGTATTCCATGGTTGATGTTACACCTGCATCCTGAGTTCCAGTGGAGCCTCTAGTGGAGGTCTCAGTGGATCGGTCCCCTGAACATCCAATTGCCCACTATTCACCTGGAGTCGGTAAGGGTATTTATTATTGGCGGTGCCCTTTCTGGTTTGCATGGTTGGGACGCACAAGTCGTTTATGCTCCTCACACTCATCTCTGTGGTAAGCTGCTGTCCTACTGGGGGAGGTGTCTGACTTTATCTGTTTGGTGATTCCTTATTTACACTCCGGTAAGAAGTACATATTGAGCTCTTGCGGTGATCAAGTTTCTCTTCTATATTCACATCTACTCACTACCCTTCAACTCGGGAACGTTGGCGCTCCCAATCACTTTGGGTGTCACCTGTTATCCTTTGTTATTTTGGTTTTACGCTATGGCGTTTTGCTTTTTTGTATTCCACATGTCAATACCTTACTGAGGAGATCTACGTGGGAACCGCAAGGTCCACCGGGGTCTACTACCTAAGGTCCTTTGGAGTCACTTATTATTTGGCTTTTACACATTTTGTTTCCGGTAAGCGGTACCTGCACAGTTACCTCACTTCTTGTTTCCATTTTTTGGACATTATTACAGACTATTTTTTATACCATATAATCACAATATATGTTTCACTTTTAGCGCAACCTAATTCTATATTGTACTTTTGGGGTGGCGGTCACACTTGAGGTTGCTGCTTTCCTATCTTTTATTTAACATCTGTAGTTTCCCATTTCTCTGAACAGATAGGATGTTGGGACTCTCAAGATAGTTCTGGTTTTTCTTCTCCTATCCAAGTTCTCCAAATAAAACATAAAAACACATCCCCTAGACTGGTCATTGGAGACAATGAGTGGAAGAGTGTGTGCACCTGCCTGTGTGAAAATACCCTGTATCTGGCTGTGGAGTAATCAGTGGGAGGCCCGGGCAAACCAATATCCAAGCGGCTCCTGCGGGGGTACCGCTACGCAGAAAGCAAACCTTGCTTCAACAAACAGTTCTCTCCTCAGGACAGAAAAGAAGACAAAGGTAGGCGACTGCACCAAACTTTGATAAGATGCTGCAATGCACATCGATCACCCAGAGAGCAGAGTCCTCTCCATATGTTTTCCTTTTGGTTACTCCCTAGCAGCCTGCATGGCGTCTGCTCCCTTCTGCTGACCTCAAGCCAAACATACTCACGTGTCCCAGACCTCTTCCACAGGGCAATCGATGCATCTGCAGGGTGACCCGGATACCAGAGGCAGGAACACAACTGCTATATCTGGGTTGGGCACTCTTAGGAGACATGTGCAGAATGGGAAAATTTGTTTTGTTTCGGATAGATTCGTTATGTTACTAATTTCATTTCATTATGGAATTTGTTTCGTTTGGTTTCGGTATTTGTTTACTTTTGTTTAGTTTTCGTTAAATTTATTTTTGTTTTTGGTAAAATCTGTTTAGTTTATTCATTTTCTAACGAATTTCAACTTTTCAGAACGATCGGGATTCCGATCAGTCGAAAAACGATTGAATGATTCGAATTCTGTGTGAAGAAATAGCTGGTTGTTAAGCAGGGGGCTGGGAAGCCGGCATCCTTAAACGATGATTCATCGTTTGGCGTGGTCTTGGTATGGACTGGAGGGGACCCCATGTCATTTTTCTAAACATTTTTCTATTGCCAGGCAATGCCGGCATTCTTTTCTTTCCATTCATCTGTCAGTGGGGAAGCCCGCTGACAGCTGATGAGTCATGGTTGGTAAGGATGCGGGCGGCCGGCTTCCTGGCTTGCTGCTTAACAACCAGCTATTTCTTCACACAGAATTTGCATTGGTCGATAATTGTTTTGACTGATCTGAATTCTAATCGCTCCGAGAAGTTGGAATTCGTTAGAAAATGAATAAACTAAACAAATTTTAACAGATTTCAACAAAATTCATTACAATTTCATTTGGAGATTTGGATACATCCGAATCTAGGAATAACCAAACATTTGTCGGAATTTGTATTCGCACCGAAACGAATTTCACGTGTCTAACACTTAATGGCCACCCGCTAACAGCTGGGCTCCCAGCCAATGCAAATGGCCGCCGATGGCAGGGCCCACTCTCCAGGCATGGATCCTCTACATATGTGTGCCATAACATCACCCCGCTGATAGCTGGGGACTCAATGACCATTCGGGACATCCTGGAAGACTTCTGGATACCAAAGGAAGCTCCTGACATCCCGCACAGCTGCCCAGCACCAGACCCGCCCACCAATACTTCCAATAGGTAGGAAAACTTCATACAAAAATGGTCCTATAAGTGAGGAGGACAAAAAAGGAATGCAGCCATTGGCTTATCCTGAACATTTATAGGGGTGGGGTCTAATGGGGGAGGAACGAGGGCGGGGGCTGCCCAAACATATGCTGCCATGGACATCTGTCAGGAAAGCACATTATGGTCACTAGATGGAACTGACCATTATAGGAAATCCCAATTCACCATGACTGGGGGAATGCGGGTCACATTTCATCAACACATTTATAACAACCAGATCTGTAAGTGTTTGTGAAATCTTCCCGCATAAAATGTACTCAGCCAATGAAAGGTAAGGACTCCATTTTTATTTTTCTCCTGTTATCTATGGCCGACATGGGACAACACTTCATCCATGTCTTTGGTGATCTCTGATCTCCTTATGAAGTGTTTCTTACATGATGAAGATCAGCCATGGAGTATATCTGAGGTGTATATCAGGGTGTGCTTCTTCCCCACATGTCCACCAACATTCATATAGAAGACATTTCCCGCACTCAAGACACTAATACACCTCCAGGGTTGTGTGGGACCCCTGATGTACAGGAAGACAGGACTTCAGTGAGGAACAATTCCCTCACTCAGGACAGGAAATTGGCTTCTCCCCCGTGTGCGATCTCTGATGTGTGGAAAGATTGGACTTCTGTGAAAAACATTTCCCGCACTCAGGACAGGAATATGGCTTCTCCCCAGTGTGAGATCTCTGATGTCTGGAAAGAGTGGACTTGCGTGAAAAACATTTCCCGCACTCAGGACAGGAATAAGGCTTGTCATCAGCATGCAATCTCTGATGTCTGGAAAGAGCAGACTTATCTGAAAAACATTTCCCACACTCAGGACAGGAATACGGCTTCTCACCAGTGTGCAATCTCTGATGTTTGGAAAGATCAGACTTCTGTGAAAAACATTTCCCGCACTCAGGACAGGAATACGGCTTCTCACCAGTGTGAAATCTCTGATGTGTGGAAAAATTGGACTTGCGTGAAAAACATTTCCCGCACTCAGGACAGGAATATGGCTTTTCCCCTGTGTGAGATCTCTGATGTTTGGAAAGAGTGGCCTTCTCTGAAAAAGATTTCCCGCACTCAGGACAGGAATATGGCTTCTCACCAGTGTGAAATCTCTGATGTCTGGAAAGACTGGACTTCTCTGAAAAACATTTCCCGCACTCAGGACAGGAATACGGCTTCTCACCAGTGTGCAATCTCTGATGTGTGGAAAGATCAGACTTCTGTGAAAAACATTTCCCACACTCAGGACAGGAATATGGCTTTTCACCAGTGTGCGATCTCTGATGTGTGGAAAGATCAGACTTCTGTGAAAAACATTTCCCACACTCAGGACAGGAATATGGCTTTTCACCAGTGTGCGATCTCTGATGTCTGGAAAGAGTGGACTTGCGTGAAAAACATTTCCCGCACTCAGCACAGGAATATGGTTTTTCCCCCGTGTGATATCTCTCATGTTTGGAAAGAGTGGCCTTCTCTGAAAAAGATTTCCCGCACTCAGGACAGGAATATGGCTTCTCACCAGTGTGAAATCTCTGATGTCTGGAAAGACTGGACTTCTCTGAAAAACATTTCCCGCACTCAGGACAGGAATGCAGCTTCTCACCAGTGTGAGATCTTTTATGCCTATTAAATTGGGATTTAAACTGAAAACACTTCCCGCACTCAGTACAGGAAAGCCTCTTATCTGTTGTAAGGACAGCACCGTCCCTCACAGTCTGAGGTTCCTCAGGATAAGAGGAATACGTTGGTCCGGCACCGTCCCTCACAGTCTGAGGTTCCTCAGGATAAGAGGAATACGATGGTCCGGCACCGTCCCTCACAGTCTGAGGTTCCTCAGGATAAGAGGAATATGATGGTCCGGCACCGTCCCTCACAGTCTGAGGTTCCTCAGGATAAGAGGAATACGATGGTCCGGCACTGTCCCTCACAGTCTGAGGTTCCTCAGGATAAGAGGAATACGATGGTCCGGCACTGTCCCTCACAGTCTGAGGTTCCTCAGGATAAGAGGAATACGATGGTCCGGCACTGTCCCTCACAGTCTGAGGTTCCTCAGGATAAGAGGAATACGATGGTCCGGCACTGTCCCTCACAGTCTGAGGTTCCTCAGGATAAGAGGAATACGATGGTCCATCTACACTGTGTGGTGCCGGATGGACATTTGAGGTAGCCGGGTTTTCTCCTGGACTATACTGTGTGATGTCCTCATCTTCTACTTTACAGTCTGGAGACAAAGTGAGACAATCCTCTGAGGTTTTCCTCATCTCCTGTCCATCTACTAAAATAGAAATACAAAGATTATTACTAGACATCAGCAGATTGGTTCTCCTAAACCAGGACTCCGCTCACATCAGGCAGCTTTGTCTCTGAGGATCTTACAATTCCACCCTCAAGGTAACTAGTAAATGGTTCCTCTGATCTCCTACCAGTTCATTTCTTTATTCATGGACCTTAGTCAGAGAGTGAGGAAACAAAGAGAACTGTCTTTTATAGGAGTGACAGTGATGAGGGGATTATAGGACGAGTGTCCCCTCCCCCTCTATCACTCATTGCCATCTTCCCAACACAAGAAGTCGTGGACTTCCTTTTTTAGTCCATGATTTAGTCATGAATAACAGCGGGGCTGAGCCCCACCAGAGGTCAGAGAGTGAGGATGGGGGGGAGAACAACCAAGATGAAGACTGGGCTGATCCTGAAGACCACCATCATTGGGTTACTGACTCCTCCCTCATTATCACTTTCTGTTTAAGGTTCCAACATTGGAGGAACCTTAATAATGTTATCACATTATTATCAACATGTAAAAGTCTGTCCTCCAATCAGATCATCAGATATAAAATGTGATATAAAATAAATAATAAAATCGGTACAATCATGTAGTGTAAAGAATGGTGTATAAATATTCACAGAAACATTCACCCAATGGCAGCTTACATTCAGAAAGTTTCTTTCACTAAACACAAAAACAAATAAAATTCAGCCCAAAAGAAAATGAAAATAAAATAAATTTCTTCCCCCAAATCTGTAGACAATAAGTGGGAAATAATTTCCCTCCTCTCCTCCTTCCTCTTCCTCCACGGTATATATGGGGGGGGGGGATAGAAAATATGGGCGGAGCCTGCGCAGGGACATCCCAGGGAAGGGGTATCTGAGTGAAGGATCACATTGTGAAGCTTGTTTAGTCCGCACTGCTCAAGTCCCGGCTTTGTAATTCTATCATCTTGGATTTTAATGTTGAATAAAGCAGATAGACGGAGAGCACTAGAGGGGGTGTTATTTTCTACCCTCCCCCCATATATACCGTGGAGGAAGAGGAAGGAGGAGAGGAGTGAGCGATATCCCTAGAGGGGGAAGGGATCTGTGGGACTCGCTGGTAACACAGGAGTCAGATGGGAAGGTGAGTGGAAGTGACCACCAGCACCTTTCTCATCTGCAATTTCTGCACTCGCACTTTATCATTTATATTGGCCCTGACTGATGACACGTGTCACATGACACACATTTCTATCCTCTTATTGGACGATCACATTACTATTTATTCATTTCCTGACACTGTTTAATAGATTTCATATTTTTGAATTGTAAGTCTGATTGTTACACGGCGCGGTGATATCGCACAGATTGGATTATTATTTCCCACTTATTGTCTACAGATTTGGGGGAAGAAATTTATTTTCATTTTCATTTGATTTTTTCATCAGATATAAAATGTCCAGCTGGTAGGAAATGGGTGTAACAGAGAACCCATATTATGTGTATACAGTATCTCACAAAAGTAAGTACACCCCTCACATTTGTGGAAATATTTTATTCTATCTTTTCATGTGACAACACTGAAGAAATGACACTTTGCTACAATGTAAAGTAGTGGGTGCACAGCTTGTATAACAGTGTAAATTTACTGTCCCCTCAAAATAACTCAACACACAGCCATTAATGTCTAAACCGCTAGCAACAAAAGTGAGTACACCCCTAAGTGACAATGTCCAAATTGGGCCCAATTATCCATTTTCCCTCTCCGGTGTCATGTGACTCGTTAGTGTTACAAGGTCTCAGGTGTGAATGGGGAGCAGGTGTGTTAAATTTGGTGTTATCGCTCTCAGTCTCTCATACTGGTCACTGGAAGTTCAACATGGCACCTCATGGCAAAGAACTCTCTGAAGATCTAAAAAAAAGAATTGTTTCTCTACATAAACATGGCCTAGGCTATAAGAAGATTGCCAAGACCCTGAAACTGAGCTGCAGCACGGTGGCCAGGACCATACAGCAGTTTAACAGGAGAGGTTCCACTCAGAACAGGCCTCGCCATGGTCCACCAAAGAAGTTGATTGCACGTGCCCAGCGTCATATCCAGAGGTTGCCTTTGGGAAATAGACGTATGAGTGCTGCCAGCATTGCTGCAGAGGTTGAAGGGGTGGGGGAGGGGTCAGCCTGTCAGTGCTCAGACCATACGCCGCACATTGCATCAAATTGGTCTGCATGGCTGTCATCCCAGAAAGAAACCTTTTCTAAAGATGATGCACAAGAAAGCCCGCAAGCAGTTTGCGAAAGACAAGCAGACTAAGGTCATGGATTACTGGAACCGTGTCCTGTGATCTGATGAGACCAAGATAAACTTATTTGGTTCAGATGGTGTCAAGTGTGTGTGGCGGCAACCAGGTGAGGAGTACAAAGACAAGTGCGTCTTGCCTACAGTCAAGCATGGTGGTGGGAGTGTCATGGTCTGGAGCTGCATGAGTGCTGCCGGCACTGGGGATCTACAGTTCATTGAGGGAACCATGAATGCCAACATGTACTGTGACGTACTGAAGCAGAGCATGATCCCCTCCCTTCAGAGACTGGGCTGCAGGGAAATATTCCAACATGATAACGTCCCCAAACACCTCCAACATGAGCACTGACTTGCTAAAGAAGCTGAGGGTAAAGGTGATGGACTGGACAAGCATGTCTCCAGACCTAAACCCTATTGCGCATCTGTGGGGCATCCTTAAACGGAAGATGGAGGAGCGCAAGGTCTCTAACATCCACCAGCTCCGTGATGTAGTCATGGAGGAGTGGAAGAGGACTCCAGTGGCAACCTGTGAAGCTCTGGTGAACTCCATGCCCAAGAGGGTTAAGGCAGTACTGAAATATAATGGTGGTCACACAAAATATTCACAATTTGGGCCCAATTTAGACATTTTCACTTAGGGGCGTACTCATTTTTGTTGCCAGCGGTTTAGACATTAATGGCTGTGTGTTGAGTTATTTTGAGGGGACAGCAAATATACACTGTTATACAAGCTGTACACTCACTACTTTACATTGTAGCAAAGTGTCATTTCTTCAGTGTTGTCACATGAAAAGATAGAATAAAATATTTACAGAAATGTGAGGGGTGTACTTACTTTTGTGAGATACTGTAGCAGTGGGTAGAGGAGATAGAGCAGAAGTCTGTAATGTACAACATAGAGTATATAGTGCAGGGGTCAGGAGTATGTAATGTACAACATAGAGTATATAGTGCAGGGGTCAGGAGTATGTAATGTACAACATAGAGTATATAGTGCAGGGGTCAGGAGTATGTAATGTACAACATAGAGTATATAGTGCAGGGGTCAGGAGTATGTAATGTACAACATAGAGTATATAGTTGGATATATAAGGCTAGCGCTTAGGATTTTAAATGATAAAATTAATAAATATATAAGCTGCTGCTGATAAAAAAAGGGGGTGCCTTTAAATAATAAAATGGTGAAGTACCAGCACTGCTTATCTAACAAATATGTGCCTGGTGTATTCACATACCCAAAAATAAATTTTCTCATTATTCCTAAAAACCGATTTTGTGCCAAAGTGCTAGTGCCAAACTGTATCATATACAAAAAAATATTCCAATCATCATTATAAATATAAATGCAATTATGTGCAAAAAAATACAAAATATTAATTATTAAATATTAAAGTAGTGGTGCTCAATAAATATATATATAAATAAATAAATATCTTCTCAATAAATTCATGTAGAAAAGTTCATATAATCTTCAATCGATTGTATTGTGGTATAGTGACAGTCTTTGTGCAAATCACAAAAGTGCTGCGTGCTCATACAAAGTGCCGGTGCTCATTTATCGTGAGTAGGTGCTCCCCTCTCGGTCCCCTACTCACCAGAAGCCAAATAAATATGTGCCTTAAGGGTAATCCTTGAAGGTGATAACCTCGAGGGACGCCAGCCAGCAAACAAAACTTTTAAAGCACTCTGCAGCTCACAACTTCCAGGAAATGCTCATGGATTACAAAAGAGAGATAGCTATCATCGTGCAGTATATCAAGACTTTATTAGTTACGCATAGTAGAAATACACTTACAGTGTTGTAGTAAAAAACACGCCTTTCACAAACCTACGGGCCGCCAAACTATGGCCGTGCGCTTCACCCGTATAACCGGAAGCCGGAAGTTGGATGTGGCCGGACGTTGCGTAGTACGTATTCGGACGGCTATATAGTGCAGGGGTCAGGATATGTAATGTACAAGATAGAGTATATAGTGCAGGGGTCAGGAGTATGTAATGTACAACATATATTATATAGTGCAGGGGTCAGGAGTATGTAATGTACAACATAGAGTATATAGTGCAGGGGTCAGGAGTATGTAATGTACAACATAGAGTATATAGTGCAGGGGTCAGGAGTATGTAATGTACAACATAGAGTATATAGTGCAGGGGTCAGGACTCATAATATTGGTATTGTAGTATGGTAAGCAACGGGTTAAGTTGCTGTCTGCAAAATGTTACAATTATGTATATGTCTGGGAGCTGGGTGTGGCTGAAGTTAGTTGCATGCTGATGTGCAGTGAATAAAGAAGCAACCTGTACAGCCTGGTCTGTGTTAATACACTACATTTTGGCGACGAGGATGGCTAGCTTTCTGGATTTACCGGCTATCAGACCGTTTGATGTGTCTGGAGACCACACTAGTCTCTCACAGCGCTGGGACAAGTGGAAGAAGGGATTTCAGCTCTATGTTATAGCCACAGGGGTGACTGCACCTGCTCAGAAGAGAGCCATGCTGCTGCATCTAGCTGGATCACAAGTTCAGGACATTTTTGAAACCCTGGGAGCAACAGGGGAAGATTCAGACTATGAGACAGCCATGAATAGACTGAGTGAGTACTTTGAGCCAAAGAAAAATATTCCCTATGAAAGATATAAGTTTAGACAGGCTGTGCAAGAACTGGGAGAAACCACAGACAGTTATGTGACTAGGCTGAAATATCTGGCAAAGTCTTGTGATTTTGGGACTGTAACTGAGGAGATAATCAGAGATCAGGTCATAGAGAAATGCACATCTGTGCACCTCAGGAGGAGATTATTGAGAGAACCTAGTCTCACACTTACTAGTCTGCAGGAGATTGCAAGAGCCATTGAACTGTCTGAGCTCCAGGCTCTGCATATTGAAACCAAGAACACTGCATCTGTCAATACAGTCTCCAAACCTACCTATAATAATAGGAATATCTGGAGTAGGAAAGAGAGTTTTCCAAAGAGGATTTTACACATCACCTGCAATAAATGTGGCAGGGATGGACACACAAGTCAGGACTGCACTGTGGTACAGAATAAAATGTGCTATGCTTGTGGAAAGACAGGTCATTTTGCAGCAGTGTGTAGAAGTACAACCAGAGATAACAAAACCAAAGGACAATCTGCACAAGTAAATGTTATAGCTGAGGATAAAGAGAGTGCTTCTGACTGTGAATTTATATTCTCCCTGTGTTCTCTGCAAGCTGGGACATTAACCATTAAGATTGGAAATACGGATGTGTCAGTGTTGATTGACTCTGGAGCTACATGCAATGTTATGGACTTGGCTTCTTGGCACAGTCTTAATGGCAGAGAAAATCACCTTAAATTGTGTAACACCACTAAACAGATTTATACTTATGGCTCCAGTACACCACTACAACTTAAAGGCAAATTTTATACCTCTGTTCAAACACATGAGACTGGTCCTCCATTGCAGACCGAATTCTATGTTGTAGATGGCACAGGGTCGCCTCTGCTTGGTCGTCAAACCGCAATGGCGCTAGGGGTGTTACAGATTGGCCGTGATGTAGGCAGCGCAAGAGTGAATATGGTGTCTCCTGCTATTTCTGCATTGAAAGAGGAATTTAAAGATTGCTTCTCTGGGTTTGGAAAATTAAAGGATTTTCAGTTGGAGCTTCACATTGATCCACATGTAAAGCCTATTGCACAGCCAGTACGCAGACTTCCTTATAGCCTGAGATCACCTGTTGAGCACAAACTGGCAGAGCTGCTAGACCTTGACATTATTGAACCTGTGGAAGGACCCACTCCGTGGGTATCGCCGTTAGTTGTTGTACCAAAGGGCACAGATATTCGGATTTGTGTGGACATGAGATGTGCTAACCAAGCTGTGCAGAGAGAGAGACATCCAATTCCCACTATTGAAGATGTTCTACATGCAATGAATGGGGCAAGTGTCTTCAGTAAACTGGATTTGAAATGGGGTTATCATCAGATTGAATTGACCCCAACATCTAGAGTCATCACTACATTTGCAAGCCATAAAGGTCTTTTTAGATACAAGAGGTTGATGTTTGGCGTATCGTCCGCACCGGAGGCCTATCAACATGTGATTCAGCAAGTGCTACATGGTTGTGAAGGCACGCATAACATTTCTGATGATATAATTGTGTGGGGAACAAACACACAGGAGCACGATGAACGTCTCCGTGCAGTGCTAAATCGCTTGAAGGAGAAAAGGAGAAAGGGTTAACATTAAATGAGAAGAAGTGCACATTTCAAATGAATAAAATGACTTTTATGGGCCATGTGCTGTCTGACAGGGGCATTGGTCCGGAGGACTGTAAAATTAAAGCTGTGTCTGATGCCAGAAATCCTGAAAACCCTGCAGAAGTACGCAGTTTTCTTGGGCTAGTGAATTACTGTGCCAAGTTTATTCCAGATATGGCGACTGTCAGTGAACCTTTGAGAGTGTTGACTCGCAAAGCAGTCCCGTGGAAGTGGGGCTTTTTGGAACAAGGTGCATTTGATGAACTTAAGAGACGGCTGACTTGCGCCACAACTTTGGCTTATTTCAATCCTACTGCACACACCCAAGTTATTGTCGATGCTAGCATTGTGGGGTTAGGCGCCATCTTGGTTCAGAGACAATGCACAGGCGATTACAGGCCTATTCAGTATGCAAGCAGATCCCTCACTGATGTAGAGAGACGTTATTCTCAGACCGAGAAAGAAGCTTTGGCTGTTGTTTGGGGATGTGAAAGGTTTCACACCTATCTCTACGGCCTTGATTTTGAAATCATCACAGACCACAAGCCTCTGGAAGTGATATATTCGCCACGCTCAAAACCATCCGCCAGAATTGAGAGATGGGTTCTCAGATTGTTACCATATCGCTTTACAGTGCGGTACAGACCTGGACCGACTAATGCGGCAGATGCACTTTCCAGATTGCCTCAGTCTTCTGCACCTGTTCATAACCTGACAGAAGAGTACATTCGTTTTGTGGCTACTAACGCCATGCCTCAGGCATTGACACCGCGGGAGGTTAAAGAATTGTCATCTGTGGATCCGGAAATTGCTCGGTTGAGAAAATGTGTAAGACAAGGGGTTTGGGTGGATTGTGACCCAAGCTATCACAGAATCAAACAAGAGCTGAGTATTGCAGGACAACTAGTTCTACGTGGCAATCGTATTGTGATGCCTAAAGATTTACGGAAACGTACATTACATTTAGCCCATGAGGGCCATCAAGGCATTGTACGCACCAAACAAAGATTACGTGAGAAAGTCTGGTGGCCAGGAAATGACAAGGATGTGGAACGTTTGGTTTCTTCATGTCGAGCATGTCAGTTGGTGGGCAGCAAACCTAAACCAGAACCAGTAACTCACACTGTTCTACCTGAGGGACCATGGGAAGATTTAGCCATTGATCTGTGCGACATTCCATCTGGACACCATCTTTTAGTTGTTGTGGACTATTATTCAAGGTGGCAAGAGGTGGTAGTTCTCACTAAAGCTACATCATCAACTGTAATTGAGGGGTTGGAGAGCATTTTTGCATCTCATGGGTTGCCTAAACGGATTGTGAGTGATAATGGTGCCCAATTTACTTCTCAGGAATTTCAGGATTATCTGAAATCAAATGCTATTGAACATCATCGTACAACTCCATACTGGCCACAGGCTAACGGGGAAGTGGAACGCCAGAATCGAACCTTGCTGAAAGCTTTGCGGATTGCTCATTTAGAGAGAAGAGACTGGAAAAAGGAACTGTGGCGTTTTCTTTTGGCTTATCGCACAACTCCGCATACTGTCACTGGCGTTAGTCCTGCGGAACTTCTTTGTGGTCGCAAATTCAGGACAAAATTGCCAGACATTGGGGGTCCTCCTACAAGTCAGAAACCTTTTCGGCATATTGATGAGGAAAGGAAGATCCGGGCTGAACAGTATGCAAACCACCGCCGCCATTGTCAACCTAGTGGCCTTCAACAGGGTGATAAGGTGTTGCTTCAAAGTGATCGGTTTAACAAACTAGCTCCGTCCTTTGAACCTGAGCCTTATGTTGTAAAGGAGAAAAGAGGTACTCAAGTGGTTTTAGAGGATTTAGATGGACACACAAAAGTGCGTAATTCCTCATTTGTGAAGAAATTTATTGAGTCAGAAGGTCAAGTATCGGAAGACGGCGAACAGGCAAAGAGTAGTGATGATACTGCCAGTGATCCAGACTTCAATCCACAACCATCCACATCGGAATGGCCAAGAGAAAAACGAGCAACAAATCCACCGGCCTACCTTAAGGACTATGTGTATAGTCAGGAGTTTATAGGTTAAATTTTTAGTTGTTCATCCATGCATTTTGTTAATCTTATTAATACGTTGTGCATGTTATGTTTTATTCAAAGAGAGGAGGGAATGTAGTATGGTAAGCAACGGGTTAAGTTGCTGTCTGCAAAATGTTACAATTATGTATATGTCTGGGAGCTGGGTGTGGCTGAAGTTAGTTGCATGCTGATGTGCAGTGAATAAAGAAGCAACCTGTACAGCTTGTCTGTGTTAATACACTACATTGGTAACTAGGGATGATCGAACTTTTGAAAAGTTCGGTTTGACCAGAACACCCGAACTTCCCGAAAGTTCGGCCTGGATTTCAGAACCCTGTTGAAATCAATGGGACCCGAACTTCGGTAATAAAAAACACAATTTTAAAGCCCTAAAACCCAATAAATGCCCCTAAAAAGTGCCTAGGGTTCTGGGTCATGCCCCACGGACTATTAATCACACAAAAAAAAGTTCTTAAAAATAGTCATTTTTGATAGAGAGACAATTATTGAAGAAATTAAAAAAAAAAAAATAAAAAAAAAAAAAGATTTCTTTGGATTTAGTGTCTAGGGGGGTCCTGTGAAGTTTCAGCTCTGTAGCATGTCCAGAACCAGAAAAAAAGTTTGTTTGTATTAGAATTAATATAGAACAGGATAGTGGCTCCGCTATTTTCACACCTTGCCGTTTTGCAGCAGGCATTTTTTTGGGCATTTTTTGGGCGTCTTTGGAGGCAGGCATAACATCAGAATTTCTGTGTAGGGGTATATATACACACACACATATGTATGTAAATATACACCTACACATATATAGGTGTGAAAGTAGCAGAAATCTATGCTTGCGCTAATGAAATAATTAACACCCATATGGCTCCGCTCCTATAACACCAATATCTGTGTATGTGTATAAATACATATAAGTGTGTGTGTATATATATACCCCTATACAGAATTTCAGATGTTTTGCCTGCCTCCAAAGACGCCCAAAAAATGCCCAAAAAAACGCTTGTGCCAAAAAAAACGCCCAGGTGTGTTGTTGCAGGCATTTTTTTTGGGCATTTTTTGGGGGTCTTTGGAGGCAGACATAACATCTGAACTTGTGTATAGGGGTATATATACACACACACTTATATGTATTTATACACATACACACATATAGGTGTGATAGGAGCGGAGCCATATGCCTGTTACTTATTTCATTAGCGCAAGCATAGATTTCTGCTACTTTCACACCTATATATGTGTATGTGTATATATACATACATGTGTGTGTATATATACCCCTATACAGAAGTTCTGATGTTATGCCTGATTCCAAAGACGCCCAAAAAATGCCCAAAACAACGCCCAGGTGTGTTTTTGCAGCAGGCGTTTTTTTTGGGGCATTTTTTGGGGTTCTTTGGAGGCAGGCAAAACATCTGAAATTCTGTATAGGGGTATATATACACACATACTTATATGTATTTTACACATATATAGGTGTTATAGCAGAGAAGCCATATGGGTGTTAATTTTTTCATTAGCGCAAGCATAGGTTTCTGCTACTTTCACACCTATATATGTGTATGTGTATATATATCCCTACACAGAAGTTCTGATGTTATGCCTGCCTCCAAAGACGCCCAAAAAATGCCCAAAAAAACACCAGCTACAAAAACGCCCAGGTGTGTTTTTGCAGCAGGCGTTTTTTTTGGGGTTCTTTGGAGGCAGGCAAAACATCTGAAATTCTGTATAGGGGTATATATATATATATACACACACACACACTTATATGTATTTATACACTTACACATATATAGGTGTGATAGGAGCGGAGCCATATGCCTGTCAATTATTTCATTAGCGCAAACATAGGTTTCTGCTACTTTCACACCTATATATGTGTAGGTGTATATATACATACATGTGTGTGTGTATATATACCCCTTCACAGAAGTTCAGATGTCATGCCTGACTTCAAACTTGTCCTCAAAAAAGCCCTATAAACACCTGCAGCAAAAAGCTGGGTGACAGGGGCGAAGCCCCTATCCGGTTCTATTAGTGTTCTAATAGAAACAATCTTTGCTCTATAGCGGTCACCCTGACATGGAAGGGTTTGGTCACCCTGCCATAGCAGTCAGAGTCAGTTCAACCTACACTACATTACGGTCCCCTTACACTTAACACTTTCCCTACAGAAACTAGATTTTTGAATCTAACTAAAGTGTAAAAAAACACCCTAACTACACTAGATATCCCTTTCCTGACACTAATAATTGCTAAATGACACTTTGAAGCAGAAGTAACAGAACTGCTTCCACTCTCTTCCACGTCCCTGTATTACAATGCTAGGAATTTGGCGGGGCTATCTTATATACTGGGGGGGGCGTATTCACTAATGATTGGCCTCTGGACCCCCTAGTCACTCCAATCACATTCCTAGCATTCTCCTGCCCCCTCAATTGGCTGTTACTTGTGGTTCTGGTCCAATCACGGGCTTTTAAAGCCCATTTCCTGTCCCATTGCATTTTGATCGGTTCTGGTCGGTCGATATTCGGCCGAACCTCGAACAGTCAATGTTCGGGTCAAACCGATGGTCGACCCGAACCATTCGATTATCCCTATTGGTAACCTCATACTGCCTGAACACACAGATATCTGGAAGACACTGCAGCCCACCAGCATTACATGGAACAGTGCTTGCTCTAATTGTAGTCATACCTTCTGCATCTCCCTTCTGGTGCCCTCATTCAGCCCGGCTCCCAGTCAAATGTGGCGGGCTGGAGAGGGGCGGGGGCGGAGTGTTATACTGCCTGCTGACTGGCTGTGGATGCAAGGGAGGAGGAGCTCCACATTTCAGCCCACCCGTATCCGACATCAGAGCTTTGATTTGACAGCTCTGCTCCTCTCACTCTCACTGACACTGTGCTGGATGGATGGTCACACTGCTGAATGTACTGCTAGACTGTCAGCAATAGGTACACCGCCCCTGAATCCGGGGACAGAATCGGGGACACACTTGATCCGGGGACAGTGTCATTACAATTGCGCACGCTCATGGAATTGCGACAAAGTACGGTACTTAAAAATATCCATAGGCGATGCTTAAAAATCCTTCACAGGTTACCTTTTTAGAGTTACAGAGGAGTTCCAGCGCTAGTATTACACATGTGTGGTGCGATTACCGTTTACATATACATGTGTGACTTACGTATGTGTTCGATTCTGCGCACAAGCACCGCGCAGGGATTTGGTCTCTTCAAATTTTTTCTTCTATTTTTTACTTTTTATTTTTACACTGTCCCTTTTAATTGTTTTTTTTTATTTTTTATCACTTTTATTCCTATTACAAATAAAGTAAACATCCCTTGTAATAGAAATAAGGATGACAGGTCCTCTTTATGGAGACGTCTGGGGTCAAAAAGACCCCAAATCTCTTCTTTAACTTTAAAAGCAAAAGATAAAAAAAAAATGATTTACTTCCAGCCTGGACCAGAAGTGACATCATGACGTCGCTCCGGTCCTCCAAGGCCATAGAGGCGATGAAAGAGTATCCACTCTTTGATCGTCTATGAGAGCAGCCAGCCGCACCATTGGATCGTTTTCCAGGCAAAAACGGTAAGCACAAAAAACACCGGCAAGCGGCAGGAGGGGGAGAAACATCCCTTCCCACTGCTTCGGAAAGCTCATGAACCGCTCGGAATGGTTACATGAGAAAGCCAACCGCCAGCTGGAAAAACCAATACAATGATAGCTTCAGCCATAATCCTGGTAAACCACGACATATACAATGAGGACACCAACAATGGGGTCCACTGACACAAACGATGGGGCACAATCCATCCCACTAACACCAATGATGGAGCACTATTCCTCCCAATGAAACCAAAGATGGGGCATTGTTTTTTTTCCACTGACGGGACTCTATCTACAAATGGCCACAGTCCGCCCCCCCCCCCCCCCATAAATTCTGAAGTAAACTGGCTCTTTTGTTTAGAAAGTTTGGAGACCCCCCTGGTCTAGAAAAACACTACTATGAGCTCCAGAACTCTCATGCAGAAGCAAAAAATTGGGTGACCCTTGGACTGAAGAGTCCGAGCCTGGGAAAAGAGAGTTTGAAATTTCTCATGGGGAACAAAAACTCTGGCCTGAGCTGTGTTTCGGATGAGACCCAGATATTCCAAGCCATGAGTTGGTTCCAGTACTGAAATCTGAAGGTTCAGGACCCAGTTGAATCTTGGCAATGTCAGGAAAGTTCTAGCAATGCTGTCAGCCAGAACCTGAGTGAATGGAGGTCTTCCAGATTTCCCACAATGAGAATTCCCTAAGAGTACAGCAAGGCTAGCCCTGGGACCAGAACCTGGGTGAACACTCAAAGTGACTACTCCATACTTCTGAGTAGGATTCCTGAGCCTCCAGTTCAAGGACATCCTGATTTACAGTGCCAGATGACCTGGACTGTCCAAAGAAGGGACTAAATTATCCCACAATGTCACAATGTTGTGTTTTTGGGGTCTGCAGTGGAACTGGGTAAATAGAGCTGTCTACAATAGTGGTCTCCAAACTGCAGCCCTTTGATTGCTTTTATCGGGCCCTTGGAGCACTATTTCATCCACTGAGACCAACAATGGGGCATAATTTCTCCCACTGATATCAATGATGGGCAGAATTCATCCTAATGTCACCAACCAAGGGTGCACATTTCCTCTCACTGACACCAACAATGGGGCACAATTCCTCTCACTGACATCAATGATGGGGCACAATTCCTCCCACTGACACCAATGATGGGGCACAATTCCTCCCATTGGACCAACGATGGGGCACAATTTCTCCCATTGGCACCAATGATGGGGCAGAATTTCTCCCAATGGCACCAACGATGGGGCACAATTCTTCCCACTGACACCAATGATGGGGCAGAATTCCTTCCATTTGGACCAACGATGGGGCAAACTTTTTCCCATTGGCACCAACAATGGGACAGAATTCCTCCCAATGGCACCAACGATGGGGGCATGATTCCTCCCACTGACACCAACAATGGGGCACAATTCCTCCCACTGACACCAACAATGGGGCACAATTCCTCCCACTGACACCAACAATGGGGCACAATTCCTCCCATTGGTGAACACTCAAAGTGCAAAAGAGAAGATGAACCAGAGAAGCTGAAGAACCACAGCAAAGTGGAAGAATTGCTGGTGTGCCAGAAAAACAGGAACATTCAAGTATCCATCCTTGATGTCCGCAGCGTTTAGAAAGTCTCATTGATTATACTGTATAAGTATTGGCAGGAAGTGTTAGATAAGAGAAATTCTGTATATGATATTGTGCTGACTCTGAATCCCATTCTTTTTCTTCTGGGGTATGTAGATTCTCCACAATGGATCATGACCAGGTAGTGGCTATTACGAGATCACTTTTTTTACAGTGAGGGAAAAAAGTATTTGATCCCCTGCTGACTTTGTATGTTGGCCCACTGACAAAAAATGATCAGACTATAATTTTAATGGTCGATTTATTTTACCAGTGAAAGACAGAATAACAACAAAAATATCCAGAAAAACGCATTTCAAAAAAGTTATAGATTGATTCGCATTTTAACAAGTGAAAACATGACTTGGTATTTGGTGGCAAAACCCTTGTTGGCAATCCCAGAGTTCAGACATTTCTTGTAGTTGGCCACCAGGTTTGCACACATCTCAGATGGGATTTTGTCCCACTCCTCTTTGCAGATTCTATCCAAGTCATTAAGGTTTCGAGGCTGACGTTTGATAACTTGAACCTTCAGCTCCCTCCATATATTTTCTATAGGATTAAGACCTGGAGACTGGGGCCTGTACATGTGCTTTCTTGAGCAGGAGGGCCTTGCGGATGCTGCAGGATTTCAGTCCTTCACGGCATAGTGTGTTACCAATTGTTTTCTTGGTGACTATGGTCCCAGCTGCCTTGAGATCATTGACAAGATTCTCCAGTGTAGATCTGGGCTGATTCCTCGCATTCTCATGATCATTAAAAATCCACGAGGTGAGATCTTGCATGGAGCCCTAGACCGAGGGAGATTGACAGTTATTTTGTGTTTCTTCTATTTGTGAATAATCGCACCAACTGTTGTCACCCTCTCACCAAGCTGTTTGGCGATGGTCTTGTAGTCCATCCCAGCCTTGTGTAGGTCTACAATCTTGTCCCTGACATCCTTGGACTTCTTTGGTTTTTGCCATGGTGGAGAGATTGGAATCTGATTGCTTTTTTGGACAGCTGTCTTTTATACAGGTAACAAGCTGAGATGAGGAGCACTCCCTTTAAGAGAGTGCTCCTAATCTAAGCTCATTACCTGTATAGAAGACACCTGGGAGCCAGAAATCTTTCTGATTGATAGGGGATCAAATACTTATTTCACTGATTAAAATTCAAATCAATTTATAACTTTTTTAAAATGCTTTTTCTGGATATTTTTGTTGTTATTCTGTCTCTCACTGTTAAAATAAACCGACCATTAAAACTATAGACTGATCATTTCTTTGTCAGTGTGCAAACATATAAAATCAGCAGGGGATCAAATACTTTTTTCCCTCACTGTAGCCCGTAAGCCTCACGTTGGGTTTCACCCAGTCCTGCTACCATCGGAGACTGGATCTGGGAAATGGATAAACGAATGTTTGAGAAATATACTCATGCTCAACGTAATGCCTCCCGGAGTTTTGAAAAAGAGTTGAAAATAATGGTAGGATGCCTCACGTTCCAATTTTTCCTAACTCTAACGTTTAATAAAGGTTGGGTATGTTCTCTCTTATTGGTGGAGAGGGACAGGCCAGGGACAACCTGGTTTTCAGTGCCAGGTGACCTGGACTGTCCTCAGAACGGACCGAATTTTCCCACAATGACACAAAGTTGTGTTGTTGGGGACTGGAATGGAACTGGGCAAATGGAGATGTGTAGAGCAGTGATCTCCAAACTGCGGCCCAGGGGCCAGATTCCCTTTGCATGTGTAGCACAATTCCCAGCCACGGTGCTGGATATAGGTCCCCCTGGGTCACCGGTAGCAACAACAGCACATTTAAGCATGTTTCTCCAAGTGTGAGCACTGAGACAAGAACCAGTCCAGTATCTTTGGGTTTTTAGATTTATTTAGGAACTTGGACAGGAGAAGGGATGAGTGGGATACTCCTACAATTGAACTATGCAAAATCTAGCGGGGACTCTGAAAAAATGCTGCTTGATGCTGGTTATCGCTGGCTGGATGCCTTTTAACACTGACTTGAAGCTGGTTAACACGCTGGTTAACACTGGCCGAATGCTGGTTAACGCTGGATTGACTCTGTGACTTTGCCTTTGACTAAGGAATTCCTTTCTAGCTCCCTGAGGTACTCTTGCCTGAGGTAGCTATTTATACACCTTTGCTTTACTGCTGAACGCTTCAGGGCCCACACTGGCACCCCCTTTACTTCCCTATCTTCAGAGTTTGGACACTTGGCACCCTCTTTCACTCCCACAACTATTGGTTAGCTGGCTCCTGGATCCCCTTGACTTTCTGGAGTGCTCCCCTCTCTTAGGCAGACCCGTTGGCAGATCTTAAGTACTCACGATACTGTTTTTCCTGAAGGCCTCTGCCCAGCAGCTCCACTCGGTCAGCAACACTCAGGAAGACTAATGTCATAGACAGGTTGCCAAAAAGTTTAGGGCTTTAGAAAGGGCCTCCAATGGCTGTCAATGTGGTGCCTTCTCCACTCTCCATCTCACTAATAAAACCCCAATGGATGACTCTCTATGAACTGATCACATTCCAATCACCGATCATCTAATCATTGGTAAAAAAGAAGACTCGGCACAGAATATTGTACGAAGAGTTTTTATTGGACAAGATCAGAATAAGCGATTACCACACAGTAATGATATGAATAAAATAAAGCTTAAATCTTTTATAATAGAATTAATAAATGTGTCAAATGTATTAATAATCATACATTGGTTGGACCAATAAAAAGCCGGCTACTTCAATAAATCAAAAAGGAGCAACAACATGAAGCAACCAATAAAAATGGTTCACCAGTGAAAGATAAATCCTGATTGGCTGCTGTGGGTAATGCATGTTACAGTGATCTTTTTCCATCCATTAGGTTAGATCTATATACATATTTATAAGTAGAACACAAGAAGAATAAAGCATTTCCCGTTAGGTCCTCATACAGTTGCATTATAGGCCATGCATTGTAATGATTGCCTACTTGTTGCCTTGTGTATTGCCCGTCTATTGCCTCATGTATTGTCATGAATGATCACCTGTTGCCTCATGCATTGCCATAATTGTCCATCTCTTGCCCCCTATAATGTAAGCTCACTGCTATGCAACATTTCCAAAAAAAAAAAAAAAATGTTTTTAAAAATCAAACTTTTTTAACATTTTAGGCCAATTTGTTTTCCGCTACATATTTTTGGTTAAAAAAAAAAAATCGCAATAAGCGTATTTTAAATGGTTTGCGCAAAAGTTATTGCGTCTACTAAATACGGGAAAGATTTATGTCATTTTTATTGTTTTTTTTTTCTTACTAATAATGGTGGCGATCTGCGATTTTTAGCGGGACTGCGACATTGCAGCGGACAGATCGGACCCATAACTGACACTTTTGGGGGGACCAGTGACATTACTACAGTAATCAGTGCTAAAAATATGCACTGTCACTGTACTAATGACACTGGCAGGGAAGGGGTTAATCCTGTGGTTGATTAAAGGGGTTAAATGTGTACCTAGGGGAGTGATTCTAACTGTGGGGGGGCGTGGCTTGTGAAATGACCATAGAGATCTGTGATTCTATATAGAAGGCGCTGTATGATAATTCCAGGGAGAAGAACGGTCAGATGTGTTTACAACAGCCGACCGTTCTTCTCTCTCAGCGGGGAACGATCGCGGGTGTCCGGCAGCAATCGGAGCTATCTGACCCACGCATCGGCTTCCCTGCTGATGAGCGGGGGTGGGAGTGCGGCGGCGGCGTGCGCTCGCCTCCTAGCTGCCTCCAAGCGTCTGACGTAGACCTACGTGGGTTTGCCTGGGAGAGTAAAAAGGCGGCGTGTGTTCGGGAAGTGGAGAAGTTTGAGTTGAGGTGACGGGGCAGAATATATGGAGGAAATCCATTAGAAGATAAATCTTCCCCCAATCCGATCTGTGTGAGAGGAGAAAACATCAATTCCCACTTCTCACCATCAAACGCTCCCCACAGACACACGTGATAGGCGGGATCAATCTGCTATGTGTAGGAGGGGCCTTCCTAGTGTAGGGGGTCAGCCCCTTGAATGACTAAACTCCATTACACTGTACTTCTATGGAGAAAGTCCCACAGACTGTCATTTTTTTTTCCCCAAAATGGCACTGGAAAGACCGCAGCGCAAATACCGCGTGACAAAAAAATATTGCAATGACCGCAATTTTATGCTCCAGAGTCTTTGCTAAAAAATATATTTAATGTTTGGGGGTTCAAAGTCATTTTCTAGCTAAAATATTGATTTTAACTTGTAAACCACATGAGTCAGAAATGGGCTCGGTCCTGAAGGAGCTAAAACATTTCCCAAACTTTGAACATTAACAGGTAAGCTCACCTGTGTGTATTCTCTGATGGCGAAGAAGGTGTACTTTCTGAATAAAACTATTCCCGAACTCTGAACATGAATAGGGAAGCTCACCTGTGTGTATTCTCTGATGGCGAAGAAGGTGTACTTTCTGATTAAAACTATTCCAGCACTCTGAACATGAATAGGGACGCTCACCTGTGTGTGTTCTCTGATGGCGAAGGAGGTGTACTTTCTGATTAAAACTATTTCCGCACTCTGAACATGAATAGGGAAGCTCACCTGTGTGTATTCTCTGATGGCGAAGAAGGTGTACTTTCTGATTAAAACTATTCCCGCACTCTGAACATGAATAGGGACGCTCACCTGTGTGTATTCTCTGATGGCGATGGAGGTGTACTTTATGATTAAAACTATTCCCGCACTCTGAACATGAATAGGGAAGCTCACCTGTGTTTATTCTCTGATGGATAAGAAGCCTTCTTTTCTGATTAAAACATTTCCCGCACACTGCACATGAATAATGAAACATGAAAAATCCCATGGATTGCAAGATGAAAAACAACATGGGTTTACTTCAGGGAGATCATGTCAAACAAATCTTATAGATTTTTTTGACTGGGTGACTAAAATAATAGACGGTGGAGGTGCAGTAGACATTGCATATCTAGATTTTAGTAAGACTTTTGACACTGTCCCACATAGAAGACTTATCAATATACTACAGTCATTGAGCATGGACTCCCATATTGTTGAGTGGATTAGGCAGTGGCTGAGTGACAGACAACAGAGGGTTGTAGTCAATGGAGAACATTCAGAACAAGGTCATGTTACCAGTGGGGTACCTCAGGGATCTGTACTGGGACCAATTTTGTTTAATATCTTCATAAGTGATATTGCAAAAGGCCTCGATGGTAAGGTTTGTCTTTTTGCTGATGACACAAAGATATGTAACAGGGTTGATGTTCCTGGAGGGAAACGCCAAATGGAAAAGGATTTAGGAAAACTAGAAGAATGGTCAGAACTCTGGCAACTGAAATTTAATGTGGATAAGTGCAAGATAATGCACCTGGGACGTAAAAACCCAAGGGCAGAATATAGAATATTTGACACAGTCCTGACCTCAGTATCTGAGGAAAGGGATTTAGGAGTAATTATTTCAGAAGACTTAAAGGTGGGAAGACAATGTAATAGAGCAGCACGAAATGCCAGCAGAATGCTTGGATGTATAGGGAGAGGTATAAGCAGTAGAAAGAGAGAAGTGCTTATGCCGCTGTACAGAACACTGGTGAGACCTCACTTGGAGTATTGTGCGCAGTACTGGAGGCCATATCTCCAGAAGGATATAGATACTCTAGAGAGAGTTCAGAGAAGAGCTACTAAACTAGTACATGGATTGCAGGAAAAAACTTACCAGGAAAGGTTAAAGGACCTTAACATGTATAGCTTGGAAGAAAGAAGAGACAGAGGGGATATGATAGAAACCTTTAAATACATAAAGGGAATCAACTTGGTAAAGGAGGAGAGCATATTTAAAAGAAGAAAAACTACCACAAGAGGACACAGTTTTAAATTAGATGGGCAAAGGTTTAAAAGTAATATGAGGAAGTATTACTTTACTGAGAGAGTAGTGGATGCATGGAATAACCTTCCTGCAGAAGTGGTAGCTGCAAATACAGTGAAGGAGTTTAAGCATGCATGGGATAGGCATAAGGCTATCCTTCATATAAGATAGGGCCAGGGACTATTCATAGGATTCAGATATATTGGGCAGACTAGATGGGCCAAATGGTTCTTATCTGCCGACACATTCTATGTTTCTATTTTAATAGGAAATCTCACCTGTGTGGGTTCTCTGATGCGTAAGAAGGTTTCTTTTATCCTTAAAACATTTCCCGCACTCTGAACATGAATAGGGACGCTCAGCTGTGTGTATTCTCTGATGGCTAAGAAGGCTTCCTTTTTGATTAAAACATTTCCCACACTCTGAACATGAATAGGGACGCTCACCTGTGTGTATTCTCTGATGGCTAAGAAGGTTTCCTCTGTGATTAAAACATTTCCCACACACTGAACATGAATAGGGATGCTCACCTGTGTGTATTCTCTGATGGGTAAGAAGGCTTCCTCTTTGACTAAAACATTTCCCACACTGAGAACATGAATAGGGACGCTCACCTGTGTGTATTCTCTGATGCCTAAGAAGGCTTTCTTTACGATTGAAACATTTCCCGCACTCTGAACATGAATAGGGAAGCTCACCTGTGTGTATTCTCTGATGGCTAAGAAGGGTTTCTTTATTATTAAAACATTTCCCGCACTCTGAACATGAATAGGGACGCTCACCTGTGTGTATTCTCTGATGCCTAAGAAGGCTTCCTTTCTCATTAAAATATTTCCCGCACTCTGAACATGAATAGGGAAGGTCACCTGTGTGTATTCTCTGATGTCTAAGAAGGACTCCTTTATCATGAAAACATTTCCCGCACTCTGAACATGAATAGGGAAGGTCACCTGTGTGTATTCTCTGATGCCTAATAAGGACTCCTTTATCATGAAAACATTTCCCGCACTCTGAACATGAATAGGGAAGGTCACCTGTGTGTATTGTCTGATGGCTAAGAAGGCTTCCTTTATGATTAAAACTTTTCCCACACTCTGAACATGAATAGGGACGCTCCCCTGTGTGAATTCTCTGATGACTAAGAAGGTTTCCTTTTCCACTAAAACATTTCCCGCACTCTGAACATGAATAAGGACGTTCACCTGTGTGAATTCTCTGATGGCTAAGAAGGTTTCCTTTTCCACTAAAACATTTCCCGCACTCTGAACATGAATAGGGAAGGTCACCTGTGTGTATTCTCTGATGGTCAATAAGGCTTACTTTATGATTGAAACTTTCCCCGCACTCTGAACATGAATAGGGACGCTCCCCTGTGTGTATTCTCTGATGGCTAAGAAGGTTTCCTTTCCGTTTAAAAAATTTCCCGCACTCTGAACATGAATAGGGACGCTCCCCTGTGTGAATTCTCTGGTGCTGAAGAAGGTGTCCTTTGTGACTAAAACATTTCCCGCACTCTGAACATGAATAGAGACGCTCCCCTGTGTGTGTTCTCTGATGGCTAAGAAGGCTTCCTTTTTTACTAAAACATTTCCCGCACTCTGAACATGATAGTGAATTCTCTCCTGTATGGTATAAAGAAGATTCCCTGAGATGAGATGGTTTCCCGCACCCGTCGGCACTGTCAGATATTAGAGGACTATGTGAAGTATCAGGAGATTCCAATGATCTCCTCCAATGGTGAGGTCTGTCATGTATATTATGAGGAACGGGATTTACTTCTGGAGAAGATGCCATGTCATTATCTTCTGTAGTCACATCTTCCTCCGATGTCCTTCTATTCCCACCACAGAGTCCGTCTGTCAGAAGACAAGAAAAATTACCAAGAGTTTTCCACACTCATATACACTGCTCGACACTTTATAATCAGAGTATAGCATCAAGTCAGGGAAACTCCTGGGATATTCATCTGGTCAGTGAAGTAGCAGAGGGGGTTGTTAATCGGTTTCAGCTGGACAGGGCCGTAGAAGGTCCTTAACCCATCAGCAGGACCGGTATCTGCTCCTTTGTGCAAGGAGGACCAGGATGAGCCCTGCCAGAGTCCTATAAAATGACCTCCAGCAGGACACTGGTGTGAATGTCTCTGACCAAACAATCAGAAACAGACTTCATGAGGGTGGCCTGAGGGCCCGACGTCCTCTAGTGGGCGCTGTGCTCACTGCCCGGCACTGTGGAGCTGGATTGGCATTTATCATTGAACACCAGAATTGGGAGCTCCAACACTGGCACCCTGTGCTTTTCACAGATGAGAGCAGGTTCACCCTGAGCACATGTGACAGACGTGAAAGGGTCTGGAGAAGCCATGGAGAACATTATGCTGCCTGTAACATCGTTCAGCATGACCGGTTGGGTGGTGGGTCAGTGATGGTCTGGGGAGGCGTCTCCATGGAGGGACGCACAGACCTCTACAGGCTAGACAATGGCACCCTGACTGCCATTAGGTATTGGGATGAAATCCTTGGACCCATTGTCAGACCCTATGCTGGTACAGTGGGTCCTGGGTTCCTCCTGGTGCACGACAATGCCCGGCCTCATGTGGTGAGAGTATGCAGCCAGTTCCTGGAGGATGAAGGAATTGATACCATTGAATGGCCCCCACACTCGCCTGACCTGAATCCAATAGAACACCTCTGGGACATTCTGTTTCAGTCCATCCGATGCCACCAGGTTTCACCTCAGTCTGTTCAGGAGCTCAGTGATGTCCTGGTCCAGATCTGGGAGGAAATACCTCAGGACACCATCCGTGGTCTCATTAGGAGCATGCCCCGACATTGTCAGGCATGCATACAAGCACGTGGGGGCCATACACACTACTGAGGACCATTCTGAGGTCCTGCAGTGACATTTCACCAAAATGGACTCTACTGCTGCATTATTTTTTCACTTTCATTTTCGGGGTGTCTTGGAGTTCAGCCCTCTGTAGGGTGATCATTTTCATTTCCATCAAACTATGTGACATCCTTTCCTTCCTAACACATTACCCAGTCCATACCAGTATAGATCCTAACACATTACCCAGCCCATACCAGTATAGATCCTAACACATTACCCAGTCCATACCACTACAGAACCTAACACATTACCCAGTCCATACCAGTATAGATCCTAACACATTACCCAGTCCATACCAGTATAGATCCTAACACAATACCCAGTCCATACCAGTATAGATCCTAACACATTACCCAGTCCATACCAGTATAGATATCCAGCATGATATTTTTCCCCATTGAGATCTGATGTGTTTTCAAAGTGTTCCTTTCATTCTTTGGAGCAGTGTATGTTGGTCGAGCATTTCAAAGTTTAGAAGAGATCTGACATGGATCAATGATACATCCTTACCCAACCAAACATCACTAAGTAATAATTCTATTGAAATGATGACAATGTTATGGTTTGGAACATGACGTTATATTGAGGAATGGAGATGGACCTTTTATGTGGTGTACAGTAGGGATAGACCGATTATCGGCGTGGCCGATATGCACTTTCCCCGATATATCAGTATCGGCCCCGGAACTGGCCGATATTGCTGATATTTTTGTGACATCATTTTGCCTTCTTAGGCCGCCTCCCTCGCCTTGGACAGCCTTGTCTGGAGTCAGGACTAGTCTCGTGGGAGTGTATCACAGCCATACACCCATCCGCAGCAGCCCAGTGCCAGCCAGCCACCCACATCCATAGGCCCTGTACCAGTCAGCCACCCTCAGGCCCTGTACCAGCCAACACAGGCACTGTACCAGCCAGCCACCAACCCACCACAGGGTGCCAGACAGCCAGACACCCACCACAGGGTGCCAGATAGCCAGCCACCCACAGATAGGGTGCCAGAAAGCCAGCCACCCATAGGCCCTGTACCAGCCAGCCACCCACAGGCCCTGTACCAGCCAGCCACCCACCCACCCACCCACCACAGGGTGCCAGCAAGCCAGCCATTAAGCACTGAACAAAAATTAACATGTTCAGTACCAGATTTGTGTCAAAAATTGTCTTAATTTTTTCTAATTTTTCTAAACTTTAAATGTACAAAATACCGGCCCATATCGGCCGATACCGATACCTTGTAAAAATATTGGTATCGGCCCTGAAAAAACCATATCAGTCTATCCCTAGTGTACAGTATCTTCTCGTCATTTGTTGGGCACATAATGTTATATTAAGGAACGAAGAAGGACCTTTCATATGGTGTACAGTATTTCCACCTCATTTGTTTGGGATAGGATGTTATATTGAGGAATGGATATGTGGCAAAGCAATAAAAGAAAAAAAAGTCTGAGTTATTACCTGATAACTCCCTTTCCAGGAATCCGGCGGAGACCAGGTCGATCCTGTAGTGTTTGGCGAACGTCAAATCGTTTGCCCAGGTGGCTGCTTTACAGATTTGATCTGCTGAGGCCCCAGCCTTTTCTGCCCAAGATGTGGATATAGCCCGGGTGGAGTGTGCCTTGATGCCCACTGGTAAGCTCTGGTTTTGCGCGGTGTAGGCTGCACAAATGGCCATTCTGATCCATCTGGCTATGGAGGATTTTGAGGCGGCTTTCCCCTTCTGAGTGCCTCCGAAAAGGATAAATAGGCTGGATGATTTCCTGACCTCTTTGGTGGCTTCTAGGTAGTGTAGAATGCACCTTTTGACATCCAGAGTGGCAAAGGCTTCCTCCCCCGGGGAAGTTGGGTTTTGGCAAAATGATGGAAGGACCACTTCCTGTGTGCGATGAAATGCCGAGGATACCTTCGGGAGGAAAAGAGGGTCCGTCCTGAGGATTACCTTGTCTGGGAAGATCGTCAGAAAAGGTTCCTTGATGGAAAGTGCCTGTAGATCACTCACCCTCCTAGCGGAGGTGATTGCCACCAGAAAGGCCGCTTTCAAGGTGAGGTTCTTCAAATTGCAGTCCTCTAAAGGCTCAAACGGGGTTTTGGTGAGCGCCTGTAATACCAGTGCTAGATCCCATGGGGCCACGCTAAGGTTTTTGCTGGGCCGGGATCTTTCAATGGATCTGAAAAACCTCTTCACCAGAGGATCTTCGCCTATGGGCCTTTCCAAGAAGATTGACAGAGCTGCTGCCTGCACTTTGAGAGTGCTTACTGCCAGACCTTTGTCCACTCCGTCTAGAAAAAAATCCAACACAGTGCTGATGTCCCTCAGGTTTCTGTTGTTGGGCTCCATTTTTGATCTGTATGTTTTCCATACTTTGTTATAGATTTTCCTGGTCCCAGGTTTCCTGCTTTGGAGCAGGACCTCCGTGACCCTGGTGGACAGTCCTTTGTTCAGAAGAATGTTCCGTTCAGGATCCAGGCTGCTAACTTTAGCGTCTGGCTGCAAGGATGATGTGCGCCCCCTTGCGCCAGGAGGTCGCAATGAGCCGGCAGGATCCAGGGCTCTTCTTCCGCCATTTTCTGTAGGGGGGTGAACCATGCCCGTTTCGGCCAGAAAGGTGCTATCATAATCACCCTTGCCCTTTCCAGACGGATTTTCCTGATAGTTCTTTGGATCAATTGGATTGGAGGGAAGGCATATGCCAGGTTGAACCTCCAAGTGAACCCCAGGGCGTCTATGCCCAGTGCGTTCTTTTCTTTGTGTAGCAAGAAGAATTTTCCCACTTTTTTGTTGTTTTCGGTTGCAAAAAGGTCTACCTCCGGGGTCCCCCACTTCTGTACCAGCATATTGAAGATTTGATGATTTAGTTCCCATTCTGCTGGGTCCAGATGCTTCCGACTCAGGAGATCCGCCAGCACGTTCGTTGACCCTTTTATGTAACCGCCGAGAGGGATAGTAGGTTTGTTTCTGCCCCTGTCAGAATGCCGTGCGCTATACTCATCAAGTGTTTTGAACGCTGAGTCCACGGAGGAGACGCGGCGGCCATTTTCTCGGCAGGAATCGAGCCTTGAGGATACTCCGGTCCACACATGCTTGTGAATTACAGCCAAATGTGAGTTGCCACTTGAGATGTTGTGTCCAAATAAAGTTGTTTAAATGGTATCACGCTATGGTAGCCATTTCCTTCTTTACATGTGATTAACATCCGAGTGGAAGTGGATACGATCAGTCAGTGAGCTGATACGGGACTTACAAGTGGAGGTTGTAACAGGCTGTTTTTGATCTCTGTCATGGGGGTCAAATCATTGCGGTAAGAGGCTAATCATTACCCTGGTGGTGGTTCTTCTTGCACATGGTGATCCGTGTTTGCAGTGTCCTTAGGAGCACCATTATCTTGTATATCTGGAAGATTCTCAACGCACAGACGCATTTTATATGGACTGTCTGTCTATAAGGACTGTGTAGTTCTTTTATATTCATTACAAGCGCTACACCTTCTTTGTTTTTAATTTTTGAGCGGATCTGTTTTATCTAATTCGTGGATCAAGTGTTGGCAGCTTATTTATTTATTTATTCAAATCATTTCTGAATTTTTTCATTTATTGAGTTTTATATGCGCAGCATACCCTACATTTTTATTTCTGTTTTGAGCGCGTGCCACCCTGGTGGTTGATGTAGGAAACCGTTGGGACATTGTCCGACAGGACTTGGACGTGTTTTCCCTTTGTTTCTCCCTGAAACCCTTTCAGGGCTTCTCTGACGGCCGCTAGTTCTCTCATGTTCGAGGATATTTCCTCCCCCGATTGGCACCAAGTGCCCTGACTTACTTGGTGTCCTATGTGAGCCCCCCAGCCGAAGAGGCTCGCGTCTGTTGTTATCCTGACTTGGATGGTGGGCATCCAGAGTCTTCCCTAGGTGATGGAGTCTTCTCTTAACCACCAAGTCAGCAATTTCTTTATGGCTGGCGGGATCGATATTAGTCTGTCCAGCGAAGAGGCCTTCCCATTCCAGTGGTTCAGGAGATGACCCTGGAGAGGCCTCATGTGTAGCTGAGCCCACTGTACTGCTGAGATGGCTGATGACATGAGGCCCAGGACCACCATGGTGTCCCTTCTTGAGATTACATGTAACTCTATTAGGCGCCTCGTAGCCTCCTTGAGTTTCGTTATCTTGCTCTCTGGGAGCAGGATTCTTTTTGACACCGTATTTACCTGGTATCCCAAGAATACCATCTCTTGTGAGGGGATTCTGTTGGACTTCTGAGTGTTGATCACCCACCCCAGTGAGGTGAGGAAATCCTCTGTCATCTGGAGACTCTTTAATACTTCCGGTTTTGATTGGCCGTAAATCAGGAAATCGTCTAGGTAGGGAATTATTTGAACCCCTCTTACTCGGAGATCCTGGACTACCTCCGCCATGATCTTGGTGAAGATTCTGGGTGCTGAGGTGATTCCGAAGGGGAGCGCCTGAAATTGGAACAGGCGTATCTGTGACCCTGCCCGGGTCGAAAATCTTAGGAACTTCTGATGCCTTGGGTAAATTGGTACATATAAATAAGCATCTTGGAGGTCCAAGGTCACCAGATTTGCTCCTTCGGGGAGCAGAGTTTTCACCGAGAAGATAGATTCCATCTTGAACCTCCTGTACCTCACTCGACTGTTGAGGTCTTTGAGGTTTAAAATGAGGCGGAGTTTGCCCGATGGTTTTAGTCTTAGAAAGACTCGGGAGAAAAACCCTAACCGCTTGTGCGAAAGAGGTATCTCCCTTATCACCTTTTCTTGTAGGAGGTTCGAGATGGATGCTTCCCAGGCTTCTTTTGCTGGCGATGTTCCCGGTAGGGATGTTGTCCGAAATTTGTGAGGGGGAATTGTTACAAATTCTATCTTGTAACCTTCTCTGTAATATGAAATGGTTTGTACAGAACTTCTCCCATTGTGGAACGAAAAATTTCAGCTTTCCCCCCACAGGCCATCTGGCGTCACTGGGGTTTGCTGATGTTGCTGCTGGCATTGGAGAAAAGGGCATTTGGTCTGCCCTTGTTCTTGTTGTACACCCACTTCCTCTGTGTGTTTGGTTTCTCCCCCTTGAATTGGGTGTCTCCCCTTGGGCGGCGAAAAAATTTCCTTTGTTTCTCCTTCCTTTTGGAAGGGAACCCTTTGGATTTGTCCGCCGATCTCTCTAGGACTTTATCCAGTTCCTGGCCGAATAGGAGTTTTCCGTCAAAGGGAATGCTACAGAGCTTGTTTCTGGAAGCGTAGTCTCCTTCCCATGTTTTGAGCCAGAGGGCTCTTCTAGCCGAGTTTATTCAGGCTGATATCCGTACCGCTTCTGTGGCCGCATCGGCCATGTAAGCAACCCCTTTTTCAATCAATAGGAGGGAATCCTGCGCCTCTTCATTGCCTGGTATCTTCTCCAACTGTCCTCTTAGTTGTTCCAACCAGAAGGATACGTTCCTGGCCACACAGGTGTTTGCTATATTCGGCTGGAATGATGCAGCTCCTGCCTCGTATGCCCTCCTGAGTGTCACGTCTATCTTTTTGTCCATTGGGTCTTTTAGTTGGCCCATGTCCTCGAAGGATAGGTCTGATTTCTTCAACACTTTGGCCAGTGACGCGTCTAGTTTGGGGAATTTGGACCAGATGCCCACTGATTCTTCGTGAATCTCTTCTTCATTGCCTTTGGAAAAAAGAGCTTTCTCTCTGGACATTCCCATTCTTTATTGAGGATTCCCTTTAGGGATTGATGGACCGGGAAGGTACGGGTTTTGGGCACCTGTAGGCCTCTGTACAGCCGGTCTTTTACCGATTTTTCCGATTCATCCTCTTGCAGATCTTCTGTGATGTAGATCGCCTTCAGGAGTTCTTCAGTTTCGTCTGTTGGAAATAAATGTTTAGTTACTTTCTCCGGTACTTCTCTGTCTTGGTCCTCCGAATCTGAACTGTCCCCAAGCAGGACCTCCCCTTCTTCATCCTGTGAGTCTGAATCTGAGGAATCTTCCCGTAGTCTGGCGACCGCTTGATGCTTAACTATCTTCGTGCGGTATCCGCCTGTGGTAGATGTGGAGGGTTGATCTGCTTTTTTCATCTCCTCAATGGAAGCTTGCAGTGACTTCAGTGTGGACGTGACTTCCTTTTTGAACTCCAGGAAGTCTTTACCTAGAGGTTTGGATTCCTCGTTGACAACCTTTTTGATGCATTTGTGGCACAGTAATTTGTCCGAATCAGTCGGCATTTTTGTCCCGCAGGTGCGGCAGTGTTTCTTTTTCGATTTGACCGCAGGGTCGATTACCTCTGTGGGCTTGGGCTATAAACAGATAGAGAAAAAAGAGACACAAGGAAAATTACTGTCAGTATCGGGGAGGTACGCGTTCCTCCCCTATGCGCCCCCCCCCAGGAGACAAGGGGAAAAGCCGGATCCACCCCCTCCTTTCTTTCCCCTCCCCTTGCGATTTGGGGGGGGGTGTTGGGGGGCGCACCTCCCTTTCTCTTCCCTCTACTTACCATAGCTAGGCTGGGGCCGAAGTCAGCAGCCTCTGGTGTAATGGTCCTCCGCCATAAGGACCGTCTGGAGGGAAGGTAAATGCAGCAGCCGTCTGTAGCCGAGAAAAGCCCACTTAAAAGTGAGCTGGGGTGCCTTATGTATTCAAAATTCCCACCCCAAATCAGCTGAATTGAATTTTCCCGCATTTTGCCCATTTCCAAGATGGCTGCCGCCCTACTTCCGGTGGTGGCGCCATCTTGGTGACTTCACTTCCGCCGCGCCAGAGGCGACGCTGGCTGCTGCATCCCACGCTGAGGAACTCACCCTGGAGCCCCGTGTGTCTCGACCATCAGGAGGAAGAATGGCGTGCGGCTCAGCGCGGCCTCCGGCTGGCCGTAAGGGTCCCTCCATGGTCAGCTTCCCCTCGGCCCAGTAGGATAGAGGTAAGCAAAAAACGGGCTGCTGGATGCCACCTGGCAGCATGTGATCAGCTAGGCGTACCTCCCCCCTAGGAGTAGCCAGCGCATGCCCTGACTAGGAAGGAGGGAGGAGAGGGGTCCCTTCTGAGCACCCCCCCCCCGGGGAGTCCTCCTCCCTCACCCCCCATTGTTGGTACCTGCCCGCCTGATAACCTTATCGGCTGTATGCAGGTGGAGGGAGGAGGTGTCCCGGGAAAGAAAAATAACAAACAGGGGATGAGAAAAAGACCATGCTTGTGTAAGCAGGAAACGAAACACAAGAACTGTGGGGCAGCCTGAGGGGTGGCCTTTTAAACTTAACTGTGCTTGTGTTTCCTGTAGGAGGAGGAGCCATCTCTCATGTGACCGTCCTGGAGGATGACTAGGGAAATAGGAATTTTTCAGGAGTCATATATGTCGGTCGAGGATTTTGAAGTTTAAAAGAGATCTGGGTTGGAACTGGGTGCAATCACAACACCAAATGATGACAACTAACCAGATCAATGATACCATCCAACCAAACATCACTAAGTAAGCTTTAACCCATTCTTCCATAATTACCCGAGCTGATATCTGGAGAAGTTTCTTCCTCTTTAACTGCGTCCATCATCCCAACCTCCTCTGTAAAATGCTGATCACCCCTCACATACGTCTTTTCCTTTATAACCTCAATTTGTACATTTATCAGATCTTCATCCTAAACCAACAAAATGGCAGAAATAATATTAAATGCAAAAAAATAATAATAGAAGAATGATATCTCTTAGGGCTTGGGCTCATTTTCCTACATTCTCATTCCCATCTACCTGATGATGGTGAGGGATGGTGTGACCTTCCTGTGTGGAATCCCGGGAACACAGAGGACATCTCTCTGGTGGGTTTCTGTAACTGGATGACTCCACCATGGTGTCCTGGTACTGCTTTCTGTGACCTTTTGGAAACTCTGCCTCCTCCATTACAAAATCCTCATCATCCTCCTCTTTTATCTCTTCTTTAATGTTGACTTGTGTGGAATCCCGGGAATACAGAGGACGGGGACATCTCTCTGGTGGGTTCTCATTACTGGATCCATCTGTAGGAAACACACACACTGACTGAATACATTGTTTCTATGTGTTTATCAGATGATGGGGGATCTAGGTGGACCCTCCGTACTGCTCTCTCCTTTACAATAAAGTCTCCTGAGGGGCGGCTGATTCTTCATCATGATGTCTTTGTAGAAGTGGATCTACAGATCCTCAAACATAAATCCATATACCCAAACAGTTTTTGTATTTAGTGGCCATCACTCACCTGTGCTGATGTCTGGAGAAGATTCCTCCTCTTTAACTTTGTCCATCATCCCAACCTCTTCCCTGAACTGCTGATCACCCATCACATACGTCTCTTCTTCCTCTTTAACCTCATCTTTTATATCTATCAGATTTTCATTCTAAACAAACAAAATAGCATTGAATGTTTTCTTTAAAATGTGAGCACATATAACCTTATACCTAAAAGTGGAATATATTTTCATACAGTCAGATCACTTTTATGATCTCGACTTCCATCTTCACCTACCTGATGATGGTGGGGGATGGTGTGACCTTCCTGTGTGGAATCCCGGGAATACAGAGGACGGGGACATCTCTCTGGTGGGTTCCCATTACTGGATCTATCTGTAGGAAACACACACTGACTGAATACATTGTTTCTATGTGTTTATCAGATGATGGGGGATCTAGGTGGACCCTCCGTACTGCTCTCTCCTTTACAATAAAGTCTCCTCTTAGCCGTACTGCTTTCTCCTTTACAATAAAGTCTCCTCTTACCTGGTGATGTGAGGGGTGGCTGATTCTCCATCATGCCGTCCTTGTAGAAATCCTTGTGTCCTAAGAATCTTCTGGGAATCCTCCACACCTCTCCGGCCAGATCTATGTTTTATTAATAGAGATAAGAGCGATGTCATGTGACCTTCCAGAATCCTCCTCACCTCTTCGGTCAGGTCTGTGTTTTATTAATAGGGATAAGGCAGGAGGTTCAACAATACATTGAGGAAATTACAGCTGTAGATATTACTAATGACCCGTAGGTTTGCTTATTTTACAAAACTGGTAAATAAAAAAAACTGTATAAAAGCACGATAGTCCCAACTTATTGAACCCAACAAAAGGGGCAATTCCAAAAAGTTGGCTAAAATGTAAAAAGTCTTACAATTAGAGATTGGTATAAAAGAGTTGAATATACAATATGGAATACATGGGAATCAGACAGGAAGACCAGACGCAGAGTTTCTCAAACAAGTGGGTTAAGTGGGCAGAGTTCAAGAAGACGAGTAAATATTTAGAAATCTGGACGGATTAGAGTATGAGGGTGGAATATGGGTAGAATAAGAAGAAAGGGAGGTGGTAAAATAGACGACTAGATGAGTAATACCGAGTGGAATGGGAAGAGGGAGGGATCTGGGGAGAAGGGTTTCTGGGTAAGGGTTTTAGTAAGATTATAGAAATGTATTTGTATTTTCTGCTTTTGCAAATTAATAAAATGTTAAATTTTGATTAATAAAGAAAAAAAAGTGATGTCGTGATCTCCCAGAATCCTCCTCACCTCTCCGGTCAGGTCTGTGTATTATTAATAGAGATAAGTGATGTCATGTGACCTCCCAGAATCCTCCTCACCTCTCCGGTCAGGTCTGTGTTTTATTAATAGAGATAAGAGTGATGTCATGTGACCTCCCAGAATCCTCCTCACCTCTCTGGTCAGGTCTGTGTTTTATTAATAGAGATAAGAGTGATGTCATGTGACCTCCCAGAATCCTCCTCACCTCTCCGGTCAGGTCTGTGTTTTATTAATAGAGATAAGAGTGATGTCATGTGACCTCCCAGAATCCTCCTCACCTCTCCGGTCAGGTCTGTGTTTTATTAATAGAGATAAGAGAGATGTCATGTGACCTCCCAGAATCCTCCTCACCTCTCCGGTCAGGTCTGGGTTGTATTGAGATAAGAGTGATGTCATGTGACCTCCCAGAATCCTCCTCACCTCTCCAGTCAGGTCTGTGTTTTATTAAAGGGTAACTTCACTTTCGTGGGGGGAAAAAAATCAGCAAATAAAGAAAAAACAATACAGCGTATACAATTGTGACACAAATCGTATTGTAATTGAATGTTATTAAAAATTACCTTTCCTTTTTAATCTACAGATGTTGTAATTTTCTAGAAAATGAAATTTGGCTACCTGTAGCTGCTCTGTACACAGAATGTATACTGACCACACCCCCAGAAACATCATTTCCTGCCTGTGTGATTGGCTCGCTGATTTTCCCAGAAGTCTGCCTAAGATACAAGTCAAATTTCTGGCATCCCCTGCAACAAAAATGTCATTTTTGGAGAGATACTCCCAATAGGAACATGTCGAAAAGGGATGCAGGCCCAGCAGCTTTCCTCATTAGAGCCCCGCAGCTGCCACAGCTCACATATAATTATGAAACCACTCCCATTTCACCCACTCAGCACAGGGACCAAACAATGATTTCTACAGAATAACAAAAGGTAGGAATCTGCAATAAAGTTTGTTAAAATCCCTGCAAGGTATAGAGATCACCTAGAGGGGAATGTTTCTTTCTCAACAAAAGTGAAGTTACGCTTTAATAGAGATAAGAGTGATGTCATGTGACAAGCGAGAGAAAGCAAGGTGGCAGCATTGGGTCGGGGTGAGGAGAGTGGAAAAACAGGGTTAGATTGGGAGTAAGGAATGGGGGACAGCAGTGTTTGATGGGGGGGGGGGGGGTGAGGAGCAGGGGACAGCGATGTTAGTTGGAGGGTGAGCAGTGGGGTACAGCACTGATAGATGGGGGGACAGCAGTGTGGGACAGCAGTGTTAGATGGATGGTGAGGAACGGGGAACAGCAGTATTAGATGGGAGGGGGTGAGGATTGGTGGACAGCAGTGTTAGATGGGAGGCGAGGAGGGGGGACAGCAGTGTTAGATGGGGGGTGAGGAGGGGGGACAGCAGTGTTTGATGGGGGGTGAGGAGTGAGGACAGCAGTGTTAAATGGGGGTTGAGAAGTGGGGACAGCAGTGTTAGATAGGGGTTGAGGAGTGGGGGACAGCAGTGTTAGATGGGGGAGAGGAGTGGGGGACAGCAGTGTTAAATGGGGGGTGAGGAGTGGGGACAGCAGTGTTAGATAGGGGTTGAGGAGTGGGGGACAGCAGTGTTAGATGGGGGAGAGGAGTGGGGGACAGCAGTGTTATATGGGGGAGAGGAGTGGGGGACAGCAGTGTTAGATGGGGGTGAGGAGTGGGGACAATGGTGTTAGATGGGGGTGAGGAATGGGGACAGCGGTGTTAGATGGGGGCAGGTAGCAGTGTCCGGTGTCTTCTGACACATGCAGAGTATAGGTGGCACAGACACGGTGGGGTTCCTGGTCATCCAGCATATACAGATCTGGGGGCCCAGTTGGTGTTCAGGCAGAGGACGGGATTAATATTAGTTGGGGGGGTTTCTGCTGAATGTTTCTAGACGGGAGTGTCCAAGTCACCATGAGCTCTGCTTCTCACCCAGATAAATTGTGGATACCTCGGATCTGTCTGGTGGGGGTGCTGCCGTAGAGCTGGAGAAAGTTTTGCTGTTGGGAAGCGTGTTGTGCGTCCATGCTTTTATTTTTTCACCGGGGGACCAGAAACAGATCCTCAGTGTTATGTGTTCCTCTGTTTCTGTTTCCCCAGCGGCAAAAAGGAAGGAGGACATTTTCTTTAGGTAAGTTAAGATTACAAATATAAAATAAGATCTTATTACCTCCTCTGCTGCCACTTCCAGCTACGTCTCCTCTCCAATTCCTCCCGACTCACGGCTCACTCTAGAACGTTCTATGTATACCTGACATCACTTCCTGTCTGTAACTACATCATTTCCTGTCAGTATCCTAAATCACTTCCTGTCTATAACTCATCACTTCCTGCCTGTGCATTCCATCTGAGAGAAGTCAGGTCACCACTTTGTGGACCATATTGGGATTTTTGTACTTAGCGTACTTAGGATGATTGTAGCCGGTGATGTTTTGGTTATTTGCTCTAACAGGTAACTTTTCAGGACTGGCCTTCAGGGTGTTCTCCCTTCATCTTCTTCTGAACAGTATCAGTATTTCTTGCTAGAAAACAACTTAGAACCCCCAAACATTATGCATTTTTTTTAGCAGAGACCCTAGAGAAAAAAATGGGGATAGTTTAAATTTCTTATGTCACATGATATTTGTGCAGCGATTTTGAAAACGCAATTTTTGAGGGAAAAACTACATTTTTGGGGGGAAAAATACACTTTAATTCATTAAAAAAAAAAACACATTACCCCTAAACCTCAATTTATATAATGTCAAAGTTGATGCTATGCTGAGTAAATAGATACCTAATATGTCATGCTTTAAATTGGCGCACATCCGTAGAATGGCGACAAAGTACGGTACTTAAAAATCTCCATAAGCATTTACATTGTTTTTTTGGCAACTGATGGAACCCTTTTTCCTCCCAGTGCCCATGCCCCTGAGAACTGGTGATAACCAGACGATTATTTTTGATCTTTACAGATAGTCTACAGACGGTTATGGTGCCAGCTGATTGGAAAAAAGCCAACGTGAAACCAATATTTAAAAAGAGGGCCGAGATATATCCCGGGTAACTATAGGCCAGTCAGCCTAACATCAGTAGTCTGCAAGATTTTGAAGGGGATGTTAAGGGACTATATACAAGACTTTAATAATGAAAACGGTATTATTAGTAGCAATCAGCATGGATTCATTAAAAATCATTCTTGCCAGACCAATCTATTAACCTTCTATGATGAAGTGAGTTGCCATCTAGATAAAGGAAAGCCTGTGGATGTGGTGTATCTGGACTTTGCAAAGGCATTTGACACCGTTCCCCACAAACGCTTACTGTACAAACTAAGGTCCATAGGTATGGACCATAGGGTGAGTACCTGGATAGAGAACTGGCTCCAGGGGAGAGTCCAGAGGGTGGTGATAAATAGGGAGTACTCGGATTGGGCGGGTGTGGAAAGTTGGGTCCCCCAAGGATCTGTCCTGGGACCAATCCTGTTTAATTTATTCATAAACGTCCTAGAGGATGGGACAAACAGCACAATCTCGGTATTTGCGGATGATACTAAACTAAGTAGGGCAATAACTTCTATGCAGGACATGGTAACCTTACAAGCAGACCTGAACAAAATAATGGGGTGGACAACTACACGGCAGATGAGGTTTAATGTTGAAAATGTAAGGTAATACACTTGGGCGTCAGAAACATGAATGCAAGTTACTCGCTAGGGGGGGAACCTCTGGCTGAATCTAAGATGGTAAAGAACCTGGGGGTCCTAGTCGACTACAGGCTTGGCAGTGGCAGGCAATGCCAAACTGCTGCAAGCAAAGCCAGCAGAATACTGGCATGTATAGAAAAAGGGGATTTACTCTAGAGTAAAGAGATTATTCTCCCACGCTACAAGACTCTGGTCTGGCCACATCTGGAGTATGCTGTCCAGTTCTGGGCAACGGTCCTCAGGAAGGATGTGCTGGAAATGGAGAAAGTCCAGAGAAGGGCAACAAACATAATTAGGGGAATGGAGGACATCAGCTATGAGGAAAGACTACAAGCATTGAACTTATTCTCTCTGGAGAAGAGACGGTGAGAGGGGATATGAGATCTATGTACAAATACTGTACTGATGACCCTAGCATCAGTAAAAAACTTTTCAGAGAAAGGGAATACAATAAGACCCGTGGCCACTCACTAAAACTAGAAGAAAAACTGTTCAACCTTAAACTACGTAAGGGGTTCTTTACTGTCAGAGCAGCAAGGATGTGGAATTCTGAACCACAAGCAGTAGTATCAGCAGGGAGCATCGATAGTTTCAAAAAACGATTAGATGGGCACCTTAAAGACCACAACATAAAGGGGTATACAATGTACAGTTACCAGCACACACACACACATACATTATGGGTTGAACTGGATGAACTTTTTTCAACCTCACTAACTATGTTACTAACTATGTAACTGCAGGAGCCTTCCACCCAGGCAAGTGGGGGCGCCCCTTCACTGAGTGGGCTTAGAGGAAGACTTGGCTGATCTCTGGGCCCAGGGATTTTTCTGACTTTGCCCCGAAGGCTTGAGTCCGGATGCAGAGAGTTGAGGACGTCGCCATTGCCTGGATCTGGAGGCACTGGTATTATGTGTGCTGGGGATCTCAAAGGAAGGACGCCTGCTCCTCCTCTTTACAGGTAGCAACGTACTCTTCACCCCCGAGATCTTTTGTATATACTTATCCAGATCATCACCAAAAAGACGTTCTCCCTGAAAGGGGAAGCCAGTAATTTTTTACATGGTAATTCCACAGACCAGCTCTTTAACCAAAGGATTCTGCGCATATGCATTGTCATCAGAGCAAACCGTGACATTTGTCTTATGGAGTCCGTAAGAGCATCTACTGCGAAACACAAAGTGTGAGGTAGATATGACAGCTCTTACACAGACTCTCCTTGAGAAGGAACTGTCTTGGCCACTCGCTTCATGCGATCTTCTAAAGACTGACACGCTCATATGGCTGTTACTGCAAAACCTGCCACCGCAAAGGAGGCTTTAAATAAAGATTTCAACTTTTTATCCGCTGGATTTTTAAAAACCTGGGAATTATCCACAGGACAGGTTCAATTCTTGTTAACCGAAGAAATGGCTGCATCCACAGTGAGAATTTTCCATCTCTTATAAAATGTATCCTCCATAGGATATAACAATGAAAACCTTTTTGGAGTAACAAATATCCTATCTGGATGATCCCAGTCATTATACACTTCTTGCTCCAAGAGTGGATGCATGGGAAATGACTGAGGACTCTGAGGAGGGTGCAATGAGCCTGGGAGGAAAAAGAGGTTTCAGTAGTCTCTAAGGGCAGAAGTTTAAATGCAGCCCGGACCATCTCCGCAAGAGACTGGAAAAACAATCTCTGGGATTGAGAAGCTGATAGAGATTCCTCTGCTTCTGACTCCTAGGAAGTGGAACTTTCAGCTTGACCTTCTATAGGGTCACCTTCAGCTACATCTTCAACATCCTCTGCCCAATCCTGAACTGATTCAGGGGGCGGTTCAGGACAGGGGGATCTAATGGCACTTTTCCACTGCAAGTACCGGCTCGGCTCCACTTGGCCCTGCTTGGCCCGGTTTGGTTTTCCACTGCATGGTACCGCATGGTACGGTGTTGGAACAGTTCGGTACGGTTTGGTACTGTTTGCTTTTCCACTATAGTAGTACTAAAGTAAGTGGGTGGGATAACAACGATTCTCTGACCAATCAGTGGCAAGTAGTGACAAACAGTCAAGGCTGCATGCAAAGGATTGTGGGATATGGTACCAGTACGGCCCTCTTGGAACCACAACTGAGGTGGTACTGTTTATGGTACTGTTTAGAGAGCTGTACCGTTCGGTTCCATGTAGTGGAAAAGCGCTGTAACCCGCTTCCTTCCTCCATGTGGTGCTGCAATCATGTCAGCAATCCTACCCTCTTGGCTGGCTAATGCCGATGCCAAATAATCCTTGGTAACATAGGCTGTGGCAGAAGTACACGATGTAGCTACTATGCCTGACAACTGTAATGGCTCAGATTGGCAAGATGCTTCTGGCTTATCAGGAGGAGTAGACATAGTGGAAACACGACTAGGACCTTTAGGGCCTGACGTTGGCTCCTCCAGCCCTTTTTCGGGCAGACATTGCTTTATAGCAAGACAAACTTGAGGTACTACTTTAAAAGTGTACTCAAGGTCTGTGCTAAGCTTATACAGCCTAATGCACACAACACTGATTACTTAAGATACAGGACCTATTAGTGCCAGTAACATACACCCACAGTGACAAATGCAACCCAGCTGCTGCTGCTCTGTGCCCCCTTTCAGCCTGTGGCAGAGGCTAGTGTGCTGGAAACAGTTCCTTGCAGAACGTGCCCTTTTATGTATGTGCGGCATGGTGCGTGGCGTCCACATGAACGCCAAATTGCGTTAGAACACGGCAAACACGGCCACCACGTGGCGTATGCCTGTACTTAAATGCGACGATTCCCCCGCGCGCTTGCGAATAGGCATATGCCAAAGACACGCGACACGCGATCCAGCAAAGGCGAATATACGAACGCAATATGCTTTAAACATACTTTGCATAAACCAGCTACAATGTTAATACAAGCAGAAATACACTTGGCACAAGTCTCTGTAATCTTATTAAAGGGAACAGTGCATAAAATATTTACAGTTTTGCAATTTTTAACCTTTTAAGATTTTTGTTTGCTGTGTAAATATTTAAAATGGACTCACCAGTCCTGCCGCAGGAAACTGCTATGACCAAGAATCCAATCTTCACTGTTCACGGTGAGCATGGTCTTAAAGACATTCAAGGACTGGGTCCCCTATATAAGAGTAGCCACGGCCTTGGACCTGTAGTGCACCCTGCACGGAGCGTCTTTGGGGTTTGGTATTCCAAGGGTCCATATCCCAGGGTCCAACGCCTAAAAAGGACAGCGAGGACGGCTTGGGTTCCATCTTTTTAGTCCATTGACTGTTTTAGATAGATCCAATAGCTAACCCCTTAGGTCCAGTGATCTTTGTTTGGGGTATGATAACAAAATCTTCTTTCTTCTTCTTTTAAACATAACAAACATGTGGAGCACCTCTCCACAGCGACCTTCACCTTTTAGACACTGGCGAAAAAACGGAGGTACTTCCTGTATGGGAGGGGTTATATAGGGGGTCATCAATTCTGATTGGTTGCCAGTGCCCTTCACCTATAGGTGGCTATATAACCCATATGTTATGATTTATGGCTCTGTATCCCGTGATGTATGAAAAGAAAGAAGCACATCATCGGCAAAAGCCGCCACTTTGTATTCTCTGTCTCTTACCGTAATGCCCCTAATATTCACGTTGGCCTGGAGTCTGTTTAAGAAAGGTTCTAAAGTCATTATGAACACCAAGGTGGAGAGGGGACAACCCTGCCTCGTCCCATTGGTGATAAGGAAAGCGTCTGAAAGGTGGCCATTAGCTCTCACCCTGGCAGAGGGGGGTTGAAAATAGAGCCAGAATACTAGCACACATGCAAGGACCCAGTCCCAGTGATCGAAGCACTGCTGCCATGTAATCCAATGCCACCCTGTTGAATGCCTTCTCAGCGTCAAGCGAGAAAAAGAAGCCCTGTTGATTAGAGGAAGTGAGCAAATGATGTAGATTCAGGGCCTTAATCATATTGTCTCTGTCTTCTCTGACTGGCATAAAACCTACTTGGTCTAAGGAGATCAGGAGTGGAAGAATAGGGAGCACTCTGTTGGCTAACATTTTAGCGTACAGCTTAATGTCCATGTTTAGAAGCAAAATTGGTCTGTAATTGGATGTAAGCGGGGGGTCTTTGTTTCCCTTAGGTATGACTGTAATATGCGCTTCGAGGAGGCGGTCTAGGGGGGTTGGAGAGTCCGGCAGTGAATTAAGTGTATTAAGTAGCTGGGGAAGAAGGATATTTGAGAAGCATTTGTAGAATTGAACTGTGAGTCCATCGGGGGCCGGGACTTTTACCAGGTTTCATTTGTTTCAGGGCAGTCTCTAACTCAGTCAAGGTAAATGGTTGCTCTACTTCTGTCTTTTTCTCTGTTGAAATAGCAGTGGGGCAGTATTCGGATAGGAAGTCCTCAATTAAGAGATTGCGTGTGGTCTGTTGGAGGGGGGGAAGGCTCAGAAGAGTCAAGGTAGTACAGCTTCTGGTAAAAAAAGTTTGAATTGTTTAGTTATGTCCTCATTTTTGGTGAGAGTGTTACCTAGTCTATGTTGAAGGGGATGTATAGTAGTACTTCTTCACGAGCTATGTACAGCTCTGGTAAGTAGCTTTGCACTTTTATTGCCCTGTTCATAGAAAATTTTCTGATTAAGTATATAACGGTGGCGAGTCCATTTACCTACAGTAGTTCCTCCACCAAGAGAGAACGTGTATGCTCCAGGTCTCTAAGGGTATTTTGATCTCGTGTTTTTTTTATGAACCTTTTCCAACATTTGAATGTGGTCTGTTAGTGACTGAATCAATTTCTGTTTTTCTTTTGTTGCCGCAGCTGATATAGAGAGGAGTTCACCTCTCACCACACATTTATGTGCTTCCCATATTAGAACTTCAGACAAGTCCGGGGTATGATTTTCATTGAAGTAGTTTGTTAAGCAAATTGAGATGCGATTCATGTCTTTTGGGTCTTTTAAGAGAGAGGGGGTTAAGTCTCCAAATTTTAGTAGTGGTATTTGTTTCTGGGAAGGTAAGTGTCATGGTGATTGGGTGGTGATCAGAAAGAACCATAGGTTCTATTGTGGCTTGGGTAAAGCTTGACAGATCTGGTTGAGACAAGAAGAAATAATCAATCCTCGAGTACTTCTGATGGGGTGTGGAAAAGTAAGTGTACACCCTCCCACTGGGATTAAGCGTACACCAGGTGTCATGGAGAGCTCATGCAGTTTAAGCTAGAATTGTGCTGCCTGAGAAGGTATCAACTACAGGGGAGGGGGGGACATTGAAGTCTCCTCCCAAGATCAGCATGCCCTCTCGAAAATCGGTTAACAAGTCACATATTTTCCTGAAAAAGGAGACTTGATGTTCATTGGGGCAATATATGTTCGCAAGGGTCATTGGTCGGGAAGCATACGTGCCCTTTAAGAAATCATATCGCCCCTCAGGTCAATCAGTGAGTCTGAAGTCGTAAAAGGAATGTGCTTAGATCGCAAGATGGACACCCCCTTGGTTTAAGAATGCAGGTTTGTGGCATGGACCACTATAGGAAATGTTTTGTTCCTGAGTCTTGGAATAGTGTCTGAGCGGAAATGTCTCTTGTATAAAAAAATGACGTGAGCTTTGTACTTAGCCAATGCAGACAGGACTCTGGAGCGTTTCTCTGTCACATTTAGACCCTTGATGTTCACGGAGAGGCATTTCAAAGACAGGTACAAATGGAGCTGGTGTCTGGAATAAACAAGACCATAGTTCGAGCCGGAGAAGATGCGAGTAATTATAGGAAACAACGCAGCTTTTACCTTTTCCCTTAATCTCTAGTCCCCTTCCTTCCTTGGGTAGGTAAAAGGGAGAGGAAGAGAAAAAAAAAGGGGGGGGGAGAGGCTGTAAGTAGAAGAAAGGAGGAAAGTGAGGAAGAAGGGGGAGACAGTCAGAGAGGAAGCAGAGTTAGAAAAAAGAGTGGCAAAACACCAGAGGTGGGAGACAGGCCTGCTATACCACCTAGTGAATAAGAAAAGGTGCCAGTGGGTCAGCCCCCTATAAAGAGGGTACTGAGTGGGTTAGTGAGAAAGACAAACGTAGTCAAGAGACTATGCACCGGAGGGCCGAAAGGGCTTAAGAAAAAGTCTAGGGAGGCAAAATAAGTTCAATATCAGGGTCATAGTAAGGTTAATAACAAGGCTTCCTCCCCCCTTCACAACTGTCGGGGAGAGCGACAGAGCACCTATATATAGAAGTGCTGCAGCTTGAGGAAAGGGCGATCAACAACTCATCACTGGCCAAACAGGTACGAGATCTATTGTGACAGCCACACAAGGTAGCACACATATCTCCAGCCCACTTATCATAGGGGTATTAAGTTATATAGTTAGGCAGGCAACAAAGACGGCCACCCCCCCCCCCCCATCTGAGCACAACCTCAGCAATAAGGGAGATGTAACCACAGGAGCAGTCGCACCTAAACAAACAGGGGGCAACCCCCCAGACAGTCTCAGAAAGGGGCAGGCTGCACCCACGTCCACACCTCCAGCCTATGAATCAGACTACATTAAACAAAGATTTAAGCATGTAAAGTTCAACACAATTAACATTATAAACCTAATAAACTGTTTCAGCAACACATCTACCAAACACCAGGTATTATGCATATTGACCCCCCCAAAAAAGGTCTACCATCCCTGGGTTCAGCACCCTCTTGTCATCCAAAGGTAAACAGCACTCATCTAATGTAGGCATCACCTAGGTCTTTTTTTTTTTTATAAATTCTTTTATTGAGAAAAAAACATATAAGGCATGTCACAACTCCAACAGAGAAATACGGTGCACAATATCAAGAGAGAGTAAGATACATAGTCAAAATCCCAGTAAAAAAAAAATATATATTTATATAAGCCAACATGTCGACATAAAGACTGGGAGGAGAATATGGCTAACAGAAGGTAAACAACTCCAAGGAGGCATTCCCCTGAGAGCGCGCTGGAGAGAAACGTCCAGAGCAAAATACAGGACAATGGGGCCATTGACCGCGCTTGGGCAATTCCCGGCACCCTCCGGCATCTGTCACATGGCCGGCTGCAGGTGCACGTGGGAAAATACCCATATAATGTCCATATATCTCAGCTGCCACTAAGGGGATCAATATAGATAATCTCTCCGAGATTGGGAACAAACAAATAGTCTGATAAACATGCACAAAAGTGAAGCTTAGAAATGAACCTAGGTCTTTATTGGACAGGACCAGGGTCAACTCTCTGTAGAAGAGCTTTGTGGAGCCATCTCTCCAATCTAGAGTCTCCTGGTTACATGCATGTCCTGGATATACTATTTGGCATAGGCTGCGAGTATTTTAGGGAAATGTCTGTAGGAATAAATGCAGTATCCATGATATCAATGGAGTGATGTGCTTAAAGTTCAGAGGGAAAAAGAAAAAGTAAAAAAAATCCGGGGGAATGCGGGAGAAAAGGTAAAAATGGGTTCGAACAGACTTTTTCTGATGTGTTTCTCAATCCCAGAGCAAAAGTTTCCATAAGGCAATCAGCATCCTCCATTTGCTTGGATAGGCCATGGGGCTCCATCTGTTAAGGTCCCTTCTAGCTGACTGTTGAACTTAAGATAACGGATTTTGTTGGCGCCTGCAAAATCTATGGCGCTGGGCTTTGGGTGATGGGCCACTGGACATTGTCTGCCACGGCTCTGTGGGCAAGAAGAATGGGTACTAATCTGGCAACTCCTGCAGGTGCAGGCCCATGGCTTCACAGAAGTTGGGTAGGTCTTACGGAGTTTGTAGAAGTGCTGTGCACCCACTAGTTGTAGCAGAAAGGCAAAACGGGAATTTCCACATGTATGGTATCTCCTTCATTCTTAGCGCATCCAGCAAAGGACAAAGAGCTCGCCTGTAGGGTGATTCTTGATCTTGAAAAAGTTTTATTTCAGCATCAAGGTAGTAGATCTGACCCTTCTCTCTGGCTTTGCGTAGAATTTTTTTTTTTGATTTTATCTCTCAGCGGCTCTGTGTCACCAGGTCGGGGGCGCAGCGCTCTATGAATTCTCTCCATCTCTATTGGGGATGCCGATGGCTGCATCAAAAGATTATTAAATATGGCACTCACAGTTTGTTCCAGTGCAGCTGGATTGACGGCCTCAGGTAAGCCCCTAATCCTTATGTTGCGGCGTCTTCAAGATGCCTGTGCATCTCCAGGAGCTTGGGCAGCTGTGAATCGTATGACTGCTGTACCTGTCGGATTGCTGCAGCATGAGCCTGGACCATCTGCTTAACCTCACCCAAGCAGGAAGCGATTGCCTTTACATCCGTTCAGAGGTCAGTAATGGCTGACATCTGTGTGTTTTGGATGTCAGATGCCACCGCTAGGAGATTGATTAGGCTAGGCGGAGTAGCAGACGGCACCGCACTCACCGCCCCGTCCTCTGATGGGTTTCCGGCACCCTGCTAGGAGAGTGCAGTGTTGAGGTCTGAGTCTCCACGTGGCTGCATGAGCTCTGCAAGTGGAAAAGCTCCAGGATGTTCCGGCTCAGCTGGGACCCAATCTCCCTCGGGGTATGGGGGGGGGGGGGGTTGAGCTGCTCCTGTTTGATCTATCCATTGTGGAAGAAATGGCTAGTTGCTCCCTAATACAGTGTAGTTTGGTCCTCCATGTGCAGGAGCTCCCGTTTTAGGCAGCCATCTCCGACCACGGCCAAGCCACGCCCCCTTCCACATATTTTCTATGTGATTAAGGTCTGAGGACTATCTAGGCTACTCCAGGACCTTAATGTGCTTCTTGAACCAGTCCTTTGTTGCCTTGGCCGTGTGTTTTTGGTCATTGTCATGCTGGAATACCCATCCACGACCCATTCTTAATGCCCTGACTGAGGGAAGGAGGTTCTCACCCAAGATTTGATGGTACATGGCCTCATCCATCGTCCCTTTGATATGATGAAGTGTCCTGTCCCCTTAGCAGAAAACAAACCCAAAGCATAATGTTTCCACCTCCATGTTTGATGGTGTGGACGGTGTTCTTGGGGTCATAGGTAGCATTCCTCCTCCTTCTCCAAACACAGTGAGTTGAGTTGATGCCAAAGAGTTTGATTTTGGTCTCATCTGACCACAAAAATTTCACCCAGTTCTCCTCTGAAACATTCAGATGTTCATTAGCAAACTTCATGTGCATTCTTGAGCATGGGGACCTTACGGACGCTGCAGGATTTCAGTCCTTCGTAGTGTGTTACCAATTGTTTTCTTGGTGACTATGATCCCAGCTGCCTTGAGATCATCAACAAGATTCTTCTGTGTAGTTCTGGGCTGATTCTTCACCATTCTCAGGATCATTGAAACTCCACGAGGTGAGATCTTGCATGGAGCCCCAGATCGAGGGAGATTGACAGTTATTTTGTGTTTCTTCTATTTGCGAATAATCGCACCAACTGTTGTCACCCTCTCATCAACCTTCTTGGCAATGGTCTTGTAGGCCATTCCAGCCTTGTGTAGGTCTACAATCTTGTCCCTGACATCCTTGGACAGCTCTTTGGTCTTGGCCATGGTGGAGAGATTGGAATCTGTGGACAGGTGTCTTTTATACAGGTAACAAGCTGAGATTAGGAGCACTCCCTTTAAAGAGAGTGCTCTTAATCTCACCTCGTTACTTGTATAGAAGACACCTGGGAGCTGAAAATCTTGCTGATTCATAGGGGATAAAATACTTATTTCACTCAATAAAATGTAACTTAATTTATAACTTTTTTGAAATGCGTTTTTCTGGATATTTTTGTTGTTTTTCGGGTCTCTCACTGTTAAATAAAACCGACCATTAAAATTATAGACTGATCATTTCTTTGTCAGTGGGAAAACGTACAAAATCAGCAGGGGGTTAAATACTTTTTTCCCTCATTGTAGCCAGTAAGCTGATAGCCTCACGTTAGGTTTCAGCCAGTCCTCCTACCCTCGGAGACTGGATCCGGGAAATAGATAAACTAATGTTTGAGGCATATACTCATGCTCAACGTAATGCCTCCCGCAACTTTGAAAAAGAGTTGAAGAAATGGAAGGATGCATCACGTTCCAAATTTAATTTTAATCCTAACTCTAACTTATAATAAAGGTTGGGTATGTTCTCTCTTATTGGTGGAGAAGGACAGGTCAGGGACAGCCTGGTTTTCAGTGCCAGGTGACCTGGACTTTCCACAGAATGGACCGAATTGTCCCACAATAACACGATGTTGTGTTGTTGGGGACTGGAATGGAACTGGGCAAAAGGAGCTGTCTAGAACAGTGGTCTCCAAACTGCGGCCCAGGGGCCAGATTGCCTTTGCTTGCCTTTATCTGGCCCTTGGGGCACGATTCCTCCCACTGACATCAATGATGGGGCAGAATTTCTCCCAATGACACCAGTGATGGGGCAGAATTCCTCCCATTGGCACCAAAAATGAGACCCACTGACACTAACAATGGGGCACAATCCCTCCCATTGACACCAACGATGGGGCACTACGTTACATTAACTGAGAATTGCGCGGTCGTGCGACGCTGTACCCAAATAAAATTGATGTCCTTTTTTCCCCACAAATAGAACGTTCTTTTGGTGGTATTTGATCACCTCTGCGATTTTCATTTTTGGTGCTATAAACAAAAAAAAGACGGATGATTTTGATAAAAAAAAACAATATTTTTTACTTTCTGCTATAAAAAATCCAATAAAAAAATGTAATAAAATCAAATTTCTTCATCAGTTTAGACCAATATGTATTCTGCTAAAATTTTTGGTTAAAAAGAAAAATCGCAATAAGTGTTTATTGATTGGTTTGTGCAAATGTTATGGCTTCTACAAACGATGGGGTATTTTTATAGAATTTTTTGTTTTTTTTTATTTTTTTCTAGAAATGGCGGCGATCAGCGACTTATAGCGGGACTGCGACATTGCGGTGGACAAATCGCACAGCTAACTGATACTCTTTTGGGGACCAGTGATACCAATACATTGAAAAAGATTTAAAAGAAATATGCACTGTCACTGTACTAATGGCACTGGCAGGGAAGGGGTTAACATCAGTGGGTGATCAGAGAGGTAAATGTGTTCCTAGGGAGTGCTTACTTACTGTGGGGGAGGTGCTTTAACTGTGGGAAGGCAGAGATGCGTGTTCCTGCTTAGCAGAATCACACAGGAAGCTCGGGTCGTCACCATTTCTTCAAGCCAAACCCCAACACTTTAGCCACGCACTGCAAAATTTTATTTTTAACCACTTCAATACCGGGCACTTTCACCCCCTTCCTGCCCAGGCCAATTTTCAGCTTTCAGAGCTGTCACATTTTGAATGACAATTGCGCGGTCATGCTACACTGTACCCATATGACATTTTTATTATTTTTTTCACACAAATAGAGCTTTCTTTTGGTGGTATTTAATCACCTCTGGGTTTTTTATTTCTTACAAAAAAAAAAGACAGAAAATTTTGGAAAAAAAGTTTTTCTTATTGTCTGTGAGTAAGTTTTGAAAATAAGTCATTTTTCTCCTTCACTGATGTGCACTGATGAGGTGGCACTTATGGGCACTGATGAGCCTTGATGAGGTGGCACGGATGAGGAAGTACTAATATGCCGCACTGATAGGCAGCACTGATGGGCAATGACGGGTGGCACACATGGACGCTGATGGGCAGCACAGATTAGCAGGCACTGACTGGCAACACTATGGGCACTGATTGTGGGCACTGATGGGCATTGGTTGGAGGGAGATATGGGTACTGTTTTTTTCCTTCCTGTAATCAGGGCACTGATGATCAGTGCCCGGATTACCTCTCCTAGGCTCCCCTTCAAGGAGAAGCCACTGATTGGCTCTCCTCGCCACACACTCTGACAGTGTGAGGCGAAGAGAGCCGATAAACAACACTTCCTCATTTACATGTGACCGGCTGTGATTGGACACAGTCGATCACATGGGTAAAGAGCCAAGTCATTGGCTCTTTTCCAAGATCAGGGTCGCGCCCTGTCCAAGCAGCACGGTGCGGCCACAATCGCCGCACTGCGTGCCCCCACTTGCGCACAAGAGGGGCTGTTCTGGTAAGCCGTCATGTGAACAAGAGCCGCACCGCTCCGCCGTCATTTGAAGGTGGGTGAGCGGGCGGCAAGTGGTTTAGGGGGAATGCTGTGGACCTCCCACTTACCTCAGAGTTCCCAGAATTCCCCCTTTAATTAGGGTTCCCAAAGCCCCCCTTACATCAGAATCTGCAAGGCACCCCTTAAACCTTACCTTATTGTACTCACTCACTTGGAGGCACGAGAAAGGGAAGGGAGAAAGGGTGGAGACTTCAGTCATGGACATTGGATGGTGAGCTCACTCACCCGAGGGTGGAGGCTCAGGCATCGAAGCCTTTCATCCACAATGTATCTGCCAGTTGCTGAGCTTCAAACTTCCAGCCCACACACATCCCTTTCCTGAGGCACAGAATGCCAGGGATTGGAGTGTGGGTGGGCAGACAGAGAGGTAGGGGTGAGAGGAGGAATAGATCAAGCCCTTTCTCCTCTCCTGTCTGTGTATGGGGGTGAGGCTGGTGTGCACATCTATGCACCCAGGGGTTGTGGTACTTAAGGAGCCACAGTCCATTCTGAATATGATGTCTGGGTTTCAGGTGGCCTGAAACCCGGACACATGATTCAAAACCCGAACTGTCCAGGTGAATCCTGGACGGATGGCAACCCTACAGGAAGCGCCAGCTAAGTGTGTTATCCTGGTTAAAGGGTTTTAATAGCAAAGGATTAAAACACTCACAAGAGGTAAAATATACAAGTGCTCACCTGGTGTCAGAGTCTCTGGATCCTCCTAGAACCATCCTGCAGGACCGCTGTCCTCCTGTTCCGGCTGCTGGGCAGAGAGATGGCTGGTTTGGGAGACTGGAGGAGCCCCAAGAAGCCACGCTAACCAGCATGGAAGGCACAGTGGAAATGCCGTCACCGGAAGGATAGGAGGTACAAGACCAGAAGAGAAGCAAGGCTTTCCTCTTGGTCTATACAGAGCCAGTCACAAGGACAGCAGCCATAGGTGGTCCTGTGCATTCCTTTATTGTACCCCCATAACCAAAGACCAGTGACGTTTTCTGGATTACTTCTACCCTGATTATTGGTATTTTTAGATATTTATTGCTGGCTGGACTATATATAATCTTTGTGTGCCAGTATCTCCTTTCTCTATTAGTAGAAACACAGGATCTCCATCTTCCCTACTAACAGGACAGCGATCTGCCTTGTTTACACTGGCAGACAACTGTTCCGACTCTCTAGGGAATGATTGCCAGGTGCCGACGGACACCGTGTCCACCAGACACGCTGATTGGCTCCTGCTGTGTCCAGCGGGAGCTGGGCGGCGGCAGAGCGTATGCCCGCCCCAGACCCAGAAAAGCAGATGTGATTCTGTGCAGAACAGCCGCCCTACCGCAGTACATGTATGGGGTTGGTCAAAGCAGAAAGTCTCCCTGATAAAGAGGCTATGACCTGGTGGATTACATGCGGAACTCCTGGGCCCAGCTGAGGACATTTAGGGCCTTAAGATTGAAGATGTGGTGGATGTCTCCTTTTGGTTTGGGAACTGTGGACAGAGAAGAACTCCTGGAACTCTTCTGGGCCTTAGCTCAGTGAGATAGAGTTTGGAAGACTAATGTCATAGACAGGTTGATAAAAAGTTTAGGGCTTTAGAAAGGGCCTCCAATGGCTGTCAATGTGGTGCCTTCTCCACTCTCCATCTCACTAATAAAACCCCAATGGATGACTCTCTATGAACTGATCACATTCCAATCACCGATCATCTAATCATTGGTAAAAAAGAAGACGCGGCACAGAATATTGTACAAAGAGTTTTTATTGGACAAGATCAGAATAAGCGATTACCACACAGTAATGATATGAATAAAATAAAGCTTAAATCTTTTATAATAGAATTAACAAATGTGTCAAATGTATTAATAATCATACATTGGTTGGACCAATAAAAAGCCAGCTACTTCAATAAATCAAGCACATGTATTGCCATGATTGTCCATCTCTTGCCCCATGTACTCTGATGATTGCCCACTTGTTGCCCCATGTATTGTCATGATTTCCTGCCTGTTGCCACATGTGGGGAGGGATCGGTAAAGGTAGACAGTAGAGTCATGATTTTACCACCCACTTAACCTTAAATGGCAGCCGGATGGGGCTGTACACATGGCACTGCAATTTGTAGCTGCTGCAAACCTCACCCCCCCCCGGTCACATTGGGCAATGGTATTCAACTGAATGGGGTTGTGCCGCAACAGCCCTGATGCATACAGTTGCTGCGTATTGGCTTGGGCTTTACAGGGTTAACATAAGAGCTCCCAGCTGCCTGCCAACCCCACAGCGGGTCAGAGGGCGATGCGGGTGTAAACCAACCCCGAGTGGACTGAGGTGGTTTCACAGCTCCATTCGGGTCTCCGAAGTAGTAACCCGGATGCGGCAGCACAACGTCACGTCCGGGTTATTCAACGTCACGATGGCGGCGAATTCAAACATCTGTCACTATTCAGAAATGCAGATTTCGACATATTGAATAGAGTGAAAGCGGGGGAGGGGGTTGGGGTCTTTTAGACCCCCTATCCCTTCGTAAAGAGTACCTGTCACTGCCTATTACTGTCACATTCCCCCCTCCCCCTCAATAAAGAGTACCTGTCACTGCCTATTACTGTCACATTCCTCCCCTCCCCCCGATCCCTCCATAAAGAGTACCTGTCACTGCCTATTACTGTCACATCCCCCCCCCCCCGATTCCTCCATAAAGAGTACCTGTCACTGCCTATTACTGTCACATTCCCCCCCCCCCCGATCCCTCCATAAAGAGTACCTGTCACTGCCTAATACTGTAACATTGTCCCCTCCCCCACCCCCGATCCCTCCATAAAGAATATCTGTCACTGCCTATTACTGTCACATCCCCCCCCCCAATCCCTCCATAAAGAGTACCTGTCACTCCTATTACTGTCACATTCCCCCCAATCCCTCCATAAAGAGTACCTGTCACTGCCTATTACTGTCACATTCCCCCCCCCCCGATCCCTCCATAAAGAGTACCTGTCACTCCTATTACTGTCACATTCCCCCCTCCCCCCGATCCTTCCATAAAGAGTACCTGTCACTGCCTATTACTGTCACATTCCCCCCTCCCCCCGATCCTTCCATAAAGAGTACCTGTCACTGCCTAATACTGTAACATTGTCCACTCCCCCACCCCCGATCCCTCCATAAAGAATATCTGTCACTGCCTATTACTGTCACATCCCCCCCCCGATCCCTCCATAAAGAGTACCTGTCACTGCCTATTACTGTAACATTGTCCCCTCCCCCACCCCCGATCCCTCCATAAAGAATATCTGTCACTGCCTATTACTGTCACATCCCCCCCCCCCGATCCCTCCATAAAGAATATCTGTCACTGCCTATTACTGTCACATTTCCCCCCCCCCAATCCCTCCATAAAGAGTACCTGTCACTGCCTACTACTGTCACATTTCCCCCCCCCCCCCCATCCCTCCATAAAGAGTACCTGTCACTGCCTATTACTGTCACATTTCCCCCCCCCCCCCAATCCCTCCATAAAGAGTACCTGTCACTGCCTATTACTGTCGCATTCCTCCCCCCGATCCCTCCATAAAGAGTACCTGTCACTGCCTATTACTGTCACATTTCTCCCCTCCCCCCGATCCCTCCATAAAGAGTACCTGTCACTGCCTATTACTGTCACATTCCCCCCGATCCCTCCATAAAGAGTACCTGTCACTGCATATTACTGTCACAAGGGATGTTTACATTCCTTCTCACACCAATAAAAGTCATCAGATTTTTTTTTTTTTTTTACAATTATGCTAAAATTAAAAAGTTAAATAAAAGAAATAGGAAAAAAAATAATTTTTAAGCGCCCCATCGCCGTGAGCTCACGCACAAAAGAAAATACAAACGTAAGTCGCGCCCACAAATGAAAACGGCATTCAAACCACACATGTGAGATATCGCCGCGATCGCCAGAGTGAGAGAAATAATTAAATAAAAAGATCTCCTCTGTAACTCTAAACTGGTAACTGCTTAAAATTTCTAAAGTGTCGTCTATGGAGATTTTTATGTACCGTAGTTTGTCACCATTCTGCGGGTGTGCACAATTTTATACCGGAACACGTTAGGTATCTATTTACTCGGCGTGACATCATCTTTTACATTATACAAAAAAATTGGGATAATTTTACTGTTTACTTATTTTTAAACGCGGTGAAATTTATTTTTTTAAAAAAAATGGCGTTGGAAAGACCACTGCGCAAATACCGCGTGACAAAAATATATTGCAACAACCGAAATTTTATTCTCCAGAGTCTTTGCTAAAATATATATATAATGTTTGGGGGTTTTAAGTCATTTTCTAGCTAAAATATTTATTTAACCTGTAAATAATGTGTCAGAAATGGGCTCGGTCCTTAAGGGGTTAAAACATTTCCTGCACTGTGAACATTAACAGGGAAGCTCACCTGTGTGTATTCTCTGATGGCTAAGAAGGTGTCCTTTCTGATTAAAACATTTCCCGCACTCTGAACATGAATAGGGACACTCACCTGTGTGTATTCTCTGATGCGTAAGAAGGTTTCCTTTATGATTAAAGCATTTCCCGCACTCTGAACATGAATAGGGACGCTCACCTGTGTGTATTTTCTGATGCGTAAGAAGGTTTCTTTTATCATTAAAGCATTTCCCGCACTCTGAACATGAATAGGGACGCTCACCTGTGTGTATTCTCTGATGGCTAAGAAGGTTTCCTTTAAGATTAAAGCATTTCCCGCACTGTGAACATGAATAGGGACGCTCACCTGTGTGTGTGCTCTGATGGCTAAGAAGGTGTCCTTTACGATTAAAACATTTCCCGCACTCTGAACATGAATAGGGAAGGTCACCTGTGTGTATTCTCTGATGGCTAAGAAGGCTTACTTTATGATTAAAACATTTCCCGCACTCTGAACATGAATAGGGAAGCTCACCTGTGTGTATTCTCTGATGGCTAAGAAGGCTTCCTTTATGACTAAAGCATTTCCCGCACTCTGAACATGAATAGGGAAGCTCACCTGTGTGTATTCTCTGATGTCTAAGAAGGCTTACTTTCTGATTGAAACATTTCCCGCACTCTGAACATGAATAGGGAAGCTCACCTATGTGTATTCTCTGATGGCTAAGAAGGCTTACTTTATGATTAAAACATTTCCCACACTCTGAACATGAATAGGGACGCTCACCTGTGTGTATTCTCTGATGCGTAAGAAGGTTTCCTTTAATATTAAAGCATTTCCCGCACTCTGAACATGAATAGGGACGCTCACCTGTGTGTAGTCTCTGATGCGTAAGAAGGTTTCTTTTATGATTAAAGCATTTCCCGCACTCTGAACATGAATAGGGACGCTCACCTGTGTGTGTGCTCTGATGGCTAAGAAGGTTTCCTTTAAGATTAAAGCATTTCCCGCACTCTGAACATGAATAGGGACGCTCACCTGTGTGTAGTCTCTGATGCGTAAGAAGGTTTCTTTTATGATTAAAGCATTTCCCGCACTCTGAACATGAATAGGGACGCTCACCTGTGTGTGTGCTCTGATGGCTAAGAAGGTGTCCTTTACGATTAAAACATTTCCCGCACTCTGAACATGAATAGGGACGCTCACCTGTGTGTATTCTCTGATGGATTAGAAGTGTTTTTTTGTGTTTTAAACATTTCCCGCACTCTGAAAATGACAATGAATTCTCTCCTGTATGGTATAAAGAAGATTCCCTGAGATGAGATGGTTTCCCGCACCCGTCGGCACTGTCAGATATTAGAGGACTATGTGAAGTATCAGGAGATTCCAATGATCTCCTCCAATGGTGAGGTCTGTCATGTATATTATGAGGAACGGGATTTACTTCTTGAGAAGATGCCATGTCATTATCTTCTGTAGTCACATCTTCCTCCGATGTCCTTCTATTCCCACCACAGAGTCCGTCTGTCAGAAGACAAGAAAAATTACCAAGAGTTTTCCACACTCATATACACTGCTCAACACTTTATAATCAGAGTATAGCATCAAGTCAGGGAAACTCCTGGGATATTCATCTGCTCAGTCAAGTAGCAGAGGGGGTTGTTAATCAGTTTCAGCAGGACAGGGCCATAGAAGGTCCTTAACCCATCAGCAGGACCGGTATCGGCTCCTTTGTGCAAGGAGGAACAGGATGAGCACTGCCAGAGCCCTACAAAATGACCTCCAGCAGGACACTGGTGTGAATGTCTCTGACCAAACAATCAGAAACCAACTTCATGAGGGTGGCCTGAGGGCCGACGTCCTCTAGTGGTCCCTGTGCTCACTGCCCGCCACTGTGGAGCTGATTTGGCATTTGCCATTGAACACCAGAATTGGCAGCTCCACCACTGGCACCCTGTGCTTTTCACAGATGAGAGCAGGTTCACCCTGAGCACATGTGACAGACGTGAAAGGGTCTGGAGAAGCCGTGGAGAACATTATGCTGCCTGTAACATCGTTCATCATGACCGGTTGGGTGGTGGGTCAGTGATGGTCTGGGGAGGCGTATCCAAGGAGGGACGCACAGACCTCTACAGGCTAGACAATGGCACCCTGACTGCCATTAGGTATTGGGATGAAATCCTTGGACCCATTGTCAGACCCTATGCTGGTGCAGTGGGTCCTGGGTTCCTCCTGGTGCACAACAATGCCCGGCCTCATGTGGTGAGAGTATGCAGCCAGTTCCTGGAGGATGAAGGAATTGATACCATTGAATGACCCCCACACTCACCTGACCTGAATCCAATAGAACATCTCTGGGACATTCTGTTTCGGTCCATCTGATGCCACCAGGTTGCATCTCAGTCTTTTCAGGAGCTCAGTGATGCCCTGGTCCAGATCCGGGAGGAAATACCCCAGGACACCATCCGTCATCTCATTAGGAGCATGCCCCAACATAGTCAGGCATGCATACAAGCACGTGGGGGCCATACACACTACTGAGGACCATTCTGAGGTCCTGCAATGACATTTCACCAAAATGGACTCGCCTGCTACATCATTTTTTCACTTTGATTTTTGGGGTGTCTTTGAATTCAGCCCTCTGTAGGGTGATAATTTTCATTTCCATCAAACGATGTAGCATCCTTTCCTTCCTAACACATTACCCAGTCCATACCAGTATAGATCCTAACACATTACCCAGTCCATACCAGTATAGATCCTAACACATTACCCAGTCCATACCAGTATAGATCCTAACACATTACCCAGTCCATACCAGTATATATCCTAACACATTACCCAGTCCATACCAGTATAGATCCTAATACATTACCCAGTCCATACCAGTATAGATCCTAACACATTACCCAGTCCATACTAGTATAGATCCTAACACATTACCCAGTCCATACCAGTATAGATCCTAACACGTTACCCAGTCCATACCAGTATAGATCCTAACACGTTACCCAGTCCATACCAGTATAGATCCTAACACGTTACCCAGTCCATACCAGTATAGATCCTAACACGTTACCCAGTCCATACCAGTATAGATCCTAACACGTTACCCAGTCCATACCAGTATAGATCCTAACACGTTACCCAGTCCATACCAGTATAGATCCTAACACATTACCCAGTCCATACCAGTATAGATCCTAACACTTTACCCAGTCCATCTCAGTATAGATCCTAACACATTACCCAGTCCATACCAGTATAGATACTAACACATTATCCAGTCCATACCAGCATAGATCCTAACACATTACCCAGTCCATACCAGAATAGATCCTAACTAGTGTTGAGCGAACACGAACTGTATTATTCGTGTTCGTACCGAATAATTGGATTTTTGTTACCCGAACACGGACCCGAAAAATTTACTGTATGTTCGCGTTTAAAATCCGTGTTCGGTCATTTTATTTCCTGTTTTGTATGTAATGGCGTGCTTTTAATGGCGGGCTTTCAACAGCCAATCAACAAGCGTTTAACTGGTGTGCCTTAAGCCATCCTAGCCATGCCTACTAATGTATTAGTAGCTGTGATTGGCCATCTGAAGCATGTGACCAAGTCTTTATAAGTTCAAGAGACCCAGCGCGCCGCGTCATTCTGCTGTAGTATTAGGGAGAGAGCACACATCATACGTGCTGGCTGCTGATTAGGGACAGACAGTGATTCTGTGAAAAATTGTGTCCGAAAAGAATGCAGGGACAGGTCGGAGTGCAGGCAGGGAAAGTTATTAGAGCATTTTAGGGCCTGGCTGGAGATTAGGCAGGGTCAGTCTACATCGATTTTGCTGTGTGGGGGGTGGTGCAGTGAACGATCTTTTTGCCCTCACTTGAGCCCACTGAGGAGGAGGAGGAGGAGGAGAAGGAGGAGGGAGAAAAAAAAATCTATTTTTATCAGTCAGTAGTGTGCAGCGTTCATCAGCTATATTTTACTAAATTACTACAAGTTAAAAGGGATTTTTTTTTTCCCCCTTCATAGCCTGTTTGCTGCAGTGCTGACTCTGAGCTGACTGTGACATAAGACACTGCTGTTTTCACATGTGCTATTGAGTGATTTTAAATTGTATACACTTTTTTCTATTCCACTATTTAATATACACCCTTTTGGGTTAAAAGAAATTAAATTGTGGCATAGTCTGTACTAATCTATTTAAAAATTCCAAACTTAAAGGGAAATTTTTTTTTTCCCTTCATAGCCTGCTGCAGAGCTGACTGTGACATAAAACATAAGACACTGCTGTGTTCACATGTGCTATTGAAAAATCACCAATTTTATATCATATTTTCTATTCCGCTATTCAATCTACACCCTTTGGGGTAAAAAGAATTAAATTGCGGCATAGTCTGTATCGGTACATGTGAGATACACCTTTCCAATTTTTCGGGGCGCATCTTCCACCGCCGAGGATTGCAGGGTGCTTCAGTTTGCCTCCTGCCTGTTCCGAACTCCTCCTACTCCTCATCCTGCCTTTAGGGTACAAAAAATAGTAATCGGGGCCTAGTCTGGGTCTGTACGTGTGAGATAGATACACCTTTTGATATCATATTTTCTATTCCGCTATTCAATCTACACCCTTTGGGGTAAAAAGAATTAAATTACGGCATAGTCTGTATCGGTACATGTGAGATACACCTTTCCAATTTTTTGGGGCGCATCTTCCACCGCCGAGGATTGCAGGGTGCTTCAGTTTGCCTCCTGCCTGTTCCGAACTCCACCTACTCCTCATCCTGCCTTTAGGGTACAAAAAATAGTAATCGGGGCCTAGTCTGGGTCTGTACGTGTGAGATAGATACACCTTTTGATATCATATTTTCTATTCCGCTATTCAATCTACACCCTTTGGGGTAAAAAGAATTAAATTACGGCATAGTCTGTATCGGTACATGTGAGATACACCTTTCCAATTTTTTGGGGCGCATCTTCCACCGCCGAGGATTGCAGGGTACTTCAGTTTGCCTTCTGCCTGTTCCAAACTCCTCCTACTCCTCATCCTGCCTTTAGGGTACAAAAAATAGTAATCGGGGCCTAGTCTGGGTTTGTACGTGTGAGATAGATACACCTTTTGATATCATATTTTCTATTCCGCTATTCAATCTACACCCTTTGGGGTAAAAATAATAAAATTGCAGCATAGTCTGTATCGGTACGTGTGAGATACACCTTTCCAATTTTTGGAGCGCATCTTCCACCGCTGAGGACTGCAGGGTGCTTCAGTTTGCCTCCTGCCTGTTCCGAACTCCTCCTACTCCTCATCCTCATCCTGCCTTTAGGGTACAAAAAATTGTAATCGGGGCCTAGTCTGTGTTTGTACGTGTGAGATATACCGTTTTATACATTTTTTTCTATTCTGCTATTCAATATACACCCTTTAGGGGTGAACAAAAATTAAATTACGGCATAGTCTGTATCGGTACGTGTGAGATACACCTTTTAAATTTGTTTGGCGCATCTCCTTCCACCGCCAAGGATTGCAGGGCGCTTCAGTTTGCCTCCTGTTCCGAACTCCTCCTACTCCTCTTCCTCATCCTCATCCTACCTTTAGGGTACAAAAAATTGTAATCGGGGCCTAGTCTGTGTTTGTACGTGTGAGATCCTTTTTTCTATTCCGCTATTCAATATAAACCCTTTTGGGGTGAAAAAAATTAAATTGCGGCATACTTTGCATATTTGACTGTGAGATACACCTATTGTATTTGTATACTGTTTTTCTATTCCGCTATTTAATAAACACCCTTTTGGGGTAAAAAAAATTAAATTGCGGCATAGTTTGCATATTTGACTGTGAGATACACTCGTGCGATACTGTTGTTGTTTTGTTCCGCTATTCAATAAACACCTTTCTAGGGCAAGATCATAAATTACAGAAATATGAGGAGACCGTCAAATAGGGGCCGTGGCCTGGGTCATGGTGCTGCTGGTAGAGCTCCTGTTGCAAGGAGAGGACGTGGTCGATCTGTGCCAGCTACACGCACAAGTGAAACACCTTTTTCAAGTGTGAGTAGGCAACAGAACCTGCAGCAGTATTTGGTAGGGCATCATGCGCCTCTACAAGTGTTGAGGCCAGAACAAGTAGAGGCGATAGTAGATTGGTTTGCTGCTGACAATGCCTCCAGTTCCTTCACTTTGTCTCCCACCCAGTCTACTGCAGAAAGGTCAGAGTTGGCACCTGCAGCCGAAGTCCAACCATCTTTCACCTCACCCCCTTGCAAATCAGGCAAGCAGTCTGAGCCCCAAGTCATGCAGCAGTCTCTTCTTCTTTTCGATGACTCTGTCAGCAGGGTTTCCCAGGACCTAGTCCTGCCCCAGAAGTGGAAGAGATTGAGTGCAGCGATGCCCAACCACTTATTTCTCAAGATGAGTACATGCAAGGACCATCGCAGCACGTCTCCGATGATGACGAAACGCAGGTGCCAACTGCTGCGGCACTCAGAATTGTGGAGACCGACAAGGAGGGCAGGGGTGAAGACTGGGTGGAAGATGATGTGGAGGACGATGAGGTCCTCGACCCCACATGGAATGAAGGTCATGCAGGTGACCTGAGTAGTTTGGAGGAAGAGGCGGTGGTCGCACAGAGCCACCAGCACAGCAGAAGAGGGAGCAGGGTGCAGAAGCGGAGCGGCCATGCCCTAGACACTACGCCTGCTACTGCCCAACGCAGCAAGGGACCGAGCGCACCAAAGCCAGCTCAAAGGAGTTCTCTAGCGTGGATGTTCTTCAGAAAATGTGCTGATGACAGGACACGAGTGGTTTGCACCCTGTGCAATCAGAGCCTGAAGCGAGGCATAAACCTTCTCAACCTGAGCACAACCTGCATGATCAGGCATCTAAGAGCAAAGCACAAGCTGCAGTGGAGTAGACACCTTCAAAACCATGAAAGGTCTCTTGTTCCTCCTGCTTCCTCTTCTGCTGCAGTCTCGACCTCTTCATCCACCTCTGTAGTGATCCCGGCACCTGCCACCCCCAAACAGACGATCTGTCAGCAACACCACCACCTGGGTCACCAACCATCTCCACAATGTCCCGTGGAAGCGTTCAGCTTTCCATCTCCCAAACACTTCAGAGGAAGAGGAAGTACCCCCCCTACCCACCCGCGGTCCCTGGCCCTGAATGCCAGAATTTCAAAATTCTTGGCCTTTTAAATGCTGTCATTCCGTCTGGTGGAGACGCACAGTTTTAAAAGCCTTATGTCGGTGGCTGTCCCACAGTACGTCGTGCCCAGCCGCCACTTCGTTTCCAGGCAAGCCATCCCTTCCCTGCACAACCAAGTGGGGGAAAAATCAGGTGTGCACTGCGCAACGCCATCTGTGCCAAGGTCCACCTAACTACCGATATGTGGACCAGTAAGCATGGTCAGGGGCGTTATATCTCCCTAACGGCACACTGGGTAAATGCAGTGGCGGATGGGCCTGAGGCGGATAGCAATTTGGCGCATGTCCTTCCACTACCGAGGATTGCAGGGCGCTTCAGTTTGCCTCCTTTTCCTAACTCCTCCTACTCCGCTTCCTCATCCTCTACCGCCTCCTCATCCGGTCAGCGTAACACCTTCACCACCAACTTCAGCACAGCCAGGGGTAAACGACAGCAGGCAGTTTTAAAACTTGCCTGTTTGGGGAAAAAACCACACGCCGCGCAGGAGTTGTGGAGGAGCATGGAACAGCAGACAAATGAGTGGTTTCTGCCAGCGAGCCTCAAGCCCGGCCTGGTGGTGTGCGATAACGAGCGAAATCTCATAGCAGCTCTGGGCCTAGCCGGTTTCACGCACATTCCTTGCCTGGCGCATGTGCTGAATTTGGTGGTGCAGAGGTTCCTTAAAAATTACTCCGATATGTCAGAGCTGCTGCAGAAAGTGCGGGCCGTCTGTGCGCACTTTCTGCGTTCTCACCCTGCTGCTGCTCGCCTGTCAGCGCTGCAGCTTAACTTCGGCCTTCCCGCTCACCACCTCATATGTGACGTGCCCACAAGGTGGAACTCCACATTGCACATGCTGGAAAGACTGTGCGAGCAGCAGCAGGCCATAGTGGAGTTTCAGTTGCAGCACGCACGCGTGAGTCGCTCTGCGGAACAGCACCACTTCACCACCAATAACTGGGCCTCCATGCAAGACCTGTGTGCCTTGTTGCGCTGTTTTGAGTACTCCACCAACATGGCCAGTGCCGATGACGCCGTTGTCAGCTTAACTATCCCACTTCTATGCCTCCTTCAAAAAACGATTCGGGCGATGATGGAAGAGGATGTGGCACAGGATGAGGAGGAGGAGGATGAAGAGGTAACATTTCCAAAGCTTTCAGGACAGTCATTCACAAGTGGCTCCGAGGGTGGGTTCCTGCACACACAAACACAATTGTCCAGCAGGGGCACAGTTCTGAAGGATGAGGAGGATGAGGAGGAGAAGATTGAGGAGGAGATGGAACCATGTTCACAGCAGGGTGGCACCCAGGCCAGCTCATGGCCATCACTGGTGCGTGGCTGGGGGGATACAGAGGACACGGACGATACACCTCCCACAGAGGACAGCCTTTCGTTGCCTCTGGGCAGCCTGGCACACATGAGCGATTACATGCTGCAGTGTCTCCACAAGGACCGCCGAGTTGCCCACATTCTAACTTGTGCTGATTACTGGGTGGCCACGCTGCTGGATCCCCGTTACAAGGACAACGTACCGTCCTTAATTCACTCACTGGAGCGTGATCGCAAGATGCGCGAGTACAAGCGCACGCTGGTAGACGCGATGCTGCTGGCATTCCCACCTGACAGCGGGGCCACAGTGGAAGCACAAGGCCAAGGCAGAGGAGGAGGAGGAAGAGGTCGCCAATGCAACCAGGGCACCGCCAGCACCTCAGAAGGCAGGGTTAGCATGGCCGAAATGTGGAAAAGCTTTGTCAGCACGCCACAACAAACAGCAACACCAGCAGCTCATATGGAACGTCTTAGCAGGAGGCAGCATTTCACCAACATGGTGGAGCAGTATGTGTGCACACGCCTACATGTAGTGAATGACGGGTCTGCCCCCTTCAACTTCTGGGTCTCCAAATTGGGCACATGGCCTGAGCTTGCCCTTTACGCCTTGGAGGTGCTGGCGTGCCCTGCAGCCAGTGTATTATCTGAACGTGTATTTAGCACGGCTGGGGGCGTTATCACAGACAAACGCAGCCGCCTGTCCAGACACAATGTGGACAAGCTCATGTTCATTTAAATGAACCAGGCATGGATCCCACGGGACTTTTCCGTACCTTGTGCAGAATAGAGATGGATACCGACCTTACCCAGCCATTGTTATATTTTTGATCTTTCTCACTCTTTTGGGGTGTACCCTAATTTAAAATGACTGAAAAAAAGCAGTGTTGGCTACCTCGTCCTCCTCCACCGCCGCTTCCACCTACACCGCCACATCCACCACCACCTCAACCTCCCTCCTACTCCATATGGGCCTCGTCCTTCACAGATGAAGAAAATTGTTTTATTTTTCAGTTTTTTTTGTTGTTTTAAGTTATTTCCCTATCCACATTTGTTTGCAGAGCACTTGCCATGCTCTTAACTACGTTTTGCTGCCATTTGCAGCACTCTAGCCCTTCCCATTGGTGTTTTAGAGCCATTTTAGTGCCTGAAAGTTCAGGTCCCCATTGACTTCCATGGGGTACGGTGTCCGAGTAAAGTTCGGAAAAAGTCCGGGACACGGACCCGGACTTTTTTTTCAAGTTCGGCCGAACCCGCCAAACAAGGACATCCAGGTGTCCGCTCAACTCTAATCCTAATGCATTACCCAGTCCATAACAGTATAGATCCTAACACATTACCCAGTCCATACCAGTATAAATCCTAGCACATTAGCCAGTCCATACCAGTATAGATCCTAAAGCATTACCCAGTCCATACCAGTATGGATCATAACGCATTACCCAGTCCATACCAGTATAGATCATAACGCATTACCCAGTACATACCAGTATCTAGGTCCTGAGTCTACGGAAGCAGCTGGCAACACTGAGAAGAATCTCCATACTGAAGCAGAGCTGGGAACGTCCCCCTTAGGTACAGACAGGGGCCAGCACAGAGGAGGGCGGAGATACAAGGGTGCAGGCATCAGAGCAGAGTAGTTGGGTGACAGTTAGGAAGGGTAGAAGAGAACAAGGCACTTGTCATACTCTCACCACATGAGGACGGGCATTGTCGAGCACCTGGGCTGGATCACTCCAAAAATACGCCCTGTTGCATGATGTTGGGGAAACCAGTCAGGGACCAGCATTGCTGGAGCAGAGTGACGCCCAGGGCCGGACTGGGAATACAATTCAGCCCTGAAAATAATTTCATACCAGCCCCATAGCATTATTATACCAGACTAACAGCATAACGCCATTATTTTCATGTTCATAATAGGGAAAACCATGAGTTTTAAAGCACATTTGAAGAGTGTATTATATATATATATACAGTGGGTACGGAAAGTATTCAGACCCCCTTAAATTTTTCACTCTTTGTTATATTGCAGCCATTTGCTAAAATCATTTAAGTTCATTCTTCTTCCTCATGAATGTACACATAGCACCCCATACTGACAGAAAAACACAGAATTGTTGACATTGTTGCAGATTTATTAAAAAAGAAAAACTGAAATATCACATGGTCCTAAGTATTCAGACCCTTTGCTGTGACACTCATATATTTAACTCAGGTGCTTTCCACTTCTTCTGATCATCCTTGAGATGGTTCTACACCTTCATTTGAGTCCAGCTGTGTTTGATTATACTGATTGGACTTGATTAGGAAAGCCACACACCTGTCTATATAAGACCTTCCAGATCACAATGCATGTCAGAGCAAATGAGAATCATGAGGTCAAAGGAACTGCCTGAAGAGCTCAGAGACAGAATTGTGGCATGGCACAGATCTGGCCAAGGTTACAAAAAGATTTCTGCTGCACTTAAGGTTCCTAAGAGCACAGTGGCCTCCATAATCCTCAAATGGAAGACGTTTGGGATGACCAGAACCCTTCCTAGAGCTGGCCCTCCGGCCAAACTGAGCTATCGGGGGAGAAGAGCCTTGGTGAGAGAGGTAAAGAAGAACCCAAAGATCACTGTGGCTGAGCTCCAGAGATGCAGTCAGGAGATGGGAGAAAGTTGCAGAAAGTCAACCATCACTGCAGCCCTCCACCAGTCGGGGCTTTATGGCAGAGTGGCCCGACGGAAGCCTCTCCTCAGTGTAAGACACATGAAAGCCCGCAGGAGTTTGCTAAAAAACACCTGAAGGACTCCAAGATGGTGAGAAATAAGATTCTCTGGTCTGATGAGACCAAAATAGAACTTTTTGGCCTTAATTCTAAGCGGTATGTATGGAGAAAACCAGGCACTGCTCATCACCTGTCCAATACAGTCCCAACAGTGAAGCATTGTGGTGGCAGCATCATGCTGTGGGGGTGTTTTTCAGTTGCAGGGACAGGACGACTGGTTGCAATCGAGGGAAAGATGAATGCAGCCAAGTACAGGGATATCCTGGACAAAAACCTTCTCCAGAGTGCTCTGGACCTCAGACTGGGCCGAAGGTTTACCTTCCAACAAGACAATGACCCTAAGCACACAGCTAAAATAACAAAGGAGTGGCTTCACAACAACTCCGTGACTGTTCTTGAATGGCCCAGCCAGAGCCCTGACTTAAACCCAATTGAGCATCTCTGGAGAGACCTAAAAATGGCTGTCCACCAACGTTTACCATCCAACCTGACAGAACTGGAGAGGATCTGCAAGGAGGAATGGCAGAGGATCCCCAAATCCAGGTGTGAAAGACTTGTTGCATCTTTCCCAAAAAGACTCCTGGCTGTATTAGATCAAAAGGGGGCTTCTACTAAATACTGAGCAAAGGGTCTGAATACTTAGGACCATGTGATATTTTAGTTTTTCTTTTTTAATAAATCTGCAACAATGTCAACAATTCTGTGTTTTTCTGTCAGTATGGGGTGCTATGTGTACATTCATGAGGAAGAAGAATGAACTTAAATGATTTTAGCAAATGGCTGCAATATAACAAAGAGTGAAAAATTTAAGGGGGTCTGAATACTTTCCGTACCCACTGTATATATATATATATATATATATATATATAGATAGATAGATAGATAGATAGATAGATAGATAGATAGATAGATAGATAGATAGATAGATAGATAGATAGATAGATAGATAGATAGATAGATAGATATAGATAAGACAGATATAAAAGCCCATAGGACTTTATATATATATATAAGAGCAAACTCCTTTCCAGGCTCCCTCTCTGAGACTGCAGACACGATAAAAGACAAGAGATGGTCAGAGGCTGCGGACAAGTTAAAGTTACAGGAGATGGTCAGAGGTTGCGGACATGGTACAGGAGATGTCATGGGCTGCGCACATGGTACAGGAAATGTCATGGGCTGCGCACATGGTACAGGAGATATCATGGGCTGCAGACATGGTACAGGAGATGTCATGGGCTGCGGACATGGTACAGGAGATGTCATGGTCTGCGGACATGGTACAGGAGATGTCATGGGCTGTGCACATGGTACAGGAGATATCATGGGCTGCAGACATGGTACAAGAGATGTCATGGGCTGCGGACATGGTACAGGAGATGTCATGGTCTGCGGACATGGTACAGGAGATGTCATGGGCTGCAGACATGGTACAGGAGATGCCATGGGCTGCGGACATGGTACAGGAGATGTCATGGGCTGCAGACATGGTACAGGAGATGCCATGGGCTGCGGACATGGTACAGGAGATGTCATGGGCTGCGCACATGGTACAGGAGATGTCATGGGCTGCGCACATGGTACAGGAGATGTCATGGGCTGCGCACATGGTACAGGAGATGTCATGGGCTGTGGACATTGTACAGGAGATGTCATGGGCTGCGCACATGGTACAGGAGATGTCATAGGCTGCGGAAATGGTACAGGAGATATCATGGGCTGCAGACATGGTACAGGAGATGTCATGGGCTGCGGACATGGTACAGGAGATGTCATGGGCTGCGGACATGGTACAGGAGATGTCATGGGCTGCGGACATGGTACAGGAGAGGTCATGGGCTGCAGACATGGTACAGGAGATGTCATGGGCTGCGCACATGGTACAGGAGATGTCATGGGTTGCACACATGGTACAGGAGATGTCATGGGCTGCAGACATGGTACAGGAGATGTCATGGGCTGCAGACATGGTACAGGAGATGTCATGGGCTGCGGACATGGTACAGGAGAGGTCATGGGCTGCAGACATTGTAGAGGAGATGTCATGGGCTGCGCACATGGTACAGGAGATGTCATGGGCTTCGCACATGGTACAGGAGATGTCATAGGCTGCAGACATGGTACAGGAGATGTCATGGGCTGCAGACATGGTATAGGAGATGTCATGGGCTGCGGACATGGTACAGGAGATGTCATAGGCTTCAGACATGGTACAGGAGATGTCATGGGCTGCGCACATGGTACAGGAGATGTCATGGGCTGCGGACATTGTACAGGAGGGGGTCAGAGGCTGCGTACATGGTACAGGAGATATCATGGGCTGTGCACAAGGTACAGGAGATGGCATGGGCTGTGCACATGGTTGTAATGTTCTGGTACCTATGGTACCCTTATTCTATAATTTCTCCTTACCAAATTGCGTCCCATCTTCTTATACATGAGAAGCATACACCTTTAAGAGCGATGACATCATTGCCGAGCGCCGCTATGAGCGGCTACTTCAATCGCCGGCTTGCTCTCACTCATCGCTCGTTCAAACCCACATGTTCACCCCATCTTCTACTGTGAAGTCGGAGCTGCTGACCTTCCCTCTTGCTGAACTGACGCCGGAACCTTGTCGCTGATCCGTATCTCGCTACGGGATCATCTCTTGTTCTCTGGACATTAGTGCTACTAACTATCTAAGTGATAAGTACCCCACAGGGGATTCCTTACTAACCGATCTCCTACTGTCATCTGCTAGTATTACCTGGACTATCTATCTATCTATTCCATACCATCTGCATAGATTGCTAGCTCTTGGGACTACCTTGAACTATCCTTGCACTAGGTTACTCTGTCTAAGTATACTCCATCTGTGTCCTCTTACCATCTGCACTATACTAGACATCAGAACCTATCTGCATTACCATCATCTGCAACTCTCCTATACTACTCCTAGTAATCACCCTACAAACCTGTCTCTCATCTATACAATCTCATATGTTCTGTCCCTCCATTAAACATCTGATTGAGTATATGTATATTGCATAAACAGGCTGTACACCGTGATGAAGTCCTGAGAGTTGGATAGGTTTATTCAACATTATCTCTGCAAGACTGCTGAGTGTGATAATTCTGCAGCTGAAAATCCATCTATTAACAAAAACGCATGAACGTTACACATTGAACGAGCCTTAAAAAAAAAATATGGATTCAGCAGAATTACCCACTCATGTACGTCAGTTAAAACAGCAAGTAGATGCATTGATCCTTGCTCTTGCAGAGGTACAAAACGAAAATCAGACCTTGAGACAGCAGGTTGGCCGTCTCACACAGCTTACTGCTACTCAGCCCCGTGAGCCTAAGATAAACCCTCCTATAGTGTTTTCTGGTGATCGGTGCAAGTTTCGTGAATTTAAAAACGCATGTCGTTTACTTTTTCTGTTAAAACCTTTAACCTACACTACTGAGCAAATTAAAGTTTGCACCACCATCTCTTATTTAACGGGTGAACCCCGGGCCTGGGCAGACGCCCTCTTTGAAAAGGATGATCCACTCCTTAATTCTTACCCTCTATTTCTAGCACAACTCGCTAGCTTATATGAAGACCCCAATAAGCAAAGTACCGCTGATACCCAGTTACGGGCCTTGAAACAAGGAAGGAGACCCGCTGAAGATTTCGTGGCAAATTTTAAAAGATGGTCACCTGATTCAGGGTGGAACGACACATCTTTGAAAACGCAGTTTAGACTCGGCCTGTCTGAGGCCGTTAAAGACGAGCTCGCCCGAGCGGATTTACCTGGCACTCTAGAAGGACTGATACAGACCAGTATCAATATTGACAGACGACTACGAGAAAGAAAGGCTGAGAAGATGGGCTCACCATTTTCCAGCCCTTCCCAGACGTTGCCTGTTGACCCTACTCCTATGGAGGTAGGAATGAGACGCCCACCTTTGACCCTTCCTGAACGTGCCAGAAGGAAGACCGAACATCTTTGCATGTACTGCGCATCCCCGAATCATTTGATAAACGGCTGTCCCCTTGTCCGCAGGAAGGAGGGTGAGTGTACAAATGTCCTGTTAGGCGGACTCACAACTTCCTTTTCTAATCCTTACCTTTTTGTTCATTTAACATTGCAGTGGGACCAAACTAGGATCACCACCCAGGCCATGATCGACACAGGATCTTGTGGAAACTACATTGACATTTGTTTTGTCTCCCTTAATAAAATACCTATTGTTTCTAAACCCAAACCTGTTTCCGTTTTATTAACGGCACCCCCCTATCCTCTGGTCCTATCACCAGTCAGACACAGGCACTCCTTGTAACTGCTGAAGAGTGTCATGTGGAGACAACCACCTTTGATGTGTTAACATCACCACATTTCCCAATCATTTTGGGACTCCCCTGGTTACACTTACATCAACCAATTATCAATTGGAAAACGAGAACGCTAGCCTTCTCTTCTCACTATTGTGAAACAAAGTGTAATCTTCCCACACATAATAGGATCCTGTCAGTAGTGTCGGATGACATTATACCCAAGTGTTATCAGGACTTATCGGAGGTTTTCCTGGAAAAAAACGCTCAAATGCTACCTTCTCATAGGGACTATGATTGTTGCATCGATCTAATCCCTAATAGCAAGTTGCCCTTCGGACATGTTTATCCTCTCTCACAGGATGAACTCTCTCATCTTAAGGAGTACCTGGATGAGAACCTAGCAAAAGGATTCATCCGACCTTCTACTTCCTCAACTGCTGCTGGACTCTTCTTTGTCCGCAATAAGGATTCTAGCCTTAGGCCTATCATTGATTTCAGACAATTAAATGCCATTACAATAAAGGATCGTTATCCTTTGCCTCTTATTCCTGAACTTATCGAACAGGTGCGTGGAGCTTCTCTTTTCTCAAAATTAGATCTAAAAGGGGCATACAATTTAATTCGAATCCGTAAAGGTGATGAATGGAAGACGGCATTCAGAACCAGATACGGACTGTTTGAGTACCTTGTAATGCCTTTCGGGCTATGTAATGCTCCCGCAGCCTTCCAACGGTTTATAAATGAGATATTCAGAGACTTGCTTGATGTTTGTGTTGTAGTATATTTGGACGATATACTTATCTATTCTCATTCCTTATCTGAGCACATAAAACATGTGAGACTTGTGTTATCAAGACTACTTGCACATAGCTTATATGTTAAATCAAAAAAATGTTTGTTCCATAAGGAGGAGGTACTATTCCTAGGATATATTATATCAAAAAATGGAATCAAAATGGACATGAGCAAAATATCCTGCATTCTAGAGTGGCCTGTGCCAACCACTCGCAAAGCATTGCAAAGGTTCCTAGGATTTTCCAACTATTATAGGAAATTCATTAAAAACTTTTCTGCGATTGTAAAACCCCTCACACAACTTACAAGCACGAAGAAACCATTTAACTGGTCAAAAGAAGCAGATAAAGCGTTCTGTCTACTGAAATCAACCTTCACTACTGCCCCCATACTATGCCATCCAGACCCATCCCTTCAATACATCTTGGAGGTAGATGCGTCAAATATGGCAGTAGGAGCAGTTCTCTCACAACGACCAACAAACACCTCACCTCTTTACCCAGTTGCTTTCTTCTCAAAGTCATTAAGCAGCCCCGAGGTGAACTACCCAGTAGGAGAGAAGGAGCTATTAGCCATAAAACTGGCATTGGAGAATTGGCGACATCTACTTGAGGGCACTCAATTGCCAATTCTGATATATACCGATCACAAAAACCTTCAATACCTTCAGACTAATAGAACTCTTTCCCACCGACAGGTTCGGTGGTCGTTATTCTTTCTGAGATTTAATTTTTTAGTGACTTATACACCCGCAGACAAAAATAAAAAAGCGGATGCACTTTCACGACTAACCGAGAAGGATTCTATCGAAGTTCCCTCAGTTCCTATATTACCACTTGAACGTATTATCGGTGTCATTCGTTCCCTAAAGGAAGAAATTTTGCACAGCATAGGACTAGACTCACCTCCACCACAACTAACTACCGACGCAGAAGGCTTTCTCTATTACAATGATAAATTATACATACCCCCTACTAAGCGAACCAAGATCTTGGAATTGTCGCATGACGTACTTATGGCAGGACATATGGGTATGACTAAAACCTTAAATCTGCTTACTAGGCAGTTTTGGTGGCCAGACATGAAGACAACTGTAAAAAAGTTTGTTTCATCTTGTGATATCTGTGCAAGGTCTAAAATCGACAACACGAAACCATCGGGGCTACTTTGTAGTTTACCGATACCCCAGGTTCCGTGGGAAGTGGTATCCTTAGATTTCATAGTGGAATTACCACCTTCCAAAGGATTCAACACCATCTTGGTATCAGTGGACCACCTGACCAAGATGGCACATTTTACTCCTATTCGAAAACTACCTTCATCCAAACAAACAGCGGAATTACTTGTGAAACATGTCTTTAAGTTACATGGTATTCCAAAAACACTGCTGTCTGACCGTGGTTCACAATTTATCTCAAAGTTTTGGTTAGCTCTATGTCAGATACTAAGAATAGAGCGTAAACTTACTTCTGGATACCACCCCCAAACCAACGGACAGACAGAAAGAGTTAACCAGTGCATTGAACAGTATCTGCGTTGCTATACTTCGTATATACAGGACGATTGGGCAGATCTCCTCCCACTGGCGGAGTTCGCCTATAACAACGCGACTCATAGCACTACTAAACAAAGTCCATTTTACCTAAATTACGGGTTTCATCCCACACTCCTTCCACCACGTATCTTGCCATCCAGTAATCCAGTGGCGTCTGATTATCTTGCCCAGATAAAGGATTCTCTGGGATTACTCAACAATACTATATCACATGCTCATAGCCAACAAAAGAGGTACTACGACCTTCGTAGGAAACCCTCTCCCCAATATACCATCGGGGATCTTGTTTGGCTTTCTGCAAAAAATCTGAGATTAAAAATCCCTAGTAAAAAACTTGGACCGCTATTTCTGGGACCTTTCCCAATAGAGAAGCTTATTGGAAAAGCTGCAGTGCAACTCACATTGCCAGCAGACCTAAAGATACACCCTATCTTCCACGTGTCTCTACTGAAGCCCCATGTTCCTAACCAAGGAATAAGGCCTACTATCTCACCTCCACCTCCTGTACAAGTGGAAGGTGGGGAGGAATTTGAGATAAAAGAAATTTTGGATTCCCGTTTTAATAGAAGAAGACTCCAGTATCTTGTACGATGGAAGAACTATGGGCCCCAAGATGACACCTGGCTGGATACCTCCGATATACATGCCCCTAGGCTAATTCGCAATTTCCACTCGAAATATCCAGAAAAACCAGCTCTAGAGGCCTTCCGGAGCCGGCCTTAAGGGGGGGGGTACTGTAATGTTCTGGTACCTATGGTACCCTTATTCTATAATTTCTCCTTACCAAATTGCGTCCCATCTTCTTATACATGAGACGCATACACCTTTAAGAGCGATGACATCATTGCCGAGCGCCGCTTTGAGCGGCTACTTCAATCGCCGGCTTGCTCTCACTCATCGCTCGTTCAAACCCATATGTTCACCGCATCTTCTCCTGTGAAGTCGGAGCTGCTGACCTTCCCTCTTGCTGAACTGACGCCGGAACCTTGTCGCTGATCCGTATCTCGCTACGGGATCATCTCTTGTTCTCTGGACATTAGTGCTACTAACTATCTAAGTGATAAGTACCCCACAGGGGATTCCTTACTAACCGATCTCCTACTGTCATCTGCTAGTATTACCTGGACTATCTATCTATCTATTCCATACCATCTGCATAGATTGCTAGCTCTTGGGACTACCTTGAACTATCCTTGCACTAGGTTACTCTGTCTAAGTATACTCCATCTGTGTCCTCTTACCATCTGCACTATACTAGACATCAGAACCTATCTGCATTACCATCATCTGCAACTCTCCTATACTACTCCTAGTAATCACCCTACAAACCTGTCTCTCATCTATACAATCTCATATGTTCTGTCCCTCCATTAAACATCTGATTGAGTATATGTATATTGCATAAACAGGCTGTACACCGTGATGAAGTCCTGAGAGTTGGATAGGTTTATTCAACATTATCTCTGCAAGACTGCTGAGTGTGATAATTCTGCAGCTGAAAATCCATCCATTAACAAAAACGCATGAACGTTACAATGGTACAGGAGATGTCATGGGCTGCGGACATGGTACAGGAGATGTCATGGGCTGCGGACATGGTACAGGAGATGTCATGGGCTGTGGACATGGTACAGGAGATGTCATGGGCTGCGGAAATGGTACAGGAGATGTCATGGGCTGCGGACATGGTACAGGAGAGGTCATGGGCCGCAGACATGGTAGACGAGATGTCATGGGCTGTGCACATGGTACAGGAGATGTCATGGGCTTCGCACATGGTACAGGAGATGTCATAGGCTGCAGACATGGTACAGGAGATGTCAAAGGCTGCAGACATGGTACAGGAGATGTCATGGGCTGCAGACATGGTATAGGAGATGTCATGGTGTCAGGGATACAGCCGTACTGGCATTTCTGCCAGTACAAGTCATGGACGCTCCTGGCTCAATCGACACAGCCCTCTGCTGGCCCGTCAGGGATACAGCCGTACTGGCATTTCTGCCAGTACAAGTCATGGACGCTCCTGGCTCAATCGACACAGCCCTCTGCTGGCCCGTCAGGGAAATGGCCGTAGGAGAACTGGCAACATTGCCAGTAATAGCAATGGTCGTTCCAGCCTCAATTGACACTGCCCTCTGCTGGCCTATAAAAAGGTGGCCATAGGAGCAGACTCATTGCTGGATTATCTCTCAGCTTCCTGTGTTCTTGTGCTTCCTGTTTCCTGTTTGGACTTCCTGTTGTAACCCGGCTTGTTTCTGAACCATCTGATCTCCTCCTGGTGTTTGACCCTCGGCTTGCCTCTCTGACTTTGCTCTTGCTACTACCTGCCTGTTTCCCCAGTGTATGACCCCGGCTTGCTTCAGGACTCTGTTTCTGCCTGCTCACCTGTGTATGACCCCGGCTCGTCCCTGCTCTGCTACTTACCTTGCTCTTGGACTGATCACCGGTGTTTGACCCATGGCCTGGCTTTTACTACTCCTCTAGTTGCCTGCCTTACCCAGAGTTCCTGAAATCATCTGGTGTTCACCACAGGCGACCTGTGCTACTTGGGATGCTTCACCTCCTGTACCACTTCCAGGGGTGACTCGCACTGAGCTGCAAGGGAAGCCGTCTCTGCACTTTGGCCTCCATCCAGATGTGACAGTATAATCCAGCCATGTCTGAGGCCGACAGAGGTGCTTCCCCGCTCGAGTCTCTATGTCAACAAGTCGCCACCCTGACCCAAGCAGTCCAGAAGCTTCAAGATGGCTACTTCCAGTTAGAAGGACATCTGCAGCATTTAACAACTTCTCCTTCTCCTGCTGATCCCAGCCAGCTCTCTGCCAGCTTCGCTTCTGCCTCCTCACATCAAGAGCACCCCAGTTCTCCACATTTTGCAATGGCACCTCCACCAGAGCCACGGGTGCCAACACCTGAACGTTTTCACGGAGAACAAAAGAAATTCAGGTCCTTTAAAAATGCCTGCCTGCTGTACTTGGTCCTCCAGCCTAGGACCTTTTCCTCCGAAACTGTGAAAGTGGGGTTCATAATCTCCCTACTATCTGAGGAACCCCAAACTTGTGCCCATAACCTTCTGGAACAAAAGAGTCCCACTCTAAATTCGGTGAACTCCTTCTTTGAGGCTATGGCTCAGCTTTATCAGCGTGCCGCTACTGCTGAATCAGCCTTGCATGCTTTACAACAGGGGAAACGACCAGCAGAGGACTATACTCTTGACTTTCGCAGGTGGGCCGCAGACACTGATTGGAATGAGGCAGCTCTCAAATATCAATACCGCCATGGACTGTCCGAAATCCTCAAGGATGAACTGGCTCATGTCGATACCCCTGCTTCTCTCGAGGGTCTTATTCAACTAGCCATTCAATTGGACAGACGTCTGAGAGAACGACGTTCCGAACATTACCAAGGCTCCCGCCCCACCTGGGTATTGCCTAAGGTTCCATCAGCTACTGCACCTCCTACTGGGTCACCTGCTACCTTGAGCATGGATGGGGAACCCATGCAGATCGGCTTGATTCGCTCCTCTTTGACTCCTGAGGAAAGACAATGCCACCGGCAGGCCAACCTCTGCCTCTACTGTGGGGGGACCGGCCATTTCCTGCGCAACTGCCCTGTAAGACCCAGTAAGTCTTACCTACAAAGTTCTCCGTACTGTCAAGTCTCTGAGCCTGCCTCCTCTCACCTTGTTCTCCCTGTCTCCCTACAGGTGGCAGAAGGGAAGGTTCGGCTCCTGGCGATCATTGATTCCGGGGCGTGCAGCTGTTTCATGGACTTTGCTTTGGCTAAGAAACTGGGTATCTCTTTGCAGCCGAGGAAACAAAGACTTGAGGTCCACTTAGCCGATGGTTCCCTGCCCAGCTCCGGTCCAGTTACCCGGGAGACCTGTTCTGTTCTAACTACATCGGACTCTGGCCATCAAGAGTTTGTTCGTTTCAATGTAATATCTTCACCCATGTTCCCCATCATCCTAGGACTCCCTTGGCTGCAGGCCCACAACCCTCAGATTAATTGGGTCAAGAAGGAGATCCTCTTCACTTCTGAGTACTGCCAGAATCACTGCCTCCCTCCCGGGCCTCATAGTTCTTCTACCTGCTTGGCAGTTCAATCAGGAACCGACCCCCTTTCCAGCATCCCTGCAGCCTATCGGGAGTTCATGGACGTTTTTGATAAAAAGAAAGCCGAGGTCCTTCCCCCTCACCGCTCCTACGATTGTCCCATTGAATTACTCCCTGGAGCTGAGATCCCGTTTGGGAGGATATTCCCTTTATCCGAGAACGAACTTGAAGTCCTCAGAGTCTACATCAATGAGAACTTGGAGAAGGGGTTCCTCCTCTTCTCCTGCTGGGGCTGGCATATTTTTTGTGGAGGAAAAAGATGGCTCTTTAAGACCCTGTGTGGACTACCGAGAACTCAACAAGATTACCGTTAAGAACCGGTACCCTCTTCCCCTTATTCCTGAACTTGTTCAGTGTTTCCGGTGTGCCTGAATTTTCACAAAACTTGATCTCCGAGGAGCCTATAACTTAGTCCGTATCCGAGAAGGGGATGAGTGGAAGACAGCGTTCAGAACTCGATTTGGCCACTTCGAGTACTTGGTCATGCCTTTTGGGCTGTGCAACGCTCCAGCGACTTTTCAACATCTCGTGAACGTCATCTTCTGAGAATTCCTGGACAACTTTCTGATAGTTTATCTAGATGACATCCTCATCTTTTCTGCCACCCTGGAGCTCCATCGGGCTCATGTTAAAAGAGTGCTTGCCACCCTGAGGAAGTATGGACTCTATGTAAAGGCAGAAAAGTGCGACTTTGAGAAGGATTCCATTCAGTTTTTAGGACTGATTATCTCCACCAATGGAATCTCCATGGATCCTCAGAAAGTAAAATCTATTTTAGATTGGCCAGCCCCTTCCGACAAAAAAGGTGTCCAACGGTTTGTAGGCTTTGCCAATTTTTACAGAAGGTTCATGAAAGGTTTCTCCACGATCATCTCACCCATCACCCAGCTGACCCGCCAGCAGGTTCGCTTCCGCTGGTCACCGGAGGCCCAAGCAGCATTTGACGAACTAAAAAGACTATTTATCTCGGCACCTATCCTTCAGCACCCGGATCCGGCTCTGCCCTATATATTAGATGTTGACGCTTCAGAAATTGCTACTGGGGCAATCCTGTCCCAACGTCAAGGCCCGAAGGCGCTTCTTCACCCCGTGGCCTTTTCCTCCCGGAAAATGACTCCTCCACAGAGGAACTATGATGTAGGTGATCGTGAACTTTTGGCTATAAAATGTGCCTTAGAGGAGTGGAGATATCTGCTGGAAGGGGCCGCCCATCCCATCATGATTTTCACTGACCACAGGAACTTAGAATACCTAAGAACAGCTAAACGTCTAAGACCTCGACAAACCTGGTGGGCTCTGTTCTTTTCAAGGTTCAACTTCCACATCACCTACAGGCCCGGGTCTAAGAATGGAAAAGCAGATGCTCTTTCTCGGATGTTTCCTGACAACCCAGAGATGGTTGAACCCAATACCATTCTCTCTGCTCAAAATTTTTTTTTGCTTATCCAGCCTGACCTGAAGACTGCAATTAAGAAGACCTCTGCTCAGAGTACAGAACCAGTAACTCCCCCCTTAAGCAGATGAGATGGATTCTTGTGGCATCAAGACAAAATTTTTGTTCCCCCTCAAGTAAGACTTCAGGTCTTAAAAAGCTTTCATGACCACAAGCTTGCCGGTCACTTCGGGGTACGGAAGACCCTCGAACTGGTCCAACGCCTCTTCTGGTGGCCCAGCCTGAATCAGGACTGCAAGGCTTATGTTGGTTCCTGTGTCACTTGCCAACGTAGCAAGGGGTCCAAAACCAAGTCTTGGGGCCTACTGAGACCTCTACCCATTCCTGAACAACCCTGGAAGAAGCTCTCTATGGACTTCATCGTGGATCTCCCACCCTCAGAAGGGTTCACCACTATTCTGGTGGTAGTTGACCGTCTTTCAAAGATGGCCCACTTTTTACCCATGATCGGTACACCCTCTGCTCTAGATACTGCCAACGTGTTCATTAGAGAGATACTTAGGTTACATGGGCTTCCGGACAATATCATATCAAACAGAGGTGTACAATTCACCTCTAGATTCTGGAGAGAGCTATGTAAATCCTTATCCATTGAAATAAGTCTGTCATCTGCTTACCATTCACAGAGTAATGGGCAAACCGAAAGAACGAACCAAACTTTGGAGCAATATCTACGATGTTTTTGCACAGGTTCCCAGGATAATTGGGTTTCTCTCCTTCCTTGCGCAGATTTGCGTACAACAATTCTCTACACTCAGCAACCAATCAAACCCCGTTCTGGGCAAATTACGGGTTCCATCCCTCTTTCTTGCCTAACGTCATTCCTGAAACATCAGTCCCTGCAGTCCAGGATCGAGTAAGTTCCATCCAGGCCAACTACCAGTTACTGCAGGAGGCCATACTCAAGCCCCAAAAGGACTATAAAAGATTCTATGATCTGAAGAGGAAAGGAAATCCTGATTACAAGATTGGAGATAAGGTATGGCTTTCTTCTATGAATTTGAAACTGTCTTGTCCTTCTAGGAAACTTGGGCCCAGATTTATCGGCCCTTTTGAAATCAAGAGGGTGATTAATCCAGTGGCTTTTGAACTGGCTCTGCCCAGTTCCTGCAAGATCCACCCAGTGTTCCATACCTCTCTACTTAAACCAGTTGTACAGAGCCCGTTCCCTGGAAGAGAGGAGCTACCTCCACCGCCGGTTTCAGTGGAAGATGAAACTGAGTTTGAGGTCGAATCCATCTTGGATTGCAGGAAAAGGGGTAGACAGACTCAGTACTTAATTAAGTGGAAGGGGTATCCCCCTGAAGATAATTCATGGGAACCCATGAACAATATACATGCCCCAAGGCTTATCCGAGAATTCCATTGAAGGTTTCCTGAAAGTCGGGCCCATCTGGGCATCCGGAGGCTTCCCCTCTGGGGGGGGGGGGCACTGTCACGGATACAGCCGTACTGGCATTTCTGCCAGTACAAGTCATGGACGCTCCTGGCTCAATCGACACAGCCCTCTGCTGGCCCATCAGGGAAATGGCCGTAGGAGAACTGGCAACATTGCCAGTAATAGCAATGGTCGTTCCAGCCTCAATTGACACTGCCCTCTGCTGGCCTTTAAAAGGTGGCCATAGGAGCAGACTCATTGCTGGTGTTCCGTGAAAAAACCATACCCGTGAGAAAACCATACCCTCGTCACTTCCGGGGGACCTACGTAGGGTATGGATTTCTCACGGTACTTAAACTTGCGGCGGTTACATTAAAACAGCTCCTCTGCATCATGGCTCATGTCCGCTCCTTCCCCTGTCACTTCCCTGATCTCGGGTGTGACGAGACCCTTGCTCGCTCTGTCCGCTCTCCCGACACTCCTCTGTTTCTAGTAAGTCAGCTTGCAGATCGCAACGTCTGATGGTTCGGTCAACCAAGGATCCGGGATCTGAACTACAGCTATGTGCCGTTCGGAATCCATTAGAACAAACACCAGGCAAGGCTGTATGTAAGTTCAAACAGGAAGACAATTTATTGGAAGAACACAGCACACTTTTATACAGAATTTGGAACATCCTGCCCCCAACAATCGCTTTCCTATTGGTCAATTGTAAAGTACCTGCAGTTCCCATTCAGGTCCTCTCCAGACATGCAAATGAGGGCTCGAAAATGAGTCAGTAGTGATTGGTCAGATAGCTTGACCAAGAAATGAAAATGAGGACTTGAAAATGAGTCAGTAGTGATTGGTCAGATAGCTTGACTAGGAAATGCAAATGAGGACTTGAAAATGAGTCAACAGGGATTGGTCAGATAGCTATGACCAATGCAAGGAGACAGAAGCCCCAGGGGGCAATCAATGTACACAATAGTCAGACACAGAACAATGGTTCCCTAACGAGCCCTCAATACACATTACTCTGAGTGTCAATATCTCCCTTAGCAGACAACAGGTGAGGTCATTAGCACACCTTAGACAGTCCGTCTCCTCAGAACTTCCTGGGATGACCATATTAGGAATGCACTTCCTGCTCAGAGACCTCATGAGAAAGGGAACAATTGACCTTGCTGACAAATATGAAACAATTCAACCTATCACCCATCTGTCCTTAAATTCCAGTGATGGTGAACACCATCACATATCTTCCCCCGGGGAAACAGTCCAACAGCCACAGTGGGACCCCGAACGGGTCAACTCGAGGATGTTGGAAAAGTAGTCTTAAGGTTCTAGGTCTGTCTGTCGGGATAACCCCTCCGCATTCCCATGTATATTCCTGGTGTAGGGGTGTGGGGCCTTTGTGTAATTGAGAAATCTACACGTATGTGTCTTCCATCAAGTTCCATTCCATTTGCATGTTCTTTTGCCTCCTTTGCGTCTTCAACATTTTCAAAGCAGACAAACGCGAAACCCCTGGAACGTCGAGACTGCCGATCATACACAATGGATACATCAGCCATTGGACCATATGTTGAAAATACTTCTCCTAGATCTCACTCCGTTGTGTAAAGACTTAGGCCAAACACGCCAAAACAGCAGTTAGGATCAGGATTTGCCCGACCTACACTACTTCCTATATGCCGCCTTCGATTTGACATGGGAGAGCGACTGTGGCTGTGACGTCTGGTGGTCCTGGCCATGGCGGCCTCTGGGGCATAAGAGGAAGTTAAATGGCCCAAATCGTTCCCCAAAATTACTTCTGAGGGTAACTCGCGTAGTAATCCCACTCGCACATATCGCTCCCCTGAGCCCCGATCCAAGAGGACTTGGGCGGTGGATAAACCTTGCCCCCTGCTACCCTGACTGCAACAGTCTGGCTGGTCCGGGCTGACTGGGGAATCATGTGAGGCTGGATGAGGGTAATCATAGCCCCGGAATCGCGGAGTCCCTGGGCTGGCTGCTCATTAACCCATACTGCCTGGCGATGGTGCTGCCGATTATCTCCGGCAGCAGCTTGGATAGGATCCGCTTCGAAAAGTTCGCCCCACTCTTCCTGAACATCTCGATGGTTGGGCTCATTCTGGAAGCAATGAGCCGCTGGTCTGGATGGATGATTAGTCTCTCGATACCTCGTGGATTGGCTAGGGCAATGTCGTTGCAGATGACCAGTTCGGTTACAGGTATAGCACTTAGGTCCGGTAGGAGGGTTGGGTCGGGCTGGGGGTCTCGAGGCAGACCACGGAGGTACTGAAGTCAGTTTAGAGGCTGGTAAACTGGGCCGAGATAGTGGATAGTGCTCGTTTTTGCCTGACCTTCGAGAGTCCAGATATTCATCGGCCAGAGTAGCCGCTTGCTGTACCGTCTGTGGTTGTTTATCTCGAACCCAATCCCGTACTACCGGAGGGGTGTGGTTAAAGAACTGTTCTAATAGTACTAGCTGAGTGATGTCCTCTATGGTATGAGCGTGGCTTCCCTGGAACCAGCTCTTAAGGTTCCGCTGCATACGATGTGCCCACTCCCCGTATGTTGTGTTGGTTTGTTTCCGGGATTCTCGAAACTTAATCCGGCTGGCTTCGGGTGTAATGGCAAATCGGGCTAGCAAAGCTTCTTTTACCCGGTCATAGTCTTTAGCGTCTTCGTCCTCCAGGGCCCGATATGCATCCGCCGCTCTGCCAGTTAAATTACTCGCCAGTAAAACGACCCAATCTTGGGACAGTACTTCATGTATCTGGCATAGTCTCTCAAAGTCCTGCAGGAATGCGTCAATTTCCTCCTCTCCTTCTTTAAATAGTTTGAACGCCCGAAAGGGCAACTTACGGACAGTCGCTGCATCTTTAGGCGTTTTCTCCGATTGCCGTATTTCTGCCATTTTCTGCTCATGTTGCCGCTCTCGTTCCCTCTCTTGCCGTTCTCTTTCTTTCTCTTGTCGCTCATCCTGCAGCTGGATGTCTCTAATGGCATTCTGTATGGCGGTCTCTGATGGGTTAGCACCATATAATGACAACCGCTCTCAAACTCGTTGCTGAAACAAGTCTTCAACTGACCGGGGTCCTGCATCACCATCCCCCTTATCCATCTCAGATAGCTCACTGATCAGGGTGGCCTTGTTCTTTGGCCCACCGGTCCCTCCGCGGCTCTCAAGTAAGTCTTTCAGCGTGGCTCTCCTGCATGCTGCATAGCTGGTCATCAGAGATGTATAGTAACGAAGTAGAACTACTTAAGTACTGTACTTAAGTACCGAAATGCGGTATCTGTACTTTCCTAGAGTAGAATTTTTTTCTCCTACTTCTACTTTTACTTCACTACATTTTTTCGATGATTTCGATACTTCTACTCAAGTATTTTTTTTTTGTGCTGCATAGTTACTCGTTACTTTTAAAAAAATTACCACTGCCAGAACAGTAGATGGCAGGTTGCATAAAGCTCAAAAAATGTGTATAATGTCATTTGTAAATCAGCGCATACGAAAATAAAGGCTGTGTATAATAAAAGCTGCTATACCAAATCTTTCCAATAAAAAGAAAATATGAAACAAACAAATAAATGGTGCTACAGCGCTTGAAGTGCATCAAGAAACTACTAACAAACACAGGTTAATCATTTGAAATAATAAAAAACAATATGATGTTCAAACGTTTGACTTCTTTCTTTAATAACTACATAACACAGTACTTGTACTTCTACTTTCAGTACTTGAGTAGAATTTTTTTTTCAAAACTACTGGTACTTTTTACTTTTAGTACTTAAGTAGCAAATTTTTTGAAAAAACTACTTGCAATACTTAAGTAAAAAAAATGTTGAATACTTTAGTACTTCTACTTAAGTAACTTTTTCTGCGAGCACTTCCACTTCTACTCAAGTCACTTTTTGATCGAGCACTTGTACTTTTACTCAAGTAGAAATTTCGAGTAAACCAATGTGACGAGACCCTTGCTCGCTCTGTCAGCTCTCCCGACACTCCTCTGTTTCTAGTAAGTCAGCTTGCAGATCGCAACGTCTGATGGTTCGGTCAACCAAGGATCCGGGATCCGAACTACAGCTATGTGCCGTTCAGAATCCATTAGAACAAACACCAGGCAAGGCTGTATGTAAGTTCAAACAGGAAGACAATTTATTGGAAGAACACAGCACACTTTTATACAGAATTTGGAACATCCTGCCCCCAACAACCGCTTTCCTATTGGTCAATTGTAAAGTACCTGCAGTTCCCATTCAGGTCCTCTCCAGACATGCAAATGAGGGCTCGAAAATGAGTCAGTAGTGATTGGTCAGATAGCTTGACCAGGAAATGCAAATGAGGACTTGAAAATGAGTCAACAGGGATTGGTCAGATAGCTTTGACCAATGCAAGGAGACAGAAGCCCCAGGGGGCAATCAATGTACACAATAGTCAGACACAGAACAATGGTTCCCTAACGAGCCCTCAATACACATTACTCTGAGTGTCAATATCTCCCTTAGCAGACAACAGGTGAGGTCATTAGCACACCTTAGACAGTCCGTCTCCTCAGAACTTCCTGGGATGACCATATTAGGAATGCACTTCCTGCTCAGAGACCTCATGAGAAAGGGAACAATTGACCTTGCTGACAAATATGAAGCAATTCAACCTATCACCCATCTGTCCTTAAATTCCAGTGATGGTGAACACCATCACATCGGGTAATAAATATAAAAGCGGATCACGGAGCCACGATCGCCGTCATTTACATCTCATACACCCGCCGCCGCTTTTATATCTATTAGGCGAGATCAGGGAAGTGACAGGGACAGGAGAGGAGATGATTGATGTTGCAGCCGAAGTGTTTTTATTTAAGCGCCGCAAGCATAAAATTACACACAGTGCCGTGAGAAGTTCATTCCCTCCGAGCATGCGCACTTCTCAAATTCTTTGCTCTTCAATTACGTTTCCGGGGCTCTGAGCATGCGCACTGCTGCGCTGCTCAGCTGTTTCAGACAGGAAGTGACGACGGTATGGAATTCTAACGAGGTATGGAATTCTAACGTTACACTGGATTATCTCTCAGCTTCCTGTGTTCTTGTGCTTCCTGTTTCCTGTTTGGACTTCCTGTTGTGACCCGGCTTGTTTCTGAACCATCTGATCTCCTCCTGGTTTTTGACCCTCGGCTTGCCTCTCGGACTTTGCTCTTGCTACTACCTGCCTGTTTCCCCAGTGTATGACCCCGGCTTGCCTAAGGACTCTGTTTCTGCCTGCTCACCTGTGTATGACCCCGGCTCGTCCCTGCTCTGCTACTTACCTTGCTCTTGGACTGATCACTGGTGTTTGACCCTCGACCTGGCTTTTACTACTCCTCTAGTTGCCTGCCTTACCCAGAGTTCCTGAAATCATCTGGTGTTCACCACAGGCGACCTGTGCTACTTGGGACGCTTCACCTCCTGTACCACTTCCAGGGGTGACTCGCACTGAGCTGCAAGGGAAGCCCTCTCTGCACTGGCCTCCATCCAGATTGTGACACATGGGCTGTGGACATGGTACAGGAGATGTCATGGGCTGCGCACATGGTACAGGAGATGTCATGGGCTGCGGACATTGTACAGGAGGGGGTCAGAGGCTGCGCACATGGTACAGGAGATATCATGGGCTGTGCACAAGGTACAGGAGATGTCATGGGCTGTGCACATGGTACAGGAGATGTCATGGGCTGCGGACATGGTACAGGAGATGTCGTGGGCTGCGGACATGGTACAGGAGATGTCGTGGGCTGTGGACATGGTACAGGAGATGTCATGGGCTGCGGACATGGTACAGGAGATGTCATGGGCTGCGGACATGGTACAGGAGATGATCAGAGGTTGCGGACATGGTACAGGAGATGTCATGGGCTGCACACATGGTACAGGAGATGTCATGGGATGTGCACATGGTACAGGAAATGTCACGGACTGCAGACATGGTACAGGAGATGATCAGAGGTTGCGGACATTGTACAGGTGCCTGAGGAGAATGGGGCAACTAGAACATGTTACACCCTGAACACTGGTGTAACATATTCTAAAATGTGAATTTATCATTTAAGCTGGTACACATGCACAGTTGTTTTTGTTCAGATTTCTGGTTCTTACATACACACAAGTGATGTGGATACAGGAATATTCAGGGGCATTGTATTCTGACAATCGGGTCCCCCACTGTCAGAATACACGGATTCGTGCAGCAGCCAACCGGCTGATTGAACAAGGTTTTCCAGCAGTCCTGTTCAACAGAAGCTGATCTAATGATAGGCTTCTAACAGGGGGAGCTACACTCTACACACTGAAATTCAGCGTTTCCCTGCTGAACTAGACAAATCTCAATGTATGTGTAGCCAGCTTTACCTTATTCCTTGCTCGTGTAGGCTCCCTCCAGTGCTGTGACTTGTCTCCTTCAGCTTCTATGTAAGTTACTGGCTGTGGTCACACTTCAGGCTCCCCATCATACTATACAGGGTTAATGTCCCTGTATGGTATGTGATGATGTCAGGACTTTGTGTGGAGGAAGAGAGCACTGGAGCTGGCTACTAAATGGAATAAGGTAAGAGCAAGAGGCTGTGTCTCCCCCTCCCCACACCTACACTGCAAGGGTGGACTTTATTTTTTACTTTCCTGGAGTTGGCTCTGTTATGCAATTACATTCATTGCTGTTTATATTTTGATTTTCTAATAGGTTAGGATTATGCCAGGATTTCTGAGGTGATACATAGATGTATTCCATATACATACTATATCTTATTATAAAAGATGTGTGTGTGAAATACATCTATGAATCACCCAGTATATCCCTAACCTATTCAAGGAAGTCTCTCTCTCTGTCTCTCTCTGTAAACCTGCAATGTAAGGTGCAGGGCAGGATTACAGACAGCATAGTACAGGGTGGAAGGCAGAGAAGGTCAGGACTCACGGGGAGAAGCTGAAAGCTGCCATCTGTCCTCTCAGATCTTCACTCAGGGAGAGGCAGAGTGTGCTGGGTGGGAAGCAGTGATTGGGGGCTGCTGTGTGACCTCTTCTAGCTCCGCCCACCTGTACCGGAGCTCTTACTGAGAAAGCCCCGACTCAGCCAGCTGACAAAAAGAGGTGTGACTGCACACCAAAGCAAATCACTCCGCCAGGCACCAGTTCTAATGGAGTGGGCGGCACCCGGCCGCTGCTCTTGTAAAAAAAAAACATCCCAGAGCAGCTCATAGCTGACAGCAGCCCCAAGGCAGCTGGCCTGCTGGGAAATTTCCCGCTATCCCGGCAGGCCAGTCCGGCCTTGGCTATACCCCTAGCTGCCAGGGGAAGAACTCCTCCAGTGAGGGCGGGAGCAAGGGAAAGGAAAGACAGGTTCTTGTGGTAGGGGACTCAATTATTAGAAGGACAGTGAGGGCAATCTGTCGAAAAGACGGTAGGTGACGAACTGTCTGTTGTTTACCGGGTGCTCGGGTTCGGCACATCACTGATCTGGTGGACAGATTATTGGGTGGGGCTGGTGAAGACCCAGCTGTCATGGTACACAATGGTACCAATGACAAAGTCAGAGAGAGATGGAGAGTCTTAAAAAACGATTTCAGGGACTTAGGAGCTAAGTTGAGGAGTAGGACCTCCAAGGTAGTATTTTCAGAAATACTGAAATAATGAGAGGCAGCGGGAGATTAGATAAGTAACAAGTGGCCGAGGAGCTGGTGTAGTAAGGAGGGCTTTGGGTTCCTGGAGAACTGGGCCGACTTCTCAATCGGCTACCGGCTCTTTAGCAGGAACAGATTGAACCTAAATGGGGAGGGTGCAACCGTACTAGAAGAGAAGATGGCCAACAAGTTAGAGGGGTTATTAAACTAGGTGATGGGGGAGGGTACAGATGTAGAATCAGCCAGCGGGAAGCAAGGTTCAGCGGGCACAAATGGGGACATTAGCGGTAGGCTGTTGAGAGTTCCTAAACCAAAGGTGGGTATGCGGAAAAAAATTGCAGGAGCAGGCTAAAAACAATATCAAACGAGGATATAGTATGAAACCGGTCAAAATTACGAGTTTTGTATACCAATGCTTGAAGCCTGGCCAACAAGATGGGAGAGTTGGAGCTGCTGATGTATGAGGAGAGCTTAGATTTTGTGGGGATTTCAGAGACTTGGTTTGACAGCTCTCATGATTGGCTGGCGACCATTCAGGGGTATTCCCTTTATCGCGGAGATAGAGAAGGTAAAAAAAGGGGAGGGGTATGTCTGTATATTAAGAACAGTGTACAGGTAAATATGAGGGATGATATTAATAATGGAGCTATGGACGAGGTAGAATCCCTATGGGTAGAACTTCAAAGGGAAGGCACTATGGGGAAAGTAATATTGAGTATGCTATAGGCCCCCCAACCAGAGGGAGGAGGGGGAGGTGGACCTCCTTTCACAGATTGGATTGGCAGCAAGGATGGGAAATGTCATTATAATGGGGGACTTTAATTATAATTTAATCCAGATATAGACTGGGCAGAAGGAACCGCACATTCATCCAAGACTCGGCTGTTCCTAAATGTTTTACAGGACAATTTCATGGGTCAAATGGTGAACGCACCGACAAGAAACAATGCGGTACTAGACCTACTGATTACCAACAATACAGACCTGATAACAGATATAGAAATACAGGGCAACTTAGGAAACAGTGACCATAGGTCAATTAGTTTCAGTATAAATCATAGTAATAGGAAAAACGAGGGTAATATAAGGACACTGAATTTCAAAAGAGCCAACTTCCCTAAACTGCGCTCTCTGCTAGAAAATATCAAATGGGATAGAACCCTGGGAACAAAGAACGCGGAGGAAAAATGGGAGTGCTTCAAGAGCATAATATTGGTATTCAGTACATGAGACAAGTTTCAGAGGTCCCACACCGCTGCCTCCCATCTCCTGAGATTGAATACTTTGTTAGTATGTGTTTATCAGATGATGGGGGGGTCTAGGTGGACCCTCCGTACTGCTCTCTCCTTTACAATAAAGTCTCCTCTTACCCGGTGATGTGAGGGGCGGCCGGTTCTCCATCATGACGTCCTTGTAGAGATCCTTGTGTCCTTCTAAATACTCCCACTCCTCCATGGAGAAATAGACAGTGACATCCTGACACCTTATAGGAACCTGACACACACAATGATACAGTCACCATCTAGACACATCCCTTGTCTGTTACTGGATAATGTCCCAGAATTCCCAGCACCGCTCACCTCTCCTGTCAGCAGCTCCATCATCTTCTTGGTGACTTCTAGAATCTTCTGCATGTTGTGTGTCTCAGGTTTTAGGGAGTCACATGGAGGCACTATGATGGTCATATGATCACCTGACTTCAGAAGAGGAAATCTCTGTATTAAGGAACCAATTGGAATATCATGTTAGAATCCCAAAATCCTCCTCACCTTTTCGATCAGGTCTGTATTTTATTAATAGAGATAAGAGTGATGTCACGCAACCTCCCAGAATCCTCCTCACCTCTCCGGTCAGCAGGTAGATGATCTCCAGGGTGAGGTTTAGTACCGTCTCAGTCATGTGACTCCGGTCCTCCTCCATCCTCATTGTTGTCATCATTTGATCTATACAGGTGTCCTTGTAGACGGATAACTTTGGGAAATGAAAGTAAGAATTATTTGGATGGTATTGGTCACACAATAATAGGATGGGGATGTGAGGTGGGTGGGGACTAGGAGGGTTTCTGTACATTTAAGGACTAATGCCCTCAACACATTTGGGAACACATTTAGTTTGGAATGTTTAGTGTTTTGTACATTTTCAAGGCCTGGGACCCTCTTGACCTGCCGAATCAGAAGTTCCCTTTTCTCTGTTTGCTTAGTTTGGTTTCTGTACTGGATTTGCTTAGTTTTAGATCTGGAAACAAGGAATGATAAATATGATTCTTCCTTTGACTTGTTTGCTCTGAGGCAGTGCTGTGAGGTCAATGTAGGGTCATCATGATGTCCAGAAAGGGCACCCAATAGGCCATGGAAGACCCAGAGTGGCCCTTCACACCAGTTGCCTTTGTATTTTCTTTGGAAAATCGCATAAACCATCAGAAATCCAAATGAATGCAGAGAATGTAGACCTCAAGGTGAATACTCTCCCATGACGGATGAATCATCAAAGAAAGGAAACAAAAGGCTCCACATAGTGTAAAACCATAAGCAAAGGGTATTTATTAAAAGTTCAGAACACTTACAGTGAAGTAGATAAAAAGCGCTTAAATCCGGATCAGTAAAAAGCATCGACAGGTAGTAGCATGGACAGAACTCAACCCAATGCATTTCATCTGCTTAGACATCGTCTGGGGTATGCTACTGTCAATGCTACTGCAGGTTTAATAGTGAATATGACCCCAAACAGGACAGATGACAAGTGACACCATTTACCTGTCAAGAGGAATTCACTTCCTGTATCTTGCCAAGATGGCACCCAGGCATGTGTTCCAAGCCTCGTTTTCACTACGAGGCTAGTTTATGTAAACAACAGAAATTCACTCCATACTCCAAGGCTCACTCTGAGTGCAAGGCCTGTATATGATAGTTGGACACTTCCTGTAAGTAGGGATAAGCTTCGAGTTTGAGTGGAACGTAAGTTCGACTCGAACATTGGCTGTTCGCTCGTTAGTCGAATGATGAATAAATTAGCTTCTTCGCAGGAACTTCGAGTTCCCGTCTTATCATGGACTCTGACCTCTGATTCCATCAAATTACCTGCTGGTCAAGGGAATGGAACCCTCAGCCATCTCAATTGCAAGCCTGATATTCTACCACCTACGCCACCGTTAAGCCTGCTTAAGATGAACACACTCTCCCTAACTTTTATCTCATCCACTGTGTGTAGGGTGAGATAGGAGTTAGTTAGGCAGGGAGAGTGTGATCAGCCTAAGCAGATCGCTTCTCGGCCTTTTGGCTAAGATCAAGTGTAGTATCGACTTTAGCCCTTAGGGGTGTCTCTGCTTTACGGCTAGGACGTTGAGAAACATTTGTATCTATCCAAGCCATTTGGTCCTTGTGGGGTACCCTCTGCTCGGCCTTGTAGGATCGTTGATTAAATTCAGCTTCACCTACTCGCTGCTATTGGGTTAGAGGCTTAGCCCCCACAAGGAACGAGATTGCGATCTTCCCTCCTCCCCCCCCCACTCTGCGCTACTACCTTCGGGCAGTAGGCGCACAAGGGCCTTTTTAAAGGCTGCAAAAGAGTGAAGACGCCGAGGAATAAGAAGGAAGCCGCCGAAGTTTTCCTGAAGCGACTACCGACGAACTCCTCCGTCATGGGGAAGAGCACCGGGAAGAAAAAGAATGTCCCCGCCACTTCTGCCAAGACTCCGGGAGAAGTCGCCTCAACCTCCACCCCCACCCCGGCCGCCACAAGCAAGCCGGGCTCAGCAAGGCCAACCAGGTCCGCAGACGGGCTTCCTACCCTGGAACCCTGGATGAGGCAGACAGTGGTGCTGCAACTGAAGGAGGTGGACGGAAGAGTTCCCGACATGACCCCGGAAATCTTCGGCAAGAAGATGATCCTCGAACAGGGGTTCAGCAAGGCGGAGACACTGTCCGTGCAGACCTTCATGAAAGGTATATTCTATATAACTTTTGTGTCTTTACAGGTCTGTAGAAGATACTGGGAGGCGGTGAAGAATTGTGGCCCGGAATCCCCTTTCCGCAACTTCGTTGCGAACACTCCCATTCAACGGGATGAAAGGCGGGTAACTGTGTCCATGAGGAACCCCCATACCCCAGGAAAAGACATCGCCACCTACCTCCAGAGGTTTTGCATCGTGGCCAAAGACCCAGTCCGAATCCTCGATGTCAACGGCTTCTGGACAGGTAAGTGGGCAGTTTCTTGCAGGTTAAGGAGAGAGCCTTCGGGGGATCTCCAACACCTGAAGTCCCACTTCTCTCTGGGAGCCTCCGCAGGACTCCTGTACTACGCAGACATGCCCCATATCTGCCACAGGTGTGGCAAGCATGGCCACGTAAGTATGGAATGTCAGGAACCTTCTTGCAGGTTCTGTCGGGTTGCAGGCCATGAGACCAAGGATTGCCCGAGGTCCAAGACCTGTAACCTCTGCAGATTGGCGGAGCACGTCTACAGAGACTGCCCCCAGAGATCCCGGTCCTACGCTGGAGCCCTGCTCAAGGGCAGAGCCCCAGACAGCGCTGGGAAAAAGAAGCCAGGGGAAAAGACTGCGAAGGAACCTCGGAAAGCCACTGGTGAGTCCCCCCCTCCCCAGGCCCCTACCACCTCCTCCGACCCATCCCTCCCCAACCCCCCTGAGTCGGAGGTGACCTCACCTGCCCCTGCCCCTCCCCCCTCCCAGCCCCCCCCCGCCCTGTCCTCCATGGAGGACTTCCCCACCCTGCCCACCGCCCCCCCCACCCCACCCCCCACCAGCAAAGGCCGAAAACGGAACCTAGACAGCCCGACAACTGAAGAACCCACCAAGCGGCCCACCGTGGCCCAGCAAGATGACAACGCTGGACTGGACCCAGTGGTGGAGGACCTCGAGGACCTTGAGTCTGCGGGGGAAGATGAAGGAGAAATGCAGGAAGGTAAGGATCTGGCTCCCCCAGAGACTGACCTCACCCAGGACCTGATGGACAGCATCCTCGAGGAGAACGGCCTGAACCAGGACACTGGACAGGCACAAGAGGCAGTGGAAGAACCACCCCCCCCTCAGGGGAGGTAAGTTCAGCCCACCTGCTAGCTAGCCCCTTTATCTCCTTTACATGATGGCAGAGATCTCCATCTTTTCCATTAATGTTAGGAGCATCAAGGATGCGTCTAGAAGACAGGTGGCGCTGACTTTTCTTTCCACTCAGCAGAGTGATGTCTACATGCTCCAGGAGTGTGCCCTACCCTTCTCGAGGAGGTACACTCATCTGTCCTCCCAGTGGACCCATGGTCCCTCCTACTGGTCTGGGGGTGTCGATTGTAAGTCTGCAGGGGTAGCCATTCTTGTCAGGGGTAGTCGTTTCACGCTTGACTCTGTCCATGAGCTCGTCTGTGGCCGTCTTTTGGTCATAGACGGCTCGTGGGCGGGAGAGCCAGTTAGGCTCATCAACGTGTACGCCTCCCCAGATAAGAATGAGCGACTGGAGCTTTTCCAGACCCTGCGGACCCAACTCGTCACCACCAGGGCAGTAGTAATCGGCGGTGATTTTAACTGTCCGATCGAGGAGGATGGGCGCAGCTCCAGCATGTACGCAAAGCTCGACACCACGTCTAGGCTGCTCAAGGAGATGATTGCGGAGGCCTCCTTGAAGGACGCCGTGGGATCCATAGGGAAAGGTTCCGTGAACTATTCGTGGTGCCGTCCTGATGGATCTGTGCGTTCTAGGATAGACTTCGTGCTCACCTCCAAGACAGTCAGACATCGCGGGTCCTCCATGGTCCCCTGCTTTTTCTCTGACCACAGGGCCATTCACTTTCGGGGTGACCTGGGCGAGGGCTTTGCCCCCGGCCCGGGCTCCTGGAAGCTGAATGGTACCCTGCTGGAAAATGAGGAACTGCTGGAGGAACTCAGGGAGGCCTACATTACCTGGAAGGAGGACAAAAGGTGCTTCAGAAAGGTAAGCGACTACTGGGAGTTTGTGAAAGTCAAGCTACGCAGCTTCTTTCAGGCAAGGGGACGCCAGCAAGTGTGTGCCAGGAAGAGGGAACTCAGGAGACTGCAACGTCAGTTGCAGTCCCTGCAGGACCTTCACCACTGTGGCTGGGACGTTAGGCAGGACCTGGAGGACACCAAGAAGAGCCTGAAAGGACACTTTGAGGAAGAATCCAGGCACCTCGTCTTCCGTTCCAAGGTGGAGAATCTTGAGAAAGGTGAGAAATGTAACTCTTTCTTTTTCAGGAAACTCCACTCAGGACACACTCCCTTGTCTGAGCTGCGGGATGAGACCGGAACACTCCAGAAGGGGAAGGAGGCTGTGATGCAAGTGGTCAGCGACTACTACACCAACCTCTACTCCCCGAAAGAAACAGATACGGCTGAGGCCGACAGGTTCTTGTCAGGTATCACTAACCAAATTGATCCTGCAGGTATGTCGGCAATCAACGCCCCCTTGGCGCTGGAGGAACTGCACACTGCCGTCAGATCCTTTAGGCAAGGCAGGACCCCGGGCTGCGACGGTCTCCCAGCGGAGCTCTATGTAGCGCTGTGGGATCTCGTTGGCCCGGACCTGCTCGAGCTGTACGAGGAGATGGTGGTGGAGGGCACAATGCCTCCGTCGCTGAGGGAGGGGATGATCACGATTTTGTATAAGCGTAAGGGGGAGAGAGGGGATCTGAAAAATTGGCGTCCCATCTCTCTCTTGAACGTGGACTACAAAATCCTCGCCAAGGTTCTGGCCAACAGGCTGAAATCTGTCATCGGACAGATCATCCACCCGGATCAGACTTGTGGCATTCCTGGTCGCAGGATTGCGGACAGCCTTGCGCTTGTCCGGGACACGGTCCAGTACATTCGAGGCCGCCGTGTGCACGCGGCCCTGGTCAGTCTTGACCAGGAAAAGGCCTTTGACCGTGTCTCCCATGAGTTTATGTGCAGAGCTCTGCGCAGGTTTGGTCTTGGGGACATGTTTTGTTCGTATGTGAATGTGATGTACAATGACATTTGTAGTACGGTGTTGGTGAATGGCTGGAAAACTGACCCTTTCCCTGTTCTCTCTGGGGTCAGACAAGGCTGCCCTCTCTCACCTCTGCTTTTTGTTTGCTGTATAGAGCTCTTTGCCGAATGCATCCGACGGAACCCAGAGATCAGAGGGATCACCGCACCGGGACCGGACAGAAGGGTTGTCAAGTGCTCACTCTACATGGACGACGTAACGGTGTTCTGTGCTGACCAGCGCTCCATCGACTCGCTCGTCCAGACCTGTGAGGACTTCGGCAAAGCTTCAGGGGCAAAAGTCAACTGCGGGAAGTCAGAGATCATGCTCTTCGGAAAGTGGTTCCTGCCTTCCTCTGCATCAATCCCTTTCAGCATCAAGGCGGACTTCATCAAAATTCTTGGAGTTTGGTTTGGAGCTGAGGGCGCAGCCCTGAAGTCTTGGGAGGAGAGACTGTCCAAGATGAGACAAAAGTTTGGACTATGGAGCCTCAGAGAACTCACCATCGAAGGGAAAACACTGGTACTCCGCAGCGAGACCCTCCCTGTGTTGCAGTACCTCGCCCAGGCCTGGCCCCCCCGGGTCAACACCTGCAAGGCCATCACCAGGGCGGTGTTCCACTTCATCTGGGGCTCCAAGATGGACAGAGTGAAGCGAGCAGTCATGTTCAAGGAACCCCTCAAGGGCGGTAAGGGCGTGCCCGACATCGCAACGTTACTGGGGGTGTTCTTTGCCTGCAACTGCATCCGCAGAACTCTGATTGACAGAACTTCGGACTCTGGAGGCAACTCCATGTCCCGTTTTTTCCTCCTGCCTCTCTGGAGGTCCCTTGGATGGGACAAATGGGACAGCTCCATCCCCTACAACTGGGACACTCCTTGGTACTACTTGGACACTTTCAAGTTCATCAAGGAGCTGGGGCTGCATGGAGTTAAGCCCGACTTGTGGAAGCCAAAAACTATCTACAAGTTGATCAGAGCATCGGACATTGCTGAGACTGTTCCAGGCCTCCCTTCAGCCACTTGCAAAGTGGTCTGGAGGAATGTTTCTTCAAAGAGACTCACCAACAGGCATAAAGATCTGGCGTGGATGGCTGTCCAGGGGGGTTTGCCACTCAGGACATTTATGCATGCCAGAAACTTGTGCAGATACAGGCACTGCCCCTTTTGTATCATCCACGAGGAAACGTCTTTTCACGTTTTCTGGGAGTGCTCATTTGCACAGAGCCTGTTGAGGGCCTTGGAACCTGAACTGAGAGACTTTGTTCCACAGACTGCCATCACACATTTTGCTGTGCTGAATGGACTTTTTCATGGAACTTTTTCCCAGGAGGACATTGACAACGCCTGGCGGGTGTTGTGTTGCTTTAAGGACGCTTTATGGTGCGCCAGAAAGCGCCTTATCCACCAGCGGGAGAGGATGTCCATTGAGGACTGTCGCAGACTGGTTCACAGTCTGCTCAGAGACTATAACCTGATGGATCTCATGGAGGAAGAGGAGGTCTGAAGATTTCCCCTTCCCCCACTCTCCCTTGCGTGTCTTTGTCCATTCAATAAAGCTTCGGGCCTGTGATTTCATTCCCCTCCCCTTACCCCTCTCTCCCACCCCCCATCACACCTGTTGCTTTTTTGAAATGTTTATTATTTGATATCGTTTAAGGAATGCAACGTATAGATAACGTATTTTTCAGTTTTCATGCTTTAGGGGTATTGCGGCGTCATGCATGATGTGATGGCACGGGGTATCCTTACTCCGCACAACACATCAGGCATCATACCGCAGAATGAATGTATGTGATTGAATGTATTTATTAGTATGACCGGAAATGTATTGTAATGTAGTGTATTTATGCGCTGCGTCGCAGTACAGGGGAGAATGTACCCCGACAAAAGTATTGTTTTTTGTATATCTTTTATGCAAAATAAAGATTACATTTTCAACAAAAAAAAAAAATTGGCTGTTCGCTCGTTAGTCGAATGATGAATAAATTAGCTTCTTCGCAGGAACTTCGAGTTCCCGTCTTATCATGGACTCTGACCTCTGATTCCATCAAATTACCTGCTGTTCAAGGGAATGGAACCCTCAGCCATCTCAATTGCAAGCCTGATATTCTACCACCTACGCCACCGTTAAGCCTGCTTAAGATGAACACACTCTCCCTAACTTTTATCTCATCCACTGTGTGTAGGGTGAGATAGGAGTTAGTTAGGCAGGGAGAGTGTGATCAGCCTAAGCATGCTTGATGGTGGCATAGCTGGTAGAATACCATGCTTGCAATTGTGAGGTTGGGGGTTCAAATCCCTTGGTATATATATCACTTGGTATATATACCTGAACCATACCAGGCCACATGCCATAAACATGGGGGGCGTGTGCTTTGGGGCAGGGGGGGCTCTGGCCACCCACCCCAAACCACCTTGCCACAATGTTGATGAGGACAGGGCTCTCTTACCAACAACCATGGGCTGTGGTTGTGAGGGTCTGCGGGGGGAGGCTTATTGGAAACCTGGAAGCCCCCTTTAACCACTTAAGCCCCAGAAGATTTTACCCCCTTCCTGACCAGTTCCTATTTTGCGATTCGGTTGTGCGTGAATTTAACAGACAATAGTGCGGTCGTGCAACGCTGTACCTAAACAAATTTGACGTCCTTTTTTTCCCACAAACAGAGCTTTCTTTTGGTGGTATTTGATCACCTGTGCTATTTTTGATCATGCGCTATAAACAAAAAAAGAGCGTCGATTTTGCAAAAATAACAGTATTTTTCACATTTTTTTTTATATGAAATTCCCCCTCCCAAAAAAATGTAAAAATCTAAATTATTTAACATTTTCGGCCAATTTGTTTTATGCTACATATGTTTGGTAAAAAAAAAAATCGCAAAAAGTGTATTTTGATTGGTTTGCGCAAAAGTTATCGCGTTTACTAACAAAGGGAAAGATTTTTGTCATTTTTGTTGTTTTTTTTAACGCGTAATGGCAGCGATCTGCGATTTTTTTTTTTTGCGGTACTGCAACATTGCAGAGGACATATCGGACCCTTGACTGACATTTTTGACACTTTTGGGGTTACCAGTGACATTTCTACAGTAATCAGTGCTATACATATGCACCTTTACTGTAAAATGACACTGGCAGTGAAGGGGTTAACTTTTTTTGAGAGGGAGGGGTTATGTGTGTCTAGGGGCATGATTCTAACTGTGATTGGCTGTGGCTTGAGGTGTAGGAACAGTGATCATAGTAGAACCGTATGATCACTATTCATACACAGGGGAGAATGACAGGCGGCTTGTTTACATTAGCCGCCTGCCTTTCTCCGTCAGCACCGACGATCGCCGAGTGACCGGCGGACATCGGGTCCACCGGTCACACGCGCAGGGGGAGTCCGTGACTACGCGGGGGCGCGCTTGCTCCCTAGACCCTCACAGGCTAGCGACGTAGTACTATATCGCTTTGCCTGTGAGGGGCTGACCGCCGTAGTAAATAGGCGTGCGGCGGTTGGCAAGTGGTTAATAAGGGGGCCCCCAGATAATGTCCCCCCCCCATGTAAATGGATATCGGATACATCTTACCCCTACCCATTCACCCAAAAAGTGTACAAAAAAATAAAGACAAAAGCCATTTTTGGAAAAGTCCATTATTAAAAAAAAATAAATAGTGTCCCCCGATGATCAGTCGCCCGTCCGCCCGAAAAATAGAATAAAAAAATAATAAATTACTGTTACTGACGTCATGTAATTTATTCACTGCACCTGAGCAGTGCATTGTGGGGCGGCTTGTTACTTCAGATCTCTATAAAAGAGCTGTCAAACTCAAAACAGCTCACAGCGTAGGAAACGTCCGGAGAAGCAGGAGCTTCTTTTTTTTTTTTCTATATATCGGGCTGGCGGGCGACTAATCATCGGGGGACACTATTTTTTTATTTTTATTTTTTACTAAAGGACTTTTCCAAAGCTGGCTTTCGTTTTTTCTTGTAAACTTTTTTGTGAGTGGGTTAAGGCTCACCCCCATCCTGGCCAGCCTGGCTTTGTGCTCAGATAAGGGTCTGGTATGGATTTTAGGGGGAACCTGATGCCGTTTTTTTTCTTTTTTAATTTTGGCAGGGTTCCACCTAAAATTCATGCCAGACCCGAGGGGCCTTGTATGGACCGGGGGTACCCCACTGCATTTTTTTCAGCAATACTGAAACCCCACGCCATTTTTTTTTTTACATTTTGACACCCCGAGGGGCCTGGTATGGATTTTGGGGGGTACCTCACGCTGTTTTTTGTTATCTGTAGTGCCGGGAGCAAGTTTAAATGATGTTTTTTCCTTTAGAAATGTCAGTATTGCTGCAGCAGGCTCCATAAATCGTACAGATGCGCCACTTTACAGGAACATTAAGGGGAACCCCAGGCACAATATTTAAAGGAATTTTTCATTTTCATTGTTTCACTTTAAGCATTATTAAAATCACTGCTCCTGTAAAAATCTATCCTTTTAAAACATTTTTTTACCATTGATTCATGTCCCCCAGGTCAGTGCCCAGGTCCCAACACCAATCTTCAGTGTAGTGGCTGGGGGAAGAAGGTTCTCATCGGCCTGTACCTTTAGCAGAGTAACAGCCCCAAAGCATCATGTTTCCACCTCCGTGCTTGACTGTAGGTATGGTGTTCTTAGGGTCATAGTCAGCATTTTTCTTCCTCCAAACACGGCAAGTCCCCTTCCTCAAGAAAGCACATGTTCAGTCATGCCAATGAACATCTAAATGATTCAATGAAGGATTGGGAGAAAGTGCTGTGGTCACATGAGACTAAAATTGAGCTCTTTGGCATTAACTAGACTAGACTTGCTGTGTTTGGAGGGCGAAAAATTCTGACTATGATAGTCTTACCAAGGGAAGGGGGATAAAAGAGGGACACCAGGAAATCAACTCAAAGCCCCTAGGTCGGGGTATGAGGATGTGAAATTGATATTGTGGAGTATAATACCTATAACCCGACGGTATATGACCTGTGAGCCAAGCAACTGGAACAAGAATCAAATAAAAAGAAAAGAGAAGTTGCAAATATGGCTCCAACAAGGGTAAGGTGTGTATAAAATTGGGTACTTTATTAAGGCAAAAAAATTGAACATATGAAAACCAACAACATCAAGGGTACATGATTAAAGGTGTGCTCATAGACATAAGGATAAAATCATGTAAACAGGGTCCTGTCTCATAAAAAACCACTGCTACGGATGACTAAGGCTCCACCCACCACCCCATCTACACACTGTGAGAAGTGGATAGATAAGAATCTGCCGTTGGGGATGTGGAGAGACCAGATGGGGTATTGGCTCCAAAAGGCTACCAGTGTAAGATGAACTCCCAGCTGTGGGCAATGTTGATCCAATGGCCAGACAGTGTAAGGGTTTTTTTGGCTTGTAGGCAAAAGGAGCCAACACTTGTAAATACTTGATGAATAATATTAACACCTACAGTAGATGTATGTTGCAGCTTGCGGCTCAACCACTATTCACTCTGGCATGCGGACATAAAGTTCCATTTATAGCACCAACACTTGAATATAGTCCTGTAAGGGCAAAATATGGCAAGAACACGGCAAAAGCACAGCAGCACAGCAGCAAGCAGCAGATTTTAGCAAAGCAAAAAAGCGTGAAGCAGTAAGCAACAGTATAGATGCATGTAGTCTGGCAAATGTTAAGTTCTCCAAGTCCGGGTCCCTATCTGGTCAATGCAGCCAAGGAGCTAATCATCACCTATAGCGGTGGATAAAGCAGTCCAGAATCAGTGAAAATATATCACAGGTTGATTCAGAATGTGTATGTCGGGACTCAGGACAGGTGCAGCCAGCAGCTGAAAGCAATGTTACAGGCAGTATGTCAGCAAACAAACAGGCGTTTTCTCACAATGAGCAGTCGGTTACTGACCGTAGGAGTCCTGTATATTTGTGTTCCATGCATCGGTATCCGAGCAGTCTGGAATCATCAAGCAACGGCCCTGCCATGGTGCCATTGGATCAACATTGCCCACAGCTGGGAGTTCATCTTACACTGGGAGCCTTTTGGAGCCAATACCCCATCTGGTCTCTCCACATCCCCAACGGCAGATTCTTATCTATCCACTTCTCACAGTGTGTAGATGGGGTGGTGGGTGGAGTCTAAGTCCTCCGTAGCAGTGTTTTTTTATGAGACAGGACCCTGTTTACATGATTTTATCCTTATGTCTATGAGCACACCTTTAATCATGTACCCTTGATGTTGTTGGTTTTCATATGTTCAATTTTTTTGCCTCAATAAAGTACCCAATTTTATACACACCTTACCCTTGTTGGAGCCACATTTGCAACTTCTCTTTTCTTTTTATTTGAATTCTGACTATGACCCTAAAAACACCATCCCTACAGTCCAGCACATAGGTGGATACATGATGCTTTGGGGCTGTTTCTCTGCTAAAGGTACAGACTGACTTTCCCCCAGCCAAAACACTGAAGATGTGAGGATGGGTCATGGATGGGTCTTCCAACATGACAATGACCCAACACATACCGCCAAGTCGACAAAGGAGTGTCTCAAGAAGAAGCACATTAACCACTTCCCGCTATTGTTCTGGGACGCCATCATATGATGGTGCACCAGAACAGCCTCCCTCGCGCACTCACCGGAGCACGCAGTGCGGCGATCGGGGCCATGCCGTGTAGCTAGGACACAGCACGACCCCGATTTTGGTAAAGAGCCAATGACTTGGCTCTTTATCCATGTGATCAGCTATGTCCAATCACAGCTGGTCACATGTAAATGTGGAAGTGCCGTTTATCGTCTCTCCTCGCCTCACACTGTCAGAGTGTGTGGCGAGGAGAGCCGATCCGTGGCTCCTCCTCAAAGGGGAACCTAGAAAAGGTAATCAGGACACAGATCTGATCATCAGTGCCCTGATTACAGAAAAGCTCAAAAACAGTGTCCACAGTACCCACCATCAGTGCCCACAGTGCACACCATCAGTGCCCACAGTGCCCACAATCAGTGCCCATAGTGTTGCCAGTCAGTGCCTGCTCATCTGTACTACCCACCAGTGTCCCTCGGTGCTGCCCGCCAGTGCCCATCAGTGCTGCCTGTCAGTGCTCATCAGTGCCACCTCTCATTGCCCATCAGTGCGGCATATTAGTACCTCCTCATCAGTGCCACCTCATCAGGGCCCATAAGTGCCACCTCATCAGTGCCCATAAGTTACACCTCATCTGTGTCCATCAATGCAGCCTATCAGTGCCCATCAGTGCCGCCTCATCAGTGCACATAAGTGAAGGAGAAAAATGATTTATTTTCAAAATATACTAACAGAAAATAAGAAAAACTTTTTTTTTTTTCAAAATTTTCCGTCTTTTTTCTTTTCTTTTTTTGTAAGAAATAAAAAACCCAGCAGTGATTAAATACCACCAAAAGAAAGATCTATTTGTGTGAAAAAAATGATAAAAATGTCATACAGTGTAGCATGACTGCGCAATTGTCATTCAAAGTTTGACAGCGCTGAAAGCTAAAATTGGCCTGGGCAGGAAGGGGGTAAAAGTGCACTGTATTGAAGTAGTTAAGGTCATGGAGTGGCTTAATCAATCTCCAGACCTTAATCCTATAGAACATTTATGGGAGGAGCTGAAACTTCGAGTTGCCAAGAGACAACCAAGAAAGGGTTTTAGAGAAGATCTGTAATGAAGAGAAGACCAAAATCCCTCCCAAGATGTGTGCAAACCTGGTCACCAAATACAAGAAACGTCTTAAGTGCTTGCCAACAAGGGTTTCTTCACAAAGTATTAACTCATGTTTTGCATGGGGATCAAATACTTATTTTACTCACTGAACTGCAACCTAATTTATAGAATTTGCATCATGTGGTTTTTCTAGATTTTTGGTTGATATTCTGTCTGATAAAAAATGATGGACCCTTCATTTCTTTGTATTTGGGCAAACTTACACAATACGCAGGGATCAAATCAATATTTTCCCCACTGTATGGGGGTGGCTGCTGCTGGCTGTCATCCAGGGCAGGTACTGCTGGCTGGTACTGCTATTGGGTACTGCTGGCTGGTACTACTGTCTGGTACTGCCGGCCTTTACTGCTGGTGGGTACTGTTGGCTGGTACCACTGGCTGGTACAACTGACTGGTTCTGCTGGCTGGTACTACTGTCATGTACTGCCAGCCTTTACTGTTGGCTGGTACTACTGGTGGGTACTGCTGATGGGTACTACTGGCTGATACAACGGATGGGTACTGCTGGCTGGTACTACTGTTGGGTACTGCCAGCCTTTACTGCTGGCTGATACTGCTGGTGGGTACTGCTGGCTGATACTACTGGCGGGTACTGCTAGTGGGTACTACTGGCTGGTACAACTGACAAGTACTGCTGGCTGGTACTACTGGCTGGCACTGCTGGCTTGTACTACTGGCGGGTACTGCTGGCCTTTACTGATGTCTAGTTCTGCTGGCTGGTACTACTGGCTGGTACAGCTAGCAGGTACAACTGGCTGGTACTGCTGGTGGGTACCACTGGGGAGTACCATTGGCTGGTACTACTGGTGGGTGCTGCTGGCTGGTACTGCTGAATGGTACTGCTGGTGGGTACTGCTGGCTGGTACTGCTTGGGGGTACTGCTGGGTGGTACTACTAGCTGGTACAGCTGGGGGGTACTGCTGGCTGGTATTGCTGGCTGATACTGCTGGCTGGTACTACTGGCTAGTACTGCTGGCTGTTAGTGCTGGCTGATACTGCTGGTGGGTACTGCTTGCTGGTACTACTGGCTGGTACTGCTGGGGGGTACTGCTGGCTGGTACCACTGGCTGATACTGCTGACTGCTAGTGCTGGTGAGTACTTCTGGTTGGTACTACTGGTGGCTGCTGTCCCAGATCGTGGGTTCCTGACCAGTGGCGGCTGGTTCTCAAAATTTTGGGGGGGGGGGTGCAAACAGAAAAATGTAATAGGCACTGTAAAAACTTGCGTGACTTTGAGGTCACAAAAGTGTGAAAGGGGCCTTCAGTAATTAAGGTATAGCATGCCCCCTTTCAATGCAGAGAGACCAGCGTGCCCCCTTTAATGCAGAGATGCCAGCATGCCCCCTTTCAATGCAGAGATACCAGCCTGCCCCCTTTCAATGCACAGAGACCAGCATGCCCCCTTTCAATGCACAGAGACCAGCGTGCCCCCTTTCAATGCACAGAGACCAGCACGCCCCCTTTCAATGCACAGAGACCAGCGTGCCCCCTTTCAATGCGCAGAGATCATCGTGCCCCCTTTTAATGCAGAGATGCCAGCGTGCCCCCTTTCAATGCAGAGATGCCAGCGTGCCCCCTTTCAATGCAGAGATGCCAGCGTGCCCCCTTTCAATGCAGAGATGCCATTATGCCCCCTTTCAATGCAGAGATGCCAGCATTCCCCCTTTCAATGCAGAGATGCCAGCATTCCCCCTTTCAATGCAGAGATGCCATTATGCCCCCTTTCAATGCGTGACCAGCGTAAGCGTGTCTCCCCCGTGTGAGACCAGTGCACTTACCTCAGCCTTGCTGACAGTGTTCGGTCTCTTCTAGAACGTCCTCCGCTCCTCTGCTCCAGTGACTTTGGGCAGCCTCAGTGGTCAGCGCTCCTCCATGGACTCGGTGCGGGAGGTGTTGGGCTCCTGCCCCCCCCCCCCGGTGTGGTAAAGTCTGGCATGCAGAGGGAGGTGAACCGGGACTGGTCGGGCTCGGTGTCCAGCGGCAGCTCGCGGCTTCTTTAGTTCCCCGGCGTGGCGGCTTCCCCTCCTGCCTCCTCTCCAGCCAATGGCATTGGGTTTGCTGTTCGGCCAATCAGGAAGCGTGTATCGGACCAACTTCCTGATTGGCCAGGAGGAGGATCTGCGTGACAATAGTGAATTCTATTCGCTATTGTCACACAATGGGTGGGCTGGGGGCACACTGCTCTGCGCCCCTGGTCCACCCTTTCCTTAAGCCTATTAAAGCCTCTGGCTCTAATCAGGTGATTAAAAAAAAAAGCCCATTGAACTCCATGCGTGCAGTGCCCCGCATGTAGATTAGGGGGCCGGATGCATGGATAGGGGGGGAGGCGCCCCTGCACCCCCAACACGCCGGCCGCCACTGTTCCTGCGACCCTCCATCCCTGATCATAAGTGTGACAGGAGCTGAAAGAGAGAACAGAGCCGATGCTTCCGGTATTGCTCCTATCACAGGTGGAGTACATTTGGTATCACTCTGCCTGTGACAGGAGCCCGCACTATACAGGAAGCATCGGCTCTGTTTCCTCTAGTGCCGGCTCCGTTCTTCACATTGATGCTTGGAGATGGTGGGTCGGGAACCCCCTTTCTGGGCTTACCACCCCACCATCCCAGAGCAGGAGGTGGTGGGCCACATCAGAGTGTGCCGCAAGTCACATGTGGCACTCTGGCCAGCGGATGGGCACCCCTGCTATACAGTATACATCATCCATTTATACACTATCTTTATGGAGACTACACAATATACAGACTTCTGGTCTATGGTATCAGTGGGGGGATATTATACACAGGGACATATAGAATGATACAGACTCTCCTCCTCTCTATACAGTATACATCATCCATTTATACACTATCTATATGGAGACTACACAATATACAGACTTCTGGTCTATGGTATCAGTGGGGTGATATTATACACAGGGACATATAGAATGATACAGACTCTCCTCCTCTCTATACAGTATACATCATCCATTTATACACTATCTATATGGAGACTACACAATATACAGACTTCTGGTCTATGTGGAATTGGAGTGCTGTGAGCAGTGAGCGGAGTTCCCATTTCCTGTCGGCTCTCAGAATATGGAACTCTGCTTTGTTTAGAGCAGTCAGAAGAATGATTGGTGGGGTCTCACCTTGTTAGATCTGTCCATATATCCTCCAATCAGATTGTTTGTACTTCCCGACAATGAAGAGACCTGAAAATAGTTCTAGAAAGGTGAAAAGTCCAATCACAGAAGATTCTGGAAGATAAAACCTGGAACCACGGCACCAAGAGAGTCCAACTTCTTCTACTGTATGACGGTTGAATGTGGGTGAATAAAAAGTTAATGTAAACTTACTTACAATGGTTTCCTAACGCAGGAAGAGGAGGAGGGGGAGGGGGATTTCTTCTACTTCCTCTATCGGAGTCTGCTCTGCCTTCAGTCACTTCTTACACAACTCATTGCTCGGAGCTTCCAACTTCCTCTTTATATACAGAGATCAGAGAAAGTCTAATCCTTCCTCTGGCTGGGTATATGGGGGGGGGGGGGGGGGGTATATTTGGAGCCATATGATTGGGGATTTTTGAGGGGTCAATATATTGGTATTCAGAGGAATCAGAAAAAGTCTAAAAATTGTTTTATTTAGAATTCCAATAAAACCTCATTATATAAGAATGAAAAGACGCTCCATCAGAAACACTCCTCAGACTTTGATGTGATAATCCATCGTCTCCATGTATACATCCCCCATACACAGACTGTCTGGTGGGATTCCTAATCTGGGGAGACCTAAACCACCGGTTATCTACCACAGATTCCACCACCAGATTGTACAGACAGACGATGGACAGACCTTCACCTTTCACAGTAGAATTCTCTTCTTCAGACGTGAAGGATCTACAGTTCTATAACTCTATAGAGTTGGGCAAGCAGTTTGGCCCAAGCCTGAGTTCGGGCCGAACATTGGCTGTTCACTTGTTGGACGAACACCCGAATTGTTGGGGCATTTGTTCAATCCCGCCGAATGACCACAATGCACTTTGGATGCTTTGGAAGCCTTGATTGGCTGAAGCAATAAAAGAAAAAAACATTTCATTGGTCATGGGACTTTACACGAGGCAGCTCACTTGTTGAAGTACACACAATTGACAATTTATCAGAAATTGATCATTGTTGGACATTCCATGATTACAAAAATAAAAAGTATATAAAGTAAATCAATTTCCAAATAAAACAGATACGTATATTAAAAGGAGCTGACATATACGGGGTTCATACATAGATGGAACTAAATCCATATTATGATGGTACATAATAGTATATACATAAGGGGATATATGATTAGTATATAGTATGGCATAGCAAACACAATATCCTGGCATCCATAGGACTCAATGCATTTGGTGGATTCCTGTCCACTTCATCAGGAGTTTGATGCAAAGAAGATATCTAGAAATGTAGGTAGATGTTATACTAGAAAAAAATACTTCCAAAAAAGGGAAGGAAAAAAGGTATTATTACTTTCAGATCAGCTAAGGATAGCACCCAGCCTCTGGGGGAAAATTAAGGCGTCATCATACGTCTATCCTGGGGCTGAGGTTGGATAGGCCCATGCTGGCCAAAGGGGGAACAAGCTGAGGGTAGGCCAGATTGGTAAGATGCAACTTCCAAAAAATGTGAGTTGTAAAAAAATAACCAAGACAATTCTAGTCCACGCTGATCTAAGGGAAAGTGTATGGGTGCATATCAGGGAATGATACGTGTATATAAAAAGATATAATATATGTATATATATTCAATGTGAGTATTAGTATTGGTGTAGGGAGTAATAGATCCAAGAGACTTAAAAATGGGCCTTTGCTGTTGGTGGTGCCTGAATACCGTAACCTCTCGCAGCTACTCTTGCTAGGTGCAGGAACGAGACCTGCTGGTAAGAATTCCATACAAATTTGAAATCGCATGTACTTGTCATACAGGTGCCAAAAATTGGGCCTTTGCTGTTGGTGGTGCCTGAACACCTTAACCAACCCCTCACAGTTACTCTTGCTGGTCGCAGGAACGGGACCTTCTGGTAAGAATTCCATACAAATTTGAAATTGCATGTACTATACAGGTGCCAAAAATTGGGCCTTTGGTGTTGGTGGTGCCTGAACACTGTAACCCCTCACAGGTACTCTTGCTGGGTGCAGGAACAGTAAACAGTAATGTGCACCTTCCTGCTGACCGCTCTGTCCAACGAGGCCAAAACACTACCTTCCACATGATGGTAGAGAGCCGGAACGACCTTACGCAAAAAGAAATGCCTTTTTGGTACCTGCTACTGTGGTGCAGCACATTCCACTAATTTGTGAAAGGGAGCAGAGTCTACCACATGAAAAGGCAGCTTGCAGTGCTAGCATTGTAATGCTAGCAATTTGGCCAAGCTAGCTTTAAGACGCTGAGCATGTAGATGGTTGGGACAGTATTTCTTTCTATGGTTCAGCAACTGGGGTAGTGAAATTTGCCTGCTGCTCAAATCAAGCAGTTGTGTACTGCTAGCAGATTGGGTGCAAGTCTCTGTGGCACTCATTGCTATACCATCATCCCTCTCAATGCTGGTATTTGAGAAGTCATGAGGTATAGTAGGGTTAGAGATCACAGTTGAGGAGCAAGGTGATGTATGCTTGTTTTGACCTTGTGGCTCTTTCAGGTGCTGTTGCCAACGAACTGCATGGCAGGTCGTCATATGCCTTGTCAAGCATGTGATGCCTAAGCGGCTGGTGTTCTGGCCATGCTTGATCCGCTTCAGACAGATGTTACAAACAGCAACGCTGCGGTCTACTGCACATGTGCTGAAAAAAACCCCACACTAATGAACTTTTTGAAGTCTGCGAGGAGTTTGCAGCACCCTGCACCTGTGGAGCTCTATGCTGTGACGTAATAGGTTGGCTTCTCCTATGGCGGCCCCTGGAGCACATCCTGCCTCATTGGAGTTGCACCTCCTCCTCCCCTCACTTTCCTCCTCTATCCGGTCAGGCACCCAAGTACAGACAGTGACCTCATCATCTCCTCCCTCCTCGTCACTGGAGCAAACTTGGCAGTATGCTGCAGCTGTGGGAACATGACTGCTAGTCTCCTGTCTGTCATTGTCACTCCCTCTCTCTAGGCTCATGTTATTCCTTTTTTTGGGAGTCATCTATACCCCCTGAGACATATGGGATTTTTCTCGTATAACACCTACCTACATTTCTAGATATCTTCTTTGCATCAAACTCCTGATGAAGTGGACAGGGATCCACCAAATGCATTGAGTCCTATGGATGCCAAGATATTTTGTTTGCTATGCCATACTATATACGCAGTGTTTCTCAACTTCGGTCCTCAGGGCACACTAACAGGCCAGGTTTGAAAGAAAACTGAAATACATCGCAGGTGATATCATTTGATGCTCAGTGATTGCAGTAATCTAGTCTGCATCTCCCCAAGGTAATACTTAAAATCTGGCCTGCTAGTGGGTCCTGAGGACAGGAGGTTAAGAAACATTGCTATATACTAATCTGTATAATTGCGATATACTGTATCCCCTTATGTACTGTATATACTATTATGTCCAGAGAAGGGCAACAAAAATAATTAGGGGAATGGAGGACATCAGCTATGAGGAAAGACTACAAGCACTGAACCTATTCTCTCTGGAGAAGAGACGATTGAGGGGGGATATGATATCAATGTACAAATACTGTACTGGCGACCCTAGCATATGGAAAAACCTATTCAGAGAAAGGGAATACAATAAGACACGTGGCCTCTCACTAAAACTAGAGGAAAGGCGGTTTAACCTTAAAATACGCAGGGGGATCTTCACTGTGAGAGCAGTAAGGATGTGGAATTCTCTTCCGCAAACAGTGGTATCAGCAGGGAGCATTGATAGATTCATAAAACTATTAGATGGGCACCTTAGAGACCACAACATACAGGGGTATACAATGTACGGTTAACAGCAAACACACACACACATCATGGGTTGAACTGGATGGACTGATGTCTTTTTTAAACCTCACTAACTATGTAACTATGTACCATCATAATATGAATTTTGTTCCATCTAAGTATGAACCCTGTATATGGCAGCTCCTTTTAATACATGTGTAGCCCTGCCCCCTTGGGGGTGGCTTGTTGCATGGGCGTCCTCGTCACCTCTTACACCCTGAACCTGCTCCAACCCATCTGACACTATCAGTTCTGTCATGGTAAATAATGGAGACCACAAAGGTTGCAGTGAATAAACAATTTACTGCTCTTTTGGCTTTTGAAGTAAAATCAAAGTATTCAAACAAAATAACACAATTGTTGCAGAGGAGAGAATTCTCAACCAAGGATTTAGGCCTTTAAGCTCAGCAGATCCAGAACACAGGCCACACATACATACACAACTAAATGTGTATGTATGCTAAGAGGATTGTGTTCAGCAACAGTTAACAATGCTTTAACTAACGAATGTGGTTAGAGAGTGACGGCAGATAAAAGTTACTATACTCAATAACTTAAATGCAAAGTAAACAGTATAATGATATAACATCAACTAGCAGAGTGCACTCTGTATTCTAACAGGGACCTCCTTTAAGATGAATTGCAAGCGTCTCCTGGAGAGTGAGGCCTCACTTATCTTCACCGGCAAGGAATCCCACAATCCAAGGAAAGTATTTGTAATCCAACAAAGGAAGGGAGGTCGAACAATATTCCCAAAGGTAATAGCAGTTGTAATCCACAGAGAGGCAAGTGCAGTTTATCCTGTGAGTCACAACAGGTTAACAGCCTTGAACTGAATTAAGGGCTTAAGGCCTGGTTCACCCACCTCGCAGTATATTTGTATCTGCAGTGTCCAGTGGTTTGATTGAGTGTCAGTATAGCCTTAATCAAAGTACACAATCTGTTTGCCCTTCCCAGAATAAGTCTAGGTCTGTAGTGTAAGAGAGATGTAGGTACTGGATGTCTCTCACCCAAACCGGGAGATCCGCTTCCCTCTGTGACCAGGCCCCGCTCTCATCAGCGTCTCCGTCTGCCTGTCAGCAACCTCCCGCTCGGCCACGCCATCGCTGGCTTCACTCCGGTGTCCGCCACTAGGCCTCGGTCTAAGTCCCTGCGATCCGCAGCAGCTCTTCCCCTTCTTTCCAGCGTGCTGTCCTCGAGGCAAGAGAGCGAAGCAAAGTCCCACCTCCCTTTATATAGCCACTTGCAGCAAGCTCCGTGCATCCTGTTGCTCCCTGGGAGAAGGATCCCTCTGTCTCAGTAGTCTATGATCCTGGCTCCTCCCAGACTACATCTCCCATAATGCCAAAGTCACTGTCTTGCAGAACTTTAATAATAATAACAATGGGAACAATACTAGCCGTGCGACCCGGCTACACATGTATCTGTTATAATTGAAGATTGATTTACTTTATATACTTTTTATTTTTGTAATCATGGAATGTCCAACAATGATCAATTTTTTATAAATTGTCAGTTGTGTGTACTTCATCAAGTGACCTGCCTCATTTAAAGTCCCATGACCAATGAAATGTTTTTTTCTTTTATTGATTCAACCAATCAGGGCTTCCAAAGCACTGTGCGGTGGCGCAGTGTATTGTGGTCATTCGGCGGGCCGAACAAATGGTCAAATGCCCCAACAATTCGGGTGTTCGTCGAACAAATGAACAAACAATGTTAGGCCCAAACTCATGTTCGGGCCAAACCATTCGCCCAACTCTAATCAGGAGTTATAGAACTGTAGATCCTCCATCTCAGTCTGAAGAAGAGAAATCTTCTGTGAAAGGTGGAGGTCCGTCCATCGTCTGTCTGTACAATCTGTTGGTGGAATCTGTGGTAGATAACCGGTGGTTTAGGTCTCCCAAGATTAGGAATCCCAGCAGACAGTCTGTGTATGGGGGATGTATACATGGAGACGATGGATTATCACATCAAAGTCTGAGGAGTGTTTCTGATGGAGCGTCTTTTCATTCTTATATAATGAGGTTTTATTGGAAATCTAAATAAAATACATTTTTAGGCTTTTCTAATTCCTCTGAATACCAATATATTAACCCCTCAAAAATCCTCCAATCATATTGTTCCAAATCCCCCCCCCCCCCCCCATACACCCAGCCTGAGGAAGGATTAGACTTGTTCTGATCTCTGTATATAAAGAGGAAGTTGGAAGCTCCGAGCAATGAGTTGTGTAAGAAGTGACTGAAGGCAGAGCAGACTCCGATAGAGGAAGTAGAAGACATCCCCCTCCCCCTCCTCCTCTTCCTGCTTTATTAAACCATTGTAAGTAGATTCAGATTAACTTTTTATTCACACACATTCCATCTTCATACAGTAGAAGAAGTTGGACTCTCTTGGTGCCGTGGTTCCAGGTTTTATCTTCCAGAATCTTCTGTGATTGGACTCTTCACCTTTCTAGAACTATTTTCAGGTCTCTTCATTGTCGGGAAGTAGAAACAATCTGATTGGAGGATATATGGACAGATCTAACAAGGTGAGACCCCACCAATCATTCTTCTGACTGCTCTAAACAAAGCAGAGTTCCATATTCTGAGAGCCGGCAGGAAATGCTTACAGCACTCCAATTCCACATAGACCAGAAGTCTGTATATTGTGTAGTCTCCATATAGATAGTCAGTGTCATCTTAAGAGCCTTGTAGGCCCCCGAAGCAATGCAGTGCACTGGGGCCCCGCCTACACAATCACCCACAAGAATAAAAATGCAAATTATCGATAAGGCAATATTTATTGGTACCTCCAACAAAATCAGTGTTTAAACATTAACACAACGTTTGGACAATATAAGGATGTACAGGACAGATATAGGATAGCACACAGAGGATGGCACACAGAGGATGGCATACAAAGGATGTACATGGCACACAGAGGATGGCACATAGAGGATGTACATGGCACACAGAGGATGTACATGGCAGGTAAAGGATGGCACAGACAGAGGATGTATATGGCAGGTATAGGCTGGCACACCGAGGATGGCATACAAAGGACGTACATGGCACACAGAGGATGGCACATAGAGGATGTACATGGCACACAGAGGATGTACATGGCAGGTAAAGGATGGCACAGACAGAGGATGTATATGGCAGGTATAGGCTGGCACACAGAGGATGTACATTGCAAGTATAGGATGGCACACAGAGGATGTACATGGCAGGTAAAGGATGGCACAGACAGAGGATGTATATGGCAGGTATAGGCTGGCACACAGAGGATGTACATTGCAAGTATAGGATGGCACACAGAGGATGTACATGGCAGGTAAAGGATGGCACCGACAGAGGATGTATATGGCAGGTATAGGCTGGCACACAGAGGATGTACATTGCAAGTATAGGATGGCACACAGAGGATGTACATGGCAGGTAAAGGATGGCACAGACAGAGGATGTACATGGCAGGTATAGGCTGGCGCACAGAGGATGTACATGGCAAGTATAGGATGGCACACAGAGGATGTACATGGCAGGTAAAGGATGGCACAGACAGAGGATGTACATGGCAGGTATAGGATGGCACAGACAGAGGATGTACATGGCAAGTATAGGATGGCACACAAAGGATGTACATGGCAGGTAAAGGATGGCACACAGAGGATGTACATGGCAAGTATAGGATGGCACACAGAGGATGTACATGGCAAGTATAGGATGGCACACAGAGGATGTACATGGCAGGTAAAGGATGGCACAGACAGAAGATGTACATGGCAAGTATAGGATGGCACACAGAGGATGTACATGGCAAGTATAGGATGGCACACAGAGGATGTACATGGCAGGTAAAGGATGGCAAAGACAGAAGATGTACATGGCAAGTATAGGATGGCACACAGAGGATGTACATGGCAGGTAAAGGATGGCACAGACAGAAGATGTACATGGCACACAGAGGATGTACATGGCTCACAGAGGATGACACACATAGGATGTACATGGCACACAGAGGATGGCACACAGAGGATGTAAATGACACACAGAGGATGTACATGGCACACAGAGGGTGGCACACAGGGGATGTCCATGGCACACAGAGGATGGCACACAGATTATGTACATGGCACACAGAGGATGGCACAAAGAGGATGTACATGGCTCACAGAGGATGGAAGGCATAGAAGGATTCTGGGAGATCACATGACATCACTCTTATCTCTATTAATAAAACATAGACCTGACCGGAGAGGTGAGGAGGATTCTGGGAGATCACATGACATCACTCTTATTAATAAAGCACAGACCTGACTGGAGAGGTGAGGGGGATTCTGGGAGGTCACATGACATCACTTTTTTTTCTATTAATAAAACACAGACCTGACCAGAGAGGTGAGGAGGATTCTGGGAGTATATATAGTTCATATTCCTATCGCACACCTTCCTGGTTTGTAGGCTCGTGTATGTTGGGTGCTGAAGCGATCACCAGTCGGCAACTGGATTAGTTACAAGTAAATACATATTGGCCAGCACACCAAGGATCTTGCAAAAGCAGTCCAAAACTTTTATTCAAGTTACGATCACATCAAAAAATAGTGCAGAGGATGGAAGGCATAGAAGGATTCTGGGAGGTCACATGACATCACTCTTATCTCTATTAATAAAACACAGACCTGACCGGAGAGGTGGGCAGGATTCTGGGAGGTCACATGACATCACTCTTATCTCTATTAATAAAACACAGACCTGACCGGAGAGGTGAGGAGGATTCTGGGAGGTCACATGACATCACTCTTATCTCTATTAATAAAACACAGACCTGACTGGAGAGGTGAGGAGGATTCTGGGAGGTCACATGACATCACTCTTATCTCTATTAATAAAACACAGACCTGACCGGAGAGGTGAGGAGGATTCTGGGAGGTCACATGACATCACTCTTATCTCTATTAATAAAACACAGACCTGACCGGAGAGGTGAGGAGGATTCTTATCAATTTTCAAAAACAGAAAATACAAATACATTTTTATAATCTTACTAAAACCCTTACCCAGAAACCCTTCTCCCCAGATCCCTCCCACTTCCCATTCCACTCGGTAATACTCATCTAGTCGTCTATTTTACCACCTCCCTTTCTTCTTATTCTACCCATATTCCACCCTCATACTCTAATCCGTCCAGATTTCTAAATATTTACTCGTTTTCTTGAACTCTGCCCACTTAACCCACTTGTTTGAGAAACTCTGCGTCTGGTCTTCCTGTCTGCTTCCCATGTATTCCATATTGTATATTCAACTCTTTTATACCAATCTCTAATTGTAAGACTTTTTAAGTTTTAGCCAATTTTTTGGAATTGTCCCCTTAGCTGCGTTCAATAAGTTGGGACTATCGTGCTTTTATACAGTTTTTTTTGATTTACCAATTTTGTAAAATAAGCAAACCTACGGGTCATTAGTAATATCTACACCTGTAATTTCCTCAATGTATTGTTTAACCTCCTGCCTTATCCCTATTAATAAAACACAGACCTGACCGAAGAGGTGAGGAGGATTCTGGGAGGTCACATGACATCACTCTTATCCCTATTAATAAAACACAGACCTGACCAGAGAGGTGAGGTGAGGAGGATTCTGGGAGGTCACATGACATCACTCTTATCTCTATTAATAAAACACAGACCTGACCGAAGAGGTGAGGAGGATTCTGGGAGGTCACATGACATCACTCTTATCCCTATTAATAAAACACAGACCTGACCGAAGAGGTGAGGAGGATTCTGGGAGGTCACATGACATCACTCTTATCTCTATTAATAAAACACAGACCTGACTGAAGAGGTGAGGAGGATTCTGGGAGGTCACATGACATCACTCTTATCCCTATTAATAAAACACAGACCTGGCCCGATTCTCAGAAGATTCTTAGAAGGACACAAGGATTTCTACAAGGACGTCATGATGGAGAATCAGCCGCCCCTCACATCACCGGGTAAGAGGAGACTTTATTGTAAAGGAGAGAGCAGTACGGAGGATCCACCTAGATCCCCCATCATCTGATAAACACATAGAAACAATGTATTCAGTCAGTGTGTGTGTTTCCTACAGATGGATCCAGTAATGGGAACCCACCAGAGAGATGTCCCCATCCTCTGTATTCCCGGGATTCCACACAGGAAGATCACACCATCCCTCACCATCATCAGGTAGGTGAAGATTAAATCAAGATCGTAAAAGTGATCTGAGTATATGAAAATATATTCCACTTTAAGGTATAAGGTTATTTGTGCTCACATTTTAAAGAAAATTTCCCTGCTATTTTGTGTTTGTTTAGAATGAAAACCTTATGGATATAAAAGATGAGGTTAAAGAGGAAGAAGAGACGTATGTGAGGGGTGATCAGCAGTTCAGGGAAGAGGTTGGGATGATGGACAAAGTTAAAGAGGAGGAATCTTCTCCAGACATCAGCACAGGTGAGTGATGGCCACTAAATACAAAAACTGTTTGGGTATATGGATTGATGTTTGAGGATCTGTAGATCCACTTCTACAAAGACATCATGATGGAGAATCAGCCGCCCCTCACATCACCGGGTAAGAGGAGACTTTATTGTAAAGGAGAGAGCAGTACGGAGGATCCACCTAGATCCCCCATCATCTGATAAACACATAGAAACAATGTATTCAGTCAGTGTGTGTGTTTCCTACAGATGGATCCAGTAATGGGAACCCACCAGAGAGATGTCCCCGTCCTCTGTATTCCCGGGATTCCACACAGGAAGGTCACACCATCCCTCACCATCATCAGGTAGATGAGGAACAATCACTGATAGTATCATTAGGATCTGTACATTATCTGCATTGTTACCATTGATGTCATTTTTATTATATATTCAGAGTGGAAACCTGAGAGATTCTAAAGTTGAGGTTAAAGAAGAGATAAAAGAGGAGGATGATGAGGATGGGGTGATGGAGGAGTCAGAGTTTCTAAAGGAACACAAAGATCTGTATCAGGACACCATGGTGGAGTCATCCAGCTACAGAAACCCACCAGAGAGATGTCCCCATTAGGGATGATCGAACGGTTCGGGTCCACCATCGGTTCGGCCCGAACATTGGGTGTTCGAGGTTCGGCCGAATTTAGAACTTTTTGCCCAAAAAGTTCGGAATTCGGCAACCAGAACCGCCCAAAATGCAATGCTTCAGGAAATGGGCTTTAAAAGCCCGTGATTGGACCAGAACCATTAGCAAAAGCCAATTGAGGGGGCAGAAGAATGCTAGGAATGTGATTGGAGTGACTAGGGGGTCCCTAGACCAATCATTAGTGAATACGCCCCCCAGTATATAAGATCGCCCCCGCCATATTCCCAGCATTGTTATAATGGACATGGAAGAGAGTGGAAGCAGTTCTGTTAATTTTACTTTAAAAGTGTCATTTAGCTATTTTTAGTGTGAGGAAAGGGATATCTAGTGTAGTTAGAGTGCTCCTTTACACTTAAGTTAGCTTCAAAAATTTAGTTTCTGTAGGGAAAGTGTTAAGTGTCAGGGGACCGTAGTGTAGTGTAGGGTTAACTGACAGTGACTGCTATGGCAGGGTGACAAAACCCTTCCATAGCAGGGTGACCGCTATAGAGAAATGATCATTTCTCTGCTTCGGGACAGGAATGTGGCTTCTCACCAGCAAGCATTTTTTAATGCTGCAGGGGCTGCCACTGCCAGTGCTTTTTTGAGGACATGTTTGATGTCAGACATGACATCTGAATATGTGTATAGGGGGTATATATAGACATATATGTCTGAATATATACCCCTAGACATATATAGGTGTGATAGTAGCAGAAATAAATGCTTGCGCTAATGAAATCATTTACAGTAATATATTTCTGCTACTATCACACCTATATATGTCTAGGGGTATATATTCAGACATATATGCCTATATATACCCCCTATACACATGTTCAGATGTTTTGCCTGCCTCAAAAGAACCCCAAAAAATGCCAAAAAAACGCTAGTGTCAAAAAAAAAAATGCCCAGGTGTGTTTTTGCTGGCATTTTTTGGGGGGTTTTGGAGGCAGGCAAAACATCAGAACTTGTGCACAGTACCACTATACACAAGTTCAGATGTTTTGCCTGCCTCAAAAGAACCCCAAAAAATGCCAAAAAAAACGCTAGCGTTAAAAAAAAATGCCCAGGTGTGTTTTTGCTGGCATTTTTTGGGGGGTTTTGGAGGCAGGCAAAACATCAGAACTTGTGCACAGTACCACTATACACAAGTTCAGATGTTTTGCCTGCCTCAAAAGAACCCCAAAAAATGCCAAAAAAAACGCTAGCGTCAAAAAAAAAATGCCCAGGTGTGTTTTTGCTGGCATTTTTTGGGGGGTTTTGGAGGCAGGCAAAACATCAGAACTTGTGCACAGTACCACTATACACAAGTTCAGATGTTTTTCCTGACTGCAAAGAACCCAAAAAAATGCCTGCTATTAAACCGGCAAGGTGTTACAGCAGAGAAGCCATATTCCTGTGCTTAAAGTTTTCTAATACAAACGATCTTTTTTTTTATGGTTCTGGACATGCTACAGAGCTTAAACTTCACAGGTACACCTTTTAGACCCCCCAGACACAAAATCACACAAAAAAAAGTTCTTAAAAATTGTCATTTTTGATAAAAAAGCCAATTATTGAAAAATTAAAAAAAAAAAAAAAAAAAAAAAAAAAAGAGATTTTTTGATTTTTACTTTGGATTTAGTATCTGGGGGGTCTAAAAAGTGTACATGTGAAGTTTCAGCTCTGTAGCATGTCCAGAACCCCCCAAAAATTAGCATTTTCTTATAATTTTTATTAGAACAGGAATACGGCTTCTCTACGGCGCTTTTTCTTGCATTTATCGGGCATTTTTGGAGGCAGGCATGACTTTTTTTGGATTTAGTGTCTGGGGGGTCTAAAAAGTGTACCTGTGAAGTTTCAGCTCTGTAGCATGTCCAGAACCAGAAAAAAAGATAATTTTTCAGTAGAGCAGGGATGGTGGGACCCCTCTTTTACACTTATATGATCTTTTTTTGGGGTTCTGGACATGCTACAGAGCTGAAACTTCACAGGTACACCTTTTAGACCCCCCAGACACAAAATCACACAAAAAAAGTTCTTAAAAATTGTCATTTTTGATAAAAAAGCCAATTATTGAAAAATTAAAAAAAAAAAAAAAAAAAAAAAAAAAGAGATTTTTTGATTTTTACTTTGGATTTAGTATCTGGGGGGTCTAAAAGGTGTGCATGTGAAGTTTCAGGTCTGTAGCATGTCCAGAACCAGAAAAAAAAAGATCGTTTGTATTAGAAAACTTTAAGCACAGGAATATGGCTTCTCTGCTGTAACACCTTGCCGGTTTAATAGCAGGCATTTTTTTTGGTTCTTTGCAGTCAGGAAAAACATCTGAACTTGTGTATAGTGGTACTGTGCACAAGTTCTGATGTTTTGCCTGCCTCCAAAACCCCCCAAAAAATGCCAGCAAAAACACACCTGGGCATTTTTTTTTTGACGCTAGCGTTTTTTTTGGCATTTTTTGGGGTTCTTTTGAGGCAGGCAAAACATCTGAACATGTGTATAGGGTGTATATATAGGCATATATGTCTGAATATATACCCCGAGACATATATAGGTGTGATAGTAGCAGAAATATATTACTGTAAATGATTTCATTAGCGCAAGCATTTATTTCTGCTACTATCACACCTATATATGTCTAGGGGTATATATTCAGACATATATGTCTATATATCCCCCCTATACACATGTTCAGATGTTTTGCCTGCCTCAAAAGAACCCCAAAAAATGCCAAAAAAAAACGCTAGCGTCAAAAAAAAAAAATGCCCAGGTGTGTTTTTGCTGGCATTTTTTGGGGAATTTTGGAGGCAGGCAAAACATCAGAACTTGTGCACAGTACTACTATACACAAGTTCAGATGTTTTTCCTGACTGCAAAGAACCCAAAAAAATGCCTGCTATTAAACCGGCAAGGTGTTACAGCAGAGAAGCCATATTCCTGTGCTTAAAGTTTTCTAATACAAACGATCTTTTTTTTCTGGTTCTGGACATGCTACAGAGCTGAAACTTCACAGGTACACCTTTTAGACCCCCCAGATACTAAATCCAAAGTAAAAATCAAAAAATCTCTTTTTTTTTTTTTTTTTTTAATTTTTCAATAATTGGCTTTTTTATCAAAAATGACAATTTTTAAGAACTTTTTTTGTGTGATTTTGTGTCTGGGGGGTCTAAAAGGTGTACCTGTGAAGTTTCAGCTCTGTAGCATGTCCAGAACCAGAAAAAAAGATCATATAGGTGTTAAAGTTAAAGGAGGCTCCCGAACCACATCCCTGTTCTACTGAAAAATTATCTTTTTTTTTTTCATGGTTCTGGACATGCTACAGAGCTGAAACTTCACATGCACACCTTTTAGACCCCCCAGATACTAAATCCAAAGTAAAAATCAAAAAAATCTCTTTTTTTTTTTTTTTTTTAATTTTTCAATAATTGGCTTTTTTATCAAAAATGACAATTTTTAAGAACTTTTTTTTGTGTGATTAATAGTCCCTGGGGCATGACCCAGAACCCTAGGCACTTTTTAGGGGCATTTATTGGGTTTTAGGGCTTAAAAATGGTGTTTTTTGATTACAGAAGTTCGGGTCCCATTGATTTCAATGGGGTTCTGAAATCCGAACCGAACTTTCGTGAAGTTCGGGTGTTCTGGTCGAACCGAACTTTTCAAAAGTTCGATCATCCCTAGTCCCCATCCTCTGTATTCCCGGGATTCCACACAGGAAGGTCACACCATCCCTCAATGTTACAAGGTTGGTGAATTGGAGCATCTAGAACATGGACTTCTGGAGAGGATGTGTTTTTTTGTTTTTATATTATCACAATATTAAAGCTTATAACTTTCAGATGATATTCGCTCTAATTTTCTTGGTTTAGAGTGGAGATCCAATCGATATAGAATTTGAGATTAAAGCAGAAGAAGAAGAGAGATATGTGAGGGATGATCAGCAGTCTATGGAGAAGGATGGAATAACGGGGACATTTATAGAGGAGGACACTCCTACAGAGATCAGCACAGGTGGGTCATTAACACTAAATACATACATGACATAGTTACATAGTTACATAGTTAGTGAGGTTGAAAAAAGACATCAGTCCATCCAGTTCAACCTATGATGTGTGTGTGTGTTTGCTTTTAGCCGTACATTGTATACCCCTGTATGTTGTGGTCTTTAAGGTGTCCATCTAACAGTTTTTTGAAACTATCAATGCTCCCTGCTGATACGACATAAATACATGTAATCCACCACTGATTACTGAATACCAATATTATATTACCAATATACTCCTGACCCCTGCGCTATATACTCTATGTTGTACATTACAGACTTCTGCTCTCTCCCCTCTACCCACTGCTATATACAGTATTTCACAAAAGTAAGTACACCCCTCAACTTTTTGTAAATAGTTTATTCTATCTTTTCATGTGACAACACTGAAGAAATGACACTTTGCTACAATGTAAAGTAGTGAGTGTACAGCTTGTATAACAGTGTAAATTTGCTGTCCCCTCTAAATAACTCAACACACAGCCATTAATGTCTAAACCGCTGGCAACAAAAGTGAGTACACCCCTAAGTGAAAATGTCCAAATTTGGCCCAAAGTGTCAATATTTTGTGTGGCCACCATTATTTTCCCCTCTTGGGCATGGAGTTCACCAGAGCTTCACAGGTTGCCACTGGAGTCCTCTTCCCCTCCTCCATGACGACATCACGGAGCTGGTGGATGTTAGAGACCTTGCGCTCCTCCATCTTCCATTTGAGGATGCCCCACAGATGCTGAATAGGGTTTAGGTCTGGAGACATGCTTGTCCAGTCCATCACCTTTACCCTCAGCTTCTTTAGTAAGGCAGTGGTCATCTTGGAGGTGTGTTTGGTGTCGTTATGCTGGAATATTGCCCTGCAGCCCAGTCTCCGAAGGGAGGGGATCATGCTCTGCTTCAGTATGTCACAGTACATGTTGGCATTCATGGTTTCCTCAATGAACTGTAACTCCCCAGTGCCGGCAGCACTCATGCAGCCCCAGACCATGACACTCCCACCACCATGCTTGACTGTAGGAAGACACACTGTCTTTGTACTCCTCACCTGGTTGCCGCCACACACGCTTCACACCATCTGACCCAAATAAGTTTATCTTGGTCTCATCAGAGCACAGGAGATGGTTCCAGTAATCCATGTCCTAAGTCTGCTTGTCTTCAGCAAACTGTTTGTGGGCTCTCTTGTGCATCATCTTTAGAAGAGGCTTCCTTCTGGGATGACAGCCATGCAGAACAATTTTTTTTTAAATTTGAAAATTTTTATTGATTTTTATACATATACAAAACAGACTAACAAGGCAAAAGGAAATGTTTAGGGCACAGAAATGCCAACACATATTAGATCATTATGGTATCTGCTCCCAATCACCCAAAAAAAAAATGGAAAAATGAAGAAGGGGGAGGGAAGCATGCCCCTAAATCATTCTCCCAAAACATTGAGTAAACAATGTTGATACTCATGTTTATCTAGTGTATATCTATGTGCAAAGCACTAATGTGCATACGTGCCACCCACCTAATATTCATCTACCCCCTCAATGGGGTGATGATAAATAAACCAAAAGCAACCTCTATATCACTTGAGAAACGTGAAAAAATTGCGCATGAATCCAGCCCAAAAAAAAAAAAACGTGGGAAAGAAGGGGCACAGACCCCTATTAAACTCATAGAGACTTTGCAAAGTATAAATCAATATTGTGAATAATCGAATCCCCAGCATAGCAATCCCCCGGAAAAAAAAAAGGAGGTACCATGGAGAGAGAGGGAGGAAGCGGGGGGGAGAGGGGGGAATCCAGACAATAATTCTTATATTGTTGCCGAGCCAATAAAATGCGCCCATGGCAACCATCAAACTCTGGTCTCTTCCTCTGTGTTTTTCAAAGAGGATGTAAGTTCCTCCATCTTATGGATCTCTTTTACTTTAGAGTACCATAGCTCCAGGGTCGGCAGCTGGGTTTGTCTCCACAAAGCAGGTATACATGCCTTTGCAGCATTCAAAAGTCTAAAGCCCCGTACACACGTACTGATCGTTGGCCGAACGATCGGCCGTCTTTTGTCCAGGGCTGTCGTGTCTGTTGAAAACTGCAGAAGACTGCACACGAATTTTGTCGGCCAACAACAGCCGACTGCAGAAGTGATGTCATGTGATCGTTAACTTTCCTTGTCTTTTTTCTTTTCTGAGCATGCCCAGTCTTGCTAATCTGCTGTCTGTCGGCCGAAATCTGTACTGACTGGCGAACAATCGGCCGTTCTGGTGACGGCCAACAAATATTTTAAAGTCTGCACGACAGATTCTGGTCGGCCAAAAATGCGCTGTCGCCTGTCGGAGGCATCATACTAACAAGCCTACAATCGGCCGATCAGTCGGCGGCCGAATATTTACGGCCGACAATCGGTACGTGTGTACGGGGCTTAAGTGTCAGTGATTTTCTGTATCTTTTTTAAGAGCTTTTCGTAAGATGAAGTAGACATAGAGCAGGGTCCCCTTGAACCTCTTCCGCAGTTAACTGTTTAATAACTAAAGCAATTTTTGTCCAAACACCTCTATGGAAGGACATGACCAAAAAATATGCAACATGGTCCCTTCCTCCGATCCACAACGCCAACATCTTTCCGAACTGTTCTCATCCATTTTATGCAACACCTCCGGGACTCTATACCACCTGGGGAGTATTTTATATCCCGTTTCCTGAGTTTTACTATTCATTGAAGACTTATAAACTGTAGCCAAAATTTTATTTACCTGTCTGGGAGTCAGAGATACTGCCAGTTCGCGTTCCCATTGACGTATAAATGGTAACTGATGGCCTTCTTGTTCCTCTGTCAACCATGTATAGAATAAAGATATCAAATGTTTAGGTGGGGTATTTGAAATAACGGAATTTTTGTAAAATCTTACCTGTAAAATTCCTTTCTCTGAGTCCTCCGACAGTCGCCGCCCTCTTCATATTCGTCACAATGGGGTATTAGACTTTGCTCCGAAGGAGTAGCTAGGCAACAGAATATGTTAATATAAAAGTTTTAACACATCCCACCCCCAGGGGGTGGTCCCCTCAGTCAATACCCTCCTACTTCCTGTATCCATACTCCAGTTTCAGTGGAATAGCAGTAGAGAGTACATTCAACCCCAAAAGAGGGGCGGGGGCGGCGACTGTCGGAGGACTCAGAGAAAGGAAATTTACAGGTAAGATTTTACAAAAATTCAGTTTTCTCTTACGTCCTCCGACAGTCGCCGCCCTCTTCATATTTGTCACAATGGGGACGTCCCAAAGCAGTGCAAACATGAGGGGTGGGAAACGCAGCCACGCCCAAGGCAACGCCGTCTCCACAGCAGAGAAAGGAACCTTACCAAAGGAAGGAAACCCTCTGGGCAACAGAAGAAAAAACTTGCTCAACAGAAGCAAAAAATCCCAGGAAAACAAATAACCTAGGGATAACAACATGTATCCCAAACAGCCAAGAAGCCCATACAAGAGGCTCTAAGGAACTGCCGCACTAAGAACCTTGCGGCCAAAGGAAGCATCTGCCGATGCCTGAACATCCACTCTGTAGAATTTTGTGAAGGTGTGAACGGACGACCAAGTCGCCGCCTTACACACCTGGGCCACAGAAGCCCCATGACGACAGGCCCAAGACGTACTCAGAGATCTCGTAGAGTGCGCCTTCACAGGCACAGGGGGAACTCTCCCCTTCAAAGCATAGGCCTGTTCCACAGTCTGTCTGATCCATTTGGCAATGGTAGAGGCCGATGCAGCCAAGCCCATCCGAGGTCCCTCAGGAAGGACAAACAAGGAATCCGACTTGCGGAAAGATTCAGTCGATTTCAGGTAAACCCTAATCGCCCGAACAACATCCAAGGAATGCAGCTCCACCTCCTTCGGATGTTTGGGCTTCGCGCAGAGCGAAGGCAGGACAATATCCTCATTGATGTGAAAATCCGAAACCCTCTTCGGAAGAAAAGAAGGGTTAGGTCGTAAGACCACCTTATCCAGATGAAGGACCAGATACGGAGACTTGCAGGACAAAGCTGCCAGCTCCGAAACCCTGCGAGCCGAAGTGATCGCCACCAAAAAAGCGACTTTCTTGGACAACATGGACAACTAGATCTTCCTGATCTGTTCAAAGGGAGCATGTTGTAGCACGGACAGAACAAGATTCAAGTCCCAAGGAGGTAAAGGTTCCCTCCTAGGAGGGACCAGATGTCGCACCCCTTGAACAAAGGTACTAACCAAAGAGTTAGACGCCACAGGACGTTGAAAAAGAACGGCCAGCGCAGACACCTGACCCTTGACCATAGCCAGCGCCAAACGCTGGTCGACACCCGTCTGAAGGAAGGACAACACCCTAGACACCGAGTAAGTGCGAGGTGAAAACCCCCTGGACTCACACCAGGCAAAATAGGCCTGTGACGAGACCAATCTCGCCCCATTGCATTGGAGGAGCCTGGTTGCCCGCCTGCTGCCTTTGGACTATGGACCAGGCTTTAAAAGACTTTGGCTCCATGGCGATTTGACTGTTTGTGGCATCTGAGCGCTGTTTGGATATGTTGAGCGCTCAGATCCAGGCTATCTGGGGATGGGTTGAATGTAGGGGTTCTGTTCAGTAGACTGGGAGTTATGCATTTTTGTGTCTTTTTGTGTTTCTTTAAACATGTGGCTAATGGAGCCTTGCCTCTCTCCTGGAAGCTAAAACGTATTCCTGTAAACTGTAAGGAACCGGAAGCCAACTCCTAATATGGGCATTACAGGAAGTTCTGAGGAGACGGGAGGTCTATTGACACTCAGAGTAATGTGTATTGAGGGCTCGCTAGGGAACCATTGTTCTGTGTCTGACTGTTGTGTGCATTGATTGCCCCCTGGGGCTTCTGTCTCCTTGCATTGGTCAAAGCTATCTGACCAATCCCTGTTGACTCATTTTCAAGCCCTCATTTGCATATGCTGGAGAGGACCTTGGTGAGGACTGCAAGTGCTTTGCAATTGACCAATGGGAAGGCGGTTGTTGGGGGAGGGATGTTCCAATTTCTGTATAAAAGTGTGCTCTGTTCTTCCAATAAATGTTGTTCCTGTTTTACCCTCATCTCGGAGCTTTGTCTCGTTATTGGGGGAATCTGCTGCAGGGATTGCTATGGTCTTCCATACTCCCTTAGAGAATCACTAAGCTCTTATAAGAGCTTGTATAAGAGCTTGTTCTGCTGCACTCTCTGGGGAAAGAGAGGTTCACCCACAGGAACCTGGGGCCTTGTCGTTGGTCCAGGGTGGGAAGGAGATGCCAAGACCCTAACCAAGCTGCGGCGGTTCGTGGAGTCTGAAGTGCTTACGGTGTCTGGTGGAGTGCTTGGAGCCCTCGGGAAGCACTAGGAGCATCTGTCAACGGAGGTACCTGCTCAGGGGTGCCCTGTTCCGTAACAATTGGTGGCAAGCGACGGGATGGAACCAGCAGTGGAGTACAGATACTCTCTGAGAGAATATGACCGTATGGTGTGGTTACGGCTGAACTTTTTCGGACCCAATCCACTGGAGAGATCCAAGCGGTTCGTGAAGAACTTAGTGCTCGGGACTCTGCTAGACAGGGCAGAGAGAGAGGGCCAGCTGGCACGTTGGGAGGAACTCCAGCGGCAGGTACAGTTAAGGGAAGAGGAGAACCCAGTCTCCATTTCCCAGCGGCAGCCTGATTTATTGGGAATTGGGAGCCCAGTCTCCATCCTCCAGCGGCAGGCTGAGTTACAGGGGGCAGAGGTAGTTGTTCCTACCCCCCAGCAGCAAAGTGATATGCCGGGAAGGCAGTGTGAAGTACAGGGAGAGGAGAGCAGTGTCCTCCCTCCCCAGCGTCAGCGTGATTTTTTGGGAATTGGGAGCCCAGTCTCCATTCCCCAGCGGGAGATACAGCAGGGAATTGGGAGCCCAGTCTCCATTCCCCAGCGGCAGAGTATCCTACAGGGAATAGAGAGCCCAGTCTCCTTTCCCCAGCAGCAGGACTCTGTGTTGGGAGGAGAGACAGTCGGTCTCCCTCCGCAAAGGCTGGAAGTATATTTGGGAGAGGAGCTTGTTACCCCCTCTCCCCACGGACAGTTTGATTCGTTGGGAATTGGGAGCCCAGTCTCCATCCCACAGCAGTTGAGTGAAGTGCAGGGAATTGGGAGCCCAGTCTCCATTCCCCAGCGGCAGGCTGAGTTACAGGGGGCAGACACAGTTGGTCCTGTCCCCCAGCGGCAGATTGAGCTATTGGGAATTGGGAGCCCAGTCTCCATCCCACAGCAGCAGCTTAACATACCAGGGGGAGACAGTAAGCCCCCCAACAGTGCAGATGGGACCATGGTCTCTGCACTCACAGCACAGGGGGTAGGGACAGTCGGTCCTGACCCCCAGCAACAGGGCTGTTTAGCCAAAGGGAAGACAGTCGGTCTTCCCCCACAGCAGCATGGTGGTGTATCTAAAGGGGAGACAGTCGGTCTCCCCCTCCAACAACCCGTCTCCAACCAGGCTACTTCTGTGGTAGCGCTGGCACCAGGGCAGAGTACCGCTGGTCTCTGCCCACTCAGCAACCCACCAAGGCAGTCTACCAGTCCTCCACACAGCCAAGGTGAGGCACCTGGACATGGACAAATTTCTCTTCTACCCAGGTGTAGTAACCAGTTATTTTGGGTGGGCTGTACTGCTGTTTCTGCATTATGGGTGGGCTGCTGGACTAACAAGGGCACTGACCGGCAGGAGGTCAGGTACCCTGTTAGTCTTTTTGGAAAGGGGGAGAGATGTGACGAGACCAATCTCGCCCCATTGCATTGGAGGAGCCTGGTTGCCCGCCTGCTGCCTTTGGACTATGGACCAGGCTTTAAAAGACTTTGGCTCCATGGCGATTTGACTGTTTGTGGCATCTGAGCGCTGTTTGGATATGTTGAGCGCTCAGATCCAGGCTATCTGGGGATGGGTTGAATGTAGGGGTTCTGTTCAGTAGACTGGGAGTTATGCATTTTTGTGTCTTTTTGTGTTTCTTTAAACATGTGGCTAATGGAGCCTTGCCTCTCTCCTGGAAGCTAAAACGTATTCCTGTAAACTGTAAGGAACAGGAAGCCAACTCCTAATATGGGCATTACAGGAAGTTCTGAGGAGACGAGCGGTCTATTGACACTCAGAGTAATGTGTATTGAGGGCTCGCTAGGGAACCATTGTTCTGTGTCTGACTGTTGTGTGCATTGATTGCCCCCTGGGGCTTCTGTCTCCTTGCATTGGTCAAAGCTATCTGACCAATCCCTGTTGACTCATTTTCAAGCCCTCATTTGCATATGCTGGAGAGGACCTTGGTGAGGACTGCAAGTGCTTTGCAATTGACCAATGGGAAGGCGGTTGTTGGGGGAGGGATGTTCCAATTTCTGTATAAAAGTGTGCTCTGTTCTTCCAATAAATGTTGTTCCTGTTTTACCCTCATCTCGGAGCTTTGTCTCGTTATTGGGGGAATCTGCTGCAGGGATTGCTATGGTCTTCCATACTCCCTTAGAGAATCACTAAGCTCTTATAAGAGCTTGTATAAGAGCTTGTTCTGCTGCACTCTCTGGGGAAAGAGAGGTTCACCCACAGGAACCTGGGGCCTTGTCGTTGGTCCAGGGTGGGAAGGAGATGCCAAGACCCTAACCAAGCTGCGGCGGTTCGTGGAGTCTGAAGTGCTTACGGTGTCTGGTGGAGTGCTTGGAGCCCTCGGGAAGCACTAGGAGCATCTGTCAACGGAGGTACCTGCTCAGGGGTTCCCTGTTCCGTAACAAGGCCTTCCAAGTACGGTGATAGACCTTCCCCGAGGAAGACTTCCTCGCGTTAATCAAAGTGTGAATGACCTCCGGAGCGAGACCCCTATCCTTCAGGACCTGGGTTTCAACAGCCAGGCCGTCAAAGCCAGCGACTGTAAAGCAGGATGGAATATCGGTCCTTGAGACAAGAGATCTTCTCGAAGAGGCAGACGCCAAGGAGCGTCGACCGCCAGGTTCACGAGGTCCACGTACCAGGACCGGCGAGGCCAGTCCGGTGCCACAAGAATCACCGTGTGTGGTTCCGAGTTCAACCTGCGAAGGAACCTGGGCAGCAATTGGATCGGCGGGAACGCATACAGCAGCCGATACTGGTGCCACGGGGCCACCAACGCGTCGGACGCGTCTGCCGGAGGATCGCGCGTCCTTGCCACGAACCTTTTTACCTTGTTGTTCAGACGAGACGCGAACAGGTCCACTTCCGGAAGACCCCACTTCGCGCACAACATCTGGAAGACAGCCGGGTGGAGAGACCATTCTCCCTGATCCAGGGTCTGGCGACTCAGATAATCCGCCTGCCAGTTCTCCACCCCCGGAATGTGTACCGCCGATATCGCCGGGACATGAGTCTCGGCCCAAGAAAGAATGCCGGCCAGTTCCCGAGCCGCTCGGGCACTCCTGGTGCCCCCTTGGTGATTGACGTAAGCCACTGCCGTGGCATTGTCCGTTTGCACCCGAACCGGACAGCCGCGCAGCCTGTCCGTCCAACGGTGAAGGCAAAGATTTATCGCACGCAACTCCAGAATGTTGATCGGAAGGGAGGATTCCTCCTCCGGCCAAGTCCCCTGGGCGGACAGAACGCCCAGAACACCACCCCAGCCCGACAGGCTGGCGTCCATGGTGATCACCGTCCATGAAAGAGGACGAAAAGACTTTCCCCCCGACACCGCCGGGGACTGGAGCCACCACAGAAGATCCCTTCTGGTGCGACGGCTCAACGAAACCTCGACATCCAGAGACTGCGGACGCCCGTCCCACTTGGACAGAATCTCCGCTTGGAGACCCCTCGTGTGAAACTGGGCAAAGGGAATTGCCTCGAAAGCCGAGACCATCAGACCCAGACACCGCATGCACTTCCGCAGGGATGAGCACGGAACGTCCCTGAGGGACTGGACTTCTCCCTGAAGAACCCTGATTTTGTCGTCCGGTAGGAAGACCTTCGCTTGGACCGAGTCCAGGATCATTCCCAAATAGGGAAGACGAACCGTCGGGCACAGTGTCGATTTTGGATAATTTATCGTCCAACCAAACTCCTGCAGAGTCTGCACCGTGATGGACAGATCCTTCTCCAGACCCTGGCTGGTTGCAGACCGAACCAGAATGTCGTCCAGATACCCCAGGACAGAGATGCCCTGGGCCCTTAACAAGGCCAGTAGTGGCGCAAGCACCTTGGTGAAAACCCGCGGAGCCGAAGCGAGGCCAAAAGGCAATGCCACAAATTGGTAGTGATCCTCCGCAATGGTGAATCGAAGGTACCTCTGGTGACCCTCGAAAATGGGAATGTGTAGGTACGCATCCTTCAGATCGATGGAGGCCATGAATTCCCCCGGAACCAGGGCAGCCACCACCGACCGCAGAGATTCCATGCGGAACTTGCGAACCCGCACAAAGCGGTTTAGATCCTTCAGGTCCAGAATAGGACGAACCTTGCCCTCCTTCCTGGGTACAGTGAACAGATTTGAATAGAACCCCCGAAACCTGTCCCGATGAGGTATCGGGACCACCACTCCCTGAGCTCTCAGGTCCCGCACCGCCAGGTGCAGATCCCGCAAACGCTCCGGAGACAGTTGAAGATTTGAGGGAAAAAATCTGCTCTCCGGCCGAGAGAGAAACTCGATCTTGTAACCAGAACGAACGATTTCCTGAACCCACCTGTCCCGAACACGGGCCAGCCAAGGTTGTAGAAAACCGAGCAAGCGTCCCCCCACCCCAGAACCGGGTGAGGGCGCCCCTTCAGGCCGCACTGTTGTGGGCAGCGGATCCGGATTGGCCGGACTTCTGCTTACCTGTCCACGGCTTCTTTTGAGAGCCCTGACCTTTGAACGGTTTGCCCTTAAAGTGCGGCCGAAAGGCACGAAAAGACCCCTGAGAGGGCCGAAAGGAAGCATGCTTCTTACCAGGAGTCGACTTAGCCTTCTGGGATTGGGGCAAGAGCGTGCTCTTACCACCCGTGATCCCCTTTATCAGCGTATCCAAGGATTCACCAAAAAGGCGAGAACCGTCATAAGGAAGATTGGCTAAAGTCTTGCGAGAAGATTGGTCCACCGACCAACACTTCAACCAAACCAAACGGCGAGACAACACCGCCACACCGTGTACACGTGCGGCCAACGGGACCATATCCAAGTCCGCATCGCACAAATACATGACACCCTGATGGATTTGATCCACCATGTCCAATGTCGCCTGCGGGGCTGAGTCAGCCACCAAAACTCGTCTAAGCACCTGCGTCCAACTCGCGACCGCCTGGGCCGCCATAAGGGAAGCAAACAGAGCTTTCAACATAGAACCCATAATAGAATAGGTATGACGGGCAAGAGACTCCAGCCTCTTGTCCGTGGCATCCCGGAACACCGGGGTATCCTCAGCAGGAATCGCAGTGGACTTATTCAAAACCGCGATCGCGTGATCCACCGGAGGTGGTACACACCAACGCTCGTCAGTAGCGGGCGTGAAAGGATAACGCAATTTGAACCTACTGGGTACAGCAAAAGGCTTGCGGATATTACGCCATTGTTCTTTAACAGCGTTTTGAAAATCATCCGTGCAGGGAAAAACCTGCGATGTTTTGCGCCGTCTCTTTGTCCCATAAGCTGCAAGCGCAGCGTATGCTTAATAGAAGCAACCATTTCATCCATGAGTGCAAGCTCTTCAGACGAGCCAGGGGGAGAATCATCCACCCCTTCAACCTCAGCCTCCACCTCGGACCCCACAAGATCCAGGGAGGAACGGGACCCTGATAAGGAGACCCCGGCCATACCAGCCCCTGCACCATCACCCTCTGAACCAGAGGAAATTGAATCTCTGGACCTTTTTGTGGATTGAGCAGCCACCAGCATTTGCACCTGTGCTGCCAGATTAGCCACAATCGCAGCCAAATCTCCCCCTGGGGGGGAAACAGCAGTCCCCTGACTACCCATCAATGTGGTAGGAAATTTGCCCTCCTGAGAATCCATTGCCCAAAAAGTATTGCTGGCCAAGAAGGGGCTAACTGCCCCTTTAACAAGCGCAGCCCACCGCACACACACACAGCACAATTGAGACCCCCACAGGGAAGACACAGAACCCAGGCAATGGATAAAGGAAGATCAGAAAGGGTAAAAACCTGAAGGAGACCTCGCTGTAGCTGCCGCCTCGATCGTGCACACCAGGAAAGAGGAAGTGATGCAATCAGGGCGCTCTGTTAAAGCCTATGGAAGGCTACAAGAAAATGGCCGCCCGCAGTTAAAACATGCGGCTGGGCGAGTGCAGGCAAAATGGCGTCGTTTGGCGCCGAAACTGCCGCTCCCCCACCACAGTGATGCATGTAACACCACCCATGCAAAAAAACATGGCGGATCGCCGCAGCGATCGCTGTAAAGTGCCCCAACATGGTCAAAAGCATGTCCCACAGCACACAGCCTTCACACATACACAGGCTGACACAGACAGTGCAGCCCAGCCCCCCCTCCTTATAGCCCACAGCATGCAGCCAGAGAGACAGGGACAAACAAATCCACAGTGTGAACACAGGCAGGGTAACACAGTCCCAGACTGACAGCCCTCCCAAAACAGACAGGTCCCCACATAAATACACTTACCTCCACGGATGGCGTGGGGAACCCGCACAGGCGAACAAACCGCTGCACACAAGGCAAGGAGAGTCGCATCCAGGACGCAGCACAATGGTGGGTTAAGAAACCGCACAGCGTCCAGTGAGGTAGCCACCTCACCAAGCATCCCTGCACCGAACAGGGATGGGTCGTTGACTGCGCCAGGAGCGATACCTGACTGAACGCTCGATGGCAGGCGGGGAAGCCACCGACCCACAACCTGCGACCAGGGGGATCAGCCCGAGACCCAGCCCGCACGAATCCTCTTCATCAGAAGAACTAATTAACGCTGAAAAAATAACAGCTAAGTAAAGCAAGAGAAAAAAACTCAAAGAAAATCAAAGAGAAAATAAAAGCTGAGACAAAATGCCCCAGCATAGAGAGATCCAGCTACTCCTGACAAGCTAGACATTGAAACTGGAGTATGGATACAGGAAGTAGGAGGGTATTGACTGAGGGGACCACCCCCTGGGGGTGGGATGTGTTAAAACTTTTATATTAACATATTCTGTTGCCTAGCTACTCCTTCGGAGCAAAGTCTAATACCCCATTGTGACGAATATGAAGAGGGCGGCGACTGTCGGAGGACGTAAGAGAAACATATCTTTTCAAAGAGGGGTTAGGTTACGTGGAATGTACCCCCTTTGCTGATATGTCTTAAGAAAATGTCTCAGTTGATGTATACTGAAATAGTCAAGGTCACTGTCTGGCCATGCTGTTATTTCCTCCTGGGTAGGGATAAGGCCTCTCTGCCACACATTAAATATACGTGTCTTCCCAACCCGTACCAGGCGTTGGATTTTCGCATTCATGCATCCTGGAGGGAATTCCGGGTTGCCCAGTATAGGTATCAACAGGGAAGGGACTGGCGCTATTTTGAAATGCTGTTGAATATGTCGGGTTTCTCTTATTGTCGTCCCTATCGTGGGGTGAGAAAGAATCTTATCCGTGGAAGAGTAAATTGACCACGGTGCTGGGGGAGTCAACTGACCCACCTCTCCGACTTCCAGTCCAACCCAATGTTTATTGGCCGTATTACAATTCCAATCCACTACCCGTGCTAGATGAATGGCCCTGTAATACAGAAATACATCCGGTAGCCCAATCCCACCCCCCCCCTGTGATTTTGTCAGAGATAGGGTCTGTATTCGGATCCGCGGAGTCCTAAAGGCCCAAATAAAAGAGCGAAACATCGCCCTAATCTGATGGAAGAAAGCAAGGGGGATTGTTATTGGAAGGGTCTGCATTACATACAGAATCCTGGGTAAGATATTCATTTTAAGTGCATTACACCTGCCAAACCAGGTTAAAGTTTAATGCTGCCATATCCTCAGGTCAAAAAGGGGTAGGAGAAGAAAAGCAGCGCCACCTCAGTGTAGATTAAAAGGTTATTTATTACATAAAAACAACGTAGTAACTCACACAGAGGAAATCGTTGATCAGCAAATGGTAATAGTTCTTCTGCAACACTGCAGGGATGTTCGGGAAGTACACTGTGGCGGCCGTGGTCCTGGCTGTGCCGGTGGAGTCCGACACTTCCTGTGGTTCTGGCAGCGTTCAGTATCCAGGCTTACATCCAATAGTGGCAGGGGGGTGCTCGCGTTCGGAGCATGCGTGCTCCTTCCTCAGGCAATGCTCTGTGTATATGTACATATCCTCAGGTCGGCTTTTATCTTCCCTAATAAGGGAAGAAAATTTTTCCTGTATATATCCAGCAGGTCAGCTGTAATTTTGGACCCCCAGGTATTTTAATGAACCCTCAACCCAATGAAACGGGAAGGATGAACGTAATTGGAGATACCCATCGCTGCAGACTTCCTTAGATTGATCTTATAATTGGCTAATGTTCCATATACTCTGAGTGCCTCCAGGATATTTGGAAGTGACACAGTAGGATTGGTGACGAAGAACATAAGGTCATCCGCGAACGCGGCCACCCTGTGCTGTTCGCCACCAACCCACGGCCCAGTAATATCTGGTGATCTACGAATTGAAGCAGGGGCTCAAGAGTTCAAATAAAAATAAGAGGCGATAATGGACACCCCTGCCTAGTCCCATTCAAGACTAAAAAATAATCTGATCTCCACTCATTGGCGCGTACTGCTGCTGAAGGATTGGCATAAAGTGATAAAATATATGTCAACATCTGTGGGCCTAATCCAATATATGACAGGGTGGCCTCGATAAAATTCCAGGCCACCCTGTCAAAAGCTCAGCGTCTGTTGAAAGCAGCACCATACCATTATGTGATTTGTGTGCCGCATAAATAATATCTATTACCCGGGTCGTATTATCCCTTGCCTCACGTGATGCTACAAAACCCACCTGGTCAAAATGTATCGGGTGGGGGATATAGGGCAAGAGGTAATTTGCGAGTATTTTTGCCATAAGTTTTGTGTCACAGTTTAGGAGCGAGATGGGGCGGTAGCTGCCACATAATAGGGGGTCTTTCCCCTCCTTGAGTATAAGGGTGATATATGCCCTTAGTGAATCTGTAGGCAGCACCGTCCCATCCTGAACTGAATTCATATGACTTAAAAGAGGTTGTATTAGGTATGTCTTAAAGTGTTGATAGTAAGGTAATGTAAGCCCATCTGGTCCAGGTGCTTTATCTGTTTTGGCCTGTGATATATGCAGAACAATTTGATGCAGTGTGTGGCGTATGGTCTGAGCACTGACAGGCTGACCCGCCCACCCCTTCAACCTCTGCTGCAATGCTGGCAGCACTCATACGTCTATTTCCCAAAGACAACCTCTGGATATGACGCTGAGCACGTGTACTCAACTTCTTTGGTCAACCATGGCGAGGCCTGGTCTGTGTAGAACCTGTCCTGTTAAACCCCTGTATGGTCTTGGCCACCATGCTGCAGTTCAGTTTCAGGGTCTTGGCAATCTTCTTATAGCCTAGGCCATCTTTATGTAGAGCAACAATTCTTTTTTCCAGATCTTCAGAGAGTTCTTTGCCATGAGGTGCCATGTTGAACTTCCAGTGATCAGTATGAGAGAGTGAGAGCGATAACACCAAATTTAACACACCTGCTCCCCATTCACACCTGAGACCTTGTAACACTAACGAGTCACATGACACCGGGGAGGGAAAAAGGCTAATTGGGCCCAATTTGGACATTGTCACTTAGGGGTGTACTCACTTTTTGTTGCCAGCGGTTTAGACATTATTGGCTGTGTGTTGTTATTTTATTTATTTATTTGTGCTATTGTCACACGGATCCTCCTCCTGGCCAATCGGGAAGCGGGTTTAATACTTGATTCCTGATTGGCCCGCAAGGCCCATGCCATTGGCCGAGGAGGAGGCGGGAGCAGGAGGACTTGAGGAGACACCGCGGCTGCTGCTGTTCCAGGTAGGTGCACTGGTCTCGGGGGCCACACTGCATTGAAGGGGGCACGCACGCTGGTCTCTGCATTGAAGGGGGCACGCACGCTGGTCTCTGCATTAAAGGGGGCACGCACGCTGGTCTCTGCATTAAAGGGGGCATGCACGCTGGTCTCTGCATTGAAGGGGGCATGTACGCTGGTCTCTGCATTGAAGGGGGCATGTACGCTGGTCTCTGCATTGAAGGGGGCATGTACGCTGGTCACTGCATTGAAGGGGGCACGCACGCTGGTCTCTGCATTGAAGGGGGCACGCACGCTGGTCTCTGCATTGAAGGGGGCACACTGGTCACTGTACATTGAAAGGGGGCACGCTGGTCTCTCTGCATTGAAAGGGGGCACGCTGGTCTCTCTGCTTTGAAAGGGGGCACACTGGTCTCTCTGCTTTGAAAGGGGGCATGCTGGTCTCTCTGCATTGAAAGGGGGCACGCTGGATACTGTGCATTGAAAGGGGGCATGCTGGTCACTGCATTGAAAGTGGGCACGCTGGTCTCTCTGCATTGAAAGGGGACACGCTGGTCTCTCTGCATTGAAAGGGGGCACGCTGGTCACTGCATTGAAAGTGGGCACGCTGGTCTGTCTGCATTGAAAGGGGGCACGCTGGTCTCTCTGCATTGAAAGGGGGCACGCTGGTCTCTGTGCATTGAAAGGGGGCACGCTGGTCTCTGTGCATTGAAAGGGGGCACGCTGGTCTCTCTGCATTGAAAGGGGGCACACTGGTCTCTGTGCATTGAAAGGGGGCACACTATACCTTAATTACTGAAGGCCCCTTTCACACTTTTGTGACCTCAAAGTCACGCAATCTTTTACAGCGTTTTTTGCCGCAAAGCAATGCCTATTACATTTTTCTGTTTGCGCCCCCTCCCCCCCAAAAATTTTGAGCACCAGCCGCCACTGGATAGAGGCGGAGTGGAAACTTGTCCTATAATCTCTCATCACTGTCACTCCTATAAGAGACAGTTGTCATTGTTTCCTCACTCTCTGGCTAATTTCCATGAATAAAGAAATGAACTGGTAGGAGGACCCATTTACTAGTTATCTTGAGGGGGGAATTGTAAGATACTCAGAGACAAAGCTGTCTGATGTGGGCGGAGTTCTTGTTTAGGGGAACCAATCTGCTGATGTCTAGTAATAATCTTTGTATTTCTATTTTAGTAGATGGACGGGAGATGAGGAAAACCTCAGAGGATTGTCTCACTTTGTCTCCAGACTGTAAAGTAGAAGATGAGGACATCACACAGTATAGTCCAGGAGAAAACCCAGCGACCTCAAATGTCCATCCGGCACCACACAGTGTAGATGGACCATCGTATTCCTCTTATCCTGAGGAACCTCAGACTGTGAGGGATGGGGCCGTCCTTACAACAGATAAGAGGTTCTCCTGTACTGAGTGCGGGAAGTGTTTCCGTTTTAAATGCAATCTTAATATGCATAAAAGATTGCACACTGGTGAGAAGCCGTATTCCTGTCCTGAGTGCGGGAAATGTTTTTCATTGAAGTCATATCTTACCACACATCAGAGATCTCACACTGGTGAGAAGCCGTATTCCTGTTCTGAGTGCGGCAAATGTTTTTCATTGAAGTCATATCTTACCGCACATCAGAGATCTCACACTGGTGAGAAGCCGTATTCCTGTTCTGAGTGCGGGAAATGTTTTGCACAGAGGTCCAATCTTTCCACACATCAGAGATTGCACACTGGTGAGAAGCCATATTCCTGTCCTGAGTGCGGGATATGTTTTTCACATAGGTCCGCTCTTTCCACACATCAGAGATTCCACACTGGTGAGGAGCCATATTCCTGTCCTGAGTGCGGGAAATGTTTTTCACAGAGGTCCACTCTTTCCAAACATCTGAGTTCGCACACGGGTGAGAAGCTGTATTCTTGTCCTGAGTGTGGAAAAGGTTTTTCAGAGAAGTCCAGGCTTTCCACACATCAGAGATTGCACACTGGTGAGAAGCCGTATTCCTGTCCTGAGTGCGGAAAATGTTTTTCAGAGAAGTTCAGGCTTTCCACACATCAGAGATTGCACACTGGTGAGAAGCAGTATTCCTGTCCTGAGTGCGGGAAATTTTTTTCAGAGAAGTCCAGTCTTTCCACACATCAGAGATCTCACTCTGGTGAGAAGCCATATTCCTGTCCTGAGTGCGGGAAATGTTTTTCACAGAAGTCCAGTCTTTCCAGACATCAGAGATTGCACACTGGTGAGAAGCCATATTCCTGTCCTGAGTGCGGGAAATGTTTTTCACAGAGGTCCACTCTTTCCACACATCAGAGATTCCACACTGGTGAGAAGCCGTATTCCTGTTCTGAGTGTGGGAAATGTTTTTTACGGAAGTCCACTCTTTCCAAGCATCAGAGATTGCACACTGGTGAGAAGCCTTATTCCTGTCCTGAGTGCGGGAAAAGTTTTTCAGTGAAGTCCCATCTTAACTCACATCAGAGATCTCACACGGGGGAGAAACCACTTTCCTGTCCTGAGTGAGGGAATTGTTCCTCACTGAAGTCCTGTCTTCCTGTACATCAGGGGTTCCACACAACCCTGGAGGTGTATTAGTGTCTTCTATATGAATGTTGGTGGACATGTGGGGAAGAAGCACACCCTGATATATACCTCAGATATACTCCATGGCTGATCTTCATCATGTAAGAAACACTTCATAAGGAGATCAGAGATCACCAGAGACATAGATGAAGTGTTGTCCCGTGTTGACCATTGATAGCAGGAGAAAAATAAAAATGGAGTCCTTACCTTTCATTGGCTGAGTGCATTTTGTGCGGGAAGATTTCACAAACACTTACAGATCTGGTTGTTATAAATGTGTTGATGAAATGTGACCCGCATTCCCCCAGTCATGGTGAATTGGGATTTCCTATAATGGTCAGTTCCATCTAGTGGCCCTAATGTGTTTTCCTGACAGATGTCCATGGCAGCATACATTTGGGTAGCCCCGCCCTCATTCCTCCCCCATAAGACCCCACCCCCAAAAATGTTCAGGATAAGCCAATGACTGCATTCCTTTTTTCTCCTCCTCACTTATAGGACCATTTTTGTATGAAGTTTTCCTACCTATTGGAAGTATTAGGACAAGAAAAAAAAAACGAGCGCAAATTCTATTAAGACCCAAATCTAGCAGAAATAACTCTTTAGATGAACCAAATAATCAAAATATGATGCTTTTAAGTGCCAGTGCAAGGTCTGACACTCTCTCTATATTTTATGTGGAAAATATGCTAGGACCTAAATAAAGAAAAAACTACCAACTAGTTGACCCAGTTTGATAAAGTGCAAAAAAAATGAAAAAGATTTGGAAACAGTCCTGCATGCTGGAAAATGTATGCTAAAGTGCAAAAGGCGTGTGTTAAAGTGTAAACATATATTGTAAACTAAAATCATATAGTGGTAAGCTTCCACTGACATATATTATGTAAATAATATGTAACAATGTGGTGGTAAAACAAATATACTATTCTGAGGTATAATGTGCAAAAATTCAGTAAATGTGCCTGATTGTTTTAAATAAACTGACCACTAGATGGCAGTTCAATAAAGAACTACATTTTAACCACTTAAGGCCCGGAAGATTTTACCCCCTTCCTGACCAGGCCCTATTTTGCAATTTGGCACTGCGTGACTTTAACGGACAATTGCGCGGTCGTGCGACGCTGTACCCAAATGAAATTGACGTCCCTTTTTTCCCACAAACAGAGCTTTCTTTTGGTGGTATTTGATCACCTGTGCGATTTTTACTTTTTGCGCTATAAACAAAAAAAGAGCGACAATTTTGAAAAAATAACAATATTTTTCACATTTTTTTTAAATGAAATTCCCCCAAAAAAAAAAGTAAAAATCAAAATTTTTTAACATTCTAGGTCAATTTGTTTTCTGCTACATATGTTTGGTAAAAAAAATGACAATAAGCGTATTTTGATTGGTTTGCGCAAAAGTTATTGCGTTCACTAACTACAGGAAATATTTCTGTCATTTTTATTGTTTTTTTTTTTTAACGAGTAATGGCGGTGATCTTCGATTTTTTTTTTGCGGGACTGCGACATTGCGGCAGACAGATCGGACCCTTGACTGACATTTATGACACTTTTGGGGGGACCAGTGACATTACTACAGTAATCAGTGCTATACATATGCACTGTTACTGTAAAAATGTCACTGGCAGGGAAGGGGTTAACTTTATTGGTGATGCAGGGGTTAAGTGTGTGCCTAGGGGCGTGCTTCTAACTGTATGGGGGCGTGGCTTGAGATTTAAGCACAGAGACATACGATCCTACATAGCAGGATCCTATGATCTCTGTTCTTACATCAGGGAGAATGACAGACGGCTTTGTTTACATCAGCCGTCTGCCTTTCTCCCTTTCCACTGGGAGATCGCGAGTAGCCGGCGGACATCGGGTCCGCCGGTCACATGCGCGGACTTCTTAGGGAACAAGCGGGGGCGGGAACGCGCCACCGGCGGCGCACGCTCGCCTCCTAGAGGCTCACAGGCTAGTGACGTAGTCCTACGTCACTTTGCCTGTACGGGGCTGACCGCCGCAGTAAATGGTCGTGCGGCTGTCGGCAAGCAGTTAAAGTGACTGAAGTGTATAAAAGCTATGAAATAACTTGTATGAAAAAAATGAATTAATAATAAATTAATAAAAGTGACCAAAATGTGAAAGTGCTAGTGCTAATGTGACCTTACACCAATGTGTCCTAAAAAACACTAAAACCAAAACCTCCATCAAAGTATACAATACAAAAATATATATATAAGAATTGTATCAGCTGTTTATCGAAAAATCAATCCAGTCCCATAATCAGTCCATATAATGCTTAAAACAGATTTTCAAGTGATAAATGTGCAAAACGGTGCCAATATAAATCATAAAGTGCTCTTGGTGTCCACACGTGGAAGTCCCACCATCTGTGTAGGCTTTCTCTCTAAATGGACTCAGCAGAACTCTAGCTGGTAAAACCAGCAATCTCTCTTTTGATAGACTCCACTCTTGATTGTGCATTCAATACCTCCACAGAACTCTATCTGGTAAAATCAGCAATCTCGCTTGATTATATCATCCATCAGGAATAACGCTCCCAGAGGTAGGGAGATTATATTAGAGAGGAGGAGAGAAACAAAGCCAACATAGCGTAACTCCGTTACAGTAAAACAAAGTTTATTTAAATACTGGATGATATAACCAAGCGAGTCTATCAAAAGCGAGATTGCTAGAAAAGCTGGCTGCTAAGCAGGGGGCTGGGAAGCCGGCCACCCGCATCCTTAACAACCGGTGACTCATCGGAGGTCAGCGGGCTTCCCCACTGACAGATGAATGTAAAGTAAAGAATGCCGGGATTGCCCAGCAATAGAAAAAAAACGGCGTGCCCCCCCCAGTCCATACCAGGCCCTTCGGGGCCCACATTTAAAAAAAAACCCAGAGTGGGTTGTCCCCTAAAATCAATACCAGACCCTTTATCCCGGCATGCAGCCAAGCAGATCAGGAAAGTGGGAGGGATGAGTGGGGGCCCCCCCCTCCCTAACCATACCAGGCCACATGTCCTCAACATGGGGGGGTGGGTGCTTTGGGGAAGCTCTGCTTCCCCACCCCACCAAAGCACCTTGTCCCCATGTTGGTGGGGACAAGGGCCTCTTCTCCACAACCGTGGCCTGTACTTGTGGGGGTCTGCAGGCAGGGGACTTGTCGTAATCTGAAAGCCCCTTTTACCAAGGGGGCCCCCAGATCCCCCCCATGTGAATGAGTATCGGGAACATATTACCCGTAATAATTCACCAGAAATTGTCAAAAAGTAATAAAAACACACAAACAATTTTTGAAAAATCCTTTATTAAAAAATAACTACTATATAAAGAAATAAGTTGCGCTGTGAGTTGAACCATCAAATGAAATAGTCCATAAATGTCCAATAAACAAAGATGAATGTGGAGACTTGTGCAGGTACCTCTTACCGAAAGCTGAATAAAGGAAAGCCAAATGGTGAGTAGTTCCACTTGTCCTCAAGATTGTGACACAACGATTCTCCCAATTCCAGTGTAAATCTCCTCAATAGGACATTAAAAGTAAAAGAAAACAAACACCATAGTGTAAATCCGAAAATTAAATGGGGAATAGCACCCGAAATTTAAATTTAGGCCTTGTGCAGGTACAGCTTACCAGAATTAAAAAAGAGAATGGCCGGATAATGAAGGGTAACTCCAACCCGCCTCAGAAGTTGGGGATCAGGGGACCTCACGCTTCCGATGTGGATCTCCAGCAGCATGTGCGTTGAGTTATAGGAAATAAAAAAGGACAAACGCCATAGCGTAAAACCACAAACAAAAACGGCACAGAAAGCAACACCCGAGTGATGTGAACACAGCAGGTCTCGTGCAAAAGTGGGTCAATGTAGATAGATGAAACACCAACACCATCAGACTTCGTAGGTACCCCTTACCAAATGCTGTATGGGAGATAGCAAAAAGTATATAGGACACCTATCCCAGTGGAAATGGCTGCTTACCAGAAAGACCTTATGGAGAGCGTGGAAAGAGGGGGGAACCCCGAACATGCAAACCGGGTGAGCGATGATATGTGTAAATACTCTTACCAACTCCACAAATAGGTAGGCAGGGGTTCGAATAACTCAGCTAGGACCTCCACTGTGAACTCCGCCAACTCCACAATTATGTAGGCAGGGGATCAAATACAATCAGCTGGGACCTCTGCTCTAAACTTCACCAAAGGGCTCGAGTTGTAAGTCAGGGGTTAACCAGGGAACACAGAGGAGAGAGCCATAGCGTAAAACCCAAGATAAAAATGTATTGCACAAAGGATAAACACTTACAAAACGTCAGAAGAAAGGTGCATGGATGGAGAGGGATGTGTAAGCCGCCGGCCGGACGGCTCCGCTCGCCCGTCCTTCGTAGACAGATACGTAGGGATGACGTCAGCACGCCGCGTTCTGGCGCGTTTCATCAAAGAGAATATCACATCCCTCTCCATCCATGCACCTTTCTTCTGACGTTTTGTAAGTGTTTTTCCTTTGTGCAATAAATTTTTATCTTGGGTTTTACGCTATGGCTCTCTCCTCTGTGTTCCCTGGTTAACCCCTGACTTACAACTCGAGCCCTTTGGTGAAGTTTAGAGCGGAGGTCCCAGCTGATTGTATTTGATCCCCTGCCTACATAATTGTGGAGTTGGCGGAGTTCACAGTGGAGGTCCTAGCTGAGTTATTCGAACCCCTGCCTACCTATTTGTGGAGTTGGTAAGAGTATTTACACATATGTTCGCTCACCCGGTTTGCATGTTCGGGGTTCCCCCCTCTTTCCACGCTCTCCATAAGGTCTTTCTGGTAAGCAGCCATTTCCACTGGGATAGGTGTCCTATATACTTTTTGCTATCTCCCATACAGCATTTGGTAAGGGGTACCTACGAAGTCTGATGGTGTTGGTGTTTCATCTATCTACATTGACCCACTTTTGCACGAGACCTGCTGTGTTCACATCACTCGGGTGTTGCTTTCTGTGCCGTTTTTGTTTGTGGTTTTACGCTATGGCCTTTGTCCTTTTTTATTTCCTATAACTCAACGCACACGCTGCTGGAGATCCACATCGGAACCGTGAGTTCCCCTGATCCCCAACTTCTGAGGCGGGTTGGAGTTACCCTTCATTATCCGGCCATTCTCTTTTTTAATTCTGGTAAGCGGTACCTGCACAAGGCCTAAATTTAAATTTCGGGTGCTATTCCCCATTTAATTTTCGGATTTACACTATGGTGTTTGTTTTTTCTTTTACTTTTAATGTCCTATTGAGGAGATTTTCACTGGAATTGGGAGAATCATTGTGTCAAAATCTTGAGGACAAGTGGAACTACTCACCATTTTGCTTTCCTTTATTCAGCTTTCGGTAAGCGGTACCTGCACAAGTCTCCACATTCATCTTTGTTTATTGGACATTTATGGACTATTTCATTTGATGGGTCATGTAACGGAACCGTCGACCCACACCGTGCTTGTGGTCTTCCGTCAGTATAAGGCTTCCTCCAGTCTGGACATATAGAGATATTCCAGCCGCCCCCCATACAAGAACTAGCCTGAACTTAGCTTGTATGTGTCTGGAAACAACTAACTCCTTTATTAAAACAAGCAGTAGACTTTTATACACTTGAGAAGGATGACAGTCACCACACGAACAATGGCCTGAACATTTACATAAGCATCACATAATGAATAGATAACGTCTTAGAGCTGACTCATGGCTAATCCCATCTAGACAAGGTTATCATTTACATGCTAATTAGCTCAGCGTACTTAAGTCAGCCTGGAAGCCCAGACTGCCGGCACCAAAAGTAAAACAAGATACAAATACACATATTATAGTGTAAATACTGAGAACCCACAGTAAACAATAGATGATCAAATCAACATGATTTACAATCCATGGAAGACAGGTGTTTGGGCTGATGACATGCATCTGTTACAAGTCTGATCAACTTAAGCAGTCCAAATCATCAATTTATCTGTCACATAGTTTTTTCAGTCTCAGTGACGGCGAGTACCGTCACATATCTTCCCCCCAAAGGTAGACGAACCAGGTACCAGACCCCCAACTGGTCTGTGCCTGAGTTCGTCGGGTAACAAGTCCCAAAGAGTCAATCCATCATGGCAACTTCCTTGACAAAGTTCCACATAGCTTGTAAGTTTGTCCCGGCAGGGCGCATGGAGCTCTCGTAGCCAATCAGTCTGTGGAAGTCTGGTTTGGGCAGGCCAGACTGGGCTTCTTGGTCACCCTGTGTCCCTAAAAGACACAGGGTGATTTAGACATAAGAAGTGCCTAGGGGGTTGAGAGAGGTATTTCCCAACCTCTCTAAGGTAAGCTGTGTTCCAAGGACCCCCCAACCAAAGTGACTACCGTCACATCTCTCTGCTTCTGGAAGGAGACTAACACAGGAGGGGACCCCAAATGGGTTGACTTTGAAGGTAGTCTGTAGTTCCAGCCCCCCAATGTCTATACCCACACAGTACCCCAAGCAAATTGTCCCAAAAGGAGCATTACTCACCCAACCAACCTCTGCCTCTCTCGTAGAACATACCCGCTGTAGGGAAGAAGCGTGGACTGGCCCTTCTCCCTGGAGTCCTTTCAGCCGCTGGAGAGAAGACAGGGTGGCTGGGCTCACTCCCTCATGCTGTTGGGGATCTGGGCCGACTGCCCAGCATCCCTGGGGTATACAGGTGGGGATTGTAGTCTCATCCACCTGCTCAGGAAATCCATCCCTTGTGAGTTGAGGGCAGAGGCCAGCAGCACTCTGCTCTGTTGCCAGCACTTCTGCTGGGGACTCCACGTAATCTGCTCTGGCAACCTCTTGTCTCTTCTCCCCCTGGATCCTGATCTGCTGCTGGGGACTGAGCACCACCTTCTCACCCTGGGTCTCCGGGACTGCTGCAGGTGTGGGGCAGAGGTCTTGGACCCTCTGTCCAGTTGTCAGCGCTTCTGCTGTAGAAGTTTCTTGTAACTCCACAGATGCTGCTGGCCTGAAATCCCGTGTCCCTGTCAGTGGTGTAGCAGACAGGTCAGCTGCCTCTTCTCTCTGGGAGGCTGAAGCTGCTGTTGGTGTTGGGCAGAGCTCAGTAATGCTAGGCCCTGATGCCAGCTTTTCTGCAGGAACATAAACTGAAAAGTCAGTGGCCTTGCACACATCTTGCTGGGTCACCAATTGTTGCAGGCAGAGGTCAGCCACGCTGTGCCCGGATGCCCGCTCTTCCGCTGCAGGCTCACTGGGAGGTCCTCCTCAGCAGAAAAGTCTATTAAATCCCCAGTTTCTGGAATTGCTGAAAGTTCAGGACACAGACTGGTGGCACTTGGGCCCAGTGCCAACACTTTTGTAGGTGATTTATAATCCAAATCCTCTTCCGATGGAAAGTCCATTAAATTTGTAATCCGTGGTTTGGGAATGAAGATGGCTTCCTCTTCTCCCATAACTTTATCCAGCGGCTGATCAGATATATTCCTCCATCCAAGCTCGTCCTGTGCAGAAACAGGTTCGTCAAGGTGAGTCAGCACTTGCTGCATCCGCCATAAGACCTCTGCATCCAAAACCGTGGGTGCAGGTGTGCAAAGCACACTATTACTGTGCCACATTGCCGACTCTTCAGTCAGGATTTCTGGACTGTCAGCTGGTACTTCTGGATATTCCCAGGCAAGGGGAGCCCAGGCCTGGTACTGAGCAGAGTCTAGCAGCCGTCTGTAGGTGATCTCCAGCTCCCATTCCTGATTGGCCAGAAATTCCAAATCTTCCAGTGCCCAGTGCACGTCCAAGACATTCAGCATCTGTTCTCTGTATTCCAAGATTTCCTCTAAACGCCACTCCAAATCGCTCCCAAAGTCGGGGTCCTCAGACAGCCTCTCTAATAAAAGCCCCAGGCCGCCGTAGCAAAAGCCTTCCGTTGGGCTGCCGTCTGCTGTCCATGGGCACACTTGGGTTACGTACCAGCGGAGGGCTCTATAGCTCTCATCCAACCGCATCTCCTCCTGGACCAGCCTGCTTAACTCAGCTTTCCATTCCTTATGCGGTTGTCTCCCCAAAAACACCATTCGCACTTCGTACTGTGACCAGTACCTTTCCTGGAAGGAGGGGAGGATTTTTCCCTGGTGTCGCTGCTCACGAGCTAGTGCTTCCTCCCAGAGTTCCAATCGGATTGAATTGTGCCATCCCAGCAGGACCTTCTCTGAAACTTGTCCCCTGTGCTGTATCCGCATCTCTCGCAACCTCCTTCCAAATTCCTCTTCCATGGCGGCTGATATCTGTACCTCTCCTCTTCTGCTCCCCGGACCTTGGATCCCGGTGGAGGTTTGGATGTTCCAGACTGCAGGAAGCGTCCCACCGCTTGCCACCAATGTAACGGAACCGTCGACCCACACCGTGCTTGTGGTCTTCCGTCAGTATAAGGCTTCCTCCAGTCTGGACATATAGAGATATTCCAGCCGCCCCCCATACAAGAACTAGCCTGAACTTAGCTTGTATGTGTCTGGAAACAACTAACTCCTTTATTAAAACAAGCAGTAGACTTTTATACACTTGAGAAGCATGACAGTCACTACATGAACAATGGCCTGAATATTTACATAAAAGCATCGCATAATGAATAGATAACGAGGTAGAGCTGACTCATGGCTAATCCCATCTAGACAAGGTTATCATTCACATGCTAATTAGCTCAGCGTACTTAAGTCAGCCTGGAAGCCCAGACTGCCGGCACCAAACGTAAAACAGATACAAATACACATATTATAGTGTAAATACTGAGAACCCACAGTAAACAATAGATGATCAAATCAACATGATTTACAATCCATGGAAGACAGGTGTTTGGGCTGATGACATGCATCTGTTACAAGTCTGATCAACTTAAGCAGTCCAAATCATCAATTTATCTGTCACATAGTTTTTTTCAGTCTCAGTGACGGCGAGTACTGTCACAGTTCAACTCACAGCACAACTTATTTCTTTATATTCTGTTTTGGGGTGTTGGTCGCACTTGAAGTTGCTGCTTTTTTTGTTTTTTATTTTTTTGAATTAGCGCAGTTGTCCCCTTTTTCCTTCAAAAAATAACTACTGCAGGCTCCTCCTCCATTTGACATTTCTTACATAGGCAAGGGGCGGGGCCACCTATCTACATCACCTGGTGGCACAGCCCCCTTCTGACTTCATAGGTCGGTGCATGCTGGGACCCTGATGTCAGAAGGTGCGGTGCCACCAGGTGATGTAGACAGGTAGCCCCGCCTTTTACCTATATAGATATTGTGAAACGGGGAGCCTACAGTAAACAGAGGGCCTCCATAATGGCGAGGGTGTCTTTTTTTATTTATTTTTTCAGGTGCAGCTGGCGTTGTGATTGATGACGGATCTCCATCGGGGGAGGCTGGTTTATATTTTATAATAGAGGATTTTTCAAAAATTGTGTGTGTGTTTTATTACTTTTTGCCACTTTTTTGGTGAATAGGTACAGGTACTATGGTCCAGATACTCATTCACATGGGGGGGGGGGCAGGATCTGGGGGCACCTTTGGTACAAGGCGCTTTCATATTACGACAAGCCCCCTGCCTGCAGACCCCCACAACCACAGGCCACGGTTGTGGGGAAAAGGCCCTTGTTCCCATCAATATGGTAGCAAGGTGCTTTGGGATGGGGGGGCAGAGCTGCCCCAAAGCCCCCCCCCCCCCAGTGTTAAGGGCTTGTGGCCTGGTATGGGTTAGGAGGGAGGGGGAGGAGCGCAAGATCTCTAACTTCCACCAGCCCCGTGATGTCATCATGGAGGAGTGGAAGAGGACTCCAGTGGCAACCTGTGAAGCTCTGGTGAACTCCATGCCCAGGAGGGTTAAGGCAGTGCTGGAAAATAATGGTGGCCACACAAAATATTGACACTTTGGGCCTAATTTGGACATTTTCACTTTGGGGTGTACTCACTTTTGTTGCCAGCGGTTTAGACATTAATGGCTGTGTTGAGTTATTTTGAGGGGACAGTAAATTTACACTGTTATACAAGCTGTACACTCACTACTTTACATTGTAGCAAAGTGTCATTTCTTCAGTGTTGTCACATGAAAAGATAGAATAAAATATTTACAAAAATGTGAGGGTGTACTTACTTTTGTGAGATACTGTACATATATATATATATATATATATATATATATATGCACAGACATACAGTAACCACAAATGTTTTGCCATTTATCTCTATTTTACACTGAATGGGTTCTTCTACAAGGTGATCTTTACATACACAGCGATTTTGCAGCACTTTTTAGGTGCTTTTGAGGCGCTTCCCATTCATTTTAATAGAGACGGGCATTTTTGAGGTGCTTTTTTTTAGCACTCCAAAGATGCTTCTTGCAGGATTTTTTTCACTGCCCCACCAGCACCCCCCCCCCCCCCCCAGGTGAAAAGCATTCATTGATTTTAATGGAAATGAGAAAGAAAGACAAAAGGAAGTCTGTCCGGGGATTTACCGCCAGCCATTTCCTGGAGTCAGCACCTTGTGTCTGGAACCTGCAGATAGGGGAGCCAAGGAGACCATATTTACCATATTTATCGGCGTATAACACGCACTTTTTCCTCCTAAAAATGGAGGGAAAAAGTAGCAGTGTGTGTTATACGCCGATATGAAAAAAAAAAAAAAGTCCAGGAAGCAGCGCCGTGAGGTAGAAGGGGGCGGGCGGGGCCGAGAAGGAAGGACGCACTGTCATCGAAAGTCCCGCCTCCTATGCCGACGTCTATCATAGGCGCCGGGACTTCCGATGACCGCGCGTGCGTCCTTCCGTCTCCTCGGCCCCGCCCGCCCCCTTCTACCTCACGGCGCTGCTTCCTGGACTTTCAAAAAAGTGATTCACATAGTGTCATTGGCGCTGGCGAGGCTGCAATTACGGGCATAGCGCTGGCGAGGCTGCAAGTGTGGGCACTGCGCTGGCGAGGCTGCAAGTATGGGCACTGCGCTGGCGAGGCTGCAAGTATGGGCACTGCGCTGGCGAGGCTGCAAAGATGGACACTGCGCTGATGAGGAGGCTGAATTCGTGGGCACTGCGCTGATGAGAAGGCTGAATTTGTGGGCACTGCGCTGATGAGGAGGCTGCATTCATGGTCATTGGTGAGACTGCATTTGATTTAAAAAAATGTTCTGAGTTCAAAGCTGTTTATTTTAAATTTCAGCTTTTTTCCTGAAAGTTCTCTCCTAAAATTTAGGTGCGTGTTATACACCGATAAATACGGTATGTCTCAGAGGACACAAACAATTCTTTCATTTAGCATTATCCATGTGAGCTTACACTTCGTTAGGGCAATGTTTATATCTGGGCTTTTCCAGGCGGTTCCAACAGCAATTTTGGCCGCCAAGAACATGAAGTATATTAAAGAAGAGAGGAAAGATCGCTGGTGCCGCACAACCATGGAGTCCTATGGTGGTATGAGAGAGGCAACCTCAGCCTGAGCTCCCACCAGGCCACGCCCCCAACACATTTTACTCCGCCCCCGGAGCTTAGTCATGGGGAAGAACATGAAGTATATTAAGGTCCATGTGTGTTCCGGGACATTTTCCACTGGTTTATTCAGTAGGGTAAAATATGAAATAGTTATGTAACCAGGTTGGTAGGCGACTAATAAGGATGGAGGGAGGGAAGGAAAAGGAATGAGACAAGGAGGGGTTAGTCGCCTACCAACCTGGTTACATAACTATTTCATAATTTATCCCAGGGGACGGTGCCATTTATTTACAGATAGACCCTTCCTCTCCACACATTCTACACATCAGTAGGGTAATACTTCCATCTTTGGTAATATTGAATGTCGTACCTGAAAAAATAAACGAGTGTACCCTCATCCTAAAGAGGCGCACTTTAGGACAAGTCCACCATATGTGTAGAAACGTGTCCATCTGGCCACACCCCCTGAAGCAGGAAGCCGATGAGCCCGGGTGATGACACCAATTTCTATTATACTTAGCGCCATCAAATGGCCAAATGCACATTTTTAGTTTTAAATGAATGGTTGGTTTAACCACTTAAGCTCCGCAAGGTTTTACCCCCTTCATGATCAGAGCATTTTTTTTGCTATTCAGCACTGCGCTTCTTTAACTGGTAATTGCGCGTTCATGCAACACTGTACACAAATTACATTTATATAATTTTTTTCACACAAATAAAGCTTTTTTTGTGGCCTTCGATCACAACTAGGTTTATTTTTTATTACATAAACAAAAATCAAACATTTGTGAAAAAAATAATATTTCTATTATAAAATATATCCGATAAAAAAAATATATGAAAAAAAAAATGTGAATGTCTTCAAAAGTTTAGGTCCAACTGTATTCTGCTACATGACTTTGGTAACATAAAAAATCCCATGAAGTGTATGCTAATTGGTTTGACAAACTATGGTGGAATTTACTCAGCTATGACATTATACTGGTAATGGTGGTGATCAGCTACTTAGAGTGGGACTGTAATAGTGTGGCGGACAATTAACTGACACTGACATCACTAGTGACACCAATACATCAATAATAATACTATACACTGTCACTGTACTAATGACACTGACTGGGAAGGGGTTAACATCTAGGGGCAATAAAAGGGTTACCTGTGTGCCTAACAATGTGTAGTGTGTGTAATCTGCGCTGCTTTCACTAACCTCCCTTGTTTATTTTCCCTGATTTACAGAAAGTTCATTGGACGAATATGACAAACATTCATTCAGCTGTTAAAAATAATGGCTGTATTTTAATTACTACAGTGATTTCCTATGATCGCCAGCTCCATCTAGTGGCCATATTACGGTATTTTTCCTGAAATACCTCCAACAGTAAAAGTAGTGCAATAAAGCATTATGGCCACTAGATGGAGCCTATGATCATTTGAAATAAAATATTGCCAAAACTTGTCACAGCTGGGCGAATGTTGGTCACACTCATTTAACTATTTTTGTATTTTTAAATAGACCTCTAAATGTTTCTGAAAGCTCACACTACAAAATGTACTCAGCCAATGAAAGGTAATGACTCTGTGACAGACCTAACCAGGACAGAGGCTTTTGGAGAGGACTGGGAGTGAGCCTCTTACCCACTGACTATGGGCCCTGGCATTTAAGGGAACACTACTCTTTGGAAGGTGTATGCCTGGGGGATCCGTTGAGCGGTCTTGTTTCTGATTCAAGTTTATGTCTCCCCAAAACACACAGACTCCGGGAACTGGAGGTTCCATATCCATATTTGGGGCCTCTATGCCTCAAACCAGCAATGACTGTAGATGTTATGTAATCAGCTGGGGCCTCCTGCTATAACGTGTTTATGTGAAGTAGATCTCTCCCATTGTTCTATTGTCTCAGTCTGTCTGCTAGTATTGTCCCCTCCACCTAGGCTGGTTTAAGTGACCAGTTAATTAGCTCATGTTAAGTATATCACTGTAAGTTATCAGTTGCTAGAGGGGGAGTAGCGTAGTTTATGTTGGCTGTTCCTTAGTTGTGTTAATTATATTCTTGTTTACAATTTGTATTGTTAGGGTAATATGATCAGGAGGGGATGTCCTCCTGTACGGTATGATGTAGGCGTCTGAGCTTCAATAAACAGTCATTCCTTTGGATTTTACCTCACATCTTGTCTGTGTACGATGTTTGGGGTAAAAAGGGGTGCTATTAGCTCTCAGTCTGCTCGGAAGGGTTTGGAGGGCAGAAAGCACCTAGTCGGGGCGCCAAGCGGTTCCATCACAGACTCCATTTTTATTTTTCTACTGCTATCAATGGCCAACATGGTACAACACTTCATCCATGTCTTTGGTGATCTCTGATCTCCTTATGAAGTGTTTCTTACATGAAGATCAGCCATGGAGTATATCTGAGGTGTACATCAGGGTGTGCTTCTTCCAGCACATGTCCAGCAACATTCATATAGAAGACATTTCCCACACTCAAGGCACTAATACACCTCCAGGGTTGTGTGGGATCCCTGATGTACAGGAAGACAGGACTTCAGTTAGGAACAATTCCCTCATTCAGGACAGGAAAGTAACTTCTTCCCTGTGTGAGATATCTGATGTTTGTAAAGATTGGTCTTCTGTGAAAAACATTTCCCACACTCAGAACAGGAATACGGCTTCTCCCCCGTGTGAGATCTGTGATGTCTGTAAAGAACGGACTTCTGGGAAAAACATTTCCTACACTCTGAACAGGAATACGGCTTCTCCCCTGTGTGAGACCTCTGATGTGTAACAAGGTATGATTTTCGTACAAAACATTTACCACACTCTGAACAGGAAAATGGCTTCAGCCCCGTGTGAGACCTCTGATGTCTAACAAGGCTTGATTTTCGTACAAAACATTTCCCACACTCTGTACAGGAAAATGGCAGTCCTGTGTGCATTTGCTGATGTGTGTTAAGTTGGGACTTATGTGAAAAGCCTTTACCACACTCAGGACAGTTATATGGCTTCTCCCTCGTGTGACATCTCTGATGAATAACAACATTTCTTTTTGTTGGAAAACATTTCCCACACTCAGGACAGGAATAAGTCTTTTCATCCATGTGAGACTTCTGATGTCTGGCAAGACTGGACATCCGTGAAAAACATTTTCCATACTCATTACAGGAATATGGCTTCTCCACTGTGTGTAATCTCAGATGTGGGTAAAAATTGGACCTGTCTGAAAAACATTTCCCACACTCAGGACAGGAATATGGCTTTGCACCTGTGCAAGATCTTTTGTGCTCATCAAGATTGCATTTAAAACGGAAACACTTCCCGCACTCAGTACAGGAAAACCTCTTATCTGTGCGAAGGATGGCACCGTCCCTCACAGTCTGAGATTCCTCAGGATAAGAGGAATACGATGGTCCGGCACCGTCCCTCACAGTCTGAGGTTCCTCAGGATAAGAGGAATACGATGGTCCATCTACACTGTGTGATGCCGGATGGACATTTGAGGTAGCCGGGTTTTCTCCTGGACTATACTGTGTGATGTCCTCATCTTCTACTTTACAGTCTGGAGACAAAGTGAGACAATCCTCTGAGGTTTTCCTCATCTCCCGTCCATGTACTAAAATGGAAATACAAAGATTATCACTAGACATCAGCAGATTGGTTCCCCTAAACCAGGACTCCGCCCACATCAGGCAGCTTTGTCTCTGAGGATCTTACAATTCCCCCTCCAGGTAACCAGTAAATAGGTCCTCTGATCTCCTACCAGTTCATTTCTTTATTAATGGACCTAAAGGCCCGTACACACGAGTGGAAATTCGGCCGGGAATTTTCGTCCGACGACCGATCTGCCGATTTCCGGCTTGTTAGTATGGTGCTCTTGACAACCGACTCTGACTTTTCGGCCGAAAAAATCCTGGTGTGCAGGCTATAAAATTTTTGTCCTCCGTCAAAACACGTCCGATTTTCGTGCAGTCAGTACAGATTTCAATGGGGAAAAATCTTATGAGCAAGACTAGGCATGCTCAGAGATGAAAGAACACATACAAAGCAATCCAACACATGACATCACTTCTGAAGTAGAATTCTGTCGTGCGGGAAAATTCTTGTGCAGTCTAGAGCACATTCCAACCAACAGACACCACTCTGGACAAAAGACGGACGAGCGGTCGGCGGAAATTCGTTGCGTGTGTACGAGGCTTTAGTCAGAGAGTGAGGAAACAACGAGAACTGTCTTTTATAGGAGTGACAGTGATGAGGGGATTATAGGACGATTGTCCCCTCCCCCTCTATCACTCATTGTCATCCTCCCAACACAAGATGTCCTGTATTTCCTAATTTAGTCCATGATTTAGCCATGAATAACAGCGGGGCTCAGCCCCACCAGAGGTCAGAGAGTGAGGATGGGGGAAGAACAACCAAGATGAAGACTGGACTGATCCTGAAGACCACCATCATTGAGTTACTGACTCCTCCCTCATTATCACTTTCTGTTTAAGGTTCCAAAGTTGGAGGATGTTATCACATTCTTATCACCATGTAAAAGTCTGTCCTCCAATCAAATCATCAGATATAAAATGTCCAGCTGGTAGAAAAATATGTAATGTACAACTTAAGATACAACAGATAGGACTATATATTATCAGAATAATGTAATGTACAACATAGAGTATATAGTGCAGGGGTCAGGAGTATGTATTGTACAACACACAGTATATAGTGCAGGGGTCAGGAGTATGTAATGTTCAACAGAGTATATAGTGCAGGGGTCAGGAGTATGTAATGTACAACACAGAGTATATAGTGCAGGGGTCAGGAGTATATATTTTACAACACAGAGTATATAGTGCAGGGGTCAGGAGTATGTAATGTACAATATAGAGTATAAAATGTACAATATAGAGTATATAGTGCAGGCGTCCGGAGTATGTAATGTACAACATAGAGTATATAGTGCAGGGGTCAGGAGTATGTAATGTACAACATAGAGTATATAGTGCAGATGTCAGGAGTATGTAGTGTACAACAGAGCATATAGTTCAGGGGTCAGGAGTATGTAATGTACAACATAGAGTATATAGTGCAGGGGTCAGGAGTATGTAATGTACAATATAAATTATATAGCGTAAAGTTCAGGACTAGGAATGGGCTAGATGTTCGCGTGTTCGTACACGATGAGCGCCCCATAATGCACTGCGTGTTCACAGTGCATTAAGTGCTTATGATTGGCCAAAGCATGTACCTGACCTGTATGTTCAGGCCAATCACAGCACAATGTCCTGTCAGAGCCATGATTGGCCAAAGGCAAAGTGGCTTTGGCCAGTCTTGGCTCAGGGGCTAAGTTCACGTCCCACACTATACAAGGCTGCTGCTTACACGGCAGCTGTGTATAGTGTGAGATAATAGAGGTTAGGCAGGTAGTTAGTGGACAGTGAGTTGAGTTAGTTTAGTGAAGTCAGTGTAGTGTTCAGGTTATACCCCACCTTATACTCCCCTCTCGGTGCTCCCCAAGTTGTGTCTCTGTCACTTATAGTTCGGGAGCAGTGCCATGCCAAGCTGACCAAGATTTCCCCTCAGACGCCAATGTTAAATAAGGGGAGCAGTGCCATGCCAAGCTGACCACTATTTCCCATAGACGCCATTGTTAACTATGGGGAGCAGTGCCATGCCAAGCTGACCAATATTTCCCATAGAAGCCAAGGAGCACTGAAAGCTAAAAATTGGTCTAAGCAGGAAGGGGGTGAAAGTGCCCTGTATTTAAGTGGTTAAGGGGAATCCTATGACAGAATTAAAAAAAAAAAAAGAAAAATGGCATGCCCCCCCCCCCCCCCCAAATCTATACCAGGCCCCTCGGGTCTGATACAGATTTTAAGGGGAACTCCACGCCAAAATAAAAAAAACAGCATGGGGTCCCCACAAAATCAATACCAGACCCTTATTTGGGCATGCAGCCTGGCAGGCCAGGATAGGGGGGGGACGAGCGAGCGCCCCCCCCTTCTGGAACCATACCGCTTGCCCTAAACATGGGTGCCCCCCAAAGCACCTTCTCCCATGTTGATGGGGATAAGGGCAACCCTGGGCTGGGATTGTGGGGGTATGCGGGTGGGGGGGCTTATCGGAATCTGGAAGCCCCCTTTCACAATTGGACCCCCAGATCCTGCCCCCCCCCCATGTGAATGGGTATCGGGTACATCGTATCCCTACCCATTCACCAAAAAAGTGTACAAAAAAACAAACACAAAAGACAGTTTTTGACAGGTCCTTTATTAACAAATAAAAACATAGTGTCCCCCGATGTAAATCCATAGTCAATCTAGACGCCCGCTGCACTCGAAAAATAGAAAAAAATTCAAAGATGCTTTCGCCTCTTCTGAGGCATCCCTTCGAATGACGCTCTTGAGCTTTGACAGCTGTTTTTGGGGCAAGGGCGGGTCCACCCGGTTACATCACCCAGTGACACCACCTCCTTCTGACATCACGTGCATCAGATGGGGCGGTGCCACCAGGTGACGAAATCGGGTGGCCCCGCCTATTGCCTATAAAAGAGTTGTCAAAGCTCAAGAGCATAATTCGGCGGGACATCTCTGAAGAGGTGGAAGCGTCTTAATTTATTTCTGTTTATCGGATGTGGTGGGCGTCGTGATTGAGGATGGATTTACATCGGGGGACACTATTTTTTTATTTTTGAATAAAGGACTTGTCAAAAACTGTCTTTTGTGTTTATTTTTTTGTACACTTTTTTGGTGAATGGGTAGGGGTACGATGTACCAGATACCCAGTCACATAGGGGGGGGCGAGATCTGGGGGCCCCCGTGTTAAAGGGGGCTTCCAGATTCCGTTAAGCCCCCACCCACAGACCCCCACAACCACAGCCCAGGGCTGTCGGGAAGAGGCCCTTGTCCCCATCAACATGGGTACAAGGTGCTTTGGGGGGCACCCCAAAGCACCCTCCCCATGTTGAGGGCAAGCGGCCTGGTATGGTTCAGGAGGGGGTGGGGCGCTCGCTCGTCCATCCCTTTCCTGGCCTGCCAGGCTGCATGCTCAGATAACGGTCTGGTATGGATTCTGGGGGGGGCCTCACGCCGTTTTTTTTTTAATTCTGGAGTTCCCCTTAAAATCCATACCAAATCCTATAGGGCCTGATATGGACTGGGGGGAGGGACCGTATGCATTTTTTTTATCTGTATTGCCAACAATACATTACAGCTGCAAGCAAGTTAAAATTAAATTTTTTCCTTTAAAAATTTCAGTATTGCAGCAGCAGGCTCCATACATCATACAGATGCGCCACTTTACAGGCACATTAAGGGGACCCCCCAGGCACAATACTTAAAGGAATTTTTCATTTTTATTGTTTATCTTTAAGCATTATTTAAATCACTGCTCCTGGAAAAACAATAGTTTAAAAAAAATGTTTTTGCATTGAACTCATGTCCCCCAGGGCAGTACCCGGGACCCATGCATATAAGCCTTTAAAATGAGGACTTTTGATTTTTCCTGTTCATGTCCCATAGAGTTTAATAAAGTTCTCATTTTTGCTAGAACTTTTCCCTGTTCGAGATGTTCTGGTGCTAACCGAACAGGGGAGTGTTAGGCCCATCACTATTCAGGACTCATAATATTGGTATTCATTAATCAGTGGAAGCTTAAATGTTTACATGAGACAAGTTACAGAGGTCCCACACCGCTGTCTCCCATCTCCTGAGACTGCACTCAGTAAAGTGGTTCTGAGACTATACAGACATATCCCTCCACCCGGCACAGCCAGCAAATAACAGAGCAAGTAAATCTGGGAAATCTGCTGTCAGAGATCTTGCTAGACCTGGGCACTCTGGACCAATCAGTGAGCAGTATGGGTGGAGGAATGTATTTAGTGTTAATGACCCACCTGTGCTGATCTCTGTAGGAGTGTCCTCCTCTATAAATGTCCTCGTTATTCCATCCTCCTCCATAGACTGCTGATCATCCCTCACATACGTCTCTTCTTCTTCTGCTTTAACCTCAACTTTTATATCTATCAGATCTTCACCCTAAACCAAGAAAATGAGAGAAAAAATCATCTGTAAAATATAAACTCACATAAAAAATCCTCACATCATCTCCACAAGTCCATGTTCTAGATACTCCATCGCACCAACCTTGTAACAGCGGGGGATGGTGTGATCTTCCTGTGTGGAATCCCGGGAATACAGAGGACGGGGACATCTCTCTGGTGGGTTCCTGGTATTAGGTGTCTCCATCATATCCTTGTGTCCTTCTGAAAACTCCTCCATCACTCCATACTCCTCATCCTCCTCTTTATACTCTTCTTTAACATCAATATTATCATCCCCGAGGTTTCCTCTCTGAATATATAATAAAACATTCATTGTAACAAACATGCTGTGTATAAATTATAACTACTAATAATTGTCAATCATCTACCTGAGTACACTGCCGGGGTATAAGATTAATACTTCTAAGATCGAGGATCTTTCTATAAACATTCCTCCCACAACTCTGGGCACCTTACAATCCGCTTACTCGTATCACTAGTGTACCTGTTCCCTCAAATACCTCGTTATTCATGTGACACCTTCTCCTCATTATACTAAACTAACCTTCCTTCTTTATTTCAAGACATTAATCCCTGAAACAATGGGATGCTTACTGTATAATATCCCCTGGCTAGGCACGGTAAATGTCCTCACAATGTGGTTCCTCCCCAAACTGCTGGACCTATTGGAGACTCTCCCGGTCCAAGTCCCTCTTTCTCGGCTGAAATTGCTGCAAAGTACCTTTGTTACATTTATATGTCACCATAAGTCCCATCGCATAGCACAATCCACTTTGCTTTGGCTGAGATCTAGGCCAATCCACTTCCTATCCAGGCCAATTCTGGCATTTCTCTCCTACATGTGAAAATCATCATTTATTTGCTAAAAAAAATACTCAGAACCCCCCAAACACTAAAAATATATATAGATTTTCAGCAAAGATCCTAGAGAATAAAATGGTGGTTGCAGCAATTTTTCAAGCACAATTTCTTTGGAAAAAATACACTTTCATGAATTTTAATGAAAAAATAAAAAAAAAGCACCATTGTGACGGTACTCACCGTCACTGGGAGTGAAAGACATATACTTAACGGTTTGGATTGCTTCAAGTGGGATAGTAATATTTGTCAACAACATCTCTCAAGGGATATGAAGATTTAATCCCACTTTACACTGTGAGACCTATAGCCTGTTGCCATGAAGTCTACCTCCTAAATAATCATAGCAATTTGTAGATGTGTATTCCATGTACTTCAATGTAGGAGACGGACAGACTGTCATTGGCAGTCTTGTCCTATTGTCTGTTTTGAGGTGGGATGTGTATTGTGTTAAATCTGCCTGTCCCATTCTTAAAATGTTAATGAGCCCACATTGTTCTGTCCAGATGGCTAGATAATTAGTTCAGGTTAATTCTGTTTCTGTATACAATTTCATCTGCATATGATAATGTAATCAGGCAACCCCTGACCAGTGTGTGGTAATTTGAACATGAGGGGGAGGTGTCCATGCTGTATACATATAAATTCTGTGTGACTGTTCAATAAAGTGATTCCAGTACAAGCCAAGTTGTTGGCTAGCTTTGTATGAGGGCGGCTGGGAAAATCTGGTATACATGTTCATGACTGCAAGGAAGCCGTATACTGATGGAAGACCACAAACACAGTGTGGGTCGGCGGTTCCGTTACAACCGTTGATACTGTAACCCAATTTTTTGTAAAATATAAAAGATGATGTTACGCCGAGTAAATAGATATCAAACACATGTGTCATGCTCTAGAATTGAGCACATTCATGGGATGGAGCAAAACTACAGTACTTAAAAATCTCTTTAGGCGACACTCGAAAAATGTTTACAGGTTACCTGTTTAGAGTTACAAATGAGGTCTAGTGCTAGAATTATTACTCTCCTTCTAACGTTCGCATCAATGCCTCACATGTGTGGTCTGAACATCGTTTATATATGCCGTCACAATCTACATATGTGTTTGCTTTTGCGTGCGAGCACGAGGGGACAGGAGCACTTTAATAACTTTATTGTTATTTTTTTATTTTTACACCAAATCTAACTTTTTTGAATAACTTTTATTCCTATTACAAGAAATGTACACATCCCTTGTAATAGGAATAAGGCGTGACAGGTCCTCTTTATGGAGAAATCTCCTCTACCCGGGAAAGCATGACAAAAAAAAGTACATTGATCTCTGCTTTCCAGGATAAAAAACTGGCAGTGTTTACATCTGCAAGCACCGGACGTTACGTCATGATGATGCTTTCGGCCTCCCAGGAGCATAGAGATGGTCGGGGACCATCCAGTCTATGGCCAGCTCTATGGTATTCCATCGCTGGATCTGTGTTCTGGTTCCCCGATCACATGGGAGAACCAAGAGAGGCACTGGAGGGCAGCAAGAGAGATGCAGGACATCCCCTCCCGCTGCCTGTAAAATCAATCAAGTGGCTCATGAGCTGCTAGGATGGCTTTTACAAGTAAGGGAATAGCTGGCTGAAAAGAAAGATATCTGGATGATGTCTGCAGCTGCACCCATCACCCAGATATCACCACTTCAAGTCCAGGACGTCATATGACGGCCTTCCGGTGGGAAGTGGTTAATTTATTATTATGCCTCCCACCTCCACACTTTTATGTCCTGGTCTGTCCATCACCCCCCCAGTCACTGGTCTGAAATAGAATTTTGGCTTATCTACCCCACTCACCCATGCCCTTTATTATGGTCAGCTGACTCCACCATGTCCTCTCCACTGAAACAATCCTCCTCCCCTATGCGATTTATGTTGTCCATATGGAAAAAATGTTGCACACTGTATTTTTCTTTTTCTATTAGACCACGCTAGGTGCCCCCAGTGGTCACTCAAAGCAGAATTATCTGCAGGACTGTGAAAACAACAGCCAGGTCTATTAAGGGTAACAACAGTTTATTACCCACAATGTGGTGGTTTGGAACAGTCAAGTTAATGAAAAAGCCAACAATAGCACTGCAAAAGATCCCTGGGCATTAATGGAAGGGTCATCCAGCACTGCGGTGAGGGCTGATAGAGGGGCGCCAATACAAAAGCCCTGGGAAGAACCAGAGGAAACCTCGGGGTCCCAGCATGGAATGCAAGCTTGTAAAGTTGCCGTGATGACGTTTCACCTGCATGCGCTTTATCAAGTCACGGGGATAAAGACAACTGGAGTATTTAAGCTGTATGTGTCCCAATAGAGGGGTGGGGAGTGGGCGGAGCTATGCAGATCTGAATGCCACTTAACCGATCAATGCTTATGGCTGCCATTGAGTCAGTTGCCATCAAATATAAACTCTACAGTATAATCACAAATGTACAAAATATCAGAAAATAATAAAAAGGGGAATATTTGCCTGAATACTATTGTGCATATTCTAAGAACTAACTAATATTATAATAATAATCATAAAAAATAATAAAAATTAAAATATTATGTAGCGGGGTTAAATATGCCTAAAGATACTGTTGATATGTGAGAAGGAATTAGGCTCCCTCTAGTGGTAGCTGCATGGAATTTCCCGGGCTGTGACTTCCTTTTTCTTCCTGATGAAAAGACTACATCTCCCAGTGTGCATTGTAAGATCCAGGGTGCACGGCTGCACCGCACAGCTTTATGGGGGAAGTTATTTAAAGGAAGGGAGGAGCCAAGCTCGGGCCCCTTCTGCGCTGGACTCCGAGGAACTAAGAAGCTGGAGCTGAGGACTGATGCTGGATATTAGGCCAAAGCCTCTAAGCCTGGAGTGACGACGTTGAACCGTCCCATCTCAAGCACGAGACACATTCCCGGAGCCTCTTACCGCTGTTCGCAGAGACCGGAGCCATCCACCAGAAAGACCCCGCGAGGCCGATATCGAGCCAAAGGACTGAGATCGCAGTGGAGCGCGCGAAAGGGAAACTCCTGTGGTGAGAGGGCACTTGCCCAAAAAGACTGACTTTGTCTGTCAAGGAAGTGGCTTTACTTACATATAGCGATAGCGCAATAGAAAGTGATATACCCCGGGGTAGATTAGCATATCACTTCAAGACACTCTTAGACAATCAATAATAACTTTAAAGGAGCCGCCAGAGGCCTACCGCACTCACGGAAGTTACCGCTTAGCTACACAGACACCCTGCAGTGACAATCAACAGTCCACTGTTCTTTTTCTCTCTCTTGATCTTCATTCCTAATGCGGATTACAAATATATCTGCGCAGTTCCAGTGCTAGCGAAGATTCAAGAAGAAGAAGAAGGAAGAGGACTTTGGGGAAGGGACTCAGATAGGCCTACTTATCTGGTACTGTGTCTAGCATCAATGAGGGAGTAGTGTGGGGTATTTCTTTTATCTTTTAAAGCTGATTTAAGTGACCCATTTTAAGGAACTGTGTTTCATTGTATCTCCCTTGTTCAATTTGATATACAGTAAATTAAGCTTTGGTTAATTACAATCCTGTGTGCTGTTCTATTGTGTCACCCAGAAGGACTACCACCAAGAAGGTAATAAGTCACTGTTGCATACTGAAGTATTGTATTCCAACCTGTGTATCCATTTTATAGTCCAGTCCTATTCTGGGTCAGTTGTGCCTGAGGAGGGATCGAGCCAGTTCTATAGGGTTGTTAGGCAGGGTGTAGACCCAATAACATAATCAGCAGCTCCTGCGGGGGTGGTGCTACAATTACTATTAATATGTCTGCCAGAGACAACAATTATGACACACAAAGTGGTAAAAAGAAGTTAATGGGATATGAGGATTATTAGACAATATTATGGATCTCTAAGTCCTCATTCAAGCCATATGGTGATAAGGAATCAAACTTATAAATCCAGAAGGTCTCCTTCCTACATAAGAGGGAGAACCTTTCATTATCAGTAGGTGAACCCTTGTGGATGGTCTCAGTTGCCGTGACCTCCAGATCAGCCATGTGCTTGTGATGTGTCTGGAGAAAGTGGCGGGGAACAGGGACCTTTTGCAGAGGTATTGTTGGCTTTTTAATTAACTTGACTGTTCTTATCCTCAACATTGTGGTCAATAATCTGGTGTGAGACTTCTCCTCTTATAGTCCTGGCTGTTGTTTTCACAGTCCTGCAGATAATTCTCCTTATAGTTGCGTCATTTTGTAGATTTGGTTACAAGAAAACTCAGACCCTTTGAGGAATTCCACACTAAGCTCCATATTCCCAATAACCTCTTTACCTCTTATATTCAATGGAAGCATTTTTCTCCACCCCCCCCCCCTCCATCATTAGCTTTACACCAACCAACCAAATTCAAACATATGAATCCAAGGCCCACACCAACCACACCTCATATCCTCCATCTACAAACTATTATACCAGGTGCTCCCGGTTACTGAAAACCTTCACTTACACTATATTGCCAAAAGTATTGGGACGCCTGCCTTTACACACACATAAACTTTAATGGCATCCCAGTCTTAGTCTGTAGGGTTCAATATTGAGTTGGTCCACCCTTTGCAGCTATAACAGCTTCAACTCTTCTTGGCACAATGCAGTCAGGCAAGTACCATTCTCTTGGCAACCACCAAACCCAGACATGTCCATCAGATGGCCAAACATCTCATGTTCTATCCAGAACTTTGAGGGTTCCTCTGACTTATTTCAGTTTACTGCATATACTGTCCAAGTATGCTGTATGTCTATTGGCTATTGCAAGCTGTAATATCTATATATACCCTCTTCATGGTGTAATATCTATATACCCTCTTCATGGTGTAATATCTATATACCCTCTTCATGGTGTAATATCTATATACCCTCTTCATGGTGTAATATCTATATACCCTCTTCATGGTGTAATACCTATATACCCTCTTCATGGTGTAATATCTATATATACCCTCTTCGTGGTGTAATATCTATATACCCTCTTCATTCCCTGTTTTGTGAAATACAATGGATGTAACTTCTTTATTTTTGGGAAATTCAATAAAAATAAAATTACAAAAAAGAATTCCCAGCACCGCTCACCTCTCCTGTCAGCAGCTCCATCATCTTCTTGGTGACTTCTAGAATCTTCTGCATGTTGTGTCTCTCAGGTTTTAGGGAGTCACATGGAGGCACTGTGATGGTCATATGATCACCTGACTTCAGAGGAGGAAATCTCTGTATTGAGGAACCAATAGGAATATCATGTTAGAATCCCAGAATCCTCCTCACCTCTCCGGTCAGGTCTGTGTTTTATTAATAGAGATAAGAGTGATGTCATGTGACCTCCCAGAATCCTCCTCACCTCTCCGGTCAGCAGGTAGATGATCTCCAGGGTGAGGTTTAGTATCTTCTCAGTCATGTGACTCCGGTCCTCCTCCATCTTCATTGGTCATGTGATCTATACAGGTTTCCCTGTAAACCAATAATTGATGAGAGAGAATGATGTGGACTGTACTGGTTGTACAATATTAGGATGGGGATGTATGGGGGATAATATGAGGGAAGAACGGACCCCGGTGGGATTACACAGAGGAACATTCAGTTTAGTGTTCTTTTCATCCAGAAGTCTCTTACCTTTGGCTTGACAGATCACAAAGTCTTTTTTGCTAGTTTTTGATCTGCTGGTAAAGAGGGACAAATAAGATTCCCTTTTATGTCTAAACAACCCCCCCCATCCCCCACACCTAATACAAATCAACTAAGTTGCTAAAAAAAAAGACTGATCGAGAAATAAGAATGAAGAGAATGTTCCGGCCCCGTAAGTGGGGAAATGTTCTGCCCCTGAAGGGGTTAATCTAGGTTTCCACACTATATATGTGTGTATCATCATCTGCTGGAGATAAAAGAGGTCACAGTGACTATGGAGGAAGAGGACGGACATGACGGGGGGGGGGGGGGGGTTTACTGGTTGTAAATAGAAAATAAGATCTTATTACCTCCTCTGCTGTCACTTCCAGTAATGGCTTCTCTTTATTTCCTCCCAACTCACCTCTCAACCGGAAGATCTTTTTATATCTGACATCACTTCCTGTCTGTATCTGACATCACTTCCTGTCTGTATTCCATAGAGACTTCCTGTCTGGTAGAAGTGAGATCACCACCTTGTGGAGCTCAGAGGAACTGCTGCCCTGAGAACCGTCTGGTAGTGTGAACACGGCCTTGTGCTGTGTGTGTATGTACTGTATATCCTTCCCCTTTCTCTCCTCCCTGAGTGTGTATGAAGAGGCGGAGCTCCTGCTGGAACAGCGGTCGGAGGAGGAAGCCGAGTCTAGGAGGGAGACTGACAGAAAGCGCAGCAGACTTGCAGGAGTGAGCGAGGAGGATCCAGTTCCTTTGCCATCGGAGGTGAGGAGAGTGTGAAGGATGTTTGTGACTCTGGTAGATGAAAAGCTGGGAGTCATATTGCTCTGGTGAGTGGGGAAGCACTACTAAGGGGGCGCCCTCACCATCACGTGTGTAAGAGGTGGAAGAAGGCGTGGCTACACTACAGCTGGTACAGTTTGCAGCACAGAGCACTTTCACACCTTATCAACTTTTCATTCATTTGTGGAAGTAGATGCAAAGTGGAAGCAGTGGACTTGTAGAGAACACTATATTGAGTACACAATGTTGTATGATTACATGAATTTGCACAGATTTTTAGGTTATTTAATATAGCAGCAAATATTATGAGATTAAAGAAGTATGTGCAAAATGGAAGCAGTGGATCTGCAGGGAACAGCATCTTGAGCACAAAGCACTTTATGTTGTATATAAATTTGCACATGGATCAGTTTACTTCATCTATTGAAAAACACCATAAGATGAAGTAGGTGTAAAGTGGGAACAGTGGATCTGCAGATAATATTATTTTGAGCTCCTAGCACTTTATATATGAAGGTATCCACATACAGTGCCGGGACAAGGTGGTCCAGGGCAAGATGGCAAACTGCAGCCCCCCTCCCTTAAGGTTAGGGTCAGGGAGCCCCCATTCCTGCAATAAAAACACTGCACCCAGGGCAGCCGCCCCTCCTGACCCTGTCCACATATTTTAGTGTATTTGTGATAATTTATGTGCACACACAATAGGACAGCGCTGTGACACATAATGCTCTTCTAGTTGATAAAGGGAATACTTACCTTTGTTACAGCAGCAGTCCGGTAGAAGTTATTTTTGTAGGTATTTGAGTTGTTACACATAGCGCTGGTTTTTTCCAGTTTATATTGGTGACATAATTGCCCAAATCTGGGGATTAGGAGCCATTTCCACCCTTTACTCTCGGCTGAGGTTCTTTGTATCCATATAACAGATGTTCTACATGACTAAATCTGCAATCAATTTCTCTGCAAAATCAAAGGGGCCAAAATGTCTCCCTCCCCCGAGCAGTAATATATTTCTATCCCCCTTGGTGGGAGTGGAGATGACCCATCTATAAGGAGGATATACATATACAGTACATACACACAGCATAAGGCCGAGATGTTTCTCAGGCAGTTCCTCTGAGCTCCACAAGGTGGTGATCTCACTTCTCCCCAGACAGGAAGTCTCTATGGAATACAGACAGGAAGTGATGTCAGATACAGACAGGAAGTTCCGGGTGAGAGGTGAGTTGGGAGGAAGTAGAGAGGAGATATTGCTGAAAGTGGCAGCAGAGGAGGTAATAAGATCTTATTTTCTATTTATTTATTTTTTATTTCAGGTACTTATATAATGCTGTCAATTTACGCAGCGCTTTACATATACATTGCACATCAGTCCCTGCCCTCAAGGAGCGTACAATCTAAGGTCCCTAACTCACATTCATACATACATAGTAGGGTCAATTTTATACAGGATCCAATTAACCTACCAGCATGTCTTTGGAGTGTGGGAGGAAACCGGAGTACCCGGAGGAAACCCACGCAGGCACAGGGAGAACATGCAAACTCCAGGCAGATAGTGTCGTGGTTGGGATTTGCACCAGTGACCCTCTTGCTGCTAGGTGAAAGTGCTAACCACTACACCACTGTGCCACCCATTACACCCAGTACACCCCCCCCCCCCCAGCGCCCCCCCCCCCCCCCCTGTCATGTCCGTCGTCCTCTTCCTCCATAGTCACTGTGACGTCTTTTATCTCCAGCAGATGATGATACTTTTCTTTAAATCTCTGCCCTCTTAATAATCTGATTTTAGATGTGAAAGACGTGCTTTGATTGTTAGCCATCCTTATATTATCCTATGATTAATTATTAACAAACAATCACCCCCACCCTTAGCAGTATAAAACTAGAGCACCCTTATGGGGACAGCACTTTACTGGGGGGGGGGGGGGGGGGAACGTTGCTGGGGGTTCTTTCCTTTAGTGATTCTTTATACAAGTGATTTGCACTTCAGCGATTGCACAAAGTGAACATAAATAACAAACTGCACTGAAAAGCACCAAACAGGCTGCAGGTGATCCTGTCCCTCTATTCAGCTCTCCTTCCACTCTGTAACATGCGCTCCCTACCACTCCTTCTGGTAGTTGTGTCCTCTCTCCTTATACTCTCTTTCCTTCACCCCTCTTCTCCACCCCACACCTTCTATATATCACCCTCCCTTCTGTCCTCTCCCTATTACTGCACTCACCATCTCCTCCTAATTCTATACCCACATGCTGATAAAACATCCAGGACACTGGGACATGTCCCTTCATATAAATGGCACTACCTCACTCAGTTCTTCTAACCTCTGGAGATTTATCCCCAAACCCTGGGCCTCTATCATATAACTGTGTCCAATGCTCCCATCACCCTAAACCTTCTGGCAGCAGCCGCAATTCACAAAACTTGTTTTCCATTACTCTTCTTCCCAAAACCAATCTCCCCTTCTCCTGAGCCCTCTGGAATGCCGGCTCTGTCTGTGACAAACTCACCTCCCTCCATGACCTCTTTATCATGAATTCCTTTAACTTATTTGCCATTACCTAAACCTGGCTTCATGAATCCGACACTGCTTCTCCTGCTTCTCTCCCCCATGATGGCCTTCTCTGGACTCACTCTTCCAGACCTACGCAGCTCCTAACAGGTACTTCACCCACCTACCCTACTGACACTCTCCTCTTCAGAGGCACATTGTATTTGTCTCTTTTCTTCCATTTCTCTTTTCTGAAATCCCCACTATAATTTTTGGCGACTTCACCCCGTTAATGCTAATACTACAGCTACTTCTAAAGTTCTCAGTCTAGCCTCCTCTTTTGACCTAAAGCAATGGATACAGGCTCCTGCCCAGTCCGATGGTAACACCCTTGACCTTGTATTCTCCTATCTATGCATCCCATCCAACAATCCTCTCCTACTCTCTGATCACCACCTTATTAGTTTTGCTCTCTCCCTGGCTTCTACCTTCACTCTCCCCAACCGCCTTACAGTTACCCGTAAAAACCTTCAACACCACAACATTTCACAACTCTGCTACTGATCACCTCTATACAAAATCTCACCCCCTGTCCTGCCCTAACCTAGCCACTTCTGTCTATAACAGTTCTATGTCATCTTCCCTAGACAAGCTGGTCCCTCCTCACTACACACAGAATCAAGCCCTTACCCCTACAACCTAGGAAAATAGATGACACCAGAAGTTTCAGAAAACATAGCTGCACTCTTAAGCACCTGTGGCGTAAGACATAAGCCCCGTACACACGTACCGAATGTCGGCCGAACGATCGGCCGTCTTTTGTCCGGTGCTGTCCTGTCGGTTGAAAAGTGCTAAAGACTGCACACGAATTTTGTCGGCCAACAACAGCCGACTGCAGAAGTGATGTCATGTGATGGTTAACTTTCCGTGTGTTTTTTCTTCTCTGAGCATGCCCAGTCTTGCTCATCTGCTGTTAATCGGCCGAATTCTGTACTGACTGGCAAACAATCGGCCGTTCTGGTGACGGCCAACAAAAAATTTATAGCCTGCACACCCGATTCTGTTCGGCCGAAAAGTCGCAGTCGGTTGTCGGAAGCATCATACTAACAAGCCAACAATCCGCCGATCGTTCGGCGGCCGAATATTTACGGCCGACAATCGCTACGTGTGTAAGGGTCTTAAGTCCCAGAATGACTTCAACCAATATAAATCTGCCCTCCGAAAATGCTACTCTTGCCTCTTCACTGCCAAGCAGACAGCGCTTCTCTACCTTCAACTCTCTTCTTCGTCCTCCTCTGCCTCCACTCTCCAACTCACTCACTGCCCAGGAGATCACCAATCACTTCAACAATAAGATTGATTCAATTCATGAAGAGATCTCCAATGTACAGATACATCCCCCACTTAACACCCCATGTCCAATCATTACCTCCCCCATTCAATCCTGCAACTATTGATGAGGCTGCTAAATTTTTTCTAACTCCCACCTGCCCCCTGGACCCTGCTCCCGCACAAGTGCTACAGTCACCCTCTGGATTTATTCTACACTCTCTAACCCACATCCTAAATCTCTCCCTCTCTTCCGGCACCTTCCCCAACTCTCTAAAACATGCACTAGTCACCTTCATCCTTAAAAAGCCCTCTCTGGACCCCATGCTCGCCTCCTTCATTCCCCTTTTCCTCCAGACTCCTTGAAAGCCTGGTCTAAAACTGACTGTGTGACCATTTGATTGAGAACAATTTTGCGATCCCCTTCTGTCTGGATTTCGCTCTCAACACTCCACAGAAACTGCTCTCCTTACAGAGAACAGCTAAAACCAATGGAAACTTTTCTGTACTCCTAATCCTGGACCTCTCTGCTGCCTTTGATACAGTGGACCACCCCTCCTCTTCAAAAAACTACACTCCTTTGGTCTCTGTGACTGTACTCTTCGCTGGTTCTCTTCCAACCTATCACACTGCACCTTCAGTTTCACCTACAATTCGACTCCCTCTTCTCCTCTTCCTTACTCTGTCGGTGTTCCCCAAGGTTCTGTTCTTGCACCTCTCCTATTCTCAGTCTACACCTCCTCCCTGGGTCAATTGATTGCCTCCCATGGCTTTTAATACCATTTCTAAGCTGACTACACCCAAATCTATCTCTCTACCCTTCAGCTCACTCCATCAGCCTCCTAACGTATCACTAATTTACTAACAGACATATCAGCCTGGATGTCACACCACTTCCTCAAACTCTGTCTATCCAAAACTGAGCTCATAATATTTCCTCCTCCACATGCCTCTTCCCCTGATTTCTCTGTCAAAATGGACGGCACAACTATCAACCCATCCCGCATGCCAAGGTTCTAGGTGTAATTCTGTACTCTGAATTATCTTTTCTGCTCCATATCCATTCACTGTCCACAGCTTAGCGCTTCAACCTCCACAACATCTCCAAAATACGCCCTTCCTAACCAATGACACCACAAAGCTCCTAATCTACTCCCTCGTTGCCTCGAATACTGCATCTCTCTCTTCATTTGGCTTTCCCTTACATAGGTTATCCCCCTTTTAGTATGAATGCTATTACAAGACTCATCCACCTTACAAACCGCTCAGCGTCTGCTACCCCTCTCTGCCAATCCCTCCATTGGCTGCCACTCACCCAACAAATTAAATTCAAAATACTAACAATAACTTACAAAGCCATCCACAACTCGGCCCCCAGCTACATCACTAACCTAGTCTCACAAAACCAAGCAAATGGTTCTCTTTGTTTCTCCCAGGATCTCCTGCTCTCTAGCTCCCTTGTCACCTCCTCCCATGCTCGCCTCCGGGACTTCTCCCAAGCCTCTCCTATCCTATGGAACTCCCTATCTCCTTCTCTGTTTGGCTTTTGATGATCTCTTCAAAGGAGCCTATTGTGCCCACACCTAACAACTGTACTTTTATTTTCTCCATCAGCCATCAGCCCATCCCCCACAGTTATTACCTTTTTGTATCACTTGACCCTTCCTCCTAGATTGTAAGCTCTAAAGAGCAGGACCCTCTGATTCCTCCTGTATTAAATTGTATTGTAACTGTACTGTCTGCTTTTATGTTGTAAAGCGTTGCACAAATTGTTGGCGCTATATAAATCCTGTATAATGATAAATGTCCCATGCAGGTAGTTGTTCTTGAATGTACAGCAACACCTCTATTACCCCCCTCACATCCACATCCTATTATTGTGTGACCAATACCATCCAAATAATTCTTACTTTCATTTCCCAAAGTTATCCGTCTACAAGGAGACCTGTATAGAACAAATGACGGCACCAATGAGGATGGAGGAGGACCGGAGTCACATGACTGAGAAGATACTAAACCTCACCCTGGAGATCATCTACCTGCTGACCGGAGAGGTGAGGAGGATTCTGGGAGGTCACATGACATCACTCTTATCTCCAATAATAAATCACAGAGCTGACCGGAGAGGTGAGGAGGATTCTGGGAGGTCACATGACATCACTCTTATCTCTATTAATAAAACACAGACCTGACCGGAGAGGTGAGGAGGATTCTGAGATTCTAACATGATATTCCTAATAATTCTCCAATACAGAGATTTCCTCTTCTGAAGTCAGGTGATCATATGACCATCACAGTGCCTCCATGTGACTCCCTAAAACCTGAGAGACATAACATGCAGAAGATTCTAGAAGTCACCAAGAAGATGATGGAGCTGCTGACAGGAGAGGTGAGTGGTGCTGGGAATTCTTTTTTGTTATTTTATTTTTATTGAATTTCCCAAAAATAAAGAGGACAATAGTTAATGGTTTGAATTACGCAAACAACACAAACAGCATGAATAGGGTATATAGATATTAAAGCATTGTGATGGGAGTTACTTTGGGCGGGGGGCTTGTGGAACCCAGATTACCTTAGAGAGGTCAGGAAACTCCTTGCCCGGCTCCCCCGGCCCCTCCTATGTGTAAGTCACCCTGTGTCTATTAGGGGCATGGGGTGACGGAGAAACCCAGTTGGGTCTGCACTAACCAGACTCACAGTACAACCACACTGGACTCAGCATTTCTTGTTCCCCCGATTATCCTTGGTTCTATATGTGTGGTTTGTGTTGAAAGAATGAAGGGGGCTCTTTCACTTAGGACCATAATATTTATGAACAATATCCCTCAAGAAATATATTATGATATATTGGTTTGACATTTTCAGGCTGCTTGTAGGAGTTTATCTAATAGACCATTGCTAGATAGTTTGAAGTGGGGTGGGGTGGGGTTTGTTGTTGTTAAGTGCCTGTATCCCATCGTTCTATTGTTTCTGTCTGCCTTGGGATCAACCTATTATGGGATGTATATGTGTATGTGGATTAGCTACTAAAGGGGAGGGGGGATTGTCCCAGAGTGTATAACTCTTTGTGCCTGTGTTTGAATAAACAGTCTTATGCTTCTTACCACCCTACACTGATGTCTTGACACGTGACTGGGTGGGCTAAGGGATCTTGGATCGTACTGGTACCAGGCAAGGAAAGCTTATACGGCGTACATACTTTTCTTGAGTACGGGGTCCGTCACAAGCATGAAGAGGGTATATAGGTATTACGCCATGAAGAGGGTATATAGATATTATAGCATGATCTATCATGACTTGATAAAGTGCATGGGTGCGAAACATGTCATCACGGCAACTGTCCAAGCTTGTGTTCCATGCTGGGACCCTGAGGCTTCCTCTGGTTCTTCCTGCTCCCGCCCACTGGCCAACCATGATGTCACCCTAGCCCATTGTTGCGCTCCGTCTGGTTCCCCAAGTGGCAGTATTGTATTTCCCAGGGCTTTTGGATTGGCGTCCCTCTATCAGCCCTTCCATTAATGCCCAGGGACCTTTTGCAGTGGTATTGTTGACTTTTTCATTAACTTGACTATTCTTATTCACCACATTGTGGGTAATAAACTGTTGTGAGACTTTTACCCTTAATAGTCCTGGCTGTTGTTTTCACAGTCCTGCAGCTAATTCTCCTTCTAGTGACCACTGGGGGCACCTAGCGTGGTCTTTTGTTTTGTGTATGCCTGTATCTTGCACTATCCAAAGTCTATTTTGACAGCTGCATAGGTTTGTCCTGGTCTTCCCATGAATCCATCTATGATCTGTGCCCTCAGCGCTCAGTATATATGTTTGTTTAAAATGACGCAACTGAAATCTATTGGCTTCGGCCGAGGGCAGGATCCTTCCATAGGACAGGGAGTCTGGGATTGAAGGATTATATAAAAGGTAAGCAGGAGAGAACATGGTGAAGAAAGAAAATACCGTGTGCAACATTTTTTTCCATATGGACAACATAAATAGCATAGAGGAGGAGGATTGTTTCAGTGGAGAGGACATGGTGGAGTCAGCTGACCATAATAAAGGGCAAAGGTGAGTGGGGTAGATAAGCCCAAATTCTATTTCAGACCAGCGACTGGGTGGGTGATGGACAGACCAGGACATGAAAGTGTGGAGGTGGGAGGCATAATAATAATTTAACCATTTCCCATCAGAAGGCCATCATAACATGTCCTGGACTTAAAGTGGTGATATCTGGATGATGGGTGCAGTTGCAGGTGTCATCCAGATATCTTTCTTTTCAGCCAGCGATTCCCTATCTTGTAAAAGCCACCCTAGCAGCTCATGAGCCGCTTGATTGATTTGACAGGCAGCGGGAGGGGATGTCCTCTACCCCTGCTGCTGCCCTCCAGTGCCTCTCTTGGCTCTCTTGTGTGATCGGGGAACCAGAAAACAGATCCAGCGATGGAATACCATAGAGCTGGCCATGGACTGGATGGTCCCCGGCCATCTCTATGCTCCTGGGAGCCCGAAAGCAACATCATGATGTCACTTTCGGTGCTGGCAGATGTAAACACTGCCAGTTTTTTATCCTGGAAAGCAGAGATCAATGTTTTTTTTATCTCATGCTTTTTCGGGTAGAGGAGATATCAGGGGTCCATAAAGAGGATCTATCACGCCTTATTCCTATTACAAGGGATGTGTACATTTCTAGTAATAGGAATAAAAGTGATCCAGGAAAAGTTAGAGTTGGTGTAAAATTAAAAAAATCTAATAATAATTTAAAAAAAGTTTTTAAAGCACTCCTGTCCCCTCGTGCTCGCACGCAAAAGCAAACGCATACGTAGGCTGCACCCGCATATATATGTACGATGTTCGGACCACACATATGAGACATCGCTGCAAACATTAGAGTGAGAGCAATAATTCTAGCACTATACCTCCTCTGTAACTCTAAATAGGCAACCTGTAAACATTTTAAAGCGTCACCTATGGAGATTTTTAAATATCATAGTTTTGCGCCATTCCACGAATGTGTGCAATTCTTAAGCATGACACATGTGTTTGATATCTGACTACTCAGCGTAACATCATGTTATATATTTTACAATAGGTTGCATTATCTATGGTATTTTTTTTGTTTGCATTAAACTTTAATAAAGTGTATTTTTTCCAAAGATATTGTGTTTTGAAAAATTGCTGTGACCGCCATTTTATTCTCTAGGGTCTTTGCTGAAAATATATATATATATATATTTTAATGTTTGGGGGTTCTGAGTAATTTTTTAGCAAATAAATGATGATTTTTACATGTAGGAGAGAAATGCCAGAATTGGCCCGGATGGGAAGAGGTTAACAGGTCAGGTGCTCCCAGACCGCCCCTAGATCTCAGCCAAAGCAAAGTGGATTGTGCTATGCGATGGGACTTATGGTGACATATAAATGTAACAAAGGTACTTTGCAGCAATTTCAGCCGAGAAAGAGGGACTTGGACTGGTAGAGTCTCCAATAGGTCCAGCAGTTTGGGGAGGAACCACATTTTGAGGTAATTTACCGTACCTAGCCAGGAGATATTATACAGTAAGCATCCCATTGTTTCAGGGATAAATGGATGTCTTGAAATAAAGAAGGAAGGTTAGCTTAGTATAATGAGGAGAAGGTGTCACATGAATAACGAGGTATTTGAGGGAACAGGTACACTAGTGATACGAGTAAGCGGATTGTAAGGTGCCCAGAGTTGTGGGAGGAATGTTGATAGAAAGATCCTCGATCTTAGAAGTATTAATCTTATACCCCGGCAGTGTACTCAGGTAGATGATTGACAATTATTAGTAGTTATAATTTATACACAGCATGTTTGTTACAATGAATGTTTTATTATATATTCAGAGTGGAAACCTCTGGGGTGATAATATTGATGTTAAAGAAGAGTATAAAGAGGAGGATGAGGAGTATGGAGTGATGGAGGAGGTTTCAGAAGGACACAAGGATATGATGGAGCCACCTAATACCAGGAACCCACCAGAGAGATGTCCCCGTCCTCTGTATTCCCGGGACTCCACACAGAAAGATCACACCATCCCTCACTGTTACAAGGTTGGTGCGATGGAGTATCTAGAACATGGACTTGTGGAGATGATGTGTGGATTATTTTATGTGAGCTTATATTTTACAGATGATTTTTCTCTCATTTTCTTTAGGGTGAAGATCTGATCAATATAAAAGTTGAGGTTAAAGCAAAAGAAGAAGAGAGGATGGAGGAGGATGGAATAACGAGGACATTTATAGAGGAGGACACTCCTACAGAGATCAGCGCAGGTGGGTCATTAACACTAAATACATTCCTCCACCCATACTGCTCTCTGATTGGTCTAGAGTGCCCAGGTCTAGCAAGATCTCTGACCGCAATTTTCCCAGATTTACTTGTTCTGATGTCTCTGCAGCTTGTCTCATGTAAACATTTAAGCTTCCACTGATTACTGAATACCAATATTATGAGTCCTGACCCTTACACTGTATAATTTATATTGTACGTTACATACTCCTGATCCCTGCACTATATACTCGATGTTGTACATTACATACTCCTGATCCCTGCACTACATACTCGATGTTGTACATTACATACTCCTGACCCCTGCACTATATACTCTATGTTGTGCATAATTCTGATACTGCATAGTCCTGACTTTTGTATCCTTTATAATAAGTTGTACATTACATAGGCTTTACTTATTTTGCACCCATGTTCTACTGTTCTACCAGCTGGACATTTTATATCTGATGATTTGATCGGAGGACAGACATTTACATATTGATAATAATGTGATAACATCCTCAGACTTTGGAACCTTAAACAGAAAGTGACAATGAGGGAGGAGTCAGTAACTCAATGATGGTGGTCTTCAGGATCAGTCCAGACTTCATCTTGGTTGTTCTCCCCCCATCCTCACTCACTGACCTCTGGTGGGGCTCAGCCCCGCTGTTATTCATGACTAAATCATGGACTAAATAAGGAAGTGCAAGACTTCTTGTGTTGGGAAGATGGCAATGAGTGATAGAGGGGGAGGGCACACTCATCCTATAATCCCCTCATCACTGTCACTCCTATAAAAGACAGTTCTCGTTGTTTCCTCACTCTCTGACTAAAGTCCATGAATAAAGAAATGAACTGGTAGGAGATCAGAGGACCAATTTACTAGTAACTTTGAGGGGGGAATTGTAAGATCCTCAGAGACAAAGCTGTCTGATGTGGACGGAGTCCTGGTTTACGGGAACCAATCTGCTGTTGTCTAGTAATAACCTTTTTATTTCTATTTTAGTAGATGGACGGGAGATGAGGAAAACCTCAGAGGATTGTCTCACTTTGTCTCCAGACTGTAAAGTAGAAGATGAGGACATCACACAGTATAGTCCAGGAGAAAACCCGACTACCTCAAATGTCCATCCGGCACCACACAGTGTAGATGGACCATCGCATTCCTCTTATCCTGAGGAACCTCAGACTGTGAGGGATGGTGCCGGACCATTGTATCCCTCTTATCTTGCGGAACCTCAGACTGTAAGGGACGGTGCCAGACCATCGTATTCCTCTTATCCTGAGGAACCTCAGACTGTGAGGGACAGTGCAGGACCATCGTATTCCTCTTATCCTGAGGAACCTCAGACAGTGAGGGACAGTGCCGGACCATCGTATTGCTCTTATCCTGAGGAACCACAGACTGTGAGGGACAGTGCCGGACCATCGTATTCCTCTTATCCTGAGGAACCTCAGACTGTGAGGGACGGTGCCAGACCATCGTATTCCTCTTATCCTGAGGAACCTCAGACTGTGAGGGACAGTGCCGGACCATCGTATTCCTCTTATCCTGAGGAACCTCAGACCGTGAGGGACGGTGCTGGACCATCGTATTCCTCTTATCCTGAGGATCCTCAGACTGTGAGGGACGGTGCCGGACCATCGTATTGCTCTTATCCTGAGGAACCACAGACTGTGAGGGACAGTGCCGGACCATCGTATTCCTCTTATCCTGAAGAACCTCAGACTGTGAGGGATGGTGCCGGACCATCGTATTCCTCTTATCCTGAAGAACCTCAGACTGTGAGGGATGGTGCCGGACCATCGTATTCATCCTATCCTGAGGAACCTCAGACTGTGAGGGACAGTGCCATCCTTCTAACAGATAAGAGGTTTTCCTGTACTGAGTGCGGAAAGAGTTTCCATTTTAAATGCAATCTTGATGTGCACAAAAGTTCTTGCACAGGTGAGAAGCCATATTCCTGTCCTGAGTGTGGGAAATGTTTTTCAGACAAGTCCAATCTTTACCCACATTGGAGATTACACACAGGGGAGAAGCCATATTCCTGTGATGAGTGCGGGAAATGTTTGTCAAGAAAGTCCCATTTTATCACACATCAGAGATCTCACACAGGGGAGAAGCCGTATTCCTGTCCTGAGTGTGAGAAATGTTTTTCACAGATGTCCAGTCTTGCCAGACATCAGAAATCTCACATGGATGAAAACACTTATTCCTGTTTTGAGTGTGGGAAATGTTTTCCAACAAAAAGTTATTTTGTCATTCATCAGAGATTTCACACGGGGGAGAAGCCATATTGCTGTCCTGAGTGTGGGAAATGCTTTTCACACAATTCCCATCTTCACAGACATCAGCAACTGCACAAGGGGCTGAAACCATTTTCCTGTTCAGATTGTGGGAAATGTTTTGTACAAAAATCAAACCTTGTTACACATCAGAGGTCTCATACAGGGGAGAAGCCGTATTCCTGTCCTGAGTGTGAGAAAGGTTTTGTACGAAAAGATAAACTTATTACTCATCAGAGATCTCATACAGGCGAGAAGCCGTATTCCTGTCCTGAATGTGGGAAAGGTTTTGTACAAAAAAAAAAACCTTATTACACATCAGAGGTCTCATACAGGCGAGAAGCCGTATTCCTGTCCTGAGTGTGGGAAAGGTTTTGTACGAAAAGAAAACCTTATTACACATCAGAGATCTCACACGGGGGAGAAGCCGTATTCCTGTCCTGAGTGTGGGAAATGTTTTTCACAGAAGCCCCATCTTAACACACATCAGAGATCTCACACGGGGGAGAAGCCGTATTCCTGTCCTGAGTGCAGGAAATGTTTTTCAGATAAGTCCACTCTGTCCAGACATAAGAGATCTCACACGCGGGAAAAGCCATATTCCTGTCCTGAGTGTGGAAAATGTTTTTTGCAGAATTCTGATCTTTGCAATCATCAGAGAACTCATACAGGGAAGAAGCCGTATTCCTGTCCTGAGTGTGGAAAATGTTTTTCAGACAAGTCCGCTCTTTACAAACATCAGAGATCTCACACGGGGGAAAAGCCATATTCCTGTCCTGAGTGTGGGAAATGCTTTTCACAGAAGTCTCATCTTTGCAATCATCAGAGAACTCACATGGGGGAGAAGCCGTATTCTTGTCCTGAGTGAGGGAATTATTCCTCACTGAAGTCCTGTCTTTCTGTACATCAGGGATCCCACACAACCCTTGAGGTGTATTAGTGCCTTGAGTGCGGGAAATGTCTTCTATATGAATGTTGGTGGACATGTGGGGAAGAAGCACACCCTGATATACACCTCAGATATACTCCATGGCTGATCTTCATCATGTAAGATACACTTCATAAGGAGATCAGAGATCACCAAAGACATGGATGAAGTGTTGTCCCGTGTTGGCCATTGATAGCAGGAGAAAAATAAAAATGAAGTCTGTGATGGAACCGCTTGGCACCCCGACTAGGTGCTTCCTGCCCTCCAAACCATTCTGAGCAGACTGAGAGATAATACCAGCTCCTTTTACCCCAAACATGGTACACAGACAAGATGTGAGGTAAAATCCAAAGGAATGACTGTTTATTAAAGCTCAGACACATACATCATACCGTACAGGAGGACATCTCCTCCTGATCATATTACCCTAACAATACAAACTGTAAACAAGAATATAATTAACATAACTAAGGAACAGCCAACATGAACTACGCTCCCCCTCTAGCAACTGATAACTTACAGTGATATACTTAACATGAGCTAATTAACTGGTCACTTAAACCAGCCTAGGTGGAGGGGAAAATACTAGCAGACAGACAGAGACAATAGAACAATGGGAGAGATCTACTTACCATAAACATGTTATAGCAGGGGACCTCAGTGGTTTGAGCTGATTACATAACATCTACAGTCATTGCTGGTTTGAGGCATAGAGGCCCCAAATATGGATATGAAACCTCCAGTTCCCGGAGTCTGTGTGTTTTGGGGAGACATAAACTTGAATCAGAAACAAGACCACTCCACGGATCCCCCAGGCATACACCTTCCAAAGAGTGGTGTTCCCTTAAATGCCAGGGCCCATAGTCAGTGGGTAAGAGGCTCGCTCCTAGTCCTCTCCAAAAGCCTCTGTCCTGGTTAGGTCTGTCACAGAGTCATTACCTTTCATTGGCTGAGTACATTTTGTGGTGTGAGCTTTCAGAAACATTTAGAGGTCTATTAAAAAATACAAAAATAGTTGAATGAGTGTGACCAACATTCGCCCAGCTGTGACAAGTTTTGGCAATATTTTATTTCAAATGATCATAGGCTCCATCTAGTGGCCATAATGCTTTATTTCACTATTTTTACTGATGGAGGTATTTTAGGAAAAATACCGTAATATGTCCACTAGATGGAGCTGGCGATCATAGGAAATCACTGTGTTAAATAAAATACAGCCAGAATTTTTAACAGCTGAATGAATGTTTGTCACATTCGTCCAATGAATTTTCTGTAAATCAGGGAAAATAAACAAGGGTGGTTAGTGAAAGAAGCGCAGATTACACACACTACACATTGTTAGGCACACAGTTAACCCTTTGAGTGCCCCTAGATGTTAACCCCTTCCCAGCTGGTGTCATTAGTACAGTGACAGTGTATAGTATTATTACTGATCTCTGTATTGGTGTCACTGGTGATGTCAGTGTCAGTCCCTAGTCAGTGTCATTAGTACAGTGACAGTGTATAGTATTATCATTGATCTCTGTAATGGTGTCACTAGTGATGTCAGTGTCAGTTCCCAGCCAGTGTCAGTGTTTAGTATTATCACTGATCTCTGTATTGGTGTCACTGGTGATATCAGTGTTAGTTCCCAGTCAGTGTCATTAGTACAGTGACCGTGTATAGTATTATCACTGATTTCTGTATTGGTGTCACTGGTAATGTCAGTGTCAGTTCCCAGTCAGTGTCATTAGTACAGTGACAGTGTATAGTATTATCACTGATTTCTGTATTGGTGTCACTGGTAATGTCAGTGTCAGTTCCCAGTCAGTGTCATTAGTACAGTGACAGTGTATAGTATTATCACTGATCTCTGTATTGGTGTCACTGGTGATGTCAGGGTCAGTTCCCAGTCAGTGTTATTAGTACAGTGACAGTGTATAGTATTATCACTGATCTCTGTATTGGAGTCACTGGTGATGTCAGTGTCAGTTCCCAGTCAGTGTCATTAGTACAGTGACAGTGTATAGTATCATTGATCTCTGTATTGGTGTCACTGGTGATGTCAGTTAATGCCCCTCCCAGTGAATGTCAGCTAGCGCCAAATTATCCACCACACTATTACAGTCCCACTCTAAGTTGCTGATCACCGCCATTACCAGTATAACCTCAAAGCTGCGTAAATTCCACCATAGTTTGTAGACTATAACTTTCACTCAAACCAATTAATATACACTTCATGGGATTTTTTTTTTACCAAAAATCATGTAGCAGAATACAGTTGGACCTAAACTTATGCAGACATTTGAATATTTTTTTTTATTGGATATATTTTATAATAGAAATATTGTTTTTTTTTCAAAAATGTTTGATTTTTTTGTTTATATAATAAAAAATAAACCCAGTTATCAAAGGCCACAAAAAAGCTTTATTTGTGTGAAAAAAATGATATAAATGTAATTTGTGTACAGTGTTGCATGACCGCGCAATTACCAGTTAAAGTAGTGCAGTGGTGAATGGCAAAAAAATGCTCTGGTCACGAAGGGGGTAAAAAATTCCGGAGCTTAAGTGGTTAAACCAACCATTCATTTAAAACTAAAAATGTACATTTGGCCATTTGATGGCGCTAAGTATAATAGAAATTGGTGTCATCACCTGGGCTCGTTGGCCTCCTGCTTCAGGGGGTGTGGCCAGATGGAGACGTTTCTACACATATGGTGGACTTGTCCTAAAGTGCTCCTCTTTTGGATGAGGGTACGCTTTTTTTTTTTCAGGTATGACATTCAATATTACCAAAGATGGAAGTATTACCCTAATGATGTAAAACCAAAGAAAGAGAATATAAAACCAAAGCCCAATATCTCTATCACCCTGCGCTGGTAGGAGGATGTGGACGTGCTAAACTGTATAAATACAGTAAATTAGCAATATCTAGCAGCTGCCTTGATATATACAGATAGATAAAAGGATGTGAATAGCCTCAAAGTCTAAGACAAGGAAGTACCACATAAGCAGCGCTTAAAATTAAATGCATACATATACAATATGTGCAAATTCAACAATCAGGTGAGAAAGATGCACTAGCAGTCTGTGTAAGAGTCCATCTGACAAATCCAAAGGGATGACCCGTCACCATGAAGTGAAGCAAATATGGATGACAAACTTCCACCACACCTCGTGACCCCTTAGGTAGTCAACACTCACCAAATGCCTGCAAACAATGAGCCTTTATAATGACAGTATGAATCCCGGATCGCTCCACCGGATACTTAACACTAGCAGGTGTTCAGAAGGATCTCACTCGGGAATGGCTCAAAGATGACTGGAATACTCAGAGCGGCATCACATGTGTACATATAAAGGGAAAACGCTCATAGGGCAGTAATTCTAAAACTCTTTATTGTAACAAACAAGCCCCATCCCCCTCACATTAAACTCACATGTTCAGTACAAAATTAGGCATGTAAACGAGTGGTGATGACCAGAAGCTGTGCGGCCAATAGCTCACCAGTGCCTAAACGTCCCCGGAGATGAATCCTGGATCGGGACACTGCCGCTACTCCCCGGACACTCAGACTACCTCGCTCGCCTAACTCCGCTCCTCTCCACTGTATTACGGACACTCCGTTGCTCTCGTCAGCGTTCGGGAACTTCCGCCTCCCGAAGTTCCCGAACGCGGAAGTTCCCGAACGCTGACGAGAGCAACGGAGTGTCCGTAATACAGTGTATTATACCCTTTTCCCTTTATATGTACACATGTGATGCCGCTCTGAGTATTCCAGTGTTTTTGATTTGATTTTTTACTAAAAGGGTAAGGACATGTTTCAATGGCTTTTACTTTGTGATCCTCCTCTCCGCCTTCCAATTTTTTGGAATCCCCCCCCCCCCGATGGTCCTATTTAGTCTGCTGACTCACACACCCCTTTTTTTTTTTTTCCTTTTTTTTTTCTTTTCCTAATAATTTATATATTTATTTATTTTTTTTATTTATAATTTTAAAACATTTTTTTTATTTCTTTTTATATACTATGTATATTGATTTGTTATTATTGTTTGTTTTAGATATTGTGATTTTATATGGATTTATCTGATAAGAATATACTCTTGGATCCTGAGGAAGCTCTGTTGAGCGAAACGCGTAGATCCACAAGATGTTCTTTAAACAGATATTGTATTATTTATATGATTTGATATATATTGTTGTTTGTTATAATCAATAAACATGTATTATCCTTTTTTTTATCCATTTTTGGTCTTTGGTATTAATCCCCACATCCAGTGTTTGGTAGACTTACCCCCTCCTTGTCTCATTCCTTTCCCTTCCCTCCATCCTTATTAGTCGCCTACCAACCTGGTTACATAACTATTTCATATTTTACCCTACTGAATAAACCAGTCAAAAATGTCCCGGGACACACATGGACCCTAATATACTTCATGTTCTTCCCCATGACTAAGCTCTGGGGGGTGGAGTAAAATGTGTTGGGAGCATGGCCTGGCAGGAGCCCAGGCTGAGGTTGTCTCTCTCATACCACCATAGGACTCCATGGATGTGCGGCACCATGGACCTTTCCTTTCTTCCTTAATATACATCATGTTCTTGGTGGGCAAAATTGCTATTGGGACCGCCTGGAAAAGCCCAGATATAGACATCGCCTTAACGAAGTGTAAGCTCACATGGATAATGCTAAATGAAAGAATACTTTGTGTCTTCCGATACAAACAACCCCTCTTCCACATAATATGGTCTCCTTGGCTCCCCTATCTGCATATTCCAGACACAAAGTGCTGACTCCTGGGAACGGCTGGTGGTAAATCCTCAGACAGACTTACTTCCTTTTCTCTTCCATTCTCATTCCCATTAAAATCAATCAATGCTTTCACCCTGAGGGTGCTGATGAGGCAGTGAAAAAAAATCCTGCAAGCAGCATCTTTGGAGCTTGTTTGGAGTGCTAAAAAAGCTCCTCAAAAACTCCCCTCTCTATTGAAATGAATGGGAAGCGCCTCAAAATGCTTTTTGAAGCAGTTTTTGAGTCGCGTGTCCTTAAAAAAAAGTGCACTGCACCTAAAAAGTGCTGCAAAAGCGCTGTGTATGTAAACGATCGCCTTGTAGAGCAACCCGTTCAGTGTAAAATAGAGATAAAAGGCAAAACATTTGTGTATACTGTATGTGTGTACATATACAGTATATAGATATACATTTATATACAGTATCTCACAAAAGTAAGTACACCCCTCACATTTCTGTAAATATTTTATTGTATCTTTTCATGTGACAACACTGAAAAAATTACACTTTGCTACAATGTAAAGTAGTGAGTGTACAGCTTGTATAACAGTGTCAATTTGCTGTCCCCTCAAAATAACTCAACACACAGCCATTAATGTCTAAACCACTGGCAACAAAAGTGAGTTTACCCCTAAATTAAAATGTTCAAATTAGGCCCAGGGTGTCAATATTTTGTGTGGCCACCATTATTTTGCAGCACTGCCTTAACCCTCTTTGGGCATGGAGTTCACCAGAGCTTCACAGGTTGCCACTGGAGTGCTCTTCCACTCCTCCATGATGACATCACGGAGCTGGTGGATGTTAGAGACCTTGCGCTCCTCCACCTTCCATTTGAGGATGCCCCACAGATGCTCAATAGGGTTTAGGTCTGGAGACATGCTTGGCCAGTCCATCACCTTTATCCTCAGCTTCAAGGCAGTGGTCGTCTTGGAGGTGTGTTTGGGGTCGTTATCATGTATGAATACTACTAGCCTGCGGACCAGTCCCTAAAGGGAGGGGATCATGCTCTGCTTCAGTATGTGGAGTACATGTTGGCATTCATGGTTCCATCAATGAACTGTTGCTCCCCAGTGCTGGCAGCACTAATGCAGCCCCAGACCCTGACACTCCCACCACCATGCTTGACTGTAGGCAAGACACACTTGTCTTTGTACTCCTCACCTGGTTGCCGCCACACATGCTTGACACCATCTGAACCAATTACGTTTATCTTGGTCTCATCAGACCACAGGACATGTTTCCAGTAATCAATGTCCTTAGTCTGCTTGTCTTCAGCAAACTGTTTGTGGGCTTTCTTGTGCATCATCTTTAGAAGTGGCTTCCTTCTGGGATGACAGCCATGCAGACCAATTTGATGCAGTGTGCGGCGTATGGTCTGAGCACTGACAGGCTGACCCCCCACCCCTTCAACCTCTGCAGCAATGCTGGCAGCACTCATACATCTATTTCCCAAAGACAACCACTGCATATGATGCTGATCATGGCGAGGCCTGTTCTGAGTGGAACCTCTCCTGTTAAACCACTGTATGGTCTTGGCTACCGTGCTGCAGCTCAGATTCAATGTCTTGGCAATCTTCTTATAGCCTAGGCCAGTGATGGCAAACCTTGGCACCCCAGATGTTTTGGAACTACATTTTCCATGATGCTCAACTACACTGCAGAGTGCAGGAGCATCATGGGAAATGTATTTACAAAACATCTGGGGTGCCAAGGTTCGCCATCACTGGCCTAGGCCATCTTTTTGTAGAGCAACAATTCATTTTTTTCAGATCCTCAGAGAGTTCTTTGCCATGAGGTGCCATGTCGAACTTCCAGTGACCAGCATGAGAGAGTGAGAGCGATAACACCAAATGTAACACACCTGCTCCCCATTCACACATGAGACCTTGTAACACTAACGAGTCACATGACACCGGGGAGGGAAAATGGCTAATTGGGCCTAATTTGGACATTGCCACTTAAGGGTGTACTCACTTTTGTTGCCAGTGGTTTAGACATTAATGGCTGTGTGTTGAGTTATTTTGAGGGACAGTAAATTTACACTGTTATACAAGCTGTACACTCACTACTTTACATTGTAGCAAAGTGTCATTTCTTCAGTGTTGTCACATGAAAAGATAGAATAAAATATTTACAAAAAATGTGAGGGGTGTACTCACTTTTGTGAGATACTGTATATTTTATCTTGTACCTAGGATCACCAGGACAGATACTTATATACACAACACATTTTGGTCTGGTTTTTCCCCCCTGTGTCCGCTCTAGGCCAGGGATAATTTGTTGGGGGTTGGAAGGAAGGCCGTGTGCTAGTAAGTCATGTTTGTATTTATTATGATGTACATAAATACAGATTATGTTCTATGTTTATGAAACACTAATATTGAGTCTGTTCATTTTAAGAGAAAACTGTCTGTACATCTTCATAGTCCTGAAGAAGCCTTGTGTGAAACGCGTTGACCAGCGAACAGACGAAGATAGAGGAATATGATCCGAAGCAAACACAGTGACGTGCCTCCATCCCTAATGGTTAATGCAAACAGAAAACAGAGGTCATGGGACTTTAAATGAGGCAGGTCAGCAACTAAGATATACAAAAATAGAATCTTAAAGTAGTCATTTATTATACATACAGTAATTGATACAAATGTTGACATCAGTAACAAATATGATGCAGACATGTATACAAAAAAAGCTAACACAAAAAAATCCATATAGTAAGGAGATAGTTATAATAGTAATAAGATAAATTCAGTAATAAAGTACATGGTCGTCACTAAATGTTACATCTAAGTGAAGAGAGGAAATATCTATACCTACACGAACCTTATAATATATACCAACTTATCCTTATATATGTATGATGTACATGAGTGAAATTAGTAGGAGACATTGATCTCCTGTGTACGAGCTGAGCTCAGTTTGGGGCCAGTTTTGTCATTTTATTGAGATCTGGTTTTAGATAAATCAATAAATGTTATTTTAGGATAAATCCATGTAGTTGTTATCTGTCTCATGCTGTGCCCTTAAAGTCCACATATATGAAAGTGGTTCCTTGTGACCATCTGTAGTTTCCCATTTCTCTGAAGAGATAGGATGTTGGGACTCTCATAAAAAAAATAACATGGTACTATGGTCCCGATACTCATTCAAATGGGGGGAGCAGGGTCTGGGGGCCCCCTTGGTAAAAGGGGCTTTTAGATTACAACAAGCTCACTGCCTGCAGACCCCCACAAGCACAGGCCATGGTTGTGGGGAAGAGGCCCTTGTCCCCATCAACATGGAGACAAGGAGCTTTGGGGTGGGGAGGCAGAGCTTCCCTTAAGCACCACCCCCCCATGTTGAGCACATGTGGCCTGGTATTGTTAAGGAGGGGGGGGGGCCTCACTCATCCCTCCCACTTTCCTGACCTGCCAGGCTGCATGCTGGGATAATGGGTCTGGTATGGATTTTAGGGGAGAACCCACGCTGGTTTTTTTTTTTTTTTAATTTTGGCCCCCGAAGTGCCTGGTAAGCAAGCCCTGGAGCAAGAATAGCGCAGGGCCGTCATGACCATGGGAATAGGGAAGTGAAGGGGTTAAAATTAGTCAGGGAGAGCTGTGGTGTTAATGTGGGGGGAGCTGCAGTTTTGGTTAACAGTTAAAGCAGGGGGAGGGTTTTTGTGTGTCAGGACAGGAAGAGGTAGGTCCTTCCGGACGCCAAAAAGTTCACTTTCCTGTTAGGAGCAGCTTCAGGTAGGCTGCCTCCCATTTGCCAGGGCTTTTCATCCCCATGTGGCTGGCTACTGCTCCCAATTACCTTTCAGGATGGTCGAGCTGGATGGGCTGCTGTCTCAGCTCTGCGCCGCTACCACTCTGCATGTGGCTGAGTGGTTACAGTCCCAGGCGGTGGCGGTGCTGGGCGAAACCAGCGCAGGTTCGGCGGCGGGGGGCGGGATGTCACACGTCTCGGAGGTCCAGGCCCCCCACCCTCCAGGCCCGCTGGCAAAGCGTGGTTTGGCTGGTGGAGCTGCTGGGAGGAATCCTCGGCAGCGGCGGAGCTCAGGGGGCGGGGCGAGGAGGTGGGCTTTGGCCTCCCCCCACCCCTCTGGGCCTCAGTCAGGACACAGAGCGGACTACTCCCTTGATGATGCTCCTGTCCGGGGGGAGTCTCTGCGTGGGCTTCATACATCTGCGGCTGCCAGGCCACCTCGTGCCACGGCCGGAAGCCCCCCCCCACCTCCACTATCCACTGGGCGCAGGACGGCATGGAGGAGCGACACAGGGAGCATCACAGTGGGTGCTCAGGGCGTGCTGCCAGGACCAAAGGACGTCAGGAAGCAGGGCTGGTGTGCGAGGACCCCCAGGACGGCCACACAGCACACGGGCTTCCAGGAGTTGGCACCCTGCAGTTCCCCCCCGCAGCTTTATCTCCACCGCCGATGGATCGGTCTGAGAGTGAGCTGTCTGGTTCGGAGGATGGGGCGACTTCCAGTGGCCCAGCAGCAGGGGAATCCAGAACAATGGCTGGCGGGACCACCCCTGGGCAGCCTGGTGAGTGTGATGCTTCTTCTGTATCTGTATGTATGGTTTTGCGTGACTTGTTGGGTATAGGGGGGACGTGAACCGTTGTCACGGGGTCCCGATGCAGGATCAGCTATTCAGGTGGCGGGGCTACCGCCTCCTTGGGGTCCGACAAGGCGTTGGGTGCTTCGCTCTCAGGCTTGTGGGAGCTGGTGGGGCGTTTTGACACAAAAGGGGTTGTTAGTGGTTCGCCAGCGGCGGCCTGGGTCCCGTCTACTTTTGAGGGGGGCAACAGTCGGGCACGGCTTGGGGCCAGGGAAAAGATTGTCAAGGGTGAGTATGTGGAAATCTTCACTCTGTTGCCGTTGGAGAAATTTAATCTGGAAAGGATCAAGCCGGAAGAGCACAGGAAGGAAGATGAAGAAAAACGGCGTTATCGGTTGATCCCTCGCACTTTCGGTAATTGGTTGCAAGCATTTGCGATTCTAGCTAACATCATTGGAGAGTGGAACCCCGAACATTGTTCGGCTCTTTTCTGCTACTTGGATGCCATAGGCGAGGCTTACAGGGTTTATGGTAGTTCGGCGTGTCTGCAGTATGATGAGCAGTTCTGGCAGAGAAAAGCCATACGACCGTCCTTGAGGTGGGACCACAAGGAAATTAGCCTCTGGATGCAGCTTATGTTATTGGCGAGGGCCCCAAATCTGTTTTTTCCAGGGGGGGGGCGGCAGTTCCTTTACCCCTAGGCAGTCGGCCACAAAGCGGCGGGGTTGCTGTTGGCAGTACAATGAGGGTGCCTGTAAATTTGGGGGCTCCTGCCGCTACAAGCATGAGTGCTTAGGTTGTGGAGGGTCCAATCCCTTGTCCCGCTGCTTCAAGCAAGGAAAAGGCCGTTCCGGAGAGTCTGCTCACAGGAGGGATGACACCGGTGAGGGTGGAAAAGATGCGGCCTTTTCTAAATAGATACCCCAATGAAGCAGCTGCTCAGCTGCTGGGGGTTGGGTTTTCTGAGGGATTTCGTATCCCTTGTGCCCTGGCTAACATACCTCCTCCTGCACGGAACTTGCGTTCAGCGCTGCAGCATCCTGAGGTGGTTTCAGAAAAAGTAAAGGAGGTAGCACTGGGTCGTATGAGCGGCCCCTTTCCCTCCCCTCCATTGTCAAATTTGGTAATTTCCCATTGGGTGTTGTGCCCAAAAAGGAGGTCGGCAAATTTTGCCTCATTCACCATCTCTCCTTCCCTAAAGGGGGGTCGGTGAATGACGCAATCGATTCAGAGGCGTGCACAGTGTCGTACACGTCGTTTGATGCGGCAGTGTTCTGGGTGAGGCGTTATGGGCGGCGGGCGCTCATGACAAAATCTGACATTGAAGCTGCATTTCCGCTTCTTCCTGTACACCCGGACAGTTTTCACCTGTTGGGTTGCCGGTGGCAGGGGAATTATTATGTTGATCGCTGTCTCCCCATGGGCTGTTCCATATCGTTTGCGTTGTTCGAGACATTCAGATCTTTTGTGGAGTGGGTGGTACAGGATGTCTCTGGGGTGAATTCCATCATTCATTACTTGGATTACTTGTGGGTGGGCCCACCTGCTTCCAAGGTGTGTGCCACACTTCTTGCCACTTTGCAGCACGTCGCGGTTCAGTTCGGAATTCCTTTGGCGCCAGGCAAAACGGAGGGCCCGACAATGAGGCGTAGCTTTCTAGGTATTGTGGTGGATTCTGATGCCATGGAATGTCGCTTGCTTGAAGACAGGCTTGCGGCTCTGAAAGCAGAGATTCGAGGAATATTGGGACTACGAAAAATTCAGCTTTGCAGCCTACAGTCATTGTTGGGCAAGTTGAACATGTCGTATTTTGCCCATGGTTCGGGTTTTCTGCAGGAGGCTGTCGGCGGCCACGGCGGGGGCAACTTTCCCCACGCATTTTATCCGCCTCAACAAGGACCATAGGGAGGACCTGCGACTGTGGCACAGTTTCTTGGTTGACTATAATGGTAGGTCCTTATGGATGTCAGGGCCAGTCAGCAATTTTGATCTGGCACTTTACACGGACGCTTCCGGTTCCACGGGTTACGGGGTCTTTCATCAGGGTCGTTGGAGCGCGGCTCCTTGGTCTGCGTCGTGGTCATCGGTGGGGCTCCTACGGAACATGGTGCTTCTGGAACTATTTCCAGTGGTGCTCACTCTGGGGATTTGGGGCGACTCCTTCCGAGATTTGAAAGTCCGTTTGCACTGCGATAATCTGGCAGTGATCCAGGTTATTAACTGCTCCTCTGCGTCCTCCAATCCGGTGGTTCGGCTGCTTCGGCAGTTGGTATTGCGTTGCCTTCAATGAAATGTTTTTCTCTATGCTGTACACATTCCAGGGGTTGAGAACACCCTAGTTGACACCTTGTCTCGCTTTCAGTGGGACAGGTTTCGGGAGTTGGCACCGGCAGCGGAAAAAACGCGGAATCCCATGCCCTGATTGGTTGTGAGAAATTGCCATGGGGTCGTCGCTGGTTGGATCAAACATTCGGTCAGTGAAGCGACGTGGTCAGCCTATTCCAAGGTTACATAGTTACATAGTTACATAGTTAGTGAGGCTGAAAAAAGACACAAGTCCATCCAGTTCAACCTATGATGTGTGTGTTTGCTTTTAACCGTACATTGTATACCCCTGTATGTTGTGGTCTTTAAGGTGTCCATCCAATAGTTTTTTGAAACTATCAATGCTCCCCGCTGATACGACTGCTTGCGGAAGAGAATTCCACATCCTTACCGCTCTTACAGTGAAGAACCCCTTACGCACTTTAAGGTTAAACCGCCTTTCCTCTAGTTTTAGTGAGTGGCCACGTGTCTTATTGTATTCCCTTACTCTAAATAGTTTGTTCCTTATGCTCGGGTCGCCAGTACAGTATTTGTACATTGATATCATATCCCCCCTCAAGCGTCTCTTCTCCAGAGAGAATAGGTTCAGTGCTTGTAGTCTTTCCTCATAGCCGATGTCCTCCATTCCCCTAATTATTTTTGTTGCCCTTCTCTGGACTTTCTCCAGTTCCAGCACATCCTTCCTGAGGACCGGTGCCCAGAACTGGACAGCATACTCCAGATGTGGCCGGACCAGAGTCTTGTAGAGTGGAAGAATAATCTCGTTATTTCTGGAGTGAATCCCCTTTTTTATACAACCCAGTATTCTGTTGGCTTTGCTTGCAGCGGCTTGGCATTGCATGCCACTTCCAAGCCTGTTGTCTACCAGTACCCCCAGGTCCCTTTCCATCCTAGACTCACCCAGAGGTTCCCCCCCTAGTGAGTAGCTTGCTTTCTGGTTTCTGGCCCCCAAGTGCATTACTTTACATTTTTCTACATTAAATCTCATCTGCCATGTAGTTGCCCACCCCGTTATTTTGTTCAGGTCTGCTTGCAAGATTTCCACATCCTGCATAGAAGATATTGGCATGCCTAATTTAGTATCATCTGCAAATACTGAGATTGTACTAGATATCCCCTCCTCTAGATCATTTATGAATAAATTAAACAGGATTGGTCCCAGGACAGAACCCTGGGGGACCCCACTTTCCACACCCGCCCAATCCGAGTACTCCCCATTAATCACCACCCTCTGTACTCTCCCCTGGAGCCAGTTCTCTATCCAGGTACTCACCTTATGGTCCATACCTACCTTCCTTAGTTTGTACAGTAAGCGTTTGTGGGGAACGGTGTCAAAGGCCTTTGCAAAGTCCAGATACACCACATCCACAGGCTTACCTTTATCTAAGTGGCAGCTCACTTCATCGTAGAAGGTTAATAGATTGGTTTGGCATGAACGATTTTTCATGAATCCATGCTGATTACTACTTATAATACCGTTTTCATTACTAAAGTCTTGTATGTGGTCCCTTATCATCCCCTCCAAAATTTTGCAGACTACAGATGTTAGGCTGACCGGCTAAGGTGTGGTGGGAGGTGCTGCGGGTAGCGGATCTGGATAGCAGCAACCCCGACGTTCGTTTGGTGGTTCTATATTTTATGCAAACAAAAGAGTCAAAATATGTATGACCAGAGTAACAGTCTCATAAAATAACTCACCCCGCGCACAATAATCAGGTACTGAATAGATGGCAACAATGATAGAATGAATATATTAAGAAGACGTAAAGTCTCAAAGCAGCTGCTATACAGAAGAAAATGTTATAAAAGGTGTTGTAGAATATTCAACCAAGTAAAATAAAACTATAACACTAGCAGCGCTAAGGCAAAAAGATCCGTTGTGTGAAACACTGTCCTTAAAGACTCATAGGATATATAAGTGTGCAGTCAATACAGTGATAAATCAGGCAAAATCCATCCACCAGGGTAGGGGAGTGAAGGGTCTTGTCTATTCTCCCAAACTTCCACCACACTCCGGTGCTCCCCCCCTTAAATGGAACACTCACCAGAAAACGTGCAAAAAAAACAAGGAGTTAAGTGAAAGCCCTGGTGTGAGGGTCTAACACAAACACCATGTTTAGAGTAGAAAGGATCCAGAAGGGGTGAAATAGAGAACTGAACAGAGAGGGAGAAAACAGAGAAACCTGGGAGTGAGAGAATCACACGCCGGAGAGAAGAAAAAGAAAACGAATGTAAAAGGAGAAAAAGAAAATATAGAGTTGGCAAGAAGGGGGGAAAAAAAGATGAAAGGAAAAAGCAGGAAAAACCAAGGGAGGGTAATAGGGAGGGAAGAAGGGAAGAAGAGGAAAAAGAAGAGGGGGAAAAAGGAAAGAAAAGGAAGGGGGGAGGAAAGGGGGGGGGGAAGAAAAAGAAAGAAAAAATTGGATGAAAGAAATATATATAAGAAAAGAAGAGATAAGAGAGAAGAATGGTTGAGGGCTAGTGGGATTTTAACGGTACTTGGATCAACGATGGAAAACCACCATGTATAAAAATATAAATTTTATTATTCCATTAAAAATTACGTACAAAATAAAGAAGAGAAATTATAAAATAAAAAATTGTACAGAACAGATTACCATCGTAGTCATATCAATTACATACAGTTCTGAACATTGCAGGCAGTATAGATGTTATACAAGCTCCGGTGACCCCAAACCAGGGTACCGGGCATTAACCCAACATGTTTCGCGGGTTTCAACACTCCGCTTCTTCAGGGGTGTAGGATTATATAATATATTAATTTGCCTTAGAGTTCCTGTGTAATAGAAATATATTGTGAGAACATTGTAATCAACAATTTTATACAGAGGAGTTATTTGCATGCACAAACACATACTGGTCCGGGGCTCCCACCACCACAGCACATGCAGGGATAGCCACCCAGTGAACGCCTCACCCACGGATGTGGAGGGGGTCATTAAGGTAGCGTGATTTAGGTAATAAAGGTTATGTGTGACATTGTCACAATACCTGTATGTGATAGTATCGGTATCTGGTAGCTCATGAAATGCCCATAGGGTTGTTTGGCCAGACAGTGTGGCACTTCTTTCTGTAGAGCATAAAAATATTATGTAATACCATAGCTTAGAGGGCTCTGGGTTTGCAGGGATTCATAGCTCTATTGAAATTGGAGCTTACCAAACTTTAGTTAGATGTATGCAAGTGTATCTGTAATTACATCTGGATATCCCAAGTAGTTCTTTTTTGGCTCCAAGTTTGCATATAAGCAATAATGGAGGGATATATAAGTTTTCCGGATGAAGGCTCCCTTTAAGGAGGTAAGAGGCACTTGGATATCTGTATGGTAAAGGGCAAGTTATATATGGGTTAGGGGAACATAAGTCTAAATATATGCCGATCTATCCTATTCAAAGAATCGCTCCCCAGCGCTTACCTCGTGTCTGGTCTGCTGATGTGCACCCCGGCATCTGCAGGGGAATTGTTCGCCCGCCACCTTATGAGCGTCCCCTCAACCCGGCGTGTGTACGCACATCCGGGCGGAAGTGACGACATCACGTCAGGTCAGGTCTCTAACGGCGCTCGCCAATGCGCAGGCGCGCGCCGTGCTGCGTGATACTCAGCCGCATAAGCAGCTGTACGCAGCCACATGATCAGACATGGGCGGGAACATAGCCCCGTAAGTCTGTCAGTCCAGAGACCACACATCCGTTGGGAGTGCTGAGTGATACCGCCCCCTGCAGTTGGGTAGCGGGCAGCGAAGGACAGTGAATGTGCATACAAAGCTCCAATGCGGACATCAAATCCTGTATAAATGGGAAATGAATCCATGTATAAACATTAGCAGAACTTTTTAGAATATACAGCAATATAACATCATGTACATATATGAACGTAGGACACCAATATTGGAAAAGCATTTGCAATAATACATGTATTCAAGGGTATATTGCATGGTGCCGAGATTGTTCCCAATCATAACGGCATCAGCAATAGCTAATACTAGGCATCACAAAGAATTCTGTGTAGCCTGTCATATCAATAATTATTACAACATAGTCTAAGCTTTGGTTGCTGATCTATAGTGACAAATAAATGTTAGCAGATCCAGGGAAAAGAAAAATAAAGAAGAAAAAAAACCAAACATATATTGTTTAACAAAGTATAAATGATAAGGCTATTTGAAGTGATCCCTCGATTAAATGTAAGTCGAGGGAAACTCTCATGGTCCAAATTGGTCCCATATGCATGTAGACCGCGGCTGCAACAAGCGGCCATACGGGTCCCTCCAAGGGGGTCCCGGATGGTACCATGCAGAATCTGAAGCATGATGATATGCCGCATATTCAGCCAAGAAATGGTTTGTAAGTAACCATTTCGTTGATACCTGGGGGTTGTGTAGCGTTCAATGTTTCAATCCAGTAGCATTCTTTTTGAAGAATGCGCTTGTCCCAATTACCCCCACGGGGATCCTGGGGGATAACCTCTAGGACGAAGAATGATACAACAGAATTGTCAAATTTGTGGTACAAGTTAATGTGTCTGGTGACACTAGTTTGGTATGTGCCTCCCTCCGAATGATACACATGGGCCCTAGTTTGCGTATTGTCTTACCGACATAGTAAGAGCCACATCGGCAAGTCATTAAGTAAACCAGTCCCTGTGTATTACAGTCAGCATATTGTTTAGATTTTAGCCATTGGCCATTGGGCAAGCGGATACCATTACCACTGTGGATCCAAGGGCATCTACTGCAGGATCCACAGGGGTATGTGCCTTTTTTATTACCACAATGAGGGCTCTGAGTTGTATAGTGACTTTTAACAAGATTATCCCTAAGGGATGTGGCTCTTCTAAAGACTAGATCGGGTCTAGGTTTAACGTATTTATTTAGCGTGTAGTCCTGTGTGAGAATAGGCCAGTGTTTGCGTAGGACATCACGAAGAATTTCCTCATGTGCAGAAAATCTCGTGATGAACCTCACATTTTGTTGGTCGTCTCTAGATGTGGTTTTATACAGGAGTTCAGATCTTGATTTTGCCTTTGCTCGATTGAATGCTTTTCTCAAAAGGCTTTTGGAATAACCTCTGGCCAATAGTCTGGATCTTAGATGGTTAGCCTGAATGTGGAACTTCGTGTCGGTTGCACAATTTCTACGAATTCTAAGATATTGCGCATATGGTATGCTTTTTATCAAGGGGGCGGGATGGGCACTCGCTGCGCACAGTATGGTGTTACCTGCGCTGGGTTTTCGGTACAGATCTGTGTCGATATGGCCATTAGGCAGCAGAGAGATATTGAGATCCAAAAAGGAAATTTGGTGATGACTAATCGTGTGTGTAAATTTTAGATTAAGATCATTGTTATCCAGTGCTAATAGAAATTTCTCTAAATCCTCTCTGCTGCCTGTCCAGATTAGCAATAAATCGTCAATGAATCTGTACCAAATGAGAACATGGGACAACCATTGCTCCATGTTCTCATTGGAAAACACCAGACGCTCCCAACCGCCAAGGTATAGGTTGGCATAGGACGGTGCGCAGCAAGTGCCCATCGCGACCCCCTGTATTTGCAGATATATCTGCTCCAAAAAGGTGAAATCATTTCTGGTCAAAATAAATCTGAGTAGTTCAAGGACAAAATTCATGAGGGGCCAGGTGGTACGGTCTTGTTCTTTTAAGAAGGATTCAGTCATCCGGATGCCCTGCTCGTGCGGGATACTCGAGTATAGAGCCTCGATATCAATGGCTACGAGCAGGGCATCCGGAGGAACTTGAATCTCTTCCAAATGTTTGAGAAGATCAGTGGTATCACGTATGTATGAAGGTAAACCACATACGTGGGGGATAAGAAATGAGTCAACAAATTTGCTGGCGTTCTCAGTTAATGATTCGTTACCGGATATAATCGGTCTACCCGGAGGGGATGAGATGTTTTTATGAACTTTCGGTAACGTTTAAAACGTAGGGGTTTTTGGAAACTTGACATTTAAGAATTTGTACACGTCTTTAATCCGGCTGTATAGACATCGTTGCAAAGTGATTTAAATTCTTCAATAAACCCCTGAATGCATGTGGATTGGATGGGACAGTACCAGTCAGGGTTTTCCAGGACCTTCATGCACATCTGTTCATATTGAAAAGGTGACATGATCACGATGTTGCCACCTTTGTCTGATGGCTTTATCAGTATATTCTTGTTTGCTTTTAACTGTTTTAGTGCTGTTTCTTGTTCGCATGTTAAATTACTAGTTACAGATGGCTAAGAGTTGGAAAACGGCGCTACCTAACGCATGTGCAAAGATGCGGGTGAGGAGGAAAAAAAGTGCTTAGTGCGTGCAAAGTGACATATAGATAGTTGTGTACATAGGTCGATATATATAAAACTTAGGCCAAGACAATAAATAAATAAATAAATAAAAAAGTAAATGTGAAGTGTGGTAAAAATGTATGTTAAAAGATGTATATTGAATCAATAATATAGTGATTTCCAATAGGTGCTGTTGAATAAATGATGATTAATACAATTATTGAATAGGTGAATAATGTAGAATAAATACTGTTGAATAAATAATGTTGGGTAAAATAACGCTGGATGTATTGGTTATAAATCGATCTTAAATCAAAGGAGCAGTGAGGATACTAATTGTATACCTTTTGGGATGTAATTCTCCAGTTTAAACACTAGGTGTCACACTTACCCTAAGACCACAGATGTTAAGTATATGAGCCAAAAGACAGGATGTAGGTGAGATCCTCAAACCTGTCTACTGACGGTCCCCTCGGACCCAAAAAGATCCCATCTGGGTACAAAAGGGAGAAAAGAGAAAAGCTACTCAGTGTGATAAGTGTGGATCGGGTATACAATGTGATAGTAGCGACTCACGCTTGGGTAGATGCAGCAGATCCCTTCAGATATTGGCAGTCTGCGCCAAGGAAGCTCCTGCGTTCCAAGCCTAGGCGAGCTGCGGACCGGAAGTGACGTGGGTTTCCGCCCTACGTACGTTTCGTCATAGGACGTCTACGGGGAGCGGATTCAATATACATCTTTTAACATACATTTTTACCACACTTCACATTTACTTTTTTATTTATTTATTTATTTATTGTCTTGGCCTAAGTTTTATATATATCGACCTATGTACACAACTATCTATATGTCACTTTGCACGCACTAAGCACTTTTTTTCCTCCTCACCCGCATCTTTGCACATGCGTTAGGTAGCGCCGTTTTCCAACTATTCACCCCCACACTATATTCCTGCCCCTAAGTCTCTTAGGGGTTCGGTTGGTGGCTGCAACCTTATATTTTACTGCCTGTCAGTTCTTATCCATAGCGCTGGTTCTCACAACCCCCCGTTTATAACAGATGGCCAAGAGATTGATTTCAGGTCCTGGGAAACCCTTTGGACGAAAGTCCAAATGTGAGGATTAATGGTTAGATCAGGAAATTTTTCTGATTTAGGTTTGAAAGTTTTTTTGGGGATCAAGGTACCTTGTGTGTGGGGGGGTTTCACAGTGGAGGCCGGGGCATCGATGACCGAGACCACCTCTGTGTTGCCCTCCTCATACAGGAGAACCAAATCTTTGAGAGCTCTGCTTTCGGCCATGGTAAGATGTTTAGTTTGTTCCGCTATTTGTCGTTCAAGTTGTTTTTGTTTCCTATCGGTATCTAAACGTAAGGTTCCTTGCAAAGAGGTGCAAGTCCTTAATAGTTTCTGGGGTATCGATGGATTTAGAAGGACAAAAGCCAAGACCTAACCCCAGAAAATCTTCTTGTGCCTTTGTGAGCTTGAAATCAGTTAAATTAATAATATTGAAATTTTTTTTGTTGTCGTCAGTGTTTGAACAGGAAATTAGTTTGTTTGTGGTTTTATATAAGTATCTAGTTTGCCCTGTTTGGAATTCTTGGTGATTGGGGTGTGGGGTAACACTAAAAAACCATCATCATTTTCAGTTTGAGTGTTGGAGATAAGGCCTTTTGAAAGGATTTTTTGAACAGTGGGTGTCAGGTTTGGCATTTGTGAAGGTGTGAGAAGTTGTGCACGAGTGTCCGGTTTTTTCTTACTATTTTTATTAGATTGGTTAGGTGAGGGGCCCATTCCTCCCCTCCCACGTTTTTGTGGTTTGGTGCGATTATGTGTGGCTGTGATACTGTGTCTTGAGCCCTGTGATAATTGTGATACAGAACTGGAAAGAGAGGAGTCAGACTCCATGTGTTCTTCTGTGTTTTCTGTGGTGTTTCATGTTGGGGGCCTACATGATCGTGAGGGGTAATTTTTTGTAGTCCATCTGTAGGCATGGCCCTCTACAAAGGCCTGTTTATCTTTATTATATTTTTGTTGTTTTTTAGTGAAAATTTCCTTGTTTAGGGCTTCCAACTTATTTTTAACCTCTTGCCAGCTAGTGACAAAAGTGGGTATATCAAATACATGTTCGAATTGAGTGTTCATGACTTCAATTTCTTTGTCCAACACTACCATGTCTAATTTGTGCTGGGTCACCAGAGCCTTCATTAAGTCTGTACTACATGTATTCAGAATGCCCTCCCATTCTTTTTTAAAACTTTCTGTGGGGTCTCGTAAAGTTGGTAAATTATGTATCCTGAGTCCCTGAGGGCTGATATTGTCATTGATATATTTTAAGAAGAACTCGGTGTGCCAGTACAAATGAGATTTTCATTTTTGTCAGATATACCTGTAGATCTTCCTCAGTTTTGGTTCGTACCCCACAGTTGGACTGAATGTCTGCCATGAAGCCCGTCCAGGCATTCCCCACTAGGTCCATGGCCGCGTATACAGCCGTCAATCAACAGTACTGGGAAAAAGACGTTTGGACGTGAGAGATAAAGAGCAGAAATATCAAAAAGAGTTAAATTGTAATATCAAAATATGTAAAATTATTGGTAGAAAATCCCTAGAAAGCTATAATTATAGATCAGCAACCATTACAAACTTATTACTGCATAGTCAAAAAGTAAGTAAAACAAACATTTGGACAAGCCGAAAAAAACAAGAGCGCCCTCGGGTGTGTTATCCACCCAAATTGATTATATAATCAAATGTTTGTTGTATAATTGTAATGTGGTACCAACATCCCTGGTAATGATGCAAAAAAAACAAGGAGTTAAGTGAAAGCCCTGGTGTGAGGGACTAACACAAACACCGTGTTTAGAGTAGAAAGGATCCAGAAGGGGTGAAATAGAGAACTGAACAGAGAGGGAGAAAACAGAGAAACCTGGGAGTGAGAGAATCACACGCCGGAGAGAAGAAAAAGAAAAGGAATGTAAAAGGAGAAAAAGAAAATATAGAGTTGGCAAGAAGGGGGGAAAAAAAGATGAAAGGAAAAAGCAGGAAAAACCAAGGGAGGGTAATAGGGAGGGAAGAAGAGGAAAAAGAAGAGGGGGAAAAAGGAAAGAAAAGGAAGGGGGGAGGAAAGGGGGGGGGAAAGAAAAAGAAAGAAAAAATTGGATGAAAGAAATATATATAAGAAAAGAAGAGATAAGAGAGAAGAATGGTTGAGGGCTAGTGGGATTTTAACGGTACTTGGATCAACGATGGAAAACCACCATGTATAAAAATATAAATTTTATTATTCCATTAAAAAACGGTGAATACAACGCCTTCAATTAGATCCACCAATCAACGGGTGTACAGATCACTGCTGGGCTGCACCTAGCTCCTCCTTCCTCCAATTTTCCTCCGTTCAAAGTTCATGCAATTGAACAAAGTGGGGGCAACAATAGTGTAATTCCGCAAAATTTTATTTAAAACCACACACAATTACAGCCCCTCTCCCCTCCAGATGTCTACTTACAGGAGGGCAATGGAGTGAAGGCATAAAGATCAAAATATGCACACTGGATAATCATTCCAAACGATTCCTGCAGCCCAATAGGAATCCCGGATGATGACCTGTGTGAAATATTCAGCGACCGCGCACATCAGCTCTGACGTTTCGTCCTCTCGACTTCTTCTGAGAGCCCATGTGCGCGGCGCGGTCGTACTCCTTTAATAATGACGCCGGCGCATGCGCACCAGCGTCCATCTTAGGGGTCACCCGGAAGTATATAGCTTTTACCGCACAGCTTGCATCGGTGCTCCGATGCTCGGATGTGCACTTCCGGCCGGACGTGATGACGCACATCCCGCCGTCACCTCAGACCTGGTAGCCGATGACAACATCCGGTTACACCCCCGGATGCACGTCACCGCCAGGCTCCATAGATACCGACTCTGCGGACACCCCTTATCACTGGGCTCCGGAACAGAATACGATCCTGGGAGCACAATATACTTCTCAAAATCAATCAGCCCTCCCACTGGCCTATACTAATATAGAACAGCGTGTGCCGATGGGGCAATTTACACTGTATTCATGATACAAAGCATCCATATTTTGCACTGAATGCCTTACACTTAACATCAGCAATTTAATAAAAACAGCTAATTAAACTGAAAAAAGCAATTAAGCATCAAGTATGTAGTCTGATATGTAAAATAAAAGTACATTAACAGAGTATCTACACCAATGTTAAATAAATAGCAGCAAGTATACATAAGCATATATATCTAAAAAATGTTAAAATACCAACATTCTAAAAGAATATAGTATATATAAATACTCCAAATTGCAGAACACGTAAAATCAATATTAGATCAATATTAAATATTACATAAAAGCATTACCAAATACATTAAAATCAGATACAAGAAAAAGACACACAGAAGAGAAAATGAAAGGGTCAAATAACTAATCTTTCTACAAACATATATGTGAGAACCGGGATGACCTCAAAAGAGATGTTACTCAACATATTATGTGAATACACTGCCAACAAGGAGTCTGGATAAAAACCTCATCTATAATATTAATAGTTGCTAATAAAGCAGTTAATATCCAGATCAACGTTTAGACCTTTGGGGTACAGACTATCCGTCAGGTAGATCCAGTGTGTTTCGCGCTTTGATATTTCGCTAACCCTATTTGAGCCCCTCCATACCGGTTCCACTTTCTCTACACCCCAAAATTTGAGGTGAGTTGGATCCCTATTGTGGAAATCTCGGAAATGGAGTGACACACTGTGATCCTTAAACCCATTGCGAATGTTTGTAATATGTTCAGATACTCTCGTGGTTATTGTCCGTTTAGTCCTCCCAATATAAAGTAAATTGCAGGGACACTGCAAGCAATATACCACATGAGTGGTGTTGCAAGTAATTAGGTCTTTTATTTCGAAGGATTGACCATTCGACGGAGATGTAAAGCTAGTAAAATTCCTCAAGTGTGTGTTAACCTGTTTATATGTCTTACACCTCCTACAAGCGAAAAAACCAACTCTTTCATCCCAGAACATAGTTGGTTTCTTTGGAGGGTCTAATACCTTTTTTACTACCTGATCTCTAAATGTTGGTCCCCTTCTGTAAATGAAGTTTGGAGTGTCTGGCAGCACACCACACAGGAGCTTGTCCATGCAAAGTACAGGCCAGTGTTTTTTAAAGACTTGTTCAACTTCGCGATGCTGTGCACTAAACTGTGTAATAAAGCTCCATTCATGTTCCTGTGTCCTTTGTTTTACCGAGTCCCTCAAACACTCTTCCTGCGTTAAGGAACCTATTTCGGTTATTGTCTTATCCAATTTGGCAGCTTGATACCCTTTTTCCATAAATCTCTCCTTTAAGATTTGGGATTGTTTAAAATAATCTGCCTCCATGGTACAATTCCTTCTAACATGAAGGAACTGCCCCCTGGGGATGTTAGACAGCCATAGTTGGTGGTGTCCACTCTGGACAGGGAGATATCCGTTCCGGTCGGTCGGCTTGAAGTACACTTGGGTCCTCAGTCCACCGTCTAGAAGGGATATCTCCACGTCCAGATAATGAATCTTTTCGCGACTCCAGCTGAAGTCTCCCCAGTGCCAGCAGCACTCATGCAGCCCCAGACCATGACACTCCCACCACCATGCTTGACTGTAGGCAAGACACACTTGTCTTTGTACTCCTCGCCTAGTTAACGCCACACATGCTTCACACTATCTGAACCAAATAAGTTTATCTTGGTCTCATCAGATCACAGGACATGGTTTCAGTAATCCATGTCCTTAGTCTGCTTGTCTTCAGCAAACTATTTGTGGGCTTTCTTGTCTATCATCTTTAGAAGAGGCTTCCTTCTGGGAAGACAGCCATGCAGACCAATTTGATGCAGTGTGCGGCGTATGGTCTGAGCACTGACAGGCTAACCCCCCACCCCTTCAACCTCTTTCGCAATGCTGGCAGCACTCATACGTCTATTTCCCAAAGACAACCTCTGGATATGATGCTGAGCACGTGCACTCAACTTCTTTGGTCGATCATGGTGAGGCCTGTTCTGAGTGGAACCTGTCCTGTTAAACCGCTGTATGGTCTTGGCCACGGTGCTGCAGCTCAGTTTCAGGGTCTTGGCAATGTTCTTATAGCCTAGGCAATCTTTATGTAGAGCAACAATTCTTTTTTTAAGATCCTCAGAGAGATTTCTGCCATGAGGTGCCATGTTGAACTTCCAGTGACCAGTATGAGAGAGTGAGAGTGATAACACCAAGTTTACCAAACCTGCTCCCCATTCACACCTGAGACCTTGTAACAATAACGAATCACATGACACTGGGGAGGAAAAATGGCTAATTGGGCCCAATTTGGACATTTTCTCTTAGGGGTGTACTCACTTTTGTTGCCAGCGGTTTAGACATTAATGGCTGTGTTTTGAGTTATTTTGAGGGGACAGCAAATTTACACTGTTATACAAGCTGTACACTCACTACTTTACATTGTAGCAAAGTGTCATTTCTTCAGTGTTGTCACATGAAAAGATAGAATAAATTATTTACAGAAATGTGAGGGGTGTACTTACTTTTGTGAGATACTGTATATTTTATCTTGTACCTAGGATCATCAGGACAGATACCTATATATGCACAACACATTTTGGTCCAATTTTTCCCCCCTGTGTCCGCCCCATGTCGGGTTAATTTGTTGGGGGTTGGAAGGAAGGCCGTGTGCTAGTAAGTCATGTTTGTATTTATTAAGCTGTACATAAATACAGATTATGTTCTATGTTTATGAAACACTAATATTGAGTCTGTTCATTTGCTTGGGACTGGCCACGGCAGAGTTAAAAAATGTTGAAAACATTATTTATTTATTTATTCATTTATTTGTTTGAGATCCTGAGGAATCCCAATCAGCTTTTCCAAGGCCCTCCCTGACCGCAGTAGCAAATAGTTTTTACAGAGCTGGTTTGCTTGTCCCAGCATCTGACCCTCCTCTTTTCACAGCACGGGCTTGGGACCGGCCACGGCAGAGTTAAAAAATGTTGAAAACTTTATTTATTTATTCATTTATTTGTTTGAGATCCTGAGGAATCACAATGAGCTTTTCCAAGGCCCTCCCTGACCACAGTAGCGAATCGTTTTTACAGAGCTGGTTTGCTTGTCCCAGCATCTGACCCTCCCCTTTTAACAGCACGGGCTTGGAACCGGCCACGGCAGAGTTAAAAAATGTTGAAAACATTATTTATTTATTTATTCATTTATTTGTTTGAGATCCTGAGGAATCCCAATGAGCTTTTCCAAGGCCCTCCCTTACTGCAGTAGCAAATAGTTTTTACAGAGCTGGTTTGCTTGTCCCAGCATCTGACCCTCCTCTTTTCACAGCACGGGCTTGGGACCGGCCACGGCAGAGTTAAAAAATGTTGAAAACTTTATTTATTTATTCATTTATTTGTTTGAGATCCTGAGGAATCCCAATGAGCTTTTCCAAGGCCCTCCCTGACCGCAGTAGCAAATAGTTTTTACAGAGCTGGTTTGCTTGTCCCAGCATCTGACCCTCCTCTTTTCACAGCACGGGCTTGGGACTGGCCACAGCAGAGTTAAAAAATGTTGAAAACATTATTTATTTATTTATTCATTTATTTGTTTGAGATCCTGAGGAATCACAATGAGCTTTTCCAAGGCCCTCCCTGACCACAGTAGCGAATCGTTTTTACAGAGCTGGTTTGCTTGTCCCAGCATCTGACCCTCCCCTTTTAACAGCACGGGCTTGGAACCGGCCACGGCAGAGTTAACAAATGTTGAAAACATTATTTATTTATTTATTCATTTATTTGTTTGAGATCCTGAGGAATCCCAATGAGCTTTTCCAAGGCCCTCCCTGACCGCAGTAGCAAATAGTTTTTACAGAGCTGGTTTGCTTGTCCCAGCATCTGACCCTCCTCTTTTCAAAGCACGGGCTTGGGACCGGCCACGGCAGAGTTAAAAAATGTTGAAAACATTATTTATTTATTTATTCATTTATTTGTTTGAGATCCTGAGGAATCCCAATGAGCTTTTCCAAGGCCCTCCCTGACCGCAGTAGCAAATAGTTTTTACAGAGCTGGTTTGCTTGTCCCAGCATCTGACCCTCCTCTTTTCACAGCACGGGCTTGGGACCGGCCACGGCAGAGTTAAAAAATGTTAAAAACTTTATTTATTTATTTATTTATTCATTTATTTGTTTGAGATCCTGAGGAATCCCAATGAGCTTTTCCAAGGCCCTCCCTGACCGCAGTAGCAAATAGTTTTTACAGAGCTGGTTTGCTTGTCCCAGCATCTGACCCTCCCCTTTTAACAGCACGGGCTTGGAACCGGCCACGGCAGAGTTAAAAAATGTTGAAAACATTATTTATTTATTTATTCATTTATTTGTTTGAGATCCTGAGGAATCCCAATAAGCTTTTCCAAGGCCCTCCCTGACCACAGTAGCAAATAGTTTTTACAGAGCTGGTTTGCTTGTCCCAGCATCTGACCCTCCTCTTTTCACAGCACGGGCTTGGGACTGGCCACGGCAGAGTTAAAAAATGTTGAAAACATTATTTATTTATTTATTCATTTATTTGTTTGAGATCCTGAGGAATCCAAATCAGCTTTTCCAAGGCCCTCCCTGACCGCAGTAGCAAATAGTTTTTACAGAGCTGGTTTGCTTGTCCCAGCATCTGACCCTCCTCTTTTCACAGCACGGGCTTGGGACCGGCCACGGCAGAGTTAAAAAATGTTGAAAACTTTATTTATTTATTCATTTATTTGTTTGAGATCCTGAGGAATCCCAATGAGCTTTTCCAAGGCCCTCCCTGACCACAGTAGCAAATAGTTTTTACAGAGCTGGTTTGCTTGTCCCAGCATCTGACCCTCCTCTTTTCACAGCACGGGCTTGGGACCGGCCACGGCAGAGTTAAAAAATGTTGAAAACATTATTTATTTATTTATTTATTCATTTATTTGTTTGAGATCCTGAGGAATCCCAATGAGCTTTTCCAAGGCCCTCCCTGACCGCAGTAGCAAATAGTTTTTACAGAGCTGGTTTGCTTGTCCCAGCATCTGACCCTCCTCTTTTCACAGCACGGGCTTGGGACTGGCCACGGCAGAGTTAAAAAATGTTGAAAACATTATTTATTTATTTATTCATTTATTTGTTTGAGATCCTGAGGAATCCCAATCAGCTTTTCCAAGGCCCTCCCTGACCGCAGTAGCAAATAGTTTTTACAGAGCTGGTTTGCTTGTCCCAGCATCTGACCCTCCTCTTTTCACAGCACGGGCTTGGGACCGGCCACGGCAGAGTTAAAAAATGTTGAAAACTTTATTTATTTATTTATTCATTTATTTGTTTGAGATCCTGAGGAATCCCAATGAGCTTTTCCAAGGCCCTCCCTGACCACAGTAGCAAATAGTTTTTACAGAGCTGGTTTGCTTGTCCCAGCATCTGACCCTCCTCTTTTCACAGCACGGGCTTGGGACCGGCCACGGCAGAGTTAAAAAATGTTGAAAACATTATTTATTTATTTATTTATTTATTCATTTATTTGTTTGAGATCCTGAGGAATCCCAATGAGCTTTTCCAAGGCCCTCCCTGACCGCAGTAGCAAATAGTTTTTACAGAGCTGGTTTGCTTGTCCCAGCATCTGACCCTCCTCTTTTCACAGCACGGGCTTGGGACCGGCCACGGCAGAGTTAAAAAATGTTGAAAACATTATTTATTTATTTATTTATTCATTTATTTGTTTGAGATCCTGAGGAATCCCAATGAGCTTTTTCAAGGCCCTCCCTGACCACAGTAGCAAATAGTTTTTACAGAGCTGGTTTGCTTGTCCCAGCATCTGACCCTCCTCTTTTCACAGCACGGGCTTGGGACTGGCCACGGCAGAGTTAAAAAATGTTGAAAACATTATTTATTTATTTATTCATTTATTTGTTTGAGATCCTGAGGAATCCCAATCAGCATTTCCAAGGCCCTCCCTGACCGCAGTAGCAAATAGTTTTTACAGAGCTGGTTTGCTTGTCCCAGCATCTGACCCTCCTCTTTTCACAGTACGGGCTTGGGACCAGCCACGGCAGAGTTAAAAATGTTGAAAACATTATTTATTTATTTATTCATTTATTTGTTTGAGATCCTGAGGAATCCCAATCAACTTTTCCAAGGCCCTCCCTGACCGCAGTAGCAAATAGTTTTTACAGAGCTGGTTTGCTTGTCCCAGCATCTGACCCTCCTCTTTTCACAGCACAGGCTTGGGACTGGCCACGGCAGAGTTAAAAAATGTTGAAAACATTATTTATTTATTTATTTATTCATTTATTTGTTTGAGATCCTGAGGAATCCCAATGAGCTTTTCCAAGGCCCTCCCTGACCACAGTAGCAAATAGTTTTTACAGAGCTGGTTTGCTTGTCCCAGCATCTGACCCTCCTCTTTTCACAGCACGGGCTTGGGACCGGCCACGGCAGAGTTAAAAAATGTTGAAAACATTATTTATTTATTTATTTATTCATTTATTTGTTTGAGATCCTGAGGAATCCCAATGAGCTTTTCCAAGGCCCTCCCTGACCGCAGTAGCAAATAGTTTTTACAGAGCTGGTTTGCTTGTCCCAGCATCTGACCCTCCTCTTTTCACAGCACGGGCTTGGGACTGGCCACAGCAGAGTTAAAAAATGTTGAAAACATTATTTATTTATTTATTCATTTATTTGTTTGAGATCCTGAGGAATCCCAATGAGCTTTTTCCAAGGCCCTCCCTGACCGCAGTAGCAAATAGTTTTTACAGAGCTGGTTTGCTTGTCCCAGCATCTGACCCTCCTCTTTTCACAGCACGGGCTTGGGACCGGCCACGGCAGAGTTAAAAAATGTTGAAAACATTATTTATTTATTCCTTTATTTGTTTGAGATCCTGAGGAATCCCAATGAGCTTTTCCAAGGCCCTCCCTGACCGCAGTAGCAAATATTTTTTACAGAGCTGGTTTGCTTGTCCCAGCATCTGACCCTCCTCTTTTCAAAGCACGGGCTTGGGACCGGCTACGGCAGAGTTAAAAAATGTTGAAAACATTATTTATTTATTTATTTATTCATTTATTTGTTTGAGATCCTGAGGAATCCCAATGAGCTTTTCCAAGGCCCTCCCTGACCGCAGTAGCAAATAGTTTTTACAGAACTGGTTTGCTTGTCCCAGCATCTGACCCTCCTCTTTTCACAGCACGGGCTTGGGACCGGCCACGGCAGAGTTAAAAAATGTTGAAAACATTATTTATTTATTTATTCCTTTATTTGTTTGAGATCCTGAGGAATCCCAATGAGCTTTTCCAAGGCCCTCCCTGACTGCAGTAGCAAATAGTTTTTACAGAGCTGGTTTGCTTGTCCCAGCATCTGACCCTCCTCTTTTCACAGTACGGGCTTGGGACCAGCCACGGCAGAGTTAAAAATGTTGAAAACATTATTTATTTATTTATTCATTTATTTGTTTGAGATCCTGAGGAATCCCAATCAGCTTTTCCAAGGCCCTCCCTGACCGCAGTAGCAAATAGTTTTTACAGAGCTGGTTTGCTTGTCCCAGCATCTGACCCTCCTCTTTTCACAGCACGGGCTTGGGACTGGCCACAGCAGAGTTAAAAAATGTTGAAAACATTATTTATTTATTTATTCATTTATTTGTTTGAGATCCTGAGGAATCCCAATGAGCTTTTCCAAGGCCCTCCCTGACCGCAGTAGCAAATAGTTTTTACAGAGCTGGTTTGCTTGTCCCAGCATCTGACCCTCCTCTTTTCACAGCACGGGCTTGGGACCGGCCACGGCAGAGTTAAAAAATGTTGAAAACATTATTTATTTATTTATTTATTCATTTATTTGTTTGAGATCCTGAGGAATCCCAATGAGCTTTTCCAAGGCCCTCCCTGACCGCAGTAGCAAATAGTTTTTACAGAGCTGGTTTGCTTGTCCCAGCATCTGACCCTCCTCTTTTCAAAGCACGGGCTTGGGACCGGCCACGGCAGAGTTAAAAAATGTTGAAAACATTATTTATTTATTTATTCCTTTATTTGTTTGAGATCCTGAGGAATCCCAATCAGCTTTTCCAAGGCCCTCCCTGACCGCAGTAGCAAATAGTTTTTACAGAGCTGGTTTGCTTGTCCCAGCATCTGACCCTCCTCTTTTCACAGCACGGGCTTGGGACCGGCCACGGCAGAGTTAAAAAATGTTAAAAACTTTATTTATTTATTTATTTATTCATTTATTTGTTTGAGATCCTGAGGAATCCCAATGAGCTTTTCCAAGGCCCTCCCTGACCACAGTAGCAAATAGTTTTTACAGAGCTGGTTTGCTTGTCCCAGCATCTGACCCTCCTCTTTTCACAGCACGGGCTTGGGACCAGCCATGGCAGAGTTAAAAATGTTGAAAACATTATTTATTTATTTATTCATTTATTTGTTTGAGATCCTGAGGAATCCCAATGAGCTTTTCCAAGGCCCTCCCTGACCGCAGTAGCAAATAGTTTTTACAGAGCTGGTTTGCTTGTCCCAGCATCTGACCCTCCTCTTTTCACAGCACGGGCTTGGGACTGGCCACGGCAGAGTTAAAAAATGTTGAAAACATTATTTATTTATTTATTCATTTATTTGTTTGAGATCCTGAGGAATCCCAATGAGCTTTTCCAAGGCCCTCCCTGACTGCAGTAGCAAATAGTTTCTACAGAGCTAGTTTGCTTGTCCCAGCATCTGACCCTCCTCTTTTCACAGCACGGGCTTGGGACCGGCCACGGCAGAGTTAAAAAATGTTGAAAACATTATTTATTTATTTATTCCTTTATTTGTTTGAGATCCTGAGGAATCCCAATCAGCTTTTCCAAGGCCCTCCCTGACCGCAGTAGCAAATAGTTTTTACAGAGCTGGTTTGCTTGTCCCAGCATCTGACCCTCCTCTTTTCACAGCACGGGCTTGGGACCGGCCACGGCAGAGTTAAAAAATGTTGAAAACATTATTTATTTATTTATTCCTTTATTTGTTTGAGATCCTGAGGAATCCCAATCAGCTTTTCCAAGGCCCTCCCTGACCGCAGTAGCAAATAGTTTTTACAGAGCTGGTTTGCTTGTCCCAGCATCTGACCCTCCTCTTTTCACAGCACGGGCTTGGGACCGGCCACGGCAGAGTTAAAAAATGTTAAAAACTTTATTTATTTATTTATTTATTCATTTATTTGTTTGAGATCCTGAGGAATCCCAATGAGCTTTTCCAAGGCCCTCCCTGACCACAGTAGCAAATAGTTTTTACAGAGCTGGTTTGCTTGTCCCAGCATCTGACCCTCCTCTTTTCATAGCACGGGCTTGGGACCAGCCATGGCAGAGTTAAAAATGTTAAAAACATTATTTATTTATTTATTCATTTATTTGTTTGAGATCCTGAGGAATCCCAATGAGCTTTTCCAAGGCCCTCCCTGACCGCAGTAGCAAATAGTTTTTACAGAGCTGGTTTGCTTGTCCCAGCATCTGACCCTCCTCTTTTCACAGCACGGGCTTGGGACTGGCCACGGCAGAGTTAAAAAATGTTGAAAACATTATTTATTTATTTATTCATTTATTTGTTTGAGATCCTGAGGAATCCCAATCAGCTTTTCCAAGGCCCTCCCTGACCGCAGTAGCAAATAGTTTTTACAGAGCTGGTTTGCTTGTCCCAGCATCTGACCCTCCTCTTTTCACAGCACGGGCTTGGGACCGGCCACGGCAGAGTTAAAAAATGTTGAAAACTTTATTTATTTATTTATTTATTCATTTATTTGTTTGAGATCCTGAGGAATCCCAATGAGCTTTTCCAAGGCCCTCCCTGACCACAGTAGCAAATAGTTTTTACAGAGCTGGTTTGCTTGTCCCAGCATCTGACCCTCCTCTTTTCACAGCACGGGCTTGGGACCGGCCACGGCAGAGTTAAAAAATGTTGAAAACATTATTTATTTATTTATTTATTCATTTATTTGTTTGAGATCCTGAGGAATCCCAATGAGCTTTTCCAAGGCCCTCCCTGACCGCAGTAGCAAATAGTTTTTACAGAGCTGGTTTGCTTGTCCCAGCATCTGACCCTCCTCTTTTCACAGCACGGGCTTGGGACTGGCCACAGCAGAGTTAAAAAATGTTGAAAACATTATTTATTTATTTATTCATTTATTTGTTTGAGATCCTGAGGAATCACAATGAGCTTTTCCAAGGCCCTCCCTGACCACAGTAGCGAATCGCTTTTACAGAGCTGGTTTGCTTGTCCCAGCATCTGACCCTCCCCTTTTAACAGCACGGGCTTGGAACCGGCCACGGCAGAGTTAAAAAATGTTGAAAACATTATTTATTTATTTATTCATTTATTTGTTTGAGATCCTGAGGAATCCCAATGAGCTTTTCCAAGGCCCTCCCTGACCGCAGTAGCAAATAGTTTTTACAGAGCTGGTTTGCTTGTCCCAGCATCTGACCCTCCTCTTTTCAAAGCACGGGCTTGGGACCGGCCACGGCAGAGTTAAAAAATGTTGAAAACATTATTTATTTATTTATTCATTTATTTGTTTGAGATCCTGAGGAATCCCAATGAGCTTTTTTAAGGCCCTCCCTGACCGCAGTAGCAAATAGTTTTTACAGAGCTGGTTTGCTTGTCCAAGCATCTGACCCTCCTCTTTTCATAGCACGGGCTTGGGACCAGCCACGGCAGAGTTAAAAATGTTGAAAACATTATTTATTTATTTATTCATTTATTTGTTTGAGATCCTGAGGAATCCCAATGAGCTTTTCCAAGGCCCTCCCTGACCGCAGTAGCAAATAGTTTTTACAGAGCTGGTTTGCTTGTCCCAGCATCTGACCCTCCTCTTTTCACAGCACGGGCTTGGGACCGGCCACGGCAGAGTTAAAAAATGTTAAAAACTTTATTTATTTATTTATTCATTTATTTGTTTGAGATCCGGAGGAATCCCAATGAGCTTTTCCAAGGCCCTCCCTGACCACAGTAGCAAATAGTTTTTACAGAGCTGGTTTGCTTGTCCCAGCATCTGACCCTCCTCTTTTCACAGCACGGGCTTGGGACCGGCCACGGCAGAGTTAAAAAATGTTGAAAACATTATTTATTTATTTATTCATTTATTTGTTTGAGAGCCTGAGGAATCCCAATGAGCTTTTCCAAGGCCCTCCCTGACTGCAGTAGCAAATAGTTTTTACAGAGCTAGTTTGCTTGTCCCAGCATCTGACCCTCCTCTTTTCACAGCACGGGCTTGGGACCGGCCACGGCAGAGTTAAAAAATGTTGAAAACATTATTTATTTATTTATTCCTTTATTTGTTTGAGATCCTGAGGAATCCCAATCAGCTTTTCCAAGGCCCTCCCGGACCGCAGTAGCAAATAGTTTTTACAGAGCTGGTTTGCTTGTCCCAGCATCTGACCCTCCTCTTTTCACAGCACGGGCTTGGGACCGGCCACGGCAGAGTTAAAAAATGTTAAAAACTTTATTTATTTATTTATTTATTCATTTATTTGTTTGAGATCCTGAGGAATCCCAATGAGCTTTTCCAAGGCCCTCCCTGACCACAGTAGCAAATAGTTTTTACAGAGCTGGTTTGCTTGTCCCAGCATCTGACCCTCCTCTTTTCATAGCAAGGGCTTGGGACCAGCCATGGCAGAGTTAAAAATGTTGAAAACATTATTTATTTATTTATTCATTTATTTGTTTGAGATCCTGAGGAATCCCAATCAGCTTTTCCAAGGCCCTCCCTGACCGCAGTAGCAAATAGTTTTTACAGAGCTGGTTTGCTTGTCCCAGCATCTGACCCTCCTCTTTTCACAGCACGGGCTTGGGACTGGCCACGGCAGAGTTAAAAAATGTTGAAAACATTATTTATTTATTTATTCATTTATTTGTTTGAGATCCTGAGGAATCCCAATCAGCTTTTCCAAGGCCCTCCCTGACCGCAGTAGCAAATAGTTTTTACAGAGCTGGTTTGCTTGTCCCAGCATCTGACCCTCCTCTTTTCACAGCACGGGCTTGGGACCGGCCACGGCAGAGTTAAAAAATGTTGAAAACTTTATTTATTTATTCATTTATTTGTTTGAGATCCTGAGGAATCCCAATGAGCTTTTCCAAGGCCCTCCCTGACCACAGTAGCAAATAGTTTTTACAGAGCTGGTTTGCTTGTCCCAGCATCTGACCCTCCTCTTTTCACAGCACGGGCTTGGGACCGGCCACGGCAGAGTTAAAAAATGTTGAAAACATTATTTATTTATTTATTTATTCATTTATTTGTTTGAGATCCTGAGGAATCCCAATGAGCTTTTCCAAGGCCCTCCCTGACCGCAGTAGCAAATAGTTTTTACAGAGCTGGTTTGCTTGTCCCAGCATCTGACCCTCCTCTTTTCACAGCACGGGCTTGGGACTGGCCACAGCAGAGTTAAAAAATGTTGAAAACATTATTTATTTATTTATTCATTTATTTGTTTGAGATCCTGAGGAATCACAATGAGCTTTTCCAAGGCCCTCCCTGACCACAGTAGCGAATCGCTTTTACAGAGCTGGTTTGCTTGTCCCAGCATCTGACCCTCCCCTTTTAACAGCACGGGCTTGGAACCGGCCACGGCAGAGTTAAAAAATGTTGAAAACATTATTTATTTATTTATTCATTTATTTGTTTGAGATCCTGAGGAATCCCAATGAGCTTTTCCAAGGCCCTCCCTGACCGCAGTAGCAAATAGTTTTTACAGAGCTGGTTTGCTTGTCCCAGCATCTGACCCTCCTCTTTTCAAAGCACGGGCTTGGGACCGGCCACGGCAGAGTTAAAAAATGTTGAAAACATTATTTATTTATTTATTCATTTATTTGTTTGAGATCCTGAGGAATCCCAATGAGCTTTTCCAAGGCCCTCCCTGACCGCAGTAGCAAATAGTTTTTACAGAGCTGGTTTGCTTGTCCCAGCATCTGACCCTCCTCTTTTCATAGCACGGGCTTGGGACCAGCCACGGCAGAGTTAAAAATGTTGAAAACATTATTTATTTATTTATTCATTTATTTGTTTGAGATCCTGAGGAATCCCAATGAGCTTTTCCAAGGCCCTCTTTGACCGCAGTAGCAAATAGTTTTTACAGAGCTGGTTTGCTTGTCCCAGCATCTGACCCTCCTCTTTTCACAGCACGGGCTTGGGACCGGCCACGGCAGAGTTAAAAAATGTTAAAAACTTTATTTATTTATTTATTTATTCATTTATTTGTTTGAGATCCTGAGGAATCCCAATGAGCTTTTCCAAGGCCCTCCCTGACAACAGTAGCAAATAGTTTTTACAGAGCTGGTTTGCTTGTCCCAGCATCTGACCCTCCTCTTTTCACAGCACGGGCTTGGGACCGGCCACGGCAGAGTTAAAAAATGTTGAAAACATTATTTATTTATTTATTCATTTATTTGTTTGAGATCCTGAGGAATCCCAATGAGCTTTTCCAAGGCCCTCCCTGACTGCAGTAGCAAATAGTTTTTACAGAGCTAGTTTGCTTGTCCCAGCATCTGACCCTCCTCTTTTCACAGCACGGGCTTGGGACCGGCCATGGCAGAGTTAAAAAATGTTGAAAACATTATTTATTTATTTATTCATTTATTTGTTTGAGATCCTGAGGAATCCCAATCAGCTTTTCCAAGGCCCTCCCTGACCGCAGTAGCAAATAGTTTTTACAGAGCTGGTTTGCTTGTCCCAGCATCTGACCCTCCTCTTTTCACAGCACGGGCTTGGGACCGGCCACGGCAGAGTTAAAAAATGTTGAAAACATTATTTATTTATTTATTTATTCATTTATTTGTTTGAGATCCTGAGGAATCCCAATGAGCTTTTCCAAGGCCCTCCCTGACCGCAGTAGAAAATAGTTTTTACAGAGCTGATTTGCTTGTCCCAGCATCTGACCTTCCACTTTTCACAGCACGGGCTTGGGACCGGCCACGGCAGAGTTAAAAAATGTTAAAAACTTTATTTATTTATTTATTCATTTATTTGTTTGAGATCCTGAGGAATCCCAATGAGCTTTTCCAAGGCCCTCCCTGACCACAGTAGCAAATATTTTTTACAGAGCTGGTTTGCTTGTCCCAGCATCTGACCCTCCTCTTTTCACAGCACGGGCTTGGGACCGGCCACGGCAGAGTTAAAAAATGTTGAAAACATTATTTATTTATTTATTTATTCATTTATTTGTTTGAGATCCTGAGGAATCCCAATGAGCTTTTCCAAGGCCCTTCCTGACCGCAGTAGCCTATAGTTTTTACAGAGCTGGTTTGCTTGTCCCAGCATCTGACCCTCCTCTTTTCACAGTACGGGCTTGGGACCAGCCACGGCAGAGTTAAAATGTTGAAAACATTATTTATTTATTTATTCATTTATTTGTTTGAGATCCTGAGGAATCCCAATCAGCTTTTCCAAGGCCCTCCCTGACCGCAGTAGCAAATTGTTTTTACAGAGCTGGTTTGCTTGTCCCAGCATCTGACCCTCCTCTTTTCATAGCACGGGCTTGGGACCAGCCACGGCAGAGTTAAAAATGTTGAAAACATTATTTATTTATTTATTCATTTATTTGTTTGAGATCCTGAGGAATCCCAATGAGCTTTTCCAAGGCCCTCCCTGACCGCAGTAGCAAATAGTTTTTACAGAGCTGGTTTGCTTGTCCCAGCATCTGACCCTCCTCTTTTCAAAGCACGGGCTTGGGACCGGCCACGGCAGAGTTAAAAAATGTTGAAAACATTATTTATTTATTTATTCATTTATTTGTTTGAGATCCTGAGGAATCCCAATGAGCTTTTCCAAGGCCCTCCCTGACCGCAGTAGCAAATAGTTTTTACAGAGCTGGTTTGCTTGTCCCAGCATCTGACCCTCCTCTTTTCATAGCACGGGCTTGGGACCAGCCACGGCAGAGTTAAAAATGTTGAAAACATTATTTATTTATTTATTCATTTATTTGTTTGAGATCCTGAGGAATCCCAATGAGCTTTTCCAAGGCCCTCTTTGACCGCAGTAGCAAATAGTTTTTACAGAGCTGGTTTGCTTGTCCCAGCATCTGACCCTCCTCTTTTCACAGCACGGGCTTGGGACCGGCCACGGCAGAGTTAAAAAATGTTAAAAACTTTATTTATTTATTTATTTATTCATTTATTTGTTTGAGATCCTGAGGAATCCCAATGAGCTTTTCCAAGGCCCTCCCTGACAACAGTAGCAAATAGTTTTTACAGAGCTGGTTTGCTTGTCCCAGCATCTGACCCTCCTCTTTTCACAGCACGGGCTTGGGACCGGCCACGGCAGAGTTAAAAAATGTTGAAAACATTATTTATTTATTTATTCATTTATTTGTTTGAGATCCTGAGGAATCCCAATGAGCTTTTCCAAGGCCCTCCCTGACTGCAGTAGCAAATAGTTTTTACAGAGCTAGTTTGCTTGTCCCAGCATCTGACCCTCCTCTTTTCACAGCACGGGCTTGGGACCGGCCATGGCAGAGTTAAAAAATGTTGAAAACATTATTTATTTATTTATTCATTTATTTGTTTGAGATCCTGAGGAATCCCAATCAGCTTTTCCAAGGCCCTCCCTGACCGCAGTAGCAAATAGTTTTTACAGAGCTGGTTTGCTTGTCCCAGCATCTGACCCTCCTCTTTTCACAGCACGGGCTTGGGACCGGCCACGGCAGAGTTAAAAAATGTTGAAAACATTATTTATTTATTTATTTATTCATTTATTTGTTTGAGATCCTGAGGAATCCCAATGAGCTTTTCCAAGGCCCTCCCTGACCGCAGTAGAAAATAGTTTTTACAGAGCTGATTTGCTTGTCCCAGCATCTGACCCTCCACTTTTCACAGCACGGGCTTGGGACCGGCCACGGCAGAGTTAAAAAATGTTAAAAACTTTATTTATTTATTTATTCATTTATTTGTTTGAGATCCTGAGGAATCCCAATGAGCTTTTCCAAGGCCCTCCCTGACCACAGTAGCAAATATTTTTTACAGAGCTGGTTTGCTTGTCCCAGCATCTGACCCTCCTCTTTTCACAGCACGGGCTTGGGACCGGCCACGGCAGAGTTAAAAAATGTTGAAAACATTATTTATTTATTTATTTATTCATTTATTTGTTTGAGATCCTGAGGAATCCCAATGAGCTTTTCCAAGGCCCTTCCTGACCGCAGTAGCCTATAGTTTTTACAGAGCTGGTTTGCTTGTCCCAGCATCTGACCCTCCTCTTTTCACAGTACGGGCTTGGGACCAGCCACGGCAGAGTTAAAATGTTGAAAACATTATTTATTTATTTATTCATTTATTTGTTTGAGATCCTGAGGAATCCCAATCAGCTTTTCCAAGGCCCTCCCTGACCGCAGTAGCAAATTGTTTTTACAGAGCTGGTTTGCTTGTCCCAGCATCTGACCCTCCTCTTTTCATAGCACGGGCTTGGGACCAGCCACGGCAGAGTTAAAAATGTTGAAAACATTATTTATTTATTTATTCATTTATTTGTTTGAGATCCTGAGGAATCCCAATGAGCTTTTCCAAGGCCCTCCCTGACCGCAGTAGCAAATAGTTTTTACAGAGCTGGTTTGCTTGTCCCAGCATCTGACCCTCCTCTTTTCACAGCACGGGCTTGGGACTGGCCACGGCAGAGTTAAAAAATGTTGAAAACATTATTTATTTATTTATTCATTTATTTGTTTGAGATCCTGAGGAATCCCAATCAGCATTTCCAAGGCCCTCCCTGACCGCAGTAGCAAATAGTTTTTACAGAGCTGGTTTGCTTGTCCCAGCATCTGACCCTCCTCTTTTCACAGTACGGGCTTGGGACCAGCCACGGCAGAGTTAAAAATGTTGAAAACATTATTTATTTATTTATTCATTTATTTGTTTGAGATCCTGAGGAATCCCAATCAGCTTTTCCAAGGCCCTCCCTGACCGCAATAGCAAACAGTTTTTACAGAGCTGGTTTGCCTGTCCCAGCATCTGACCCTCCTCTTTTCACAGCACGGGCTTGGGACTGGCCACAGCAGAGTTAAAAAATGTTGAAAACATTATTTATTTATTTATTTATTCATTTATTTGTTTGAGATCCTGAGGAATCCCAATGAGCTTTTCCAAGGCCCTCCCTGACCACAGTAGCAAATAGTTTTTACAGAGCTGGTTTGCTTGTCCCAGCATCTGACCCTCCTCTTTTCACAGCACGGGCTTGGGACCGGCCACGGCAGAGTTAAAAAATGTTGAAAACATTATTTATTTATTTATTTATTCATTTATTTGTTTGAGATCCTGAGGAATCCCAATGAGCTTTTTCCAAGGCCCTCCCTGACCGCAGTAGCAAATAGTTTTTACAGAGCTGGTTTGCTTGTCCCAGCATCTGACCCTCCTCTTTTCACAGCACGGGCTTGGGACTGGCCACGGCAGAGTTAAAAAATGTTGAAAACATTATTTATTTATTTATTCCTTTATTTGTTTGAGATCCTGAGGAATCCCAATGAGCTTTTCCAAGGCCCTCCCTGACTGCAGTAGCAAATATTTTTTACAGAGCTGGTTTGCTTGTCCCAGCATCTGACCCTCCTCTTTTCACAGCACGGGCTTGGGACCGGCCACGGCAGAGTTAAAAAATGTTGAAAACATTATTTATTTATTTATTTATTCATTTATTTGTTTGAGATCCTGAGGAATCCCAATGAGCTTTTCCAAGGCCCTCCCTGACCGCAGTAGCAAATAGTTTTTACAGAGCTGGTTTGCTTGTCCCAGCATCTGACCCTCCTCTTTTCACAGTACGGGCTTGGGACCAGCCACGGCAGAGTTAAAAATGTTGAAAACATTATTTATTTATTTATTCATTTATTTGTTTGAGATCCTGAGGAATCCCAATCAGCTTTTCCAAGGCCCTCCCTGACCGCAGTAGCAAATAGTTTTTACAGAGCTGGTTTGCTTGTCCCAGCATCTGACCCTCCTCTTTTCACAGCACAGGCTTGGGACTGGCCACGGCAGAGTTAAAAAATGTTGAAAACATTATTTATTTATTTATTCATTTATTTGTTTGAGATCCTGAGGAATCCCAATGAGCTTTTCCAAGGCCCTCCCTGACCACAGTAGCAAATAGTTTTTACAGAGCTGGTTTGCTTGTCCCAGCATCTGACCCTCCTCTTTTCACAGCACGGGCTTGGGACCGGCCACGGCAGAGTTAAAAAATGTTGAAAACATTATTTATTTATTTATTTATTCATTTATTTGTTTGAGATCCTGAGGAATCCCAATGAGCTTTTCCAAGGCCCTCCCTGACCGCAGTAGCAAATAGTTTTTACAGAGCTGGTTTGCTTGTCCCAGCATCTGACCCTCCTCTTTTCACAGCACGGGCTTGGGACTGGCCACAGCAGAGTTAAAAAATGTTGAAAACATTATTTATTTATTTATTCATTTATTTGTTTGAGATCCTGAGGAATCCCAATGAGCTTTTTCCAAGGCCCTCCCTGACCGCAGTAGCAAATAGTTTTTACAGAGCTGGTTTGCTTGTCCCAGCATCTGACCCTCCTCTTTTCACAGCACGGGCTTGGGACCGGCCACGGCAGAGTTAAAAAATGTTGAAAACATTATTTATTTATTCCTTTATTTGTTTGAGATCCTGAGGAATCCCAATGAGCTTTTCCAAGGCCCTCCCTGACCGCAGTAGCAAATATTTTTTACAGAGCTGGTTTGCTTGTCCCAGCATCTGACCCTCCTCTTTTCACAGCACGGGCTTGGGACCGGCCACGGCAGAGTTAAAAAATGTTGAAAACATTATTTATTTATTTATTTATTCATTTATTTGTTTGAGATCCTGAGGAATCCCAATGAGCTTTTCCAAGGCCCTCCCTGACCGCAGTAGCAAATAGTTTTTACAGAGCTGGTTTGCTTGTCCCAGCATCTGACCCTCCTCTTTTCACAGTACGGGCTTGGGACCAGCCACGGCAGAGTTAAAAATGTTGAAAACATTATTTATTTATTTATTCATTTATTTGTTTGAGATCCTGAGGAATCCCAATCAGCTTTTCCAAGGCCCTCCCTGACCGCAGTAGCAAATAGTTTTTACAGAGCTGGTTTGCTTGTCCCAGCATCTGACCCTCCTCTTTTCACAGCACAGGCTTGGGACTGGCCACGGCAGAGTTAAAAAATGTTGAAAACATTATTTATTTATTTATTCATTTATTTGTTTGAGATCCTGAGGAATCCCAATCAGCATTTCCAAGGCCCTCCCTGACCGCAGTAGCAAATAGTTTTTACAGAGCTGGTTTGCTTGTCCCAGCATCTGACCCTCCTCTTTTCACAGCACGGGCTTGGGACCGGCCACGGCAGAGTTAAAAAATGTTGAAAACTTTATTTATTTATTTATTTATTCATTTATTTGTTTGAGATCCTGAGGAATCCCAATGAGCTTTTCCAAGGCCCTCCCTGACCACAGTAGCAAATAGTTTTTACAGAGCTGGTTTGCTTGTCCCAGCATCTGACCCTCCTCTTTTCACAGCACGGGCTTGGGACCGGCCACGGCAGAGTTAAAAAATGTTGAAAACATTATTTATTTATTTATTCATTTATTTGTTTGAGATCCTGAGGAATCCCAATGAGCTTTTCCAAGGCCCTCCCTGACTGCAGTAGCAAATAGTTTTTACAGAGCTGGTTTGCTTGTCCCAGCATCTGACCCTCCTCTTTTCACAGCACGGGCTTGGGACCGGCCACGGCAGAGTTAAAAAATGTTGAAAACATTATTTATTTATTTATTCATTTATTTGTTTGAGATCCTGAGGAATCCCAATCAGCTTTTCCAAGGCCCTCCCTGACCGCAGTAGCAAATAGTTTTTACAGAGCTGGTTTGCTTGTCCCAGCATCTGACCCTCCTCTTTTCACAGCACGGGCTTGGGACCGGCCACGGCAGAGTTAAAAAATGTTGAAAACATTATTTATTTATTTATTTATTCATTTATTTGTTTAAGATCCTGAGGAATCCCAATGAGCTTTTCCAAGGCCCTCCCTGACCGCAGTAGCAAATAGTTTTTACAGAGCTGATTTGCTTGTCCCAGCATCTGACCCTCCACTTTTCACAGCACGGGCTTGGGACCGGCCACAGCAGAGTTAAAAAATGTTAAAAACTTTATTTATTTATTTATTTATTCATTTATTTGTTTAAGATCCTGAGGAATCCCAATGAGCTTTTCCAAGGCCCTCCCTGACCGCAGTAGCAAATAGTTTTTACAGAGCTGGTTTGCTTGTCCCAGCATCTGACCCTCCTCCTTTCATAGCACGGGCTTGGGACCAGCCACGGCAGAGTTAAAAATGTTGAAAACATTATTTATTTATTTATTCATTTATTTGTTTGAGATCCTGAGGAATCCCAATGAGCTTTTCCAAGGCCCTCCCTGACCACAGTAGCAAATAGTTTTTACAGAGCTGGTTTGCTTGTCCCAGCATCTGACCCTCCTCTTTTCACAGCACGGGCTTGGGACTGGCCACGGCAGAGTTAAAAAATGTTGAAAACATTATTTATTTATTTATTCATTTATTTGTTTGAGATCCTGAGGAATCCCAATCAGCATTTCCAAGGCCCTCCCTGACCGCAGTAGCAAATAGTTTTTACAGAGCTGGTTTGCTTGTCCCAGCATCTGACCCTCCTCTTTTCACAGCACGGGCTTGGGACCGGCCACGGCAGAGTTAAAAAATGTTGAAAACTTTATTTATTTATTTATTTATTCATTTATTTGTTTGAGATCCTGAGGAATCCCAATGAGCTTTTCCAAGGCCCTCCGTGACCACAGTAGCAAATAGTTTTTACAGAGCTGGTTTGCTTGTCCAAGCATCTGACCCTCCTCTTTTCACAGCACGGGCTTGGAACCGGCCATGGCAGAGTTAAAAAATGTTGAAAACATTATTTATTTATTTATTCATTTATTTGTTTGAGATCCTGAGGAATCCCAATGAGCTTTTCCAAGGCCCTCCCTGACCGCAGTAGCAAATAGTTTTTACAGAGCTGGTTTGCTTGTCCCAGCATCTGACCCTCCTCTTTTCACAGCACGGGCTTGGGACCGGCCACGGCAGAGTTAAAAAATGTTGAAAACATTATTTATTTATTTATTTATTCATTTATTTGTTTGAGATCCTCAGAAAACCCAATGAGCTTTTCCAAGGCCCTCCCTGACCGCAGTAGCAAATAGTTTTTACAGAGCTGGTTTGCTTGTCCCAGCATCTGACCCTCCACTTTTCACAGCACGGGCTTGGGACCGGCCACGGCAGAGTTAAAAAATGTTAAAAACTTTATTTATTTATTTATTCATTTATTTGTTTGAGATCCTGAGGAATCCCAATGAGCTTTTCCAAGGCCCTCCCTGACCACAGTAGCAAATATTTTTTACAGAGCTGGTTTGCTTGTCCCAGCATCTGACCCTCCTCTTTTCACAGCACGGGCTTGGGACCGGCCACGGCAGAGTTAAAAAATGTTGAAAACATTATTTATTTATTTATTCATTTATTTGTTTGAGATCCTGAGGAATCCCAATGAGCTTTTCCAAGGTCCTTCCTGACCGCAGTAGCCTATAGTTTTTACAGAGCTGGTTTGCTTGTCCCAGCATCTGACCCTCCTCTTTTCACAGTACGGGCTTGGGACCAGCCACGGCAGAGTTAAAATGTTGAAAACATTATTTATTTATTTATTCATTTATTTGTTTGAGATCCTGAGGAATCCCAATCAGCTTTTCCAAGGCCCTCCCTGACCGCAGTAGCAAATTGTTTTTACAGAGCTGGTTTGCTTGTCCCAGCATCTGACCCTCCTCTTTTCATAGCACGGGCTTGGGACCAGCCACGGCAGAGTTAAAAATGTTGAAAACATTATTTATTTATTTATTCATTTATTTGTTTGAGATCCTGAGGAATCCCAATGAGCTTTTCCAAGGCCCTCTCTGACCACAGTAGCAAATAGTTTTTACAGAGCTGGTTTGCTTGTCCCAGCATCTGACCCTCCTCTTTTCACAGCACGGGCTTGGGACTGGCCACGGCAGAGTTAAAAAATGTTGAAAACATTATTTATTTATTTATTCATTTATTTGTTTGAGATCCTGAGGAATCCCAATCAGCATTTCCAAGGCCCTCCCTGACCACAGTAGCAAATAGTTTTTACAGAGCTGGTTTGCTTGTCCCAGCATCTGACCCTCCTCTTTTCACAGTACGGGCTTGGGACCAGCCACGGCAGAGTTAAAAATGTTGAAAACATTATTTATTTATTTATTCATTTATTTGTTTGAGATCCTGAGGAATCCCAATCAGCTTTTCCAAGGCCCTCCCTGACCGCAATAGCAAATAGTTTTTACAGAGCTGGTTTGCCTGTCCCAGCATCTGACCCTCCTCTTTTCACAGCACGGGCTTGGGACTGGCCACAGCAGAGTTAAAAAATGTTGAAAACATTATTTATTTATTTATTTATTCATTTATTTGTTTGAGATCCTGAGGAATCCCAATGAGCTTTTCCAAGGCCCTCCCTGACCACAGTAGCAAATAGTTTTTACAGAGCTGGTTTGCTTGTCCCAGCATCTGACCCTCCTCTTTTCACAGCACGGGCTTGGGACCGGCCACGGCAGAGTTAAAAAAATGTTGAAAACATTATTTATTTATTTATTTATTCATTTATTTGTTTGAGATCCTGAGGAATCCCAATGAGCTTTTCCAAGGCCCTCCCTGACCGCAGTAGCAAATAGTTTTTACAGAGCTGGTTTGCTTGTCCCAGCATCTGACCCTCCTCTTTTCACAGCACGGGCTTGGGACTGGCCACAGCAGAGTTAAAAAATGTTGAAAACATTATTTATTTATTTATTCATTTATTTGTTTGAGATCCTGAGGAATCCCAATGAGCTTTTTCCAAGGCCCTCCCTGACCGCAGTAGCAAATAGTTTTTACAGAGCTGGTTTGCTTGTCCCAGCATCTGACCCTCCTCTTTTCACAGCACGGGCTTGGGACCGGCCACGGCAGAGTTAAAAAATGTTGAAAACATTATTTATTTATTTATTTATTCATTTATTTGTTTGAGATCCTGAGGAATCCCAATGAGCTTTTCCAAGGCCCTCCCTGACCGCAGTAGCAAATAGTTTTTACAGAGCTGGTTTGCTTGTCCCAGCATCTGACCCTCCTCTTTTCACAGCACGGGCTTGGGACTGGCCACAGCAGAGTTAAAAAATGTTGAAAACATTATTTATTTATTTATTCATTTATTTGTTTGAGATCCTGAGGAATCACAATGAGCTTTTCCAAGGCCCTCCCTGACCACAGTAGCGAATCGCTTTTACAGAGCTGGTTTGCTTGTCCCAGCATCTGACCCTCCCCTTTTAACAGCACGGGCTTGGAACCGGCCACGGCAGAGTTAAAAAATGTTGAAAACATTATTTATTTATTTATTCATTTATTTGTTTGAGATCCTGAGGAATCCCAATGAGCTTTTCCAAGGCCCTCCCTGACCGCAGTAGCAAATAGTTTTTACAGAGCTGGTTTGCTTGTCACAGCATCTGACCCTCCTCTTTTCAAAGCACGGGCTTGGGACCGGCCACGGCAGAGTTAAAAAATGTTGAAAACATTATTTATTTATTTATTCATTTATTTGTTTGAGATCCTGAGGAATCCCAATGAGCTTTTCCAAGGCCCTCCCTGACCGCAGTAGCAAATAGTTTTTACAGAGCTGGTTTGCTTGTCCCAGCATCTGACCCTCCTCTTTTCATAGCACGGGCTTGGGACCAGCCACGGCAGAGTTAAAAATGTTGAAAACATTATTTATTTATTTATTCATTTATTTGTTTGAGATCCTGAGGAATCCCAATGAGCTTTTCCAAGGCCCTCTTTGACCGCAGTAGCAAATAGTTTTTACAGAGCTGGTTTGCTTGTCCCAGCATCTGACCCTCCTCTTTTCACAGCACGGGCTTGGGACCGGCCACGGCAGAGTTAAAAAATGTTAAAAACTTTATTTATTTATTTATTTATTCATTTATTTGTTTGAGATCCTGAGGAATCCCAATGAGCTTTTCCAAGGCCCTCCCTGACCACAGTAGCAAATAGTTTTTACAGAGCTGGTTTGCTTGTCCCAGCATCTGACCCTCCTCTTTTCACAGCACGGGCTTGGGACCGGCCACGGCAGAGTTAAAAAATGTTGAAAACTTTATTTATTTATTTATTTATTCATTTATTTGTTTGAGATCCTGAGGAATCCCAATGAGCTTTTCCAAGGCCCTCCCTGACCACAGTAGCAAATAGTTTTTACAGAGCTGGTTTGCTTGTCCCAGCATCTGACCCTCCTCTTTTCACAGCACGGGCTTGGGACCGGCCACGGCAGAGTTAAAAAATGTTGAAAACATTATTTATTTATTTATTCATTTATTTGTTTGAGATCCTGAGGAATCCCAATGAGCTTTTCCAAGGCCCTCCCTGACTGCAGTAGCAAATAGTTTTTACAGAGCTGGTTTGCTTGTCCCAGCATCTGACCCTCCTCTTTTCACAGCACGGGCTTGGGACCGGCCACGGCAGAGTTAAAAAATGTTGAAAACATTATTTATTTATTTATTCATTTATTTGTTTGAGATCCTGAGGAATCCCAATCAGCTTTTCCAAGGCCCTCCCTGACCGCAGTAGCAAATAGTTTTTACAGAGCTGGTTTGCTTGTCCCAGCATCTGACCCTCCTCTTTTCACAGCACGGGCTTGGGACCGGCCACGGCAGAGTTAAAAAATGTTGAAAACATTATTTATTTATTTATTTATTCATTTATTTGTTTAAGATCCTGAGGAATCCCAATGAGCTTTTCCAAGGCCCTCCCTGACCGCAGTAGCAAATAGTTTTTACAGAGCTGATTTGCTTGTCCCAGCATCTGACCCTCCACTTTTCACAGCACGGGCTTGGGACCGGCCACAGCAGAGTTAAAAAATGTTAAAAACTTTATTTATTTATTTATTCATTTATTTGTTTAAGATCCTGAGGAATCCCAATGAGCTTTTCCAAGGCCCTCCCTGACCGCAGTAGCAAATAGTTTTTACAGAGCTGGTTTGCTTGTCCCAGCATCTGACCCTCCTCCTTTCATAGCACGGGCTTGGGACCAGCCACGGCAGAGTTAAAAATGTTGAAAACATTATTTATTTATTTATTCATTTATTTGTTTGAGATCCTGAGGAATCCCAATGAGCTTTTCCAAGGCCCTCCCTGACCACAGTAGCAAATAGTTTTTACAGAGCTGGTTTGCTTGTCCCAGCATCTGACCCTCCTCTTTTCACAGCACGGGCTTGGGACTGGCCACGGCAGAGTTAAAAAATGTTGAAAACATTATTTATTTATTTATTCATTTATTTGTTTGAGATCCTGAGGAATCCCAATCAGCATTTCCAAGGCCCTCCCTGACCGCAGTAGCAAATAGTTTTTACAGAGCTGGTTTGCTTGTCCCAGCATCTGACCCTCCTCTTTTCACAGCACGGGCTTGGGACCGGCCACGGCAGAGTTAAAAAATGTTGAAAACTTTATTTATTTATTTATTTATTCATTTATTTGTTTGAGATCCTGAGGAATCCCAATGAGCTTTTCCAAGGCCCTCCGTGACCACAGTAGCAAATAGTTTTTACAGAGCTGGTTTGCTTGTCCAAGCATCTGACCCTCCTCTTTTCACAGCACGGGCTTGGAACCGGCCATGGCAGAGTTAAAAAATGTTGAAAACATTATTTATTTATTTATTCATTTATTTGTTTGAGATCCTGAGGAATCCCAATGAGCTTTTCCAAGGCCCTCCCTGACCGCAGTAGCAAATAGTTTTTACAGAGCTGGTTTGCTTGTCCCAGCATCTGACCCTCCTCTTTTCACAGCACGGGCTTGGGACCGGCCACGGCAGAGTTAAAAAATGTTGAAAACATTATTTATTTATTTATTTATTCATTTATTTGTTTGAGATCCTCAGAAAACCCAATGAGCTTTTCCAAGGCCCTCCCTGACCGCAGTAGCAAATAGTTTTTACAGAGCTGGTTTGCTTGTCCCAGCATCTGACCCTCCACTTTTCACAGCACGGGCTTGGGACCGGCCACGGCAGAGTTAAAAAATGTTAAAAACTTTATTTATTTATTTATTCATTTATTTGTTTGAGATCCTGAGGAATCCCAATGAGCTTTTCCAAGGCCCTCCCTGACCACAGTAGCAAATATTTTTTACAGAGCTGGTTTGCTTGTCCCAGCATCTGACCCTCCTCTTTTCACAGCACGGGCTTGGGACCGGCCACGGCAGAGTTAAAAAATGTTGAAAACATTATTTATTTATTTATTCATTTATTTGTTTGAGATCCTGAGGAATCCCAATGAGCTTTTCCAAGGCCCTTCCTGACCGCAGTAGCCTATAGTTTTTACAGAGCTGGTTTGCTTGTCCCAGCATCTGACCCTCCTCTTTTCACAGTACGGGCTTGGGACCAGCCACGGCAGAGTTAAAATGTTGAAAACATTATTTATTTATTTATTCATTTATTTGTTTGAGATCCTGAGGAATCCCAATCAGCTTTTCCAAGGCCCTCCCTGACCGCAGTAGCAAATTGTTTTTACAGAGCTGGTTTGCTTGTCCCAGCATCTGACCCTCCTCTTTTCATAGCACGGGCTTGGGACCAGCCACGGCAGAGTTAAAAATGTTGAAAACATTATTTATTTATTTATTCATTTATTTGTTTGAGATCCTGAGGAATCCCAATGAGCTTTTCCAAGGCCCTCTCTGACCACAGTAGCAAATAGTTTTTACAGAGCTGGTTTGCTTGTCCCAGCATCTGACCCTCCTCTTTTCACAGCACGGGCTTGGGACTGGCCACGGCAGAGTTAAAAAATGTTGAAAACATTATTTATTTATTTATTCATTTATTTGTTTGAGATCCTGAGGAATCCCAATCAGCATTTCCAAGGCCCTCCCTGACCACAGTAGCAAATAGTTTTTACAGAGCTGGTTTGCTTGTCCCAGCATCTGACCCTCCTCTTTTCACAGTACGGGCTTGGGACCAGCCACGGCAGAGTTAAAAATGTTGAAAACATTATTTATTTATTTATTCATTTATTTGTTTGAGATCCTGAGGAATCCCAATCAGCTTTTCCAAGGCCCTCCCTGACCGCAATAGCAAATAGTTTTTACAGAGCTGGTTTGCCTGTCCCAGCATCTGACCCTCCTCTTTTCACAGCACGGGCTTGGGACTGGCCACAGCAGAGTTAAAAAATGTTGAAAACATTATTTATTTATTTATTTATTCATTTATTTGTTTGAGATCCTGAGGAATCCCAATGAGCTTTTCCAAGGCCCTCCCTGACCACAGTAGCAAATAGTTTTTACAGAGCTGGTTTGCTTGTCCCAGCATCTGACCCTCCTCTTTTCACAGCACGGGCTTGGGACCGGCCACGGCAGAGTTAAAAAAATGTTGAAAACATTATTTATTTATTTATTTATTCATTTATTTGTTTGAGATCCTGAGGAATCCCAATGAGCTTTTCCAAGGCCCTCCCTGACCGCAGTAGCAAATAGTTTTTACAGAGCTGGTTTGCTTGTCCCAGCATCTGACCCTCCTCTTTTCACAGCACGGGCTTGGGACTGGCCACAGCAGAGTTAAAAAATGTTGAAAACATTATTTATTTATTTATTCATTTATTTGTTTGAGATCCTGAGGAATCCCAATGAGCTTTTTCCAAGGCCCTCCCTGACCGCAGTAGCAAATAGTTTTTACAGAGCTGGTTTGCTTGTCCCAGCATCTGACCCTCCTCTTTTCACAGCACGGGCTTGGGACCGGCCACGGCAGAGTTAAAAAATGTTGAAAACATTATTTATTTATTTATTTATTCATTTATTTGTTTGAGATCCTGAGGAATCCCAATGAGCTTTTCCAAGGCCCTCCCTGACCGCAGTAGCAAATAGTTTTTACAGAGCTGGTTTGCTTGTCCCAGCATCTGACCCTCCTCTTTTCACAGCACGGGCTTGGGACTGGCCACAGCAGAGTTAAAAAATGTTGAAAACATTATTTATTTATTTATTCATTTATTTGTTTGAGATCCTGAGGAATCACAATGAGCTTTTCCAAGGCCCTCCCTGACCACAGTAGCGAATCGCTTTTACAGAGCTGGTTTGCTTGTCCCAGCATCTGACCCTCCCCTTTTAACAGCACGGGCTTGGAACCGGCCACGGCAGAGTTAAAAAATGTTGAAAACATTATTTATTTATTTATTCATTTATTTGTTTGAGATCCTGAGGAATCCCAATGAGCTTTTCCAAGGCCCTCCCTGACCGCAGTAGCAAATAGTTTTTACAGAGCTGGTTTGCTTGTCACAGCATCTGACCCTCCTCTTTTCAAAGCACGGGCTTGTGACCGGCCACGGCAGAGTTAAAAAATGTTGAAAACATTATTTATTTATTTATTCATTTATTTGTTTGAGATCCTGAGGAATCCCAATGAGCTTTTCCAAGGCCCTCCCTGACCGCAGTAGCAAATAGTTTTTACAGAGCTGGTTTGCTTGTCCCAGCATCTGACCCTCCTCTTTTCATAGCACGGGCTTGGGACCAGCCACGGCAGAGTTAAAAATGTTGAAAACATTATTTATTTATTTATTCATTTATTTGTTTGAGATCCTGAGGAATCCCAATGAGCTTTTCCAAGGCCCTCTTTGACCGCAGTAGCAAATAGTTTTTACAGAGCTGGTTTGCTTGTCCCAGCATCTGACCCTCCTCTTTTCACAGCACGGGCTTGGGACCGGCCACGGCAGAGTTAAAAAATGTTAAAAACTTTATTTATTTATTTATTTATTCATTTATTTGTTTGAGATCCTGAGGAATCCCAATGAGCTTTTCCAAGGCCCTCCCTGACCACAGTAGCAAATAGTTTTTACAGAGCTGGTTTGCTTGTCCCAGCATCTGACCCTCCTCTTTTCACAGCACGGGCTTGGGACCGGCCACGGCAGAGTTAAAAAATGTTGAAAACATTATTTATTTATTTATTCATTTATTTGTTTGAGATCCTGAGGAATCCCAATGAGCTTTTCCAAGGCCCTCCCTGACTGCAGTAGCAAATAGTTTTTACAGAGCTAGTTTGCTTGTCCCAGCATCTGACCCTCCTCTTTTCACAGCACGGGCTTGGGACCGGCCATGGCAGAGTTAAAAAATGTTGAAAACATTATTTATTTATTTATTCATTTATTTGTTTGAGATCCTGAGGAATCCCAATCAGCTTTTCCAAGGCCCTCCCTGACCGCAGTAGCAAATAGTTTTTACAGAGCTGGTTTGCTTGTCCCAGCATCTGACCCTCCTCTTTTCACAGCACGGGCTTGGGACCGGCCACGGCAGAGTTAAAAAATGTTGAAAACATTATTTATTTATTTATTTATTCATTTATTTGTTTGAGATCCTGAGGAATCCCAATGAGCTTTTCCAAGGCCCTCCCTGACCGCAGTAGAAAATAGTTTTTACAGAGCTGATTTGCTTGTCCCAGCATCTGACCCTCCACTTTTCACAGCACGGGCTTGGGACCGGCCACGGCAGAGTTAAAAAATGTTAAAAACTTTATTTATTTATTTATTCATTTATTTGTTTGAGATCCTGAGGAATCCCAATGAGCTTTTCCAAGGCCCTCCCTGACCACAGTAGCAAATATTTTTTACAGAGCTGGTTTGCTTGTCCCAGCATCTGACCCTCCTCTTTTCACAGCACGGGCTTGGGACCGGCCACGGCAGAGTTAAAAAATGTTGAAAACATTATTTATTTATTTATTTATTCATTTATTTGTTTGAGATCCTGAGGAATCCCAATGAGCTTTTCCAAGGCCCTTCCTGACGGCAGTAGCCTATAGTTTTTACAGAGCTGGTTTGCTTGTCCCAGCATCTGACCCTCCTCTTTTCACAGTACGGGCTTGGGACCAGCCACGGCAGAGTTAAAATGTTGAAAACATTATTTATTTATTTATTCATTTATTTGTTTGAGATCCTGAGGAATCCCAATCAGCTTTTCCAAGGCCCTCCCTGACCGCAGTAGCAAATTGTTTTTACAGAGCTGGTTTGCTTGTCCCAGCATCTGACCCTCCTCTTTTCATAGCACGGGCTTGGGACCAGCCACGGCAGAGTTAAAAATGTTGAAAACATTATTTATTTATTTATTCATTTATTTGTTTGAGATCCTGAGGAATCCCAATGAGCTTTTCCAAGGCCCTCCCTGACCACAGTAGCAAATAGTTTTTACAGAGCTGGTTTGCTTGTCCCAGCATCTGACCCTCCTCTTTTCACAGCACGGGCTTGGGACTGGCCACGGCAGAGTTAAAAAATGTTGAAAACATTATTTATTTATTTATTCATTTATTTGTTTGAGATCCTGAGGAATCCCAATCAGCATTTCCAAGGCCCTCCCTGACCGCAGTAGCAAATAGTTTTTACAGAGCTGGTTTGCTTGTCCCAGCATCTGACCCTCCTCTTTTCACAGTACGGGCTTGGGACCAGCCACGGCAGAGTTAAAAATGTTGAAAACATTATTTATTTATTTATTCATTTATTTGTTTGAGATCCTGAGGAATCCCAATCAGCTTTTCCAAGGCCCTCCCTGACCGCAATAGCAAATAGTTTTTACAGAGCTGGTTTGCCTGTCCCAGCATCTGACCCTCCTCCTTTCACAGCACGGGCTTGGGACTGGCCACAGCAGAGTTAAAAAATGTTGAAAACATTATTTATTTATTTATTTATTCATTTATTTGTTTGAGATCCTGAGGAATCCCAATGAGCTTTTCCAAGGCCCTCCCTGACCACAGTAGCAAATAGTTTTTACAGAGCTGGTTTGCTTGTCCCAGCATCTGACCCTCCTCTTTTCACAGCACGGGCTTGGGACCGGCCACGGCAGAGTTAAAAAATGTTGAAAACATTATTTATTTATTTATTCATTTATTTGTTTGAGATCCTGAGGAATCCCAATGAGCTTTTTCCAAGGCCCTCCCTGACCGCAGTAGCAAATAGTTTTTACAGAGCTGGTTTGCTTGTCCCAGCATCTGACCCTCCTCTTTTCACAGCACGGGCTTGGGACTGGCCACGGCAGAGTTAAAAAATGTTGAAAACATTATTTATTTATTTATTCCTTTATTTGTTTGAGATCCTGAGGAATCCCAATGAGCTTTTCCAAGGCCCTCCCTGACTGCAGTAGCAAATATTTTTTACAGAGCTGGTTTGCTTGTCCCAGCATCTGACCCTCCTCTTTTCACAGCACGGGCTTGGGACCGGCCACGGCAGAGTTAAAAAATGTTGAAAACATTATTTATTTATTTATTTATTCATTTATTTGTTTGAGATCCTGAGGAATCCCAATGAGCTTTTCCAAGGCCCTCCCTGACCGCAGTAGCAAATAGTTTTTACAGAGCTGGTTTGCTTGTCCCAGCATCTGACCCTCCTCTTTTCACAGTACGGGCTTGGGACCAGCCACGGCAGAGTTAAAAATGTTGAAAACATTATTTATTTATTTATTCATTTATTTGTTTGAGATCCTGAGGAATCCCAATCAGCTTTTCCAAGGCCCTCCCTGACCGCAGTAGCAAATAGTTTTTACAGAGCTGGTTTGCTTGTCCCAGCATCTGACCCTCCTCTTTTCACAGCACAGGCTTGGGACTGGCCACGGCAGAGTTAAAAAATGTTGAAAACATTATTTATTTATTTATTTATTCATTTATTTGTTTGAGATCCTGAGGAATCCCAATGAGCTTTTCCAAGGCCCTCCCTGACCACAGTAGCAAATAGTTTTTACAGAGCTGGTTTGCTTGTCCCAGCATCTGACCCTCCTCTTTTCACAGCACGGGCTTGGGACCGGCCACGGCAGAGTTAAAAAATGTTGAAAACATTATTTATTTATTTATTTATTCATTTATTTGTTTGAGATCCTGAGGAATCCCAATGAGCTTTTCCAAGGCCCTCCCTGACCGCAGTAGCAAATAGTTTTTACAGAGCTGGTTTGCTTGTCCCAGCATCTGACCCTCCTCTTTTCACAGCATGGGCTTGGGACTGGCCACAGCAGAGTTAAAAAATGTTGAAAACATTATTTATTTATTTATTCATTTATTTGTTTGAGATCCTGAGGAATCCCAATGAGCTTTTTCCAAGGCCCTCCCTGACCGCAGTAGCAAATAGTTTTTACAGAGCTGGTTTGCTTGTCCCAGCATCTGACCCTCCTCTTTTCACAGCACGGGCTTGGGACCGGCCACGGCAGAGTTAAAAAATGTTGAAAACATTATTTATTTATTCCTTTATTTGTTTGAGATCCTTAGGAATCCCAATGAGCTTTTCCAAGGCCCTCCCACACCGCAGTAGCAAATAGTTTTTAGAGAGCTGGTTTGCTTGTCCCAGCATCTGACCCTCCTCTTTTCACAGTACGGGCTTGGGACCAGCCACGGCAGAGTTAAAAATGTTGAAAACATTATTTATTTATTTATTCATTTATTTGTTTGAGATCCTGAGGAATCCCAATCAGCTTTTCCAAGGCCCTCCCTGACCGCAGTAGCAAATAGTTTTTACAGAGCTGGTTTGCTTGTCCCAGCATCTGACCCTCCTCTTTTCACAGCACAGGCTTGGGACTGGCCACGGCAGAGTTAAAAAATGTTGAAAACATTATTTATTTATTTATTTATTCATTTATTTGTTTGAGATCCTGAGGAATCCCAATGAGCTTTTCCAAGGCCCTCCCTGACCACAGTAGCAAATAGTTTTTACAGAGCTGGTTTGCTTGTCCCAGCATCTGACCCTCCTCTTTTCACAGCACGGGCTTGGGACCGGCCACGGCAGAGTTAAAAAATGTTGAAAACATTATTTATTTATTTATTTATTCATTTATTTGTTTGAGATCCTGAGGAATCCCAATGAGCTTTTCCAAGGCCCTCCCTGACCGCAGTAGCAAATAGTTTTTACAGAGCTGGTTTGCTTGTCCCAGCATCTGACCCTCCTCTTTTCACAGCACGGGCTTGGGACTGGCCACAGCAGAGTTAAAAAATGTTGAAAACATTATTTATTTATTTATTCATTTATTTGTTTGAGATCCTGAGGAATCCCAATGAGCTTTTTCCAAGGCCCTCCCTGACCGCAGTAGCAAATAGTTTTTACAGAGCTGGTTTGCTTGTCCCAGCATCTGACCCTCCTCTTTTCACAGCACGGGCTTGGGACCGGCCACGGCAGAGTTAAAAAATGTTGAAAACATTATTTATTTATTCCTTTATTTGTTTGAGATCCTTAGGAATCCCAATGAGCTTTTCCAAGGCCCTCCCACACCGCAGTAGCAAATAGTTTTTAGAGAGCTGGTTTGCTTGTCCCAGCATCTGACCCTCCTCTTTTCACAGCACGGGCTTGGGACCGGCCACGGCAGAGTTAAAAAATGTTGAAAACATTATTTATTTATTTATTCATTTATTTGTTTGAGATCCTGAGGAATCCCAATGAGCTTTTCCAAGGCCCTCCCTGACTGCAGTAGCAAATAGTTTTTACAGAGCTGGTTTGCTTGTCCCAGCATCTGACCCTCCTCTTTTCACAGCACGGGCTTGGGACCGGCCACGGCAGAGTTAAAAAATGTTGAAAACATTATTTATTTATTTATTCATTTATTTGTTTGAGATCCTGAGGAATCCCAATCAGCTTTTCCAAGGCCCTCCCTGACCGCAGTAGCAAATAGTTTTTACAGAGCTGGTTTGCTTGTCCCAGCATCTGACCCTCCTCTTTTCACAGCACGGGCTTGGGACCGGCCACGGCAGAGTTAAAAAATGTTGAAAACATTATTTATTTATTTATTTATTCATTTATTTGTTTAAGATCCTGAGGAATCCCAATGAGCTTTTTCCAAGGCCCTCCCTGACCGCAGTAGCAAATAGTTTTTACAGAGCTGGTTTGCTTGTCCCAGCATCTGACCCTCCTCTTTTCACAGCACGGGCTTGGGACCGGCCACGGCAGAGTTAAAAAATGTTGAAAACATTATTTATTTATTCCTTTATTTGTTTGAGATCCTTAGGAATCCCAATGAGCTTTTCCAAGGCCCTCCCTGACCGCAGTAGCAAATAGTTTTTACAGAGCTGGTTTGCTTGTCCCAGCATCTGACCCTCCTCTTTTCACAGTACGGGCTTGGGACCAGCCACGGCAGAGTTAAAAATGTTGAAAACATTATTTATTTATTTATTCATTTATTTGTTTGAGATCCTGAGGAATCCCAATCAGCTTTTCCAAGGCCCTCCCTGACCGCAGTAGCAAATAGTTTTTACAGAGCTGGTTTGCTTGTCCCAGCATCTGACCCTCCTCTTTTCACAGCACAGGCTTGGGACTGGCCACGGCAGAGTTAAAAAATGTTGAAAACATTATTTATTTATTTATTTATTCATTTATTTGTTTAAGATCCTGAGGAATCCCAATGAGCTTTTCCAAGGCCCTCCCTGACCGCAGTAGCAAATAGTTTTTACAGAGCTGATTTGCTTGTCCCAGCATCTGACCCTCCACTTTTCACAGCACGGGCTTGGGACCGGCCACAGCAGAGTTAAAAAATGTTAAAAACTTTATTTATTTATTTATTTATTCATTTATTTGTTTAAGATCCTGAGGAATCCCAATGAGCTTTTCCAAGGCCCTCCCTGACCGCAGTAGCAAATAGTTTTTACAGAGCTGGTTTGCTTGTCCCAGCATCTGACCCTCCTCCTTTCATAGCACGGGCTTGGGACCAGCCACGGCAGAGTTAAAAATGTTGAAAACATTATTTATTTATTTATTCATTTATTTGTTTGAGATCCTGAGGAATCCCAATGAGCTTTTCCAAGGCCCTCCCTGACCACAGTAGCAAATAGTTTTTACAGAGCTGGTTTGCTTGTCCCAGCATCTGACCCTCCTCTTTTCACAGCACGGGCTTGGGACTGGCCACGGCAGAGTTAAAAAATGTTGAAAACATTATTTATTTATTTATTCATTTATTTGTTTGAGATCCTGAGGAATCCCAATCAGCATTTCCAAGGCCCTCCCTGACCGCAGTAGCAAATAGTTTTTACAGAGCTGGTTTGCTTGTCCCAGCATCTGACCCTCCTCTTTTCACAGCACGGGCTTGGGACCGGCCACGGCAGAGTTAAAAAATGTTGAAAACTTTATTTATTTATTTATTTATTCATTTATTTGTTTGAGATCCTGAGGAATCCCAATGAGCTTTTCCAAGGCCCTCCGTGACCACAGTAGCAAATAGTTTTTACAGAGCTGGTTTGCTTGTCCAAGCATCTGACCCTCCTCTTTTCACAGCACGGGCTTGGAACCGGCCATGGCAGAGTTAAAAAATGTTGAAAACATTATTTATTTATTTATTCATTTATTTGTTTGAGATCCTGAGGAATCCCAATGAGCTTTTCCAAGGCCCTCCCTGACCGCAGTAGCAAATAGTTTTTACAGAGCTGGTTTGCTTGTCCCAGCATCTGACCCTCCTCTTTTCACAGCACGGGCTTGGGACCGGCCACGGCAGAGTTAAAAAATGTTGAAAACATTATTTATTTATTTATTTATTCATTTATTTGTTTGAGATCCTGAGAAAACCCAATGAGCTTTTCCAAGGCCCTCCCTGACCGCAGTAGCAAATAGTTTTTACACAGCTGGTTTGCTTGTCCCAGCATCTGACCCTCCACTTTTCACAGCATGGGCTTGGGACCGGCCACGGCAGAGTTAAAAAATGTTAAAAACTTTATTTATTTATTTATTCATTTATTTGTTTGAGATCCTGAGGAATCCCAATGAGCTTTTCCAAGGCCCTCCCTGACCACAGTAGCAAATATTTTTTACAGAGCTGGTTTGCTTGTCCCAGCATCTGACCCTCCTCTTTTCACAGCACGGGCTTGGGACCGGCCACGGCAGAGTTAAAAAATGTTGAAAACATTATTTATTTATTTATTTATTTATTCATTTATTTGTTTGAGATCCTGAGGAATCCCAATGAGCTTTTCCAAGGCCCTTCCTGACCGCAGTAGCCTATAGTTTTTACAGAGCTGGTTTGCTTGTCCCAGCATCTGACCCTCCTCTTTTCACAGTACGGGCTTGGGACCAGCCACGGCAGAGTTAAAATGTTGAAAACATTATTTATTTATTTATTCATTTATTTGTTTGAGATCCTGAGGAATCCCAATCAGCTTTTCCAAGGCCCTCCCTGACCGCAGTAGCAAATTGTTTTTACAGAGCTGGTTTGCTTGTCCCAGCATCTGACCCTCCTCTTTTCATAGCACGGGCTTGGGACCAGCCACGGCAGAGTTAAAAATGTTGAAAACATTATTTATTTATTTATTCATTTATTTGTTTGAGATCCTGAGGAATCCCAATGAGCTTTTCCAAGGCCCTCTCTGACCACAGTAGCAAATAGTTTTTACAGAGCTGGTTTGCTTGTCCCAGCATCTGACCCTCCTCTTTTCACAGCACGGGCTTGGGACTGGCCACGGCAGAGTTAAAAAATGTTGAAAACATTATTTATTTATTTATTCATTTATTTGTTTGAGATCCTGAGGAATCCCAATCAGCATTTCCAAGGCCCTCCCTGACCACAGTAGCAAATAGTTTTTACAGAGCTGGTTTGCTTGTCCCAGCATCTGACCCTCCTCTTTTCACAGTACGGGCTTGGGACCAGCCACGGCAGAGTTAAAAATGTTGAAAACATTATTTATTTATTTATTCATTTATTTGTTTGAGATCCTGAGGAATCCCAATCAGCTTTTCCAAGGCCCTCCCTGACCGCAATAGCAAATAGTTTTTACAGAGCTGGTTTGCCTGTCCCAGCATCTGACCCTCCTCTTTTCACAGCACGGGCTTGGGACTGGCCACAGCAGAGTTAAAAAATGTTGAAAACATTATTTATTTATTTATTTATTCATTTATTTGTTTGAGATCCTGAGGAATCCCAATGAGCTTTTCCAAGGCCCTCCCTGACCACAGTAGCAAATAGTTTTTACAGAGCTGGTTTGCTTGTCCCAGCATCTGACCCTCCTCTTTTCACAGCACGGGCTTGGGACCGGCCACGGCAGAGTTAAAAAAATGTTGAAAACATTATTTATTTATTTATTTATTCATTTATTTGTTTGAGATCCTGAGGAATCCCAATGAGCTTTTCCAAGGCCCTCCCTGACCGCAGTAGCAAATAGTTTTTACAGAGCTGGTTTGCTTGTCCCAGCATCTGACCCTCCTCTTTTCACAGCACGGGCTTGGGACTGGCCACAGCAGAGTTAAAAAATGTTGAAAACATTATTTATTTATTTATTCATTTATTTGTTTGAGATCCTGAGGAATCCCAATGAGCTTTTTCCAAGGCCCTCCCTGACCGCAGTAGCAAATAGTTTTTACAGAGCTGGTTTGCTTGTCCCAGCATCTGACCCTCCTCTTTTCACAGCACGGGCTTGGGACCGGCCACGGCAGAGTTAAAAAATGTTGAAAACATTATTTATTTATTTATTTATTCATTTATTTGTTTGAGATCCTGAGGAATCCCAATGAGCTTTTCCAAGGCCCTCCCTGACCGCAGTAGCAAATAGTTTTTACAGAGCTGGTTTGCTTGTCCCAGCATCTGACCCTCCTCTTTTCACAGCACGGGCTTGGGACCGGCCACGGCAGAGTTAAAAAATGTTGAAAACATTATTTATTTATTTATTTATTCATTTATTTGTTTGAGATCCTGAGAAAACCCAATGAGCTTTTCCAAGGCCCTCCCTGACCGCAGTAGCAAATAGTTTTTACACAGCTGGTTTGCTTTTCCCAGCATCTGACCCTCCACTTTTCACAGCATGGGCTTGGGACCGGCCACGGCAGAGTTAAAAAATGTTAAAAACTTTATTTATTTATTTATTCATTTATTTGTTTGAGATCCTGAGGAATCCCAATGAGCTTTTCCAAGGCCCTCCCTGACCACAGTAGCAAATATTTTTTACAGAGCTGGTTTGCTTGTCCCAGCATCTGACCCTCCTCTTTTCACAGCACGGGCTTGGGACCGGCCACGGCAGAGTTAAAAAATGTTGAAAACATTATTTATTTATTTATTTATTTATTCATTTATTTGTTTGAGATCCTGAGGAATCCCAATGAGCTTTTCCAAGGCCCTTCCTGACCGCAGTAGCCTATAGTTTTTACAGAGCTGGTTTGCTTGTCCCAGCATCTGACCCTCCTCTTTTCACAGTACGGGCTTGGGACCAGCCACGGCAGAGTTAAAATGTTGAAAACATTATTTATTTATTTATTCATTTATTTGTTTGAGATCCTGAGGAATCCCAATCAGCTTTTCCAAGGCCCTCCCTGACCGCAGTAGCAAATTGTTTTTACAGAGCTGGTTTGCTTGTCCCAGCATCTGACCCTCCTCTTTTCATAGCACGGGCTTGGGACCAGCCACGGCAGAGTTAAAAATGTTGAAAACATTATTTATTTATTTATTCATTTATTTGTTTGAGATCCTGAGGAATCCCAATGAGCTTTTCCAAGGCCCTCTCTGACCACAGTAGCAAATAGTTTTTACAGAGCTGGTTTGCTTGTCCCAGCATCTGACCCTCCTCTTTTCACAGCACGGGCTTGGGACTGGCCACGGCAGAGTTAAAAAATGTTGAAAACATTATTTATTTATTTATTCATTTATTTGTTTGAGATCCTGAGGAATCCCAATCAGCATTTCCAAGGCCCTCCCTGACCACAGTAGCAAATAGTTTTTACAGAGCTGGTTTGCTTGTCCCAGCATCTGACCCTCCTCTTTTCACAGTACGGGCTTGGGACCAGCCACGGCAGAGTTAAAAATGTTGAAAACATTATTTATTTATTTATTCATTTATTTGTTTGAGATCCTGAGGAATCCCAATCAGCTTTTCCAAGGCCCTCCCTGACCGCAATAGCAAATAGTTTTTACAGAGCTGGTTTGCCTGTCCCAGCATCTGACCCTCCTCTTTTCACAGCACGGGCTTGGGACTGGCCACAGCAGAGTTAAAAAATGTTGAAAACATTATTTATTTATTTATTTATTCATTTATTTGTTTGAGATCCTGAGGAATCCCAATGAGCTTTTCCAAGGCCCTCCCTGACCACAGTAGCAAATAGTTTTTACAGAGCTGGTTTGCTTGTCCCAGCATCTGACCCTCCTCTTTTCACAGCACGGGCTTGGGACCGGCCACGGCAGAGTTAAAAAAATGTTGAAAACATTATTTATTTATTTATTTATTCATTTATTTGTTTGAGATCCTGAGGAATCCCAATGAGCTTTTCCAAGGCCCTCCCTGACCGCAGTAGCAAATAGTTTTTACAGAGCTGGTTTGCTTGTCCCAGCATCTGACCCTCCTCTTTTCACAGCACGGGCTTGGGACTGGCCACAGCAGAGTTAAAAAATGTTGAAAACATTATTTATTTATTTATTCATTTATTTGTTTGAGATCCTGAGGAATCCCAATGAGCTTTTTCCAAGGCCCTCCCTGACCGCAGTAGCAAATAGTTTTTACAGAGCTGGTTTGCTTGTCCCAGCATCTGACCCTCCTCTTTTCACAGCACGGGCTTGGGACCGGCCACGGCAGAGTTAAAAAATGTTGAAAACATTATTTATTTATTTATTTATTCATTTATTTGTTTGAGATCCTGAGGAATCCCAATGAGCTTTTCCAAGGCCCTCCCTGACCGCAGTAGCAAATAGTTTTTACAGAGCTGGTTTGCTTGTCCCAGCATCTGACCCTCCTCTTTTCACAGCACGGGCTTGGGACTGGCCACAGCAGAGTTAAAAAATGTTGAAAACATTATTTATTTATTTATTCATTTATTTGTTTGAGATCCTGAGGAATCACAATGAGCTTTTCCAAGGCCCTCCCTGACCACAGTAGCGAATCGCTTTTACAGAGCTGGTTTGCTTGTCCCAGCATCTGACCCTCCCCTTTTAACAGCACGGGCTTGGAACCGGCCACGGCAGAGTTAAAAAATGTTGAAAACATTATTTATTTATTTATTCATTTATTTGTTTGAGATCCTGAGGAATCCCAATGAGCTTTTCCAAGGCCCTCCCTGACCGCAGTAGCAAATAGTTTTTACAGAGCTGGTTTGCTTGTCACAGCATCTGACCCTCCTCTTTTCAAAGCACGGGCTTGGGACCGGCCACGGCAGAGTTAAAAAATGTTGAAAACATTATTTATTTATTTATTCATTTATTTGTTTGAGATCCTGAGGAATCCCAATGAGCTTTTCCAAGGCCCTCCCTGACCGCAGTAGCAAATAGTTTTTACAGAGCTGGTTTGCTTGTCCCAGCATCTGACCCTCCTCTTTTCATAGCACGGGCTTGGGACCAGCCACGGCAGAGTTAAAAATGTTGAAAACATTATTTATTTATTTATTCATTTATTTGTTTGAGATCCTGAGGAATCCCAATGAGCTTTTCCAAGGCCCTCTTTGACCGCAGTAGCAAATAGTTTTTACAGAGCTGGTTTGCTTGTCCCAGCATCTGACCCTCCTCTTTTCACAGCACGGGCTTGGGACCGGCCACGGCAGAGTTAAAAAATGTTAAAAACTTTATTTATTTATTTATTTATTCATTTATTTGTTTGAGATCCTGAGGAATCCCAATGAGCTTTTCCAAGGCCCTCCCTGACCACAGTAGCAAATAGTTTTTACAGAGCTGGTTTGCTTGTCCCAGCATCTGACCCTCCTCTTTTCACAGCACGGGCTTGGGACCGGCCACGGCAGAGTTAAAAAATGTTGAAAACATTATTTATTTATTTATTCATTTATTTGTTTGAGATCCTGAGGAATCCCAATGAGCTTTTCCAAGGCCCTCCCTGACTGCAGTAGCAAATAGTTTTTACAGAGCTAGTTTGCTTGTCCCAGCATCTGACCCTCCTCTTTTCACAGCACGGGCTTGGGACCGGCCATGGCAGAGTTAAAAAATGTTGAAAACATTATTTATTTATTTATTCATTTATTTGTTTGAGATCCTGAGGAATCCCAATCAGCTTTTCCAAGGCCCTCCCTGACCGCAGTAGCAAATAGTTTTTACAGAGCTGGTTTGCTTGTCCCAGCATCTGACCCTCCTCTTTTCACAGCACGGGCTTGGGACCGGCCACGGCAGAGTTAAAAAATGTTGAAAACATTATTTATTTATTTATTTATTCATTTATTTGTTTGAGATCCTGAGGAATCCCAATGAGCTTTTCCAAGGCCCTCCCTGACCGCAGTAGAAAATAGTTTTTACAGAGCTGATTTGCTTGTCCCAGCATCTGACCCTCCACTTTTCACAGCACGGGCTTGGGACCGGCCACGGCAGAGTTAAAAAATGTTAAAAACTTTATTTATTTATTTATTCATTTATTTGTTTGAGATCCTGAGGAATCCCAATGAGCTTTTCCAAGGCCCTCCCTGACCACAGTAGCAAATATTTTTTACAGAGCTGGTTTGCTTGTCCCAGCATCTGACCCTCCTCTTTTCACAGCACGGGCTTGGGACCGGCCACGGCAGAGTTAAAAAATGTTGAAAACATTATTTATTTATTTATTTATTCATTTATTTGTTTGAGATCCTGAGGAATCCCAATGAGCTTTTCCAAGGCCCTTCCTGACGGCAGTAGCCTATAGTTTTTACAGAGCTGGTTTGCTTGTCCCAGCATCTGACCCTCCTCTTTTCACAGTACGGGCTTGGGACCAGCCACGGCAGAGTTAAAATGTTGAAAACATTATTTATTTATTTATTCATTTATTTGTTTGAGATCCTGAGGAATCCCAATCAGCTTTTCCAAGGCCCTCCCTGACCGCAGTAGCAAATTGTTTTTACAGAGCTGGTTTGCTTGTCCCAGCATCTGACCCTCCTCTTTTCATAGCACGGGCTTGGGACCAGCCACGGCAGAGTTAAAAATGTTGAAAACATTATTTATTTATTTATTCATTTATTTGTTTGAGATCCTGAGGAATCCCAATGAGCTTTTCCAAGGCCCTCCCTGACCACAGTAGCAAATAGTTTTTACAGAGCTGGTTTGCTTGTCCCAGCATCTGACCCTCCTCTTTTCACAGCACGGGCTTGGGACTGGCCACGGCAGAGTTAAAAAATGTTGAAAACATTATTTATTTATTTATTCATTTATTTGTTTGAGATCCTGAGGAATCCCAATCAGCATTTCCAAGGCCCTCCCTGACCGCAGTAGCAAATAGTTTTTACAGAGCTGGTTTGCTTGTCCCAGCATCTGACCCTCCTCTTTTCACAGTACGGGCTTGGGACCAGCCACGGCAGAGTTAAAAATGTTGAAAACATTATTTATTTATTTATTCATTTATTTGTTTGAGATCCTGAGGAATCCCAATCAGCTTTTCCAAAGCCCTCCCTGACCGCAATAGCAAATAGTTTTTACAGAGCTGGTTTGCCTGTCCCAGCATCTGACCCTCCTCCTTTCACAGCACGGGCTTGGGACTGGCCACAGCAGAGTTAAAAAATGTTGAAAACATTATTTATTTATTTATTTATTCATTTATTTGTTTGAGATCCTGAGGAATCCCAATGAGCTTTTCCAAGGCCCTCCCTGACCACAGTAGCAAATAGTTTTTACAGAGCTGGTTTGCTTGTCCCAGCATCTGACCCTCCTCTTTTCACAGCACGGGCTTGGGACCGGCCACGGCAGAGTTAAAAAATGTTGAAAACATTATTTATTTATTTATTTATTCATTTATTTGTTTGAGATCCTGAGGAATCCCAATGAGCTTTTTCCAAGGCCCTCCCTGACCGCAGTAGCAAATAGTTTTTACAGAGCTGGTTTGCTTGTCCCAGCATCTGACCCTCCTCTTTTCACAGCACGGGCTTGGGACTGGCCACGGCAGAGTTAAAAAATGTTGAAAACATTATTTATTTATTTATTCCTTTATTTGTTTGAGATCCTGAGGAATCCCAATGAGCTTTTCCAAGGCCCTCCCTGACTGCAGTAGCAAATATTTTTTACAGAGCTGGTTTGCTTGTCCCAGCATCTGACCCTCCTCTTTTCACAGCACGGGCTTGGGACCGGCCACGGCAGAGTTAAAAAATGTTGAAAACATTATTTATTTATTTATTTATTCATTTATTTGTTTGAGATCCTGAGGAATCCCAATGAGCTTTTCCAAGGCCCTCCCTGACCGCAGTAGCAAATAGTTTTTACAGAGCTGGTTTGCTTGTCCCAGCATCTGACCCTCCTCTTTTCACAGTACGGGCTTGGGACCAGCCACGGCAGAGTTAAAAATGTTGAAAACATTATTTATTTATTTATTCATTTATTTGTTTGAGATCCTGAGGAATCCCAATCAGCTTTTCCAAGGCCCTCCCTGACCGCAGTAGCAAATAGTTTTTACAGAGCTGGTTTGCTTGTCCCAGCATCTGACCCTCCTCTTTTCACAGCACAGGCTTGGGACTGGCCACGGCAGAGTTAAAAAATGTTGAAAACATTATTTATTTATTTATTTATTCATTTATTTGTTTGAGATCCTGAGGAATCCCAATGAGCTTTTCCAAGGCCCTCCCTGACCACAGTAGCAAATAGTTTTTACAGAGCTGGTTTGCTTGTCCCAGCATCTGACCCTCCTCTTTTCACAGCACGGGCTTGGGACCGGCCACGGCAGAGTTAAAAAATGTTGAAAACATTATTTATTTATTTATTTATTCATTTATTTGTTTGAGATCCTGAGGAATCCCAATGAGCTTTTCCAAGGCCCTCCCTGACCGCAGTAGCAAATAGTTTTTACAGAGCTGGTTTGCTTGTCCCAGCATCTGACCCTCCTCTTTTCACAGCACGGGCTTGGGACTGGCCACAGCAGAGTTAAAAAATGTTGAAAACATTATTTATTTATTTATTCATTTATTTGTTTGAGATCCTGAGGAATCCCAATGAGCTTTTTCCAAGGCCCTCCCTGACCGCAGTAGCAAATAGTTTTTACAGAGCTGGTTTGCTTGTCCCAGCATCTGACCCTCCTCTTTTCACAGCACGGGCTTGGGACCGGCCACGGCAGAGTTAAAAAATGTTGAAAACATTATTTATTTATTCCTTTATTTGTTTGAGATCCTTAGGAATCCCAATGAGCTTTTCCAAGGCCCTCCCACACCGCAGTAGCAAATAGTTTTTAGAGAGCTGGTTTGCTTGTCCCAGCATCTGACCCTCCTCTTTTCACAGTACGGGCTTGGGACCAGCCACGGCAGAGTTAAAAATGTTGAAAACATTATTTATTTATTTATTCATTTATTTGTTTGAGATCCTGAGGAATCCCAATCAGCTTTTCCAAGGCCCTCCCTGACCGCAGTAGCAAATAGTTTTTACAGAGCTGGTTTGCTTGTCCCAGCATCTGACCCTCCTCTTTTCACAGCACAGGCTTGGGACTGGCCACGGCAGAGTTAAAAAATGTTGAAAACATTATTTATTTATTTATTTATTCATTTATTTGTTTGAGATCCTGAGGAATCCCAATGAGCTTTTCCAAGGCCCTCCCTGACCACAGTAGCAAATAGTTTTTACAGAGCTGGTTTGCTTGTCCCAGCATCTGACCCTCCTCTTTTCACAGCACGGGCTTGGGACCGGCCACGGCAGAGTTAAAAAATGTTGAAAACATTATTTATTTATTTATTTATTCATTTATTTGTTTGAGATCCTGAGGAATCCCAATGAGCTTTTCCAAGGCCCTCCCTGACCGCAGTAGCAAATAGTTTTTACAGAGCTGGTTTGCTTGTCCCAGCATCTGACCCTCCTCTTTTCACAGCACGGGCTTGGGACTGGCCACAGCAGAGTTAAAAAATGTTGAAAACATTATTTATTTATTTATTCATTTATTTGTTTGAGATCCTGAGGAATCCCAATGAGCTTTTTCCAAGGCCCTCCCTGACCGCAGTAGCAAATAGTTTTTACAGAGCTGGTTTGCTTGTCCCAGCATCTGACCCTCCTCTTTTCACAGCACGGGCTTGGGACCGGCCACGGCAGAGTTAAAAAATGTTGAAAACATTATTTATTTATTCCTTTATTTGTTTGAGATCCTTAGGAATCCCAATGAGCTTTTCCAAGGCCCTCCCACACCGCAGTAGCAAATAGTTTTTAGAGAGCTGGTTTGCTTGTCCCAGCATCTGACCCTCCTCTTTTCACAGCACGGGCTTGGGACCGGCCACGGCAGAGTTAAAAAATGTTGAAAACATTATTTATTTATTTATTCATTTATTTGTTTGAGATCCTGAGGAATCCCAATGAGCTTTTCCAAGGCCCTCCCTGACTGCAGTAGCCTATAGTTTTTACAGAGCTGGTTTGCTTGTCCCAGCATCTGACCCTCCTCTTTTCACAGTACGGGCTTGGGACCAGCCACGGCAGAGTTAAAATGTTGAAAACATTATTTATTTATTTATTCATTTATTTGTTTGAGATCCTGAGGAATCCCAATCAGCTTTTCCAAGGCCCTCCCTGACCGCAGTAGCAAATAGTTTTTACAGAGCTGGTTTGCTTGTCCCAGCATCTGACCCTCCTCTTTTCATAGCACGGGCTTGGGACCAGCCACGGCAGAGTTAAAAATGTTGAAAACATTATTTATTTATTTATTCATTTATTTGTTTGAGATCCTGAGGAATCCCAATGAGCTTTTCCAAGGCCCTCTCTGACCACAGTAGCAAATAGTTTTTACAGAGCTGGTTTGCTTGTCCCAGCATCTGACCCTCCTCTTTTCACAGCACGGGCTTGGGACTGGCCACGGCAGAGTTAAAAAATGTTGAAAACATTATTTATTTATTTATTCATTTATTTGTTTGAGATCCTGAGGAATCCCAATCAGCATTTCCAAGGCCCTCCCTGACCACAGTAGCAAATAGTTTTTACAGAGCTGGTTTGCTTGTCCCAGCATCTGACCCTCCTCTTTTCACAGTACGGGCTTGGGACCAGCCACGGCAGAGTTAAAAATGTTGAAAACATTATTTATTTATTTATTCATTTATTTGTTTGAGATCCTGAGGAATCCCAATCAGCTTTTCCAAGGCCCTCCCTGACCGCAATAGCAAATAGTTTTTACAGAGCTGGTTTGCCTGTCCCAGCATCTGACCCTCCTCTTTTCACAGCACGGGCTTGGGACTGGCCACAGCAGAGTTAAAAAATGTTGAAAACATTATTTATTTATTTATTTATTCATTTATTTGTTTGAGATCCTGAGGAATCCCAATGAGCTTTTCCAAGGCCCTCCCTGACCACAGTAGCAAATAGTTTTTACAGAGCTGGTTTGCTCTTCCCAGCATCTGACCCTCCTCTTTTCACAGCACGGGCTTGGGACCGGCCACGGCAGAGTTAAAAAAATGTTGAAAACATTATTTATTTATTTATTTATTCATTTATTTGTTTGAGATCCTGAGGAATCCCAATGAGCTTTTCCAAGGCCCTCCCTGACCGCAGTAGCAAATAGTTTTTACAGAGCTGGTTTGCTTGTCCCAGCATCTGACCCTCCTCTTTTCACAGCACGGGCTTGGGACTGGCCACAGCAGAGTTAAAAAATGTTGAAAACATTATTTATTTATTTATTCATTTATTTGTTTGAGATCCTGAGGAATCCCAATGAGCTTTTTCCAAGGCCCTCCCTGACCGCAGTAGCAAATAGTTTTTACAGAGCTGGTTTGCTTGTCCCAGCATCTGACCCTCCTCTTTTCACAGCACGGGCTTGGGACCGGCCACGGCAGAGTTAAAAAATGTTGAAAACATTATTTATTTATTTATTTATTCATTTATTTGTTTGAGATCCTGAGGAATCCCAATGAGCTTTTCCAAGGCCCTCCCTGACCGCAGTAGCAAATAGTTTTTACAGAGCTGGTTTGCTTGTCCCAGCATCTGACCCTCCTCTTTTCACAGCACGGGCTTGGGACTGGCCACAGCAGAGTTAAAAAATGTTGAAAACATTATTTATTTATTTATTCATTTATTTGTTTGAGATCCTGAGGAATCACAATGAGCTTTTCCAAGGCCCTCCCTGACCACAGTAGCGAATCGCTTTTACAGAGCTGGTTTGCTTGTCCCAGCATCTGACCCTCCCCTTTTAACAGCACGGGCTTGGAATCGGCCACGGCAGAGTTAAAAAATGTTGAAAACATTATTTATTTATTTATTCATTTATTTGTTTGAGATCCTGAGGAATCCCAATGAGCTTTTCCAAGGCCCTCCCTGACCGCAGTAGCAAATAGTTTTTACAGAGCTGGTTTGCTTGTCACAGCATCTGACCCTCCTCTTTTCAAAGCACGGGCTTGGGACCGGCCACGGCAGAGTTAAAAAATGTTGAAAACATTATTTATTTATTTATTCATTTATTTGTTTGAGATCCTGAGGAATCCCAATGAGCTTTTCCAAGGCCCTCCCTGACCGCAGTAGCAAATAGTTTTTACAGAGCTGGTTTGCTTGTCCCAGCATCTGACCCTCCTCTTTTCATAGCACGGGCTTGGGACCAGCCACGGCAGAGTTAAAAATGTTGAAAACATTATTTATTTATTTATTCATTTATTTGTTTGAGATCCTGAGGAATCCCAATGAGCTTTTCCAAGGCCCTCTTTGACCGCAGTAGCAAATAGTTTTTACAGAGCTGGTTTGCTTGTCCCAGCATCTGACCCTCCTCTTTTCACAGCACGGGCTTGGGACCGGCCACGGCAGAGTTAAAAAATGTTAAAAACTTTATTTATTTATTTATTTATTCATTTATTTGTTTGAGATCCTGAGGAATCCCAATGAGCTTTTCCAAGGCCCTCCCTGACCACAGTAGCAAATAGTTTTTACAGAGCTGGTTTGCTTGTCCCAGCATCTGACCCTCCTCTTTTCACAGCACGGGCTTGGGACCGGCCACGGCAGAGTTAAAAAATGTTGAAAACATTATTTATTTATTTATTCATTTATTTGTTTGAGATCCTGAGGAATCCCAATGAGCTTTTCCAAGGCCCTCCCTGACTGCAGTAGCAAATAGTTTTTACAGAGCTAGTTTGCTTGTCCCAGCATCTGACCCTCCTCTTTTCACAGCACGGGCTTGGGACCGGCCATGGCAGAGTTAAAAAATGTTGAAAACATTATTTATTTATTTATTCATTTATTTGTTTGAGATCCTGAGGAATCCCAATCAGCTTTTCCAAGGCCCTCCCTGACCGCAGTAGCAAATAGTTTTTACAGAGCTGGTTTGCTTGTCCCAGCATCTGACCCTCCTCTTTTCACAGCACGGGCTTGGGACCGGCCACGGCAGAGTTAAAAAATGTTGAAAACATTATTTATTTATTTATTTATTCATTTATTTGTTTGAGATCCTGAGGAATCCCAATGAGCTTTTCCAAGGCCCTCCCTGACCGCAGTAGAAAATAGTTTTTACAGAGCTGATTTGCTTGTCCCAGCATCTGACCCTCCACTTTTCACAGCACGGGCTTGGGACCGGCCACGGCAGAGTTAAAAAATGTTAAAAACTTTATTTATTTATTTATTCATTTATTTGTTTGAGATCCTGAGGAATCCCAATGAGCTTTTCCAAGGCCCTCCCTGACCACAGTAGCAAATATTTTTTACAGAGCTGGTTTGCTTGTCCCAGCATCTGACCCTCCTCTTTTCACAGCACGGGCTTGGGACCGGCCACGGCAGAGTTAAAAAATGTTGAAAACATTATTTATTTATTTATTTATTCATTTATTTGTTTGAGATCCTGAGGAATCCCAATGAGCTTTTCCAAGGCCCTTCCTGACGGCAGTAGCCTATAGTTTTTACAGAGCTGGTTTGCTTGTCCCAGCATCTGACCCTCCTCTTTTCACAGTACGGGCTTGGGACCAGCCACGGCAGAGTTAAAATGTTGAAAACATTATTTATTTATTTATTCATTTATTTGTTTGAGATCCTGAGGAATCCCAATCAGCTTTTCCAAGGCCCTCCCTGACCGCAGTAGCAAATTGTTTTTACAGAGCTGGTTTGCTTGTCCCAGCATCTGACCCTCCTCTTTTCATAGCACGGGCTTGGGACCAGCCACGGCAGAGTTAAAAATGTTGAAAACATTATTTATTTATTTATTCATTTATTTGTTTGAGATCCTGAGGAATCCCAATGAGCTTTTCCAAGGCCCTCCCTGACCACAGTAGCAAATAGTTTTTACAGAGCTGGTTTGCTTGTCCCAGCATCTGACCCTCCTCTTTTCACAGCACGGGCTTGGGACTGGCCACGGCAGAGTTAAAAAATGTTGAAAACATTATTTATTTATTTATTCATTTATTTGTTTGAGATCCTGAGGAATCCCAATCAGCATTTCCAAGGCCCTCCCTGACCGCAGTAGCAAATAGTTTTTACAGAGCTGCTTTGCTTGTCCCAGCATCTGACCCTCCTCTTTTCACAGTACGGGCTTGGGACCAGCCACGGCAGAGTTAAAAATGTTGAAAACATTATTTATTTATTTATTCATTTATTTGTTTGAGATCCTGAGGAATCCCAATCAGCTTTTCCAAAGCCCTCCCTGACTGCAATAGCAAATAGTTTTTACAGAGCTGGTTTGCCTGTCCCAGCATCTGACCCTCCTCCTTTCACAGCACGGGCTTGGGACTGGCCACAGCAGAGTTAAAAAATGTTGAAAACATTATTTATTTATTTATTTATTCATTTATTTGTTTGAGATCCTGAGGAATCCCAATGAGCTTTTCCAAGGCCCTCCCTGACCACAGTAGCAAATAGTTTTTACAGAGCTGGTTTGCTTGTCCCAGCATCTGACCCTCCTCTTTTCACAGCACGGGCTTGGGACCGGCCACGGCAGAGTTAAAAAATGTTGAAAACATTATTTATTTATTTATTTATTCATTTATTTGTTTGAGATCCTGAGGAATCCCAATGAGCTTTTTCCAAGGCCCTCCCTGACCGCAGTAGCAAATAGTTTTTACAGAGCTGGTTTGCTTGTCCCAGCATCTGACCCTCCTCTTTTCACAGCACGGGCTTGGGACTGGCCACGGCAGAGTTAAAAAATGTTGAAAACATTATTTATTTATTTATTCCTTTATTTGTTTGAGATCCTGAGGAATCCCAATGAGCTTTTCCAAGGCCCTCCCTGACTGCAGTAGCAAATATTTTTTACAGAGCTGGTTTGCTTGTCCCAGCATCTGACCCTCCTCTTTTCACAGCACGGGCTTGGGACCGGCCACGGCAGAGTTAAAAAATGTTGAAAACATTATTTATTTATTTATTTATTCATTTATTTGTTTGAGATCCTGAGGAATCCCAATGAGCTTTTCCAAGGCCCTCCCTGACCGCAGTAGCAAATAGTTTTTACAGAGCTGGTTTGCTTGTCCCAGCATCTGACCCTCCTCTTTTCACAGTACGGGCTTGGGACCAGCCACGGCAGAGTTAAAAATGTTGAAAACATTATTTATTTATTTATTCATTTATTTGTTTGAGATCCTGAGGAATCCCAATCAGCTTTTCCAAGGCCCTCCCTGACCGCAGTAGCAAATAGTTTTTACAGAGCTGGTTTGCTTGTCCCAGCATCTGACCCTCCTCTTTTCACAGCACAGGCTTGGGACTGGCCACGGCAGAGTTAAAAAATGTTGAAAACATTATTTATTTATTTATTTATTCATTTATTTGTTTGAGATCCTGAGGAATCCCAATGAGCTTTTCCAAGGCCCTCCCTGACCACAGTAGCAAATAGTTTTTACAGAGCTGGTTTGCTTGTCCCAGCATCTGACCCTCCTCTTTTCACAGCACGGGCTTGGGACCGGCCACGGCAGAGTTAAAAAATGTTGAAAACATTATTTATTTATTTATTTATTCATTTATTTGTTTGAGATCCTGAGGAATCCCAATGAGCTTTTCCAAGGCCCTCCCTGACCGCAGTAGCAAATAGTTTTTACAGAGCTGGTTTGCTTGTCCCAGCATCTGACCCTCCTCTTTTCACAGCACGGGCTTGGGACTGGCCACAGCAGAGTTAAAAAATGTTGAAAACATTATTTATTTATTTATTCATTTATTTGTTTGAGATCCTGAGGAATCCCAATGAGCTTTTTCCAAGGCCCTCCCTGACCGCAGTAGCAAATAGTTTTTACAGAGCTGGTTTGCTTGTCCCAGCATCTGACCCTCCTCTTTTCACAGCACGGGCTTGGGACCGGCCACGGCAGAGTTAAAAAATGTTGAAAACATTATTTATTTATTCCTTTATTTGTTTGAGATCCTTAGGAATCCCAATGAGCTTTTCCAAGGCCCTCCCACACCGCAGTAGCAAATAGTTTTTAGAGAGCTGGTTTGCTTGTCCCAGCATCTGACCCTCCTCTTTTCACAGTACGGGCTTGGGACCAGCCACGGCAGAGTTAAAAATGTTGAAAACATTATTTATTTATTTATTCATTTATTTGTTTGAGATCCTGAGGAATCCCAATCAGCTTTTCCAAGGCCCTCCCTGACCGCAGTAGCAAATAGTTTTTACAGAGCTGGTTTGCTTGTCCCAGCATCTGACCCTCCTCTTTTCACAGCACAGGCTTGGGACTGGCCACGGCAGAGTTAAAAAATGTTGAAAACATTATTTATTTATTTATTTATTCATTTATTTGTTTGAGATCCTGAGGAATCCCAATGAGCTTTTCCAAGGCCCTCCCTGACCACAGTAGCAAATAGTTTTTACAGAGCTGGTTTGCTTGTCCCAGCATCTGACCCTCCTCTTTTCACAGCACGGGCTTGGGACCGGCCACGGCAGAGTTAAAAAATGTTGAAAACATTATTTATTTATTTATTTATTCATTTATTTGTTTGAGATCCTGAGGAATCCCAATGAGCTTTTCCAAGGCCCTCCCTGACCGCAGTAGCAAATAGTTTTTACAGAGCTGGTTTGCTTGTCCCAGCATCTGACCCTCCTCTTTTCACAGCACGGGCTTGGGACTGGCCACAGCAGAGTTAAAAAATGTTGAAAACATTATTTATTTATTTATTCATTTATTTGTTTGAGATCCTGAGGAATCCCAATGAGCTTTTTCCAAGGCCCTCCCTGACCGCAGTAGCAAATAGTTTTTACAGAGCTGGTTTGCTTGTCCCAGCATCTGACCCTCCTCTTTTCACAGCACGGGCTTGGGACCGGCCACGGCAGAGTTAAAAAATGTTGAAAACATTATTTATTTATTCCTTTATTTGTTTGAGATCCTTAGGAATCCCAATGAGCTTTTCCAAGGCCCTCCCACACCGCAGTAGCAAATAGTTTTTAGAGAGCTGGTTTGCTTGTCCCAGCATCTGACCCTCCTCTTTTCACAGCACGGGCTTGGGACCGGCCACGGCAGAGTTAAAAAATGTTGAAAACATTATTTATTTATTTATTCATTTATTTGTTTGAGATCCTGAGGAATCCCAATGAGCTTTTCCAAGGCCCTCCCTGACTGCAGTAGCAAATAGTTTTTACAGAGCTGGTTTGCTTGTCCCAGCATCTGACCCTCCTCTTTTCACAGCACGGGCTTGGGACCGGCCACGGCAGAGTTAAAAAATGTTGAAAACATTATTTATTTATTTATTCATTTATTTGTTTGAGATCCTGAGGAATCCCAATCAGCTTTTCCAAGGCCCTCCCTGACCGCAGTAGCAAATAGTTTTTACAGAGCTGGTTTGCTTGTCCCAGCATCTGACCCTCCTCTTTTCACAGCACGGGCTTGGGACCGGCCACGGCAGAGTTAAAAAATGTTGAAAACATTATTTATTTATTTATTTATTCATTTATTTGTTTAAGATCCTGAGGAATCCCAATGAGCTTTTTCCAAGGCCCTCCCTGACCGCAGTAGCAAATAGTTTTTACAGAGCTGGTTTGCTTGTCCCAGCATCTGACCCTCCTCTTTTCACAGCACGGGCTTGGGACCGGCCACGGCAGAGTTAAAAAATGTTGAAAACATTATTTATTTATTCCTTTATTTGTTTGAGATCCTTAGGAATCCCAATGAGCTTTTCCAAGGCCCTCCCTGACCGCAGTAGCAAATAGTTTTTACAGAGCTGGTTTGCTTGTCCCAGCATCTGACCCTCCTCTTTTCACAGTACGGGCTTGGGACCAGCCACGGCAGAGTTAAAAATGTTGAAAACATTATTTATTTATTTATTCATTTATTTGTTTGAGATCCTGAGGAATCCCAATCAGCTTTTCCAAGGCCCTCCCTGACCGCAGTAGCAAATAGTTTTTACAGAGCTGGCTTGCTTGTCCCAGCATCTGACCCTCCTCTTTTCACAGCACAGGCTTGGGACTGGCCACGGCAGAGTTAAAAAATGTTGAAAACATTATTTATTTATTTATTTATTCATTTATTTGTTTGAGATCCTGAGGAATCCCAATGAGCTTTTCCAAGGCCCTCCCTGACCACAGTAGCAAATAGTTTTTACAGAGCTGGTTTGCTTGTCCCAGCATCTGACCCTCCTCTTTTCACAGCACGGGCTTGGGACCGGCCACGGCAGAGTTAAAAAATGTTGAAAACATTATTTATTTATTTATTTATTCATTTATTTGTTTGAGATCCTGAGGAATCCCAATGAGCTTTTCCAAGGCCCTCCCTGACCGCAGTAGCAAATAGTTTTTACAGAGCTGGTTTGCTTGTCCCAGCATCTGACCCTCCTCTTTTCACAGCACGGGCTTGGGACTGGCCACAGCAGAGTTAAAAAATGTTGAAAACATTATTTATTTATTTATTCATTTATTTGTTTGAGATCCTGAGGAATCCCAATGAGCTTTTTCCAAGGCCCTCCCTGACCGCAGTAGCAAATAGTTTTTACAGAGCTGGTTTGCTTGTCCCAGCATCTGACCCTCCTCTTTTCACAGCACGGGCTTGGGACCGGCCACGGCAGAGTTAAAAAATGTTGAAAACATTATTTATTTATTCCTTTATTTGTTTGAGATCCTTAGGAATCCCAATGAGCTTTTCCAAGGCCCTCCCACACCGCAGTAGCAAATAGTTTTTAGAGAGCTGGTTTGCTTGTCCCAGCATCTGACCCTCCTCTTTTCACAGCACGGGCTTGGGACCGGCCACGGCAGAGTTAAAAAATGTTGAAAACATTATTTATTTATTTATTCATTTATTTGTTTGAGATCCTGAGGAATCCCAATGAGCTTTTCCAAGGCCCTCCCTGACTGCAGTAGCAAATAGTTTTTACAGAGCTGGTTTGCTTGTCCCAGCATCTGACCCTCCTCTTTTCACAGCACGGGCTTGGGACCGGCCACGGCAGAGTTAAAAAATGTTGAAAACATTATTTATTTATTTATTCATTTATTTGTTTGAGATCCTGAGGAATCCCAATCAGCTTTTCCAAGGCCCTCCCTGACCGCAGTAGCAAATAGTTTTTACAGAGCTGGTTTGCTTGTCCCAGCATCTGACCCTCCTCTTTTCACAGCACGGGCTTGGGACCGGCCACGGCAGAGTTAAAAAATGTTGAAAACATTATTTATTTATTTATTTATTTATTCATTTATTTGTTTAAGATCCTGAGGAATCCCAATGAGCTTTTCCAAGGCCCTCCCTGACCGCAGTAGCAAATAGTTTTTACAGAGCTGGTTTGCTTGTCCCAGCATCTGACCCTCCTCTTTTCATAGCACGGGCTTGGGACCAGCCACGGCAGAGTTAAAAATGTTGAAAACATTATTTATTTATTTATTCATTTATTTGTTTGAGATCCTGAGGAATCCCAATGAGCTTTTCCAAGGCCCTCCCTGACCACAGTAGCAAATAGTTTTTACAGAGCTGGTTTGCTTGTCCCAGCATCTGACCCTCCTCTTTTCACAGCACGGGCTTGGGACCAGCCACGGCAGAGTTAAAAAATGTTGAAAACATTATTTATTTATTTATTCATTTATTTGTTTGAGATCCTGAGGAATCCCAATCAGCATTTCCAAGGCCCTCCCTGACCGCAGTAGCAAATAGTTTTTACAGAGCTGGTTTGCTTGTCCCAGCATCTGACCCTCCTCTTTTCACAGCACGGGCTTGGGACCGGCCACGGCAGAGTTAAAAAATGTTGAAAACTTTATTTATTTATTTATTTATTCATTTATTTGTTTGAGATCCTGAGGAATCCCAATGAGCTTTTCCAAGGCCCTCCGTGACCACAGTAGCAAATAGTTTTTACAGAGCTGGTTTGCTTGTCCAAGCATCTGACCCTCCTCTTTTCACAGCACGGGCTTGGAACCGGCCACGGCAGAGTTAAAAAATGTTGAAAACATTATTTATTTATTTATTCATTTATTTGTTTGAGATCCTGAGGAATCCCAATGAGCTTTTCCAAGGCCCTCCCTGACCGCAGTAGCAAATAGTTTTTACAGAGCTGGTTTGCTTGTCCCAGCATCTGACCCTCCTCTTTTCACAGCACGGGCTTGGGACCGGCCACGGCAGAGTTAAAAAATGTTGAAAACATTATTTATTTATTTATTTATTCATTTATTTGTTTGAGATCCTGAGAAAACCCAATGAGCTTTTCCAAGGCCCTCCCTGACCGCAGTAGCAAATAGTTTTTACAGAGCTGGTTTGCTTGTCCCAGCATCTGACCCTCCACTTTTCACAGCACGGGCTTGGGACCGGCCACGGCAGAGTTAAAAAATGTTAAAAACTTTATTTATTTATTTATTCATTTATTTGTTTGAGATCCTGAGGAATCCCAATGAGCTTTTCCAAGGCCCTTCCTGACCGCAGTAGCCTATAGTTTTTACAGAGCTGGTTTGCTTGTCCCAGCATCTGACCCTCCTCTTTTCACAGTACGGGCTTGGGACCAGCCACGGCAGAGTTAAAATGTTGAAAACATTATTTATTTATTTATTCATTTATTTGTTTGAGATCCTGAGGAATCCCAATCAGCTTTTCCAAGGCCCTCCCTGACCGCAGTAGCAAATTGTTTTTACAGAGCTGGTTTGCTTGTCCCAGCATCTGACCCTCCTCTTTTCATAGCACGGGCTTGGGACCAGCCACGGCAGAGTTAAAAATGTTGAAAACATTATTTATTTATTTATTCATTTATTTGTTTGAGATCCTGAGGAATCCCAATGAGCTTTTCCAAGGCCCTCTCTGACCACAGTAGCAAATAGTTTTTACAGAGCTGGTTTGCTTGTCCCAGCATCTGACCCTCCTCTTTTCACAGCACGGGCTTGGGACTGGCCACGGCAGAGTTAAAAAATGTTGAAAACATTATTTATTTATTTATTCATTTATTTGTTTGAGATCCTGAGGAATCCCAATCAGCATTTCCAAGGCCCTCCCTGACCGCAGTAGCAAATAGTTTTTACAGAGCTGGTTTGCTTGTCCCAGCATCTGACCCTCCTCTTTTCACAGTACGGGCTTGGGACCAGCCACGGCAGAGTTAAAAATGTTGAAAACATTATTTATTTTTTTATTCATTTATTTGTTTGAGATCCTGAGGAATCCCAATCAGCTTTTCCAAGGCCCTCCCTGACCGCAATAGCAAATAGTTTTTACAGAGCTGGTTTGCTTGTCCCAGCATCTGACCCTCCTCTTTTCACAGCACGGGCTTGGGACCGGCCACGGCAGAGTTAAAAAATGTTGAAAACATTATTTATTTATTTATTCATTTATTTGTTTGAGATCCTGAGGAATCCCAATCAGCTTTTCCAAGGCCCTCCCTGACCGCAGTAGCAAATAGTTTTTACAGAGCTGGTTTGCTTGTCCCAGCATCTGACCCTCCTCTTTTCACAGCACGGGCTTGGGACCGGCCACGGCAGAGTTAAAAAATGTTGAAAACATTATTTATTTATTTATTCATTTATTTGTTTGAGATCCTGAGGAATCCCAATCAGCTTTTCCAAGGCCCTCCCTGACCGCAGTAGCAAATAGTTTTTACAGAGCTGGTTTGCTTGTCCCAGCATCTGACCCTCCTCTTTTCACAGCACGGGCTTGGGACCGGCCACGGCAGAGTTAAAAAATGTTGAAAACATTATTTATTTATTTATTTATTCATTTATTTGTTTAAGATCCTGAGGAATCCCAATGAGCTTTTCCAAGGCCCTCCCTGACCGCAGTAGCAAATAGTTTTTACAGAGCTGGTTTGCTTGTCCCAGCATCTGACCCTCCTCTTTTCATAGCACGGGCTTGGGACCAGCCACGGCAGAGTTAAAAATGTTGAAAACATTATTTATTTATTTATTCATTTATTTGTTTGAGATCCTGAGGAATCCCAATGAGCTTTTCCAAGGCCCTCCCTGACCACAGTAGCAAATAGTTTTTACAGAGCTGGTTTGCTTGTCCCAGCATCTGACCCTCCTCTTTTCACAGCACGGGCTTGGGACTGGCCACGGCAGAGTTAAAAAATGTTGAAAACATTATTTATTTATTTATTCATTTATTTGTTTGAGATCCTGAGGAATCCCAATCAGCATTTCCAAGGCCCTCCCTGACCGCAGTAGCAAATAGTTTTTACAGAGCTGGTTTGCTTGTCCCAGCATCTGACCCTCCTCTTTTCACAGCACGGGCTTGGGACCGGCCACGGCAGAGTTAAAAAATGTTGAAAACTTTATTTATTTATTTATTTATTCATTTATTTGTTTGAGATCCTGAGGAATCCCAATGAGCTTTTCCAAGGCCCTCCGTGACCACAGTAGCAAATAGTTTTTACAGAGCTGGTTTGCTTGTCCAAGCATCTGACCCTCCTCTTTTCACAGCACGGGCTTGGAACCGGCCACGGCAGAGTTAAAAAATGTTGAAAACATTATTTATTTATTTATTCATTTATTTGTTTGAGATCCTGAGGAATCCCAATGAGCTTTTCCAAGGCCCTCCCTGACCGCAGTAGCAAATAGTTTTTACAGAGCTGGTTTGCTTGTCCCAGCATCTGACCCTCCTCTTTTCACAGCACGGGCTTGGGACCGGCCACGGCAGAGTTAAAAAATGTTGAAAACATTATTTATTTATTTATTTATTCATTTATTTGTTTGAGATCCTGAGAAAACCCAATGAGCTTTTCCAAGGCCCTCCCTGACCGCAGTAGCAAATAGTTTTTACAGAGCTGGTTTGCTTGTCCCAGCATCTGACCCTCCACTTTTCACAGCACGGGCTTGGGACCGGCCACGGCAGAGTTAAAAAATGTTAAAAACTTTATTTATTTATTTATTCATTTATTTGTTTGAGATCCTGAGGAATCCCAATGAGCTTTTCCAAGGCCCTTCCTGACCGCAGTAGCCTATAGTTTTTACAGAGCTGGTTTGCTTGTCCCAGCATCTGACCCTCCTCTTTTCACAGCACGGGCTTGGGACCGGCCACGGCAGAGTTAAAAAATGTTGAAAACATTATTTATTTATTTATTTATTCATTTATTTGTTTAAGATCCTGAGGAATCCCAATGAGCTTTTCCAAGGCCCTCCCTGACCGCAGTAGCAAATAGTTTTTACAGAGCTGGTTTGCTTGTCCCAGCATCTGACCCTCCTCTTTTCATAGCACGGGCTTGGGACCAGCCACGGCAGAGTTAAAAATGTTGAAAACATTATTTATTTATTTATTCATTTATTTGTTTGAGATCCTGAGGAATCCCAATGAGCTTTTCCAAGGCCCTCCCTGACCACAGTAGCAAATAGTTTTTACAGAGCTGGTTTGCTTGTCCCAGCATCTGACCCTCCTCTTTTCACAGCACGGGCTTGGGACTGGCCACGGCAGAGTTAAAAAATGTTGAAAACATTATTTATTTATTTATTCATTTATTTGTTTGAGATCCTGAGGAATCCCAATCAGCATTTCCAAGGCCCTCCCTGACCGCAGTAGCAAATAGTTTTTACAGAGCTGGTTTGCTTGTCCCAGCATCTGACCCTCCTCTTTTCACAGCACGGGCTTGGGACCGGCCACGGCAGAGTTAAAAAATGTTGAAAACTTTATTTATTTATTTATTTATTCATTTATTTGTTTGAGATCCTGAGGAATCCCAATGAGCTTTTCCAAGGCCCTCCGTGACCACAGTAGCAAATAGTTTTTACAGAGCTGGTTTGCTTGTCCAAGCATCTGACCCTCCTCTTTTCACAGCACGGGCTTGGAACCGGCCACGGCAGAGTTAAAAAATGTTGAAAACATTATTTATTTATTTATTCATTTATTTGTTTGAGATCCTGAGGAATCCCAATGAGCTTTTCCAAGGCCCTCCCTGACCGCAGTAGCAAATAGTTTTTACAGAGCTGGTTTGCTTGTCCCAGCATCTGACCCTCCTCTTTTCACAGCACGGGCTTGGGACCGGCCACGGCAGAGTTAAAAAATGTTGAAAACATTATTTATTTATTTATTTATTCATTTATTTGTTTGAGATCCTGAGAAAACCCAATGAGCTTTTCCAAGGCCCTCCCTGACCGCAGTAGCAAATAGTTTTTACAGAGCTGGTTTGCTTGTCCCAGCATCTGACCCTCCACTTTTCACAGCACGGGCTTGGGACCGGCCACGGCAGAGTTAAAAAATGTTAAAAACTTTATTTATTTATTTATTCATTTATTTGTTTGAGATCCTGAGGAATCCCAATGAGCTTTTCCAAGGCCCTTCCTGACCGCAGTAGCCTATAGTTTTTACAGAGCTGGTTTGCTTGTCCCAGCATCTGACCCTCCTCTTTTCACAGTACGGGCTTGGGACCAGCCACGGCAGAGTTAAAATGTTGAAAACATTATTTATTTATTTATTCATTTATTTGTTTGAGATCCTGAGGAATCCCAATCAGCTTTTCCAAGGCCCTCCCTGACCGCAGTAGCAAATTGTTTTTACAGAGCTGGTTTGCTTGTCCCAGCATCTGACCCTCCTCTTTTCATAGCACGGGCTTGGGACCAGCCACGGCAGAGTTAAAAATGTTGAAAACATTATTTATTTATTTATTCATTTATTTGTTTGAGATCCTGAGGAATCCCAATGAGCTTTTCCAAGGCCCTCTCTGACCACAGTAGCAAATAGTTTTTACAGAGCTGGTTTGCTTGTCCCAGCATCTGACCCTCCTCTTTTCACAGTACGGGCTTGGGACCAGCCACGGCAGAGTTAAAAATGTTGAAAACATTATTTATTTATTTATTCATTTATTTGTTTGAGATCCTGAGGAATCCCAATCAGCTTTTCCAAGGCCCTCCCTGACCGCAATAGCAAATAGTTTTTACAGAGCTGGTTTGCCTGTCCCAGCATCTGACCCTCCTCTTTTCACAGCACGGGCTTGGGACTGGCCACAGCAGAGTTAAAAAATGTTGAAAACATTATTTATTTATTTATTTATTCATTTATTTGTTTGAGATCCTGAGGAATCCCAATGAGCTTTTCCAAGGCCCTCCCTGACCACAGTTGCAAATAGTTTTTACAGAGCTGGTTTGCTTGTCCCAGCATCTGACCCTCCTCTTTTCACAGCACGGGCTTGGGACCGGCCACGGCAGAGTTAAAAAAATGTTGAAAACATTATTTATTTATTTATTTATTCATTTATTTGTTTGAGATCCTGAGGAATCCCAATGAGCTTTTCCAAGGCCCTCCCTGACCGCAGTAGCAAATAGTTTTTACAGAGCTGGTTTGCTTGTCCCAGCATCTGACCCTCCTCTTTTCACAGCACGGGCTTGGGACTGGCCACAGCAGAGTTAAAAAATGTTGAAAACATTATTTATTTATTTATTCATTTATTTGTTTGAGATCCTGAGGAATCCCAATGAGCTTTTTCCAAGGCCCTCCCTGACCGCAGTAGCAAATAGTTTTTACAGAGCTGGTTTGCTTGTCCCAGCATCTGACCCTCCTCTTTTCACAGCACGGGCTTGGGACTGGCCACGGCAGAGTTAAAAAATGTTGAAAACATTATTTATTTATTTATTCCTTTATTTGTTTGAGATCCTGAGGAATCCCAATGAGCTTTTCCAAGGCCCTCCCTGACTGCAGTAGCAAATATTTTTTACAGAGCTGGTTTGCTTGTCCCAGCATCTGACCCTCCTCTTTTCACAGCACGGGCTTGGGACCGGCCACGGCAGAGTTAAAAAATGTTGAAAACATTATTTATTTATTTATTTATTCATTTATTTGTTTGAGATCCTGAGGAATCCCAATGAGCTTTTCCAAGGCCCTCCCTGACCGCAGTAGCAAATAGTTTTTACAGAGCTGGTTTGCTTGTCCCAGCATCTGACCCTCCTCTTTTCACAGTACGGGCTTGGGACCAGCCACGGCAGAGTTAAAAATGTTGAAAACATTATTTATTTATTTATTCATTTATTTGTTTGAGATCCTGAGGAATCCCAATCAGCTTTTCGAAGGCCCTCCCTGACCGCAGTAGCAAATAGTTTTTACAGAGCTGGTTTGCTTGTCCCAGCATCTGACCCTCCTCTTTTCACAGCACAGGCTTGGGACCGGCCACGGCAGAGTTAAAAAATGTTGAAAACATTATTTATTTATTTATTTATTCATTTATTTGTTTGAGATCCTGAGGAATCCCAATCAGCTTTTCCAAGGCCCTCCCTGACCGCAGTAGCAAATTGTTTTTACAGAGCTGGTTTGCTTGTCCCAGCATCTGACCCTCCTCTTTTCATAGCACGGGCTTGGGACCAGCCACGGCAGAGTTAAAAATGTTGAAAACATTATTTATTTATTTATTCATTTATTTGTTTGAGATCCTGAGGAATCCCAATGAGCTTTTCCAAGGCCCTCTCTGACCACAGTAGCAAATAGTTTTTACAGAGCTGGTTTGCTTGTCCCAGCATCTGACCCTCCTCTTTTCACAGCACGGGCTTGGGACTGGCCACGGCAGAGTTAAAAAATGTTGAAAACATTATTTATTTATTTATTCATTTATTTGTTTGAGATCCTGAGGAATCCCAATCAGCATTTCCAAGGCCCTCCCTGACCGCAGTAGCAAATAGTTTTTACAGAGCTGGTTTGCTTGTCCCAGCATCTGACCCTCCTCTTTTCACAGTACGGGCTTGGGACCAGCCACGGCAGAGTTAAAAATGTTGAAAACATTATTTATTTATTTATTCATTTATTTGTTTGAGATCCTGAGGAATCCCAATCAGCTTTTCCAAGGCCCTCCCTGACCGCAATAGCAAATAGTTTTTACAGAGCTGGTTTGCCTGTCCCAGCATCTGACCCTCCTCTTTTCACAGCACGGGCTTGGGACTGGCCACAGCAGAGTTAAAAAATGTTGAAAACATTATTTATTTATTTATTTATTCATTTATTTGTTTGAGATCCTGAGGAATCCCAATGAGCTTTTCCAAGGCCCTCCCTGACCACAGTTGCAAATAGTTTTTACAGAGCTGGTTTGCTTGTCCCAGCATCTGACCCTCCTCTTTTCACAGCACGGGCTTGGGACCGGCCACGGCAGAGTTAAAAAAATGTTGAAAACATTATTTATTTATTTATTCATTTATTTGTTTGAGATCCTGAGGAATCCCAATGAGCTTTTCCAAGGCCCTCCCTGACCGCAGTAGCAAATAGTTTTTACAGAGCTGGTTTGCTTGTCCCAGCATCTGACCCTCCTCTTTTCACAGCACGGGCTTGGGACTGGCCACAGCAGAGTTAAAAAATGTTGAAAACATTATTTATTTATTTATTCATTTATTTGTTTGAGATCCTGAGGAATCCCAATGAGCTTTTTCCAAGGCCCTCCCTGACCGCAGTAGCAAATAGTTTTTACAGAGCTGGTTTGCTTGTCCCAGCATCTGACCCTCCTCTTTTCACAGCACGGGCTTGGGACTGGCCACGGCAGAGTTAAAAAATGTTGAAAACATTATTTATTTATTTATTCCTTTATTTGTTTGAGATCCTGAGGAATCCCAATGAGCTTTTCCAAGGCCCTCCCTGACTGCAGTAGCAAATATTTTTTACAGAGCTGGTTTGCTTGTCCCAGCATCTGACCCTCCTCTTTTCACAGCACGGGCTTGGGACCGGCCACGGCAGAGTTAAAAAATGTTGAAAACATTATTTATTTATTTATTTATTCATTTATTTGTTTGAGATCCTGAGGAATCCCAATGAGCTTTTCCAAGGCCCTCCCTGACCGCAGTAGCAAATAGTTTTTACAGAGCTGGTTTGCTTGTCCCAGCATCTGACCCTCCTCTTTTCACAGTACGGGCTTGGGACCAGCCACGGCAGAGTTAAAAATGTTGAAAACATTATTTATTTATTTATTCATTTATTTGTTTGAGATCCTGAGGAATCCCAATCAGCTTTTCGAAGGCCCTCCCTGACCGCAGTAGCAAATAGTTTTTACAGAGCTGGTTTGCTTGTCCCAGCATCTGACCCTCCTCTTTTCACAGCACAGGCTTGGGACCGGCCACGGCAGAGTTAAAAAATGTTGAAAACATTATTTATTTATTTATTTATTCATTTATTTGTTTGAGATCCTGAGGAATCCCAATGAGCTTTTCCAAGGCCCTCCCTGACCACAGTAGCAAATAGTTTTTACAGAGCTGGTTTGCTTGTCCCAGCATCTGACCCTCCTCTTTTCACAGCACGGGCTTGGGACCGGCCACGGCAGAGTTAAAAAATGTTGAAAACATTATTTATTTATTTATTTATTCATTTATTTGTTTGAGATCCTGAGGAATCCCAATGAGCTTTTCCAAGGCCCTCCCTGACCGCAGTAGCAAATAGTTTTTACAGAGCTGGTTTGCTTGTCCCAGCATCTGACCCTCCTCTTTTCACAGCACGGGCTTGGGACTGGCCACAGCAGAGTTAAAAAATGTTGAAAACATTATTTATTTATTTATTCATTTATTTGTTTGAGATCCTGAGGAATCCCAATGAGCTTTTTCCAAGGCCCTCCCTGACCGCAGTAGCAAATAGTTTTTACAGAGCTGGTTTGCTTGTCCCAGCATCTGACCCTCCTCTTTTCACAGCACGGGCTTGGGACCGGCCACGGCAGAGTTAAAAAATGTTGAAAACATTATTTATTTATTCCTTTATTTGTTTGAGATCCTGAGGAATCCCAATGAGCTTTTCCAAGGCCCTCCCTGACCGCAGTAGCAAATATTTTTTACAGAGCTGGTTTGCTTGTCCCAGCATCTGACCCTCCTCTTTTCACAGCACGGGCTTGGGACCGGCCACGGCAGAGTTAAAAAATGTTGAAAACATTATTTATTTATTTATTTATTCATTTATTTGTTTGAGATCCTGAGGAATCCCAATGAGCTTTTCCAAGGCCCTCCCTGACCGCAGTAGCAAATAGTTTTTACAGAGCTGGTTTGCTTGTCCCAGCATCTGACCCTCCTCTTTTCACAGTACGGGCTTGGGACCAGCCACGGCAGAGTTAAAAATGTTGAAAACATTATTTATTTATTTATTCATTTATTTGTTTGAGATCCTGAGGAATCCCAATCAGCTTTTCCAAGGCCCTCCCTGACCGCAGTAGCAAATAGTTTTTACAGAGCTGGTTTGCTTGTCCCAGCATCTGACCCTCCTCTTTTCACAGCACAGGCTTGGGACTGGCCACGGCAGAGTTAAAAAATGTTGAAAACATTATTTATTTATTTATTCATTTATTTGTTTGAGATCCTGAGGAATCCCAATCAGCATTTCCAAGGCCCTCCCTGACCGCAGTAGCAAATAGTTTTTACAGAGCTGGTTTGCTTGTCCCAGCATCTGACCCTCCTCTTTTCACAGCACGGGCTTGGGACCGGCCACGGCAGAGTTAAAAAATGTTGAAAACTTTAGTTATTTATTTATTTATTCATTTATTTGTTTGAGATCCTGAGGAATCCCAATGAGCTTTTCCAAGGCCCTCCCTGACCACAGTAGCAAATAGTTTTTACAGAGCTGGTTTGCTTGTCCCAGCATCTGACCCTCCTCTTTTCACAGCACGGGCTTGGGACCGGCCACGGCAGAGTTAAAAAATGTTGAAAACATTATTTATTTATTTATTCATTTATTTGTTTGAGATCCTGAGGAATCCCAATGAGCTTTTCCAAGGCCCTCCCTGACTGCAGTAGCAAATAGTTTTTACAGAGCTGGTTTGCTTGTCCCAGCATCTGACCCTCCTCTTTTCACAGCACGGGCTTGGGACCGGCCACGGCAGAGTTAAAAAATGTTGAAAACATTATTTATTTATTTATTCATTTATTTGTTTGAGATCCTGAGGAATCCCAATCAGCTTTTCCAAGGCCCTCCCTGACCGCAGTAGCAAATAGTTTTTACAGAGCTGGTTTGCTTGTCCCAGCATCTGACCCTCCTCTTTTCACAGCACGGGCTTGGGACCGGCCACGGCAGAGTTAAAAAATGTTGAAAACATTATTTATTTATTTATTTATTCATTTATTTGTTTAAGATCCTGAGGAATCCCAATGAGCTTTTCCAAGGCCCTCCCTGACCGCAGTAGCAAATAGTTTTTACAGAGCTGATTTGCTTGTCCCAGCATCTGACCCTCCACTTTTCACAGCACGGGCTTGGGACCGGCCACAGCAGAGTTAAAAAATGTTAAAAACTTTATTTATTTATTTATTTATTCATTTATTTGTTTAAGATCCTGAGGAATCCCAATGAGCTTTTCCAAGGCCCTCCCTGACCGCAGTAGCAAATAGTTTTTACAGAGCTGGTTTGCTTGTCCCAGCATCTGACCCTCCTCCTTTCATAGCACGGGCTTGGGACCAGCCACGGCAGAGTTAAAAATGTTGAAAACATTATTTATTTATTTATTCATTTATTTGTTTGAGATCCTGAGGAATCCCAATGAGCTTTTCCAAGGCCCTCCCTGACCACAGTAGCAAATAGTTTTTACAGAGCTGGTTTGCTTGTCCCAGCATCTGACCCTCCTCTTTTCACAGCACGGGCTTGGGACTGGCCACGGCAGAGTTAAAAAATGTTGAAAACATTATTTATTTATTTATTCATTTATTTGTTTGAGATCCTGAGGAATCCCAATCAGCATTTCCAAGGCCCTCCCTGACCGCAGTAGCAAATAGTTTTTACAGAGCTGGTTTGCTTGTCCCAGCATCTGACCCTCCTCTTTTCACAGCACGGGCTTGGGACCGGCCACGGCAGAGTTAAAAAATGTTGAAAACTTTATTTATTTATTTATTTATTCATTTATTTGTTTGAGATCCTGAGGAATCCCAATGAGCTTTTCCAAGGCCCTCCCTGACCACAGTTGCAAATAGTTTTTACAGAGCTGGTTTGCTTGTCCCAGCATCTGACCCTCCTCTTTTCACAGCACGGGCTTGGGACCGGCCACGGCAGAGTTAAAAAAATGTTGAAAACATTATTTATTTATTTATTTATTCATTTATTTGTTTGAGATCCTGAGGAATCCCAATGAGCTTTTCCAAGGCCCTCCCTGACCGCAGTAGCAAATAGTTTTTACAGAGCTGGTTTGCTTGTCCCAGCATCTGACCCTCCTCTTTTCACAGCACGGGCTTGGGACTGGCCACAGCAGAGTTAAAAAATGTTGAAAACATTATTTATTTATTTATTCATTTATTTGTTTGAGATCCTGAGGAATCCCAATGAGCTTTTTCCAAGGCCCTCCCTGACCGCAGTAGCAAATAGTTTTTACAGAGCTGGTTTGCTTGTCCCAGCATCTGACCCTCCTCTTTTCACAGCACGGGCTTGGGACTGGCCACGGCAGAGTTAAAAAATGTTGAAAACATTATTTATTTATTTATTCCTTTATTTGTTTGAGATCCTGAGGAATCCCAATGAGCTTTTCCAAGGCCCTCCCTGACTGCAGTAGCAAATATTTTTTACAGAGCTGGTTTGCTTGTCCCAGCATCTGACCCTCCTCTTTTCACAGCACGGGCTTGGGACCGGCCACGGCAGAGTTAAAAAATGTTGAAAACATTATTTATTTATTTATTTATTCATTTATTTGTTTGAGATCCTGAGGAATCCCAATGAGCTTTTCCAAGGCCCTCCCTGACCGCAGTAGCAAATAGTTTTTACAGAGCTGGTTTGCTTGTCCCAGCATCTGACCCTCCTCTTTTCACAGTACGGGCTTGGGACCAGCCACGGCAGAGTTAAAAATGTTGAAAACATTATTTATTTATTTATTCATTTATTTGTTTGAGATCCTGAGGAATCCCAATCAGCTTTTCGAAGGCCCTCCCTGACCGCAGTAGCAAATAGTTTTTACAGAGCTGGTTTGCTTGTCCCAGCATCTGACCCTCCTCTTTTCACAGCACAGGCTTGGGACCGGCCACGGCAGAGTTAAAAAATGTTGAAAACATTATTTATTTATTTATTTATTCATTTATTTGTTTGAGATCCTGAGGAATCCCAATGAGCTTTTCCAAGGCCCTCCCTGACCACAGTAGCAAATAGTTTTTACAGAGCTGGTTTGCTTGTCCCAGCATCTGACCCTCCTCTTTTCACAGCACGGGCTTGGGACCGGCCACGGCAGAGTTAAAAAATGTTGAAAACATTATTTATTTATTTATTTATTCATTTATTTGTTTGAGATCCTGAGGAATCCCAATGAGCTTTTCCAAGGCCCTCCCTGACCGCAGTAGCAAATAGTTTTTACAGAGCTGGTTTGCTTGTCCCAGCATCTGACCCTCCTCTTTTCACAGCACGGGCTTGGGACTGGCCACAGCAGAGTTAAAAAATGTTGAAAACATTATTTATTTATTTATTCATTTATTTGTTTGAGATCCTGAGGAATCCCAATGAGCTTTTTCCAAGGCCCTCCCTGACCGCAGTAGCAAATAGTTTTTACAGAGCTGGTTTGCTTGTCCCAGCATCTGACCCTCCTCTTTTCACAGCACGGGCTTGGGACCGGCCACGGCAGAGTTAAAAAATGTTGAAAACATTATTTATTTATTCCTTTATTTGTTTGAGATCCTGAGGAATCCCAATGAGCTTTTCCAAGGCCCTCCCTGACCGCAGTAGCAAATATTTTTTACAGAGCTGGTTTGCTTGTCCCAGCATCTGACCCTCCTCTTTTCACAGCACGGGCTTGGGACCGGCCACGGCAGAGTTAAAAAATGTTGAAAACATTATTTATTTATTTATTTATTCATTTATTTGTTTGAGATCCTGAGGAATCCCAATGAGCTTTTCCAAGGCCCTCCCTGACCGCAGTAGCAAATAGTTTTTACAGAGCTGGTTTGCTTGTCCCAGCATCTGACCCTCCTCTTTTCACAGTACGGGCTTGGGACCAGCCACGGCAGAGTTAAAAATGTTGAAAACATTATTTATTTATTTATTCATTTATTTGTTTGAGATCCTGAGGAATCCCAATCAGCTTTTCCAAGGCCCTCCCTGACCGCAGTAGCAAATAGTTTTTACAGAGCTGGTTTGCTTGTCCCAGCATCTGACCCTCCTCTTTTCACAGCACAGGCTTGGGACTGGCCACGGCAGAGTTAAAAAATGTTGAAAACATTATTTATTTATTTATTCATTTATTTGTTTGAGATCCTGAGGAATCCCAATCAGCATTTCCAAGGCCCTCCCTGACCGCAGTAGCAAATAGTTTTTACAGAGCTGGTTTGCTTGTCCCAGCATCTGACCCTCCTCTTTTCACAGCACGGGCTTGGGACCGGCCACGGCAGAGTTAAAAAATGTTGAAAACTTTAGTTATTTATTTATTTATTCATTTATTTGTTTGAGATCCTGAGGAATCCCAATGAGCTTTTCCAAGGCCCTCCCTGACCACAGTAGCAAATAGTTTTTACAGAGCTGGTTTGCTTGTCCCAGCATCTGACCCTCCTCTTTTCACAGCACGGGCTTGGGACCGGCCACGGCAGAGTTAAAAAATGTTGAAAACATTATTTATTTATTTATTCATTTATTTGTTTGAGATCCTGAGGAATCCCAATGAGCTTTTCCAAGGCCCTCCCTGACTGCAGTAGCAAATAGTTTTTACAGAGCTGGTTTGCTTGTCCCAGCATCTGACCCTCCTCTTTTCACAGCACGGGCTTGGGACCGGCCACGGCAGAGTTAAAAAATGTTGAAAACATTATTTATTTATTTATTCATTTATTTGTTTGAGATCCTGAGGAATCCCAATCAGCTTTTCCAAGGCCCTCCCTGACCGCAGTAGCAAATAGTTTTTACAGAGCTGGTTTGCTTGTCCCAGCATCTGACCCTCCTCTTTTCACAGCACGGGCTTGGGACCGGCCACGGCAGAGTTAAAAAATGTTGAAAACATTATTTATTTATTTATTTATTCATTTATTTGTTTAAGATCCTGAGGAATCCCAATGAGCTTTTCCAAGGCCCTCCCTGACCGCAGTAGCAAATAGTTTTTACAGAGCTGATTTGCTTGTCCCAGCATCTGACCCTCCACTTTTCACAGCACGGGCTTGGGACCGGCCACAGCAGAGTTAAAAAATGTTAAAAACTTTATTTATTTATTTATTTATTCATTTATTTGTTTAAGATCCTGAGGAATCCCAATGAGCTTTTCCAAGGCCCTCCCTGACCGCAGTAGCAAATAGTTTTTACAGAGCTGGTTTGCTTGTCCCAGCATCTGACCCTCCTCCTTTCATAGCACGGGCTTGGGACCAGCCACGGCAGAGTTAAAAATGTTGAAAACATTATTTATTTATTTATTCATTTATTTGTTTGAGATCCTGAGGAATCCCAATGAGCTTTTCCAAGGCCCTCCCTGACCACAGTAGCAAATAGTTTTTACAGAGCTGGTTTGCTTGTCCCAGCATCTGACCCTCCTCTTTTCACAGCACGGGCTTGGGACTGGCCACGGCAGAGTTAAAAAATGTTGAAAACATTATTTATTTATTTATTCATTTATTTGTTTGAGATCCTGAGGAATCCCAATCAGCATTTCCAAGGCCCTCCCTGACCGCAGTAGCAAATAGTTTTTACAGAGCTGGTTTGCTTGTCCCAGCATCTGACCCTCCTCTTTTCACAGCACGGGCTTGGGACCGGCCACGGCAGAGTTAAAAAATGTTGAAAACTTTATTTATTTATTTATTCATTTATTTGTTTGAGATCCTGAGGAATCCCAATGAGCTTTTCCAAGGCCCTCCGTGACCACAGTAGCAAATAGTTTTTACAGAGCTGGTTTGCTTGTCCAAGCATCTGACCCTCCTCTTTTCACAGCACGGGCTTGGAACCGGCCATGGCAGAGTTAAAAAATGTTGAAAACATTATTTATTTATTTATTCATTTATTTGTTTGAGATCCTGAGGAATCCCAATGAGCTTTTCCAAGGCCCTCCCTGACCGCAGTAGCAAATAGTTTTTACAGAGCTGGTTTGCTTGTCCCAGCATCTGACCCTCCTCTTTTCACAGCACGGGCTTGGGACCGGCCACGGCAGAGTTAAAAAATGTTGAAAACATTATTTATTTATTTATTTATTCATTTATTTGTTTGAGATCCTGAGAAAACCCAATGAGCTTTTCCAAGGCCCTCCCTGACCGCAGTAGCAAATAGTTTTTACAGAGCTGGTTTGCTTGTCCCAGCATCTGACCCTCCACTTTTCACAGCACGGGCTTGGGACCGGCCACGGCAGAGTTAAAAAATGTTAAAAACTTTATTTATTTATTTATTCATTTATTTGTTTGAGATCCTGAGGAATCCCAATGAGCTTTTCCAAGGCCCTCCCTGACCACAGTAGCAAATATTTTTTACAGAGCTGGTTTGCTTGTCCCAGCATCTGACCCTCCTCTTTTCACAGCACGGGCTTGGGACCGGCCACGGCAGAGTTAAAAAATGTTGAAAACATTATTTATTTATTTATTTATTTATTCATTTATTTGTTTGAGATCCTGAGGAATCCCAATGAGCTTTTCCAAGGCCCTTCCTGACCGCAGTAGCCTATAGTTTTTACAGAGCTGGTTTGCTTGTCCCAGCATCTGACCCTCCTCTTTTCACAGTACGGGCTTGGGACCAGCCACGGCAGAGTTAAAATGTTGAAAACATTATTTATTTATTTATTCATTTATTTGTTTGAGATCCTGAGGAATCCCAATCAGCTTTTCCAAGGCCCTCCCTGACCACAGTAGCAAATAGTTTTTACAGAGCTGGTTTGCTTGTCCCAGCATCTGACCCTCCTCTTTTCATAGCACGGGCTTGGGACCAGCCACGGCAGAGTTAAAAATGTTGAAAACATTATTTATTTATTTATTCATTTATTTGTTTGAGATCCTGAGGAATCCCAATGAGCTTTTCCAAGGCCCTCTCTGACCACAGTAGCAAATAGTTTTTACAGAGCTGGTTTGCTTGTCCCAGCATCTGACCCTCCTCTTTTCACAGCACGGGCTTGGGACTGGCCACGGCAGAGTTAAAAAATGTTGAAAACATTATTTATTTATTTATTCATTTATTTGTTTGAGATCCTGAGGAATCCCAAACAGCATTTCCAAGGCCCTCCCTGACCACAGTAGCAAATAGTTTTTACAGAGCTGGTTTGCTTGTCCCAGCATCTGACCCTCCTCTTTTCACAGTACGGGCTTGGGACCAGCCACGGCAGAGTTAAAAATGTTGAAAACATTATTTATTTATTTATTCATTTATTTGTTTGAGATCCTGAGGAATCCCAATCAGCTTTTCCAAGGCCCTCCCTGACCGCAATAGCAAATAGTTTTTACAGAGCTGGTTTGCCTGTCCCAGCATCTGACCCTCCTCTTTTCACAGCACGGGCTTGGGACTGGCCACAGCAGAGTTAAAAAATGTTGAAAACATTATTTATTTATTTATTTATTCATTTATTTGTTTGAGATCCTGAGGAATCCCAATGAGCTTTTCCAAGGCCCTCCCTGACCACAGTAGCAAATAGTTTTTACAGAGCTGGTTTGCTTGTCCCAGCATCTGAACCTCCTCTTTTCACAGCACGGGCTTGGGACCGGCCACGGCAGAGTTAAAAAATGTTGAAAACATTATTTATTTATTTATTCATTTATTTGTTTGAGATCCTGAGGAATCCCAATGAGCTTTTCCAAGGCCCTCCCTGACTGCAGTAGCAAATAGTTTTTATAGAGCTGGTTTGCTTGTCCCAGCATCTGACCCTCCTCTTTTCACAGCACGGGCTTGGGACCGGCCACGGCAGAGTTAAAAAATGTTGAAAACATTATTTATTTATTTATTCATTTATTTGTTTGAGATCCTGAGGAATCCCAATCAGCTTTTCCAAGGCCCTCCCTGACCGCAGTAGCAAATAGTTTTTACAGAGCTGGTTTGCTTGTCCCAGCATCTGACCCTCCTCTTTTCACAGCACGGGCTTGGGACCGGCCACGGCAGAGTTAAAAAATGTTGAAAACATTATTTATTTATTTATTTATTCATTTATTTGTTTAGGATCCTGAGGAATCCCAATGAGCTTTTCCAAGGCCCTCCCTGACCGCAGTAGCAAATAGTTTTTACAGAGCTGATTTGCTTGTCCCAGCATCTGACCCTCCACTTTTCACAGCACGGGCTTGGGACCGGCCACAGCAGAGTTAAAAAATGTTAAAAACTTTATTTATTTATTTATTTATTCATTTATTTGTTTAAGATCCTGAGGAATCCCAATGAGCTTTTCCAAGGCCCTCCCTGACCGCAGTAGCAAATAGTTTTTACAGAGCTGGTTTGCTTGTCCCAGCATCTGACCCTCCTCCTTTCATAGCACGGGCTTGGGACCAGCCACGGCAGAGTTAAAAATGTTGAAAACATTATTTATTTATTTATTCATTTATTTGTTTGAGATCCTGAGGAATCCCAATGAGCTTTTCCAAGGCCCTCCCTGACCACAGTAGCAAATAGTTTTTACAGAGCTGGTTTGCTTGTCCCAGCATCTGACCCTCCTCTTTTCACAGCACGGGCTTGGGACTGGCCACGGCAGAGTTAAAAAATGTTGAAAACATTATTTATTTATTTATTCATTTATTTGTTTGAGATCCTGAGGAATCCCAATCAGCATTTCCAAGGCCCTCCCTGACCGCAGTAGCAAATAGTTTTTACAGAGCTGGTTTGCTTGTCCCAGCATCTGACCCTCCTCTTTTCACAGCACGGGCTTGGGACCGGCCACGGCAGAGTTAAAAAATGTTGAAAACTTTATTTATTTATTTATTTATTCATTTATTTGTTTGAGATCCTGAGGAATCCCAATGAGCTTTTCCAAGGCCCTCCGTGACCACAGTAGCAAATAGTTTTTACAGAGCTGGTTTGCTTGTCCAAGCATCTGACCCTCCTCTTTTCACAGCACGGGCTTGGAACCGGCCATGGCAGAGTTAAAAAATGTTGAAAACATTATTTATTTATTTATTCATTTATTTGTTTGAGATCCTGAGGAATCCCAATGAGCTTTTCCAAGGCCCTCCCTGACCGCAGTAGCAAATAGTTTTTACAGAGCTGGTTTGCTTGTCCCAGCATCTGACCCTCCTCTTTTCACAGCACGGGCTTGGGACCGGCCACGGCAGAGTTAAAAAATGTTGAAAACATTATTTATTTATTTATTTATTCATTTATTTGTTTGAGATCCTGAGAAAACCCAATGAGCTTTTCCAAGGCCCTCCCTGACCGCAGTAGCAAATAGTTTTTACAGAGCTGGTTTGCTTGTCCCAGCATCTGACCCTCCACTTTTCACAGCACGGGCTTGGGACCGGCCACGGCAGAGTTAAAAAATGTTAAAAACTTTATTTATTTATTTATTCATTTATTTGTTTGAGATCCTGAGGAATCCCAATGAGCTTTTCCAAGGCCCTCCCTGACCACAGTAGCAAATATTTTTTACAGAGCTGGTTTGCTTGTCCCAGCATCTGACCCTCCTCTTTTCACAGCACGGGCTTGGGACCGGCCACGGCAGAGTTAAAAAATGTTGAAAACATTATTTATTTATTTATTTATTTATTCATTTATTTGTTTGAGATCCTGAGGAATCCCAATGAGCTTTTCCAAGGCCCTTCCTGACCGCAGTAGCCTATAGTTTTTACAGAGCTGGTTTGCTTGTCCCAGCATCTGACCCTCCTCTTTTCACAGTACGGGCTTGGGACCAGCCACGGCAGAGTTAAAATGTTGAAAACATTATTTATTTATTTATTCATTTATTTGTTTGAGATCCTGAGGAATCCCAATCAGCTTTTCCAAGGCCCTCCCTGACCGCAGTAGCAAATTGTTTTTACAGAGCTGGTTTGCTTGTCCCAGCATCTGACCCTCCTCTTTTCATAGCACGGGCTTGGGACCAGCCACGGCAGAGTTAAAAATGTTGAAAACATTATTTATTTATTTATTCATTTATTTGTTTGAGATCCTGAGGAATCCCAATGAGCTTTTCCAAGGCCCTCTCTGACCACAGTAGCAAATAGTTTTTACAGAGCTGGTTTGCTTGTCCCAGCATCTGACCCTCCTCTTTTCACAGCACGGGCTTGGGACTGGCCACGGCAGAGTTAAAAAATGTTGAAAACATTATTTATTTATTTATTCATTTATTTGTTTGAGATCCTGAGGAATCCCAATCAGCATTTCCAAGGCCCTCCCTGACCACAGTAGCAAATAGTTTTTACAGAGCTGGTTTGCTTGTCCCAGCATCTGACCCTCCTCTTTTCACAGTACGGGCTTGGGACCAGCCACGGCAGAGTTAAAAATGTTGAAAACATGATTTATTTATTTATTCATTTATTTGTTTGAGATCCTGAGGAATCCCAATCAGCTTTTCCAAGGCCCTCCCTGACCGCAATAGCAAATAGTTTTTACAGAGCTGGTTTGCCTGTCCCAGCATCTGACCCTCCTCTTTTCACAGCACGGGCTTGGGACTGGCCACAGCAGAGTTAAAAAATGTTGAAAACATTATTTATTTATTTATTTATTCATTTATTTGTTTGAGATCCTGAGGAATCCCAATGAGCTTTTCCAAGGCCCTCCCTGACCACAGTAGCAAATAGTTTTTACAGAGCTGGTTTGCTTGTCCCAGCATCTGACCCTCCTCTTTTCACAGCACGGGCTTGGGACCGGCCACGGCAGAGTTAAAAAAATGTTGAAAACATTATTTATTTATTTATTTATTCATTTATTTGTTTGAGATCCTGAGGAATCCCAATGAGCTTTTCCAAGGCCCTCCCTGACCGCAGTAGCAAATAGTTTTTACAGAGCTGGTTTGCTTGTCCCAGCATCTGACCCTCCTCTTTTCACAGCACGGGCTTGGGACTGGCCACAGCAGAGTTAAAAAATGTTGAAAACATTATTTATTTATTTATTCATTTATTTGTTTGAGATCCTGAGGAATCCCAATGAGCTTTTTCCAAGGCCCTCCCTGACCGCAGTAGCAAATAGTTTTTACAGAGCTGGTTTGCTTGTCCCAGCATCTGACCCTCCTCTTTTCACAGCACGGGCTTGGGACCGGCCACGGCAGAGTTAAAAAATGTTGAAAACATTATTTATTTATTTATTTATTTATTCATTTATTTGTTTGAGATCCTGAGGAATCCCAATGAGCTTTTCCAAGGCCCTCCCTGACCGCAGTAGCAAATAGTTTTTACAGAGCTGGTTTGCTTGTCCCAGCATCTGACCCTCCTCTTTTCACAGCACGGGCTTGGGACTGGCCACAGCAGAGTTAAAAAATGTTGAAAACATTATTTATTTATTTATTCATTTATTTGTTTGAGATCCTGAGGAATCACAATGAGCTTTTCCAAGGCCCTCCCTGACCACAGTAGCGAATCGCTTTTACAGAGCTGGTTTGCTTGTCCCAGCATCTGACCCTCCCCTTTTAACAGCACGGGCTTGGAACCGGCCACGGCAGAGTTAAAAAATGTTGAAAACATTATTTATTTTTTTATTCATTTATTTGTTTGAGATCCTGAGGAATCCCAATGAGCTTTTCCAAGGCCCTCCCTGACCGCAGTAGCAAATAGTTTTTACAGAGCTGGTTTGCTTGTCCCAGCATCTGACCCTCCTCTTTTCAAAGCACGGGCTTGGGACCGGCCACGGCAGAGTTAAAAAATGTTGAAAACATTATTTATTTATTTATTCATTTATTTGTTTGAGATCCTGAGGAATCCCAATGAGCTTTTCCAAGGCCCTCCCTGACCGCAGTAGCAAATAGTTTTTACAGAGCTGGTTTGCTTGTCCCAGCATCTGACCCTCCTCTTTTCATAGCACGGGCTTGGGACCAGCCACGGCAGAGTTAAAAATGTTGAAAACATTATTTATTTATTTATTCATTTATTTGTTTGAGATCCTGAGGAATCCCAATGAGCTTTTCCAAGGCCCTCTTTGACCGCAGTAGCAAATAGTTTTTACAGAGCTGGTTTGCTTGTCCCAGCATCTGACCCTCCTCTTTTCACAGCACGGGCTTGGGACCGGCCACGGCAGAGTTAAAAAAATGTTGAAAACATTATTTATTTATTTATTTATTCATTTATTTGTTTGAGATCCTGAGGAATCCCAATGAGCTTTTCCAAGGCCCTCCCTGACCGCAGTAGCAAATAGTTTTTACAGAGCTGGTTTGCTTGTCCCAGCATCTGACCCTCCTCTTTTCACAGCACGGGCTTGGGACTGGCCACAGCAGAGTTAAAAAATGTTGAAAACATTATTTATTTATTTATTCATTTATTTGTTTGAGATCCTGAGGAATCCCAATGAGCTTTTTCCAAGGCCCTCCCTGACCGCAGTAGCAAATAGTTTTTACAGAGCTGGTTTGCTTGTCCCAGCATCTGACCCTCCTCTTTTCACAGCACGGGCTTGGGACCGGCCACGGCAGAGTTAAAAAATGTTGAAAACATTATTTATTTATTTATTTATTTATTCATTTATTTGTTTGAGATCCTGAGGAATCCCAATGAGCTTTTCCAAGGCCCTCCCTGACCGCAGTAGCAAATAGTTTTTACAGAGCTGGTTTGCTTGTCCCAGCATCTGACCCTCCTCTTTTCACAGCACGGGCTTGGGACTGGCCACAGCAGAGTTAAAAAATGTTGAAAACATTATTTATTTATTCATTCATTTATTTGTTTGAGATCCTGAGGAATCACAATGAGCTTTTCCAAGGCCCTCCCTGACCACAGTAGCGAATCGCTTTTACAGAGCTGGTTTGCTTGTCCCAGCATCTGACCCTCCCCTTTTAACAGCACGGGCTTGGAACCGGCCACGGCAGAGTTAAAAAATGTTGAAAACATTATTTATTTTTTTATTTATTTATTTGTTTGAGATCCTGAGGAATCCCAATCAGCTTTTCCAAGGCCCTCCCTGACCGCAATAGCAAATAGTTTTTACAGAGCTGGTTTGCCTGTCCCAGCATCTGACCCTCCTCTTTTCACAGCACGGGCTTGGGACTGGCCACAGCAGAGTTAAAAAATGTTGAAAACATTATTTATTTATTTATTTATTCATTTATTTGTTTGAGATCCTGAGGAATCCCAATGAGCTTTTCCAAGGCCCTCCCTGACCACAGTAGCAAATAGTTTTTACAGAGCTGGTTTGCTTGTCCCAGCATCTGACCCTCCTCTTTTCACAGCACGGGCTTGGGACCGGCCACGGCAGAGTTAAAAAAATGTTGAAAACATTATTTATTTATTTATTTATTCATTTATTTGTTTGAGATCCTGAGGAATCCCAATGAGCTTTTCCAAGGCCCTCCCTGACCGCAGTAGCAAATAGTTTTTACAGAGCTGGTTTGCTTGTCCCAGCATCTGACCCTCCTCTTTTCACAGCACGGGCTTGGGACTGGCCACAGCAGAGTTAAAAAATGTTGAAAACATTATTTATTTATTTATTCATTTATTTGTTTGAGATCCTGAGGAATCCCAATGAGCTTTTTCCAAGGCCCTCCCTGACCGCAGTAGCAAATAGTTTTTACAGAGCTGGTTTGCTTGTCCCAGCATCTGACCCTCCTCTTTTCACAGCACGGGCTTGGGACCGGCCACGGCAGAGTTAAAAAATGTTGAAAACATTATTTATTTATTTATTTATTTATTCATTTATTTGTTTGAGATCCTGAGGAATCCCAATGAGCTTTTCCAAGGCCCTCCCTGACCGCAGTAGCAAATAGTTTTTACAGAGCTGGTTTGCTTGTCCCAGCATCTGACCCTCCTCTTTTCACAGCACGGGCTTGGGACTGGCCACAGCAGAGTTAAAAAATGTTGAAAACATTATTTATTTATTTATTCATTTATTTGTTTGAGATCCTGAGGAATCACAATGAGCTTTTCCAAGGCCCTCCCTGACCACAGTAGCGAATCGCTTTTACAGAGCTGGTTTGCTTGTCCCAGCATCTGACCCTCCCCTTTTAACAGCACGGGCTTGGAACCGGCCACGGCAGAGTTAAAAAATGTTGAAAACATTATTTATTTTTTTATTCATTTATTTGTTTGAGATCCTGAGGAATCCCAATGAGCTTTTCCAAGGCCCTCCCTGACCGCAGTAGCAAATAGTTTTTACAGAGCTGGTTTGCTTGTCCCAGCATCTGACCCTCCTCTTTTCAAAGCACGGGCTTGGGACCGGCCACGGCAGAGTTAAAAAATGTTGAAAACATTATTTATTTATTTATTCATTTATTTGTTTGAGATCCTGAGGAATCCCAATGAGCTTTTCCAAGGCCCTCCCTGACCGCAGTAGCAAATAGTTTTTACAGAGCTGGTTTGCTTGTCCCAGCATCTGACCCTCCTCTTTTCATAGCACGGGCTTGGGACCAGCCACGGCAGAGTTAAAAATGTTGAAAACATTATTTATTTATTTATTCATTTATTTGTTTGAGATCCTGAGGAATCCCAATGAGCTTTTCCAAGGCCCTCTTTGACCGCAGTAGCAAATAGTTTTTACAGAGCTGGTTTGCTTGTCCCAACATCTGACCCTCCTCTTTTCACAGCACGGGCTTGGGACCGGCCACGGCAGAGTTAAAAAAATGTTGAAAACATTATTTATTTATTTATTTATTCATTTATTTGTTTGAGATCCTGAGGAATCCCAATGAGCTTTTCCAAGGCCCTCCCTGACCGCAGTAGCAAATAGTTTTACAGAGCTGGTTTGCTTGTCCCAGCATCTGACCCTCCTCTTTTCACAGCACGGGCTTGGGACTGGCCACAGCAGAGTTAAAAAATGTTGAAAACATTATTTATTTATTTATTCATTTATTTGTTTGAGATCCTGAGGAATCCCAATGAGCTTTTTCCAAGGCCCTCCCTGACCGCAGTAGCAAATAGTTTTTACAGAGCTGGTTTGCTTGTCCCAGCATCTGACCCTCCTCTTTTCACAGCACGGGCTTGGGACCGGCCACGGCAGAGTTAAAAAATGTTGAAAACATTATTTATTTATTTATTTATTCATTTATTTGTTTGAGATCCTGAGGAATCCCAATGAGCTTTTCCAAGGCCCTCCCTGACCGCAGTAGCAAATAGTTTTTACAGAGCTGGTTTGCTTGTCCCAGCATCTGACCCTCCTCTTTTCACAGCACGGGCTTGGGACTGGCCACAGCAGAGTTAAAAAATGTTGAAAACATTATTTATTTATTTATTCATTTATTTGTTTGAGATCCTGAGGAATCACAATGAGCTTTTCCAAGGCCCTCCCTGACCACAGTAGCGAATCGCTTTTACAGAGCTGGTTTGCTTGTCCCAGCATCTGACCCTCCCCTTTTAACAGCACGGGCTTGGAACCGGCCACGGCAGAGTTAAAAAATGTTGAAAACATTATTTATTTTTTTATTTATTTATTTGTTTGAGATCCTGAGGAATCCCAATGAGCTTTTCCAAGGCCCTCCCTGACCGCAGTAGCAAATAGTTTTTACAGAGCTGGTTTGCTTGTCCCAGCATCTGACCCTCCTCTTTTCAAAGCACGGGCTTGGGACCGGCCACGGCAGAGTTAAAAAATGTTGAAAACATTATTTATTTATTTATTCATTTATTTGTTTGAGATCCTGAGGAATCCCAATGAGCTTTTCCAAGGCCCTCCCTGACCGCAGTAGCAAATAGTTTTTACAGAGCTGGTTTGCTTGTCCCAGCATCTGACCCTCCTCTTTTCATAGCACGGGCTTGGGACCAGCCACGGCAGAGTTAAAAATGTTGAAAACATTATTTATTTATTTATTCATTTATTTGTTTGAGATCCTGAGGAATCCCAATGAGCTTTTCCAAGGCCCTCTTTGACCGCAGTAGCAAATAGTTTTTACAGAGCTGGTTTGCTTGTCCCAGCATCTGACCCTCCTCTTTTCACAGCACGGGCTTGGGACCGGCCACGGCAGAGTTAAAAAATGTTAAAAACTTTATTTATTTATTTATTTATTCATTTATTTGTTTGAGATCCTGAGGAATCCCAATGAGCTTTTCCAAGGCCCTCTTTGACCGCAGTAGCAAATAGTTTTTACAGAGCTGGTTTGCTTGTCCCAGCATCTGACCCTCCTCTTTTCACAGCACGGGCTTGGGACTGGCCACGGCAGAGTTAAAAAATGTTGAAAACATTATTTATTTATTTATTCATTTATTTGTTTGAGATCCTGAGGAATCCCAATCAGCATTTCCAAGGCCCTCCCTGACCGCAGTAGCAAATAGTTTTTACAGAGCTGGTTTGCTTGTCCCAGCATCTGACCCTCCTCTTTTCACAGTACGGGCTTGGGACCAGCCACGGCAGAGTTAAAAATGTTGAAAACATTATTTATTTATTTATTCATTTATTTGTTTGAGATCCTGAGGAATCCCAATCAGCTTTTCCAAGGCCCTCCCTGACCGCAATAGCAAATAGTTTTTACAGAGCTGGTTTGCCTGTCCCAGCATCTGACCCTCCTCTTTTCACAGCACGGGCTTGGGACTGGCCACAGCAGAGTTAATAAATGTTGAAAACATTATTTATTTATTTATTTATTCATTTATTTGTTTGAGATCCTGAGGAATCCCAATGAGCTTTTCCAAGGCCCTCCCTGACCACAGTAGCAAATAGTTTTTACAGAGCTGGTTTGCTTGTCCCAGCATCTGACCCTCCTCTTTTCACAGCACGGGCTTGGGACCGGCCACGGCAGAGTTAAAAAAATGTTGAAAACATTATTTATTTATTTATTTATTCATTTATTTGTTTGAGATCCTGAGGAATCCCAATGAGCTTTTCCAAGGCCCTCCCTGACCGCAGTAGCAAATAGTTTTTACAGAGCTGGTTTGCTTGTCCCAGCATCTGACCCTCCTCTTTTCACAGCACGGGCTTGGGACTGGCCACAGCAGAGTTAAAAAATGTTGAAAACATTATTTATTTATTTATTCATTTATTTGTTTGAGATCCTGAGGAATCCCAATGAGCTTTTTCCAAGGCCCTCCCTGACCGCAGTAGCAAATAGTTTTTACAGAGCTGGTTTGCTTGTCCCAGCATCTGACCCTCCTCTTTTCACAGCACGGGCTTGGGACTGGCCACGGCAGAGTTAAAAAATGTTGAAAACATTATTTATTTATTTATTCCTTTATTTGTTTGAGATCCTGAGGAATCCCAATGAGCTTTTCCAAGGCCCTCCCTGACTGCAGTAGCAAATATTTTTTACAGAGCTGGTTTGCTTGTCCCAGCATCTGACCCTCCTCTTTTCATAGCACGGGCTTGGGACCGGCCACGGCAGAGTTAAAAAATGTTGAAAACATTATTTATTTATTTATTTATTCATTTATTTGTTTGAGATCCTGAGGAATCCCAATGAGCTTTTCCAAGGTCCTCCCTGACCGCAGTAGCAAATAGTTTTTACAGAGCTGGTTTGCTTGTCCCAGCATCTGACCCTCCTCTTTTCACAGTACGGGCTTGGGACCAGCCACGGCAGAGTTAAAAATGTTGAAAACATTATATATTTATTTATTCATTTATTTGTTTGAGATCCTGAGGAATCCCAATCAGCTTTTCGAAGGCCCTCCCTGACCGCAGTAGCAAATAGTTTTTACAGAGCTGGTTTGCTTGTCCCAGCATCTGACCCTCCTCTTTTCACAGCACAGGCTTGGGACCGGCCACGGCAGAGTTAAAAAATGTTGAAAACATTATTTATTTATTTATTTATTCATTTATTTGTTTGAGATCCTGAGGAATCCCAATGAGCTTTTCCAAGGCCCTCCCTGACCACAGTAGCAAATAGTTTTTACAGAGCTGGTTTGCTTGTCCCAGCATCTGACCCTCCTCTTTTCACAGCACGGGCTTGGGACCGGCCACGGCAGAGTTAAAAAATGTTGAAAACATTATTTATTTATTTATTTATTCATTTATTTGTTTGAGATCCTGAGGAATCCCAATGAGCTTTTCCAAGGCCCTCCCTGACCGCAGTAGCAAATAGTTTTTACAGAGCTGGTTTGCTTGTCCCAGCATCTGACCCTCCTCTTTTCACAGCACGGGCTTGGGACTGGCCACAGCAGAGTTAAAAAATGTTGAAAACATTATTTATTTATTTATTCATTTATTTGTTTGAGATCCTGAGGAATCCCAATGAGCTTTTTCCAAGGCCCTCCCTGACCGCAGTAGCAAATAGTTTTTACAGAGCTGGTTTGCTTGTCCCAGCATCTGACCCTCCTCTTTGCCGTGGCCGGTCCCAAGCCCGTGCTGTGAAGAGTTAAAAAATGTTGAAAACATTATTTATTTATTCCTTTATTTGTTTGAGATCCTGAGGAATCCCAATGAGCTTTTCCAAGGCCCTCCCTGACCGCAGTAGCAAATAGTTTTTACAGAGCTGGTTTGCTTGTCCCAGCATCTGACCCTCCTCTTTTCACAGCACGGGCTTGGGACCGGCCACGGCAGAGTTAAAAAATGTTGAAAACATTATTTATTTATTTATTTATTCATTTATTTGTTTGAGATCCTGAGGAATCCCAATGAGCTTTTCCAAGGCCCTCCCTGACCGCAGTAGCAAATAGTTTTTACAGAGCTGATTTGCTTGTCCCAGCATCTGACCCTCCACTTTTCACAGCACGGGCTTGGGACCGGCCACGGCAGAGTTAAAAAATGTTAAAAACTTTATTTATTTATTTATTTATTTATTCATTTATTTGTTTGAGATCCTGAGGAATCCCAATGAGCTTTTCCAAGGCCCTCCCTGACCACAGTAGCAAATATTTTTTACAGAGCTGGTTTGCTTGTCCCAGCATCTGACCCTCCTCTTTTCACAGCACGGGCTTGGGACCGGCCACGGCAGAGTTAAAAAATGTTGAAAACATTATTTATTTATTTATTCATTTATTTGTTTGAGATCCTGAGGAATCCCAATGAGCTGCTTTTCCAAGGCCCTCCCTGACCGCAGTAGCAAATAGTTTTTACAGAGCTGTTTTGCTTGTCCCAGCATCTGACCCTCCTCTTTTCACAGCACGGGCTTGGGACCGGCCACGGCAGAGTTAAAAAATGTTGAAAACATTATTTATTTATTTATTCATTTATTTGTTTGAGATCCTGAGGAATCCCAATGAGCTTTTCCAAGGCCCTCCCTGACCGCAGTAGCAAATAGTTTTTACAGAGCTGGTTTGCTTGTCCCAGCATCTGATCCTCCTCTTTTCACAGCACGGGCTTGGGACCGGCCACGGCAGAGTTAAAAAATGTTGAAAACATTATTTATTTATTTATTTATTCATTTATTTGTTTGAGATCCTGAGGAATCCCAATGAGCTTTTCCAAGGCCCTCCCTGACCGCAGTAGCAAATAGTTTTTACAGAGCTGGTTTGCTTGTCCCAGCATCTGACCCTCCTCTTTTCATAGCACGGGCTTGGGACCGGCCACGGCAGAGTTAAAAATGTTGAAAACATTATTTATTTATTTATTCATTTATTTGTTTGAGATCCTGAGGAATCCCAATGAGCTTTTCCAAGGCCCTCCCTGAGCGCAGTAGCAAATAGTTTTTACAGAGCTGGTTTGCTTGTCCCAGCATCTGACCCTCCTCTTTTCACAGCATGGGCTTGGGACCGGCCATGGCAGAGTTAAAAAATGTTAAAAACTTTATTTATTTATTTATTTATTTATTCATTTATTTGTTTGAGATCCTGAGGAATCCCAATGAGCTTTTCCAAGGCCCTCCCTGACCACAGTAGCAAATAGTTTTTACAGAGCTGGTTTGCTTGTCCCAGCATCTGACCCTCCTCTTTTCACAGCACGGGCTTGGGACCGGCCACGGCAGAGTTAAAAAATGTTGAAAACATTATTTATTTATTTATTCATTTATTTGTTTGAGATCCTGAGGAATCCCAATGAGATTTTCCAAGGCCCTCCCTGACTGCAGTAGCAAATAGTTTTTACAGAGCTGGTTTGCTTGTCCCAGCATCTGACCCTCCTCTTTTCAAAGCACGGGCTTGGGACCGGCCACGGCAGAGTTAAAAAATGTTGAAAACATTATTTATTTATTTATTAATTTATTTGTTTGAGATCCTGAGGAATCCCAATGAGCTTTTCCAAGGCCCTCCCTGACCGCAGTAGCAAATAGTTTTTATAGAGCTGGTTTGCTTGTCCCAGCATCTGACCCTCCTCTTTTCACAGCACGGGCTTGGGACCGGCCACGGCAGAGTTAAAAAATGTTGAAAACATTATTTATTTATTTATTCATTTATTTGTTTGAGATCCTGAGGAATCCCAATCAGCTTTTCCAAGGCCCTCCCTGACCGCAGTAGCAAATAGTTTTTACAGAGCTGGTTTGCTTGTCCCAGCATCTGACCCTCCTCTTTTCACAGCACGGGCTTGGGACCGGCCACGGCAGAGTTAAAAAATGTTGAAAACATTATTTATTTATTTATTTATTCATTTATTTGTTTGAGATCCTGAGGAATCCCAATGAGCTTTTCCAAGGCCCTCCCTGACCGCAGTAGCAAATAGTTTTTACAGAGCTGATTTGCTTGTCCCAGCATCTGACCCTCCACTTTTCACAGCACGGGCTTGGGACCGGCCACGGCAGAGTTAAAAAATGTTAAAAACTTTATTTATTTATTTATTTATTTATTTATTCATTTATTTGTTTGAGATCCTGAGGAATCCCAATGAGCTTTTCCAAGGCCCTCCCTGACCACAGTAGCAAATATTTTTTACAGAGCTGGTTTGCTTGTCCCAGCATCTGACCCTCCTCTTTTCACAGCACGGGCTTGGGACCGGCCACGGCAGAGTTAAAAAATGTTGAAAACATTATTTATTTATTTATTTATTCATTTATTTGTTTGAGATCCTGAGGAATCCCAATGAGCTTTTCCAAGGCCCTCCCTGACCGCAGTAGCAAATAGTTTTTACAGAGCTGGTTTGCTTGTCCCAGCATCTGACCCTCCTCTTTTCATAGCACGGGCTTGGGACCAGCCACGGCAGAGTTAAAAATGTTGAAAACATTATTTATTTATTTATTTATTCATTTATTTGTTTGAGATCCTGAGGAATCCCAATGAGCTTTTCCAAGGCCCTCCCTGACCGCAGTAGCAAATAGTTTTTACAGAGCTGGTTTGCTTGTCCCAGCATCTGACCCTCCTCTTTTCACAGCACGGGCTTGGGACTGGCCACGGCAGAGTTAAAAAATGTTGAAAACATTATTTATTTATTTATTCATTTATTTGTTTGAGATCCTGAGGAATCCCAATCAGCTTTTCCAAGGCCCTCCCTGACCGCAGTAGCAAATAGTTTTTACAGAGCTGGTTTGCTTGTCCCAGCATCTGACCCTCCTCTTTTCACAGCACGGGCTTGGGACAGGCCACGGCAGAGTTAAAAAATGTTAAAAACTTTATTTATTTATTTATTCATTTATTTGTTTGAGATCCTGAGGAATCCCAATGAGCTTTTCCAAGGCCCTCCCTGACCGCAGTAGCAAATATTTTTTACAGAGCTGGTTTGCTTGTCCCAGCATCTGACCCTCCTCTTTTCACAGTACGGGCTTGGGACCAGCCACGGCAGAGTTAAAAATGTTGAAAACATTATTTATTTATTTATTCATTTATTTGTTTGAGATCCTGAGGAATCCCAATCAGCTTTTCCAAGGCCCTCCCTGACTGCAGTAGCAAATAGTTTTTACAGAGCTGGTTTGCTTGTCCCAGCATCTGACCCTCCTCTTTTCACAGCACAGGCTTGGGACCGGCCACGGCAGAGTTAAAAAATGTTGAAAACATTATTTATTTATTTATTTATTAATTTATTTGTTTGAGATCCTGAGGAATCCCAATGAGCTTTTCCAAGGCCCTCCCTGACCACAGTAGCAAATAGTTTTTACAGAGCTGGTTTGCTTGTCCCAGCATCTGACCCTCCTCTTTTCACAGCACGGGCTTGGGACCGGCCACGGCAGAGTTAAAAAATGTTGAAAACATTATTTATTTATTTATTTATTCATTTATTTGTTTGAGATCCTGAGGAATCCCAATGAGCTTTTCCAAGGCCCTCCCTGACCGCAGTAGCAAATAGTTTTTACAGAGCTGGTTTGCTTGTCCCAGCATCTGACCCTCCTCTTTTCACAGCACGGGCTTGGGACTGGCCACAGCAGAGTTAAAAAATGTTGAAAACATTATTTATTTATTTATTCATTTATTTGTTTGAGATCCTGAGGAATCCCAATGAGCTTTTTCCAAGGCCCTCCCTGACCGCAGTAGCAAATAGTTTTTACAGAGCTGGTTTGCTTGTCCCAGCATCTGACCCTCCTCTTTGCCGTGGCCGGTCCCAAGCCCGTGCTGTGAAGAGTTAAAAAATGTTGAAAACATTATTTATTTATTCCTTTATTTGTTTGAGATCCTGAGGAATCCCAATGAGCTTTTCCAAGGCCCTCCCTGACCGCAGTAGCAAATAGTTTTTACAGAGCTGGTTTGCTTGTCCCAGCATCTGACCCTCCTCTTTTCACAGCACGGGCTTGGGACCGGCCACGGCAGAGTTAAAAAATGTTGAAAACATTATTTATTTATTTATTTATTTATTCATTTATTTGTTTGAGATCCTGAGGAATCCCAATGAGCTTTTCCAAGGCCCTCCCTGACCGCAGTAGCAAATAGTTTTTACAGAGCTGATTTGCTTGTCCCAGCATCTGACCCTCCACTTTTCACAGCACGGGCTTGGGACCGGCCACGGCAGAGTTAAAAAATGTTAAAAACTTTATTTATTTATTTATTTATTTATTCATTTATTTGTTTGAGATCCTGAGGAATCCCAATGAGCTTTTCCAAGGCCCTCCCTGACCACAGTAGCAAATATTTTTTACAGAGCTGGTTTGCTTGTCCCAGCATCTGACCCTCCTCTTTTCACAGCACGGGCTTGGGACCGGCCACGGCAGAGTTAAAAAATGTTGAAAACATTATTTATTTATTTATTAATTTATTTGTTTGAGATCCTGAGGAATCCCAATGAGCTGCTTTTCCAAGGCCCTCCCTGACCGCAGTAGCAAATAGTTTTTACAGAGCTGTTTTGCTTGTCCCAGCATCTGACCCTCCTCTTTTCACAGCACGGGCTTGGGACCGGCCACGGCAGAGTTAAAAAATGTTGAAAACATTATTTATTTATTTATTCATTTATTTGTTTGAGATCCTGAGGAATCCCAATGAGCTTTTCCAAGGCCCTCCCTGACCGCAGTAGCAAATAGTTTTTACAGAGCTGGTTTGCTTGTCCCAGCATCTGATCCTCCTCTTTTCACAGCACGGGCTTGGGACCGGCCACGGCAGAGTTAAAAAATGTTGAAAACATTATTTATTTATTTATTTATTCATTTATTTGTTTGAGATCCTGAGGAATCCCAATGAGCTTTTCCAAGGCCCTCCCTGACCGCAGTAGCAAATAGTTTTTACAGAGCTGGTTTGCTTGTCCCAGCATCTGACCCTCCTCTTTTCATAGCACGGGCTTGGGACCGGCCACGGCAGAGTTAAAAATGTTGAAAACATTATTTATTTATTTATTCATTTATTTGTTTGAGATCCTGAGGAATCCCAATGAGCTTTTCCAAGGCCCTCCCTGAGCGCAGTAGCAAATAGTTTTTACAGAGCTGGTTTGCTTGTCCCAGCATCTGACCCTCCTCTTTTCACAGCATGGGCTTGGGACCGGCCATGGCAGAGTTAAAAAATGTTAAAAACTTTATTTATTTATTTATTTATTTATTCATTTATTTGTTTGAGATCCTGAGGAATCCCAATGAGCTTTTCCAAGGCCCTCCCTGACCACAGTAGCAAATAGTTTTTACAGAGCTGGTTTGCTTGTCCCAGCATCTGACCCTCCTCTTTTCACAGCACGGGCTTGGGACCGGCCACGGCAGAGTTAAAAAATGTTGAAAACATTATTTATTTATTTATTCATTTATTTGTTTGAGATCCTGAGGAATCCCAATGAGATTTTCCAAGGCCCTCCCTGACTGCAGTAGCAAATAGTTTTTACAGAGCTGGTTTGCTTGTCCCAGCATCTGACCCTCCTCTTTTCAAAGCACGGGCTTGGGACTGGCCACAGCAGAGTTAAAAAATGTTGAAAACATTATTTATTTATTTATTCAATTATTTGTTTGAGATCCTGAGGAATCCCAATGAGCTTTTCCAAGGCCCTCCCTGACCGCAGTAGCAAATAGTTTTTATAGAGCTGGTTTGCTTGTCCCAGCATCTGACCCTCCTCTTTTCACAGCACGGGCTTGGGACCGGCCACGGCAGAGTTAAAAAATGTTGAAAACATTATTTATTTATTTATTCATTTATTTGTTTGAGATCCTGAGGAATCCCAATCAGCTTTTCCAAGGCCCTCCCTGACCGCAGTAGCAAATAGTTTTTACAGAGCTGGTTTGCTTGTCCCAGCATCTGACCCTCCTCTTTTCACAGCACGGGCTTGGGACCGGCCACGGCAGAGTTAAAAAATGTTGAAAACATTATTTATTTATTTATTTATTCATTTATTTGTTTGAGATCCTGAGGAATCCCAATGAGCTTTTCCAAGGCCCTCCCTGACCGCAGTAGCAAATAGTTTTTACAGAGCTGATTTGCTTGTCCCAGCATCTGACCCTCCACTTTTCACAGCACGGGCTTGGGACCGGCCACGGCAGAGTTAAAAAATGTTAAAAACTTTATTTATTTATTTATTTATTTATTCATTTATTTGTTTGAGATCCTGAGGAATCCCAATGAGCTTTTCCAAGGCCCTCCCTGACCACAGTAGCAAATATTTTTTACAGAGCTGGTTTGCTTGTCCCAGCATCTGACCCTCCTCTTTTCACAGCACGGGCTTGGGACCGGCCACGGCAGAGTTAAAAAATGTTGAAAACATTATTTATTTATTTATTTATTCATTTATTTGTTTGAGATCCTGAGGAATCCCAATGAGCTTTTCCAAGGCCCTCCCTGACCGCAGTAGCAAATAGTTTTTACAGAGCTGGTTTGCTTGTCCCAGCATCTGACCCTCCTCTTTTCATAGCACGGGCTTGGGACCAGCCACGGCAGAGTTAAAAATGTTGAAAACATTATTTATTTATTTATTTATTCATTTATTTGTTTGAGATCCTGAGGAATCCCAATGAGCTTTTCCAAGGCCCTCCCTGACCGCAGTAGCAAATAGTTTTTACAGAGCTGGTTTGCTTGTCCCAGCATCTGACCCTCCTCTTTTCACAGCACGGGCTTGGGACTGGCCACGGCAGAGTTAAAAAATGTTGAAAACATTATTTATTTATTTATTCATTTATTTGTTTGAGATCCTGAGGAATCCCAATCAGCTTTTCCAAGGCCCTCCCTGACCGCAGTAGCAAATAGTTTTTACAGAGCTGGTTTGCTTGTCCCAGCATCTGACCCTCCTCTTTTCACAGCACGGGCTTGGGACCAGCCACAGCAGAGTTAAAAATGTTGAAAACATTATTTATTTATTTATTCATTTATTTGTTTGAGATCCTGAGGAATCCCAATCAGCTTTTCCAAGGCCCTCCCTGACCGCAGTAGCAAATAGTTTTTACAGAGCTGGTTTGCTTGTCCCAGCATCTGACCCTCCTCTTTTCACAGCACAGGCTTGGGACCGGCCACGGCAGAGTTAAAAAATGTTGAAAACATTATTTATTTATTTATATTTTCATTTATTTGTTTGAGATCCTGAGGAATCCCAATGAGCTTTTCCAAGGCCCTCCCTGACCACAGTAGCAAATAGTTTTTACAGAGCTGGTTTGCTTGTCCCAGCATCTGACCCTCCTCTTTTCACAGCACGGGCTTGGGACCGGCCACGGCAGAGTTAAAAAATGTTGAAAACATTATTTATTTATTTATTTATTCATTTATTTGTTTGAGATCCTGAGGAATCCCAATGAGCTTTTCCAAGGCCCTCCCTGACCGCAGTAGCAAATAGTTTTTACAGAGCTGGTTTGCTTGTCCCAGCATCTGACCCTCCTCTTTTCACAGCACGGGCTTGGGACTGGCCACAGCAGAGTTAAAAAATGTTGAAAACATTATTTATTTATTTATTCATTTATTTGTTTGAGATCCTGAGGAATCCCAATGAGCTTTTTCCAAGGCCCTCCCTGACCGCAGTAGCAAATAGTTTTTACAGAGCTGGTTTGCTTGTCCCAGCATCTGACCCTCCTCTTTGCCGTGGCCGGTCCCAAGCCCGTGCTGTGAAGAGTTAAAAAATGTTGAAAACATTATTTATTTATTCCTTTATTTGTTTGAGATCCTGAGGAATCCCAATGAGCTTTTCCAAGGCCCTCCCTGACCGCAGTAGCAAATAGTTTTTACAGAGCTGGTTTGCTTGTCCCAGCATCTGACCCTCCTCTTTTCACAGCACGGGCTTGGGACTGGCCACAGCAGAGTTAAAAAATGTTGAAAACATTATTTATTTATTTATTCATTTATTTGTTTGAGATCCTGAGGAATCCCAATGAGCTTTTTCCAAGGCCCTCCCTGACCGCAGTAGCAAATAGTTTTTACAGAGCTGGTTTGCTTGTCCCAGCATCTGACCCTCCTCTTTTCACAGCACGGGCTTGGGACTGGCCACGGCAGAGTTAAAAAATGTTGAAAACATTATTTATTTATTTATTCCTTTATTTGTTTGAGATCCTGAGGAATCCCAATGAGCTTTTCCAAGGCCCTCCCTGACTGCAGTAGCAAATATTTTTTACAGAGCTGGTTTGCTTGTCCCAGCATCTGACCCTCCTCTTTTCATAGCACGGGCTTGGGACCGGCCACGGCAGAGTTAAAAAATGTTGAAAACATTATTTATTTATTTATTTATTCATTTATTTGTTTGAGATCCTGAGGAATCCCAATGAGCTTTTCCAAGGTCCTCCCTGACCGCAGTAGCAAATAGTTTTTACAGAGCTGGTTTGCTTGTCCCAGCATCTGACCCTCCTCTTTTCACAGTACGGGCTTGGGACCAGCCACGGCAGAGTTAAAAATGTTGAAAACATTATATATTTATTTATTCATTTATTTGTTTGAGATCCTGAGGAATCCCAATCAGCTTTTCGAAGGCCCTCCCTGACCGCAGTAGCAAATAGTTTTTACAGAGCTGGTTTGCTTGTCCCAGCATCTGACCCTCCTCTTTTCACAGCACAGGCTTGGGACCGGCCACGGCAGAGTTAAAAAATGTTGAAAACATTATTTATTTATTTATTTATTCATTTATTTGTTTGAGATCCTGAGGAATCCCAATGAGCTTTTCCAAGGCCCTCCCTGACCACAGTAGCAAATAGTTTTTACAGAGCTGGTTTGCTTGTCCCAGCATCTGACCCTCCTCTTTTCACAGCACGGGCTTGGGACCGGCCACGGCAGAGTTAAAAAATGTTGAAAACATTATTTATTTATTTATTTATTCATTTATTTGTTTGAGATCCTGAGGAATCCCAATGAGCTTTTCCAAGGCCCTCCCTGACCGCAGTAGCAAATAGTTTTTACAGAGCTGGTTTGCTTGTCCCAGCATCTGACCCTCCTCTTTTCACAGCACGGGCTTGGGACTGGCCACAGCAGAGTTAAAAAATGTTGAAAACATTATTTATTTATTTATTCATTTATTTGTTTGAGATCCTGAGGAATCCCAATGAGCTTTTTCCAAGGCCCTCCCTGACCGCAGTAGCAAATAGTTTTTACAGAGCTGGTTTGCTTGTCCCAGCATCTGACCCTCCTCTTTGCCGTGGCCGGTCCCAAGCCCGTGCTGTGAAGAGTTAAAAAATGTTGAAAACATTATTTATTTATTCCTTTATTTGTTTGAGATCCTGAGGAATCCCAATGAGCTTTTCCAAGGCCCTCCCTGACCGCAGTAGCAAATAGTTTTTACAGAGCTGGTTTGCTTGTCCCAGCATCTGACCCTCCTCTTTTCACAGCACGGGCTTGGGACCGGCCACGGCAGAGTTAAAAAATGTTGAAAACATTATTTATTTATTTATTTATTCATTTATTTGTTTGAGATCCTGAGGAATCCCAATGAGCTTTTCCAAGGCCCTCCCTGACCGCAGTAGCAAATAGTTTTTACAGAGCTGATTTGCTTGTCCCAGCATCTGACCCTCCACTTTTCACAGCACGGGCTTGGGACCGGCCACGGCAGAGTTAAAAAATGTTAAAAACTTTATTTATTTATTTATTTATTTATTCATTTATTTGTTTGAGATCCTGAGGAATCCCAATGAGCTTTTCCAAGGCCCTCCCTGACCACAGTAGCAAATATTTTTTACAGAGCTGGTTTGCTTGTCCCAGCATCTGACCCTCCTCTTTTCACAGCACGGGCTTGGGACCGGCCACGGCAGAGTTAAAAAATGTTGAAAACATTATTTATTTATTTATTCATTTATTTGTTTGAGATCCTGAGGAATCCCAATGAGCTGCTTTTCCAAGGCCCTCCCTGACCGCAGTAGCAAATAGTTTTTACAGAGCTGTTTTGCTTGTCCCAGCATCTGACCCTCCTCTTTTCACAGCACGGGCTTGGGACCGGCCACGGCAGAGTTAAAAAATGTTGAAAACATTATTTATTTATTTATTCATTTATTTGTTTGAGATCCTGAGGAATCCCAATGAGCTTTTCCAAGGCCCTCCCTGACCGCAGTAGCAAATAGTTTTTACAGAGCTGGTTTGCTTGTCCCAGCATCTGATCCTCCTCTTTTCACAGCACGGGCTTGGGACCGGCCACGGCAGAGTTAAAAAATGTTGAAAACATTATTTATTTATTTATTTATTCATTTATTTGTTTGAGATCCTGAGGAATCCCAATGAGCTTTTCCAAGGCCCTCCCTGACCGCAGTAGCAAATAGTTTTTACAGAGCTGGTTTGCTTGTCCCAGCATCTGACCCTCCTCTTTTCATAGCACGGGCTTGGGACCGGCCACGGCAGAGTTAAAAATGTTGAAAACATTATTTATTTATTTATTCATTTATTTGTTTGAGATCCTGAGGAATCCCAATGAGCTTTTCCAAGGCCCTCCCTGAGCGCAGTAGCAAATAGTTTTTACAGAGCTGGTTTGCTTGTCCCAGCATCTGACCCTCCTCTTTTCACAGCATGGGCTTGGGACCGGCCATGGCAGAGTTAAAAAATGTTAAAAACTTTATTTATTTATTTATTTATTTATTCATTTATTTGTTTGAGATCCTGAGGAATCCCAATGAGCTTTTCCAAGGCCCTCCCTGACCACAGTAGCAAATAGTTTTTACAGAGCTGGTTTGCTTGTCCCAGCATCTGACCCTCCTCTTTTCACAGCACGGGCTTGGGACCGGCCACGGCAGAGTTAAAAAATGTTGAAAACATTATTTATTTATTTATTCATTTATTTGTTTGAGATCCTGAGGAATCCCAATGAGATTTTCCAAGGCCCTCCCTGACTGCAGTAGCAAATAGTTTTTACAGAGCTGGTTTGCTTGTCCCAGCATCTGACCCTCCTCTTTTCAAAGCACGGGCTTGGGACCGGCCACGGCAGAGTTAAAAAATGTTGAAAACATTATTTATTTATTTATTAATTTATTTGTTTGAGATCCTGAGGAATCCCAATGAGCTTTTCCAAGGCCCTCCCTGACCGCAGTAGCAAATAGTTTTTATAGAGCTGGTTTGCTTGTCCCAGCATCTGACCCTCCTCTTTTCACAGCACGGGCTTGGGACCGGCCACGGCAGAGTTAAAAAATGTTGAAAACATTATTTATTTATTTATTCATTTATTTGTTTGAGATCCTGAGGAATCCCAATCAGCTTTTCCAAGGCCCTCCCTGACCGCAGTAGCAAATAGTTTTTACAGAGCTGGTTTGCTTGTCCCAGCATCTGACCCTCCTCTTTTCACAGCACGGGCTTGGGACCGGCCACGGCAGAGTTAAAAAATGTTGAAAACATTATTTATTTATTTATTTATTCATTTATTTGTTTGAGATCCTGAGGAATCCCAATGAGCTTTTCCAAGGCCCTCCCTGACCGCAGTAGCAAATAGTTTTTACAGAGCTGATTTGCTTGTCCCAGCATCTGACCCTCCACTTTTCACAGCACGGGCTTGGGACCGGCCACGGCAGAGTTAAAAAATGTTAAAAACTTTATTTATTTATTTATTTATTTATTTATTCATTTATTTGTTTGAGATCCTGAGGAATCCCAATGAGCTTTTCCAAGGCCCTCCCTGACCACAGTAGCAAATATTTTTTACAGAGCTGGTTTGCTTGTCCCAGCATCTGACCCTCCTCTTTTCACAGCACGGGCTTGGGACCGGCCACGGCAGAGTTAAAAAATGTTGAAAACATTATTTATTTATTTATTTATTCATTTATTTGTTTGAGATCCTGAGGAATCCCAATGAGCTTTTCCAAGGCCCTCCCTGACCGCAGTAGCAAATAGTTTTTACAGAGCTGGTTTGCTTGTCCCAGCATCTGACCCTCCTCTTTTCATAGCACGGGCTTGGGACCAGCCACGGCAGAGTTAAAAATGTTGAAAACATTATTTATTTATTTATTTATTCATTTATTTGTTTGAGATCCTGAGGAATCCCAATGAGCTTTTCCAAGGCCCTCCCTGACCGCAGTAGCAAATAGTTTTTACAGAGCTGGTTTGCTTGTCCCAGCATCTGACCCTCCTCTTTTCACAGCACGGGCTTGGGACTGGCCACGGCAGAGTTAAAAAATGTTGAAAACATTATTTATTTATTTATTCATTTATTTGTTTGAGATCCTGAGGAATCCCAATCAGCTTTTCCAAGGCCCTCCCTGACCGCAGTAGCAAATAGTTTTTACAGAGCTGGTTTGCTTGTCCCAGCATCTGACCCTCCTCTTTTCACAGCACGGGCTTGGGACAGGCCACGGCAGAGTTAAAAAATGTTAAAAACTTTATTTATTTATTTATTCATTTATTTGTTTGAGATCCTGAGGAATCCCAATGAGCTTTTCCAAGGCCCTCCCTGACCGCAGTAGCAAATATTTTTTACAGAGCTGGTTTGCTTGTCCCAGCATCTGACCCTCCTCTTTTCACAGTACGGGCTTGGGACCAGCCACGGCAGAGTTAAAAATGTTGAAAACATTATTTATTTATTTATTCATTTATTTGTTTGAGATCCTGAGGAATCCCAATCAGCTTTTCCAAGGCCCTCCCTGACTGCAGTAGCAAATAGTTTTTACAGAGCTGGTTTGCTTGTCCCAGCATCTGACCCTCCTCTTTTCACAGCACAGGCTTGGGACCGGCCACGGCAGAGTTAAAAAATGTTGAAAACATTATTTATTTATTTATTTATTAATTTATTTGTTTGAGATCCTGAGGAATCCCAATGAGCTTTTCCAAGGCCCTCCCTGACCACAGTAGCAAATAGTTTTTACAGAGCTGGTTTGCTTGTCCCAGCATCTGACCCTCCTCTTTTCACAGCACGGGCTTGGGACCGGCCACGGCAGAGTTAAAAAATGTTGAAAACATTATTTATTTATTTATTTATTCATTTATTTGTTTGAGATCCTGAGGAATCCCAATGAGCTTTTCCAAGGCCCTCCCTGACCGCAGTAGCAAATAGTTTTTACAGAGCTGGTTTGCTTGTCCCAGCATCTGACCCTCCTCTTTTCACAGCACGGGCTTGGGACTGGCCACAGCAGAGTTAAAAAATGTTGAAAACATTATTTATTTATTTATTCATTTATTTGTTTGAGATCCTGAGGAATCCCAATGAGCTTTTTCCAAGGCCCTCCCTGACCGCAGTAGCAAATAGTTTTTACAGAGCTGGTTTGCTTGTCCCAGCATCTGACCCTCCTCTTTGCCGTGGCCGGTCCCAAGCCCGTGCTGTGAAGAGTTAAAAAATGTTGAAAACATTATTTATTTATTCCTTTATTTGTTTGAGATCCTGAGGAATCCCAATGAGCTTTTCCAAGGCCCTCCCTGACCGCAGTAGCAAATAGTTTTTACAGAGCTGGTTTGCTTGTCCCAGCATCTGACCCTCCTCTTTTCACAGCACGGGCTTGGGACCGGCCACGGCAGAGTTAAAAAATGTTGAAAACATTATTTATTTATTTATTTATTTATTCATTTATTTGTTTGAGATCCTGAGGAATCCCAATGAGCTTTTCCAAGGCCCTCCCTGACCGCAGTAGCAAATAGTTTTTACAGAGCTGATTTGCTTGTCCCAGCATCTGACCCTCCACTTTTCACAGCACGGGCTTGGGACCGGCCACGGCAGAGTTAAAAAATGTTAAAAACTTTATTTATTTATTTATTTATTTATTCATTTATTTGTTTGAGATCCTGAGGAATCCCAATGAGCTTTTCCAAGGCCCTCCCTGACCACAGTAGCAAATATTTTTTACAGAGCTGGTTTGCTTGTCCCAGCATCTGACCCTCCTCTTTTCACAGCACGGGCTTGGGACCGGCCACGGCAGAGTTAAAAAATGTTGAAAACATTATTTATTTATTTATTAATTTATTTGTTTGAGATCCTGAGGAATCCCAATGAGCTGCTTTTCCAAGGCCCTCCCTGACCGCAGTAGCAAATAGTTTTTACAGAGCTGTTTTGCTTGTCCCAGCATCTGACCCTCCTCTTTTCACAGCACGGGCTTGGGACCGGCCACGGCAGAGTTAAAAAATGTTGAAAACATTATTTATTTATTTATTCATTTATTTGTTTGAGATCCTGAGGAATCCCAATGAGCTTTTCCAAGGCCCTCCCTGACCGCAGTAGCAAATAGTTTTTACAGAGCTGGTTTGCTTGTCCCAGCATCTGATCCTCCTCTTTTCACAGCACGGGCTTGGGACCGGCCACGGCAGAGTTAAAAAATGTTGAAAACATTATTTATTTATTTATTTATTCATTTATTTGTTTGAGATCCTGAGGAATCCCAATGAGCTTTTCCAAGGCCCTCCCTGACCGCAGTAGCAAATAGTTTTTACAGAGCTGGTTTGCTTGTCCCAGCATCTGACCCTCCTCTTTTCATAGCACGGGCTTGGGACCGGCCACGGCAGAGTTAAAAATGTTGAAAACATTATTTATTTATTTATTCATTTATTTGTTTGAGATCCTGAGGAATCCCAATGAGCTTTTCCAAGGCCCTCCCTGAGCGCAGTAGCAAATAGTTTTTACAGAGCTGGTTTGCTTGTCCCAGCATCTGACCCTCCTCTTTTCACAGCATGGGCTTGGGACCGGCCATGGCAGAGTTAAAAAATGTTAAAAACTTTATTTATTTATTTATTTATTTATTCATTTATTTGTTTGAGATCCTGAGGAATCCCAATGAGCTTTTCCAAGGCCCTCCCTGACCACAGTAGCAAATAGTTTTTACAGAGCTGGTTTGCTTGTCCCAGCATCTGACCCTCCTCTTTTCACAGCACGGGCTTGGGACCGGCCACGGCAGAGTTAAAAAATGTTGAAAACATTATTTATTTATTTATTCATTTATTTGTTTGAGATCCTGAGGAATCCCAATGAGATTTTCCAAGGCCCTCCCTGACTGCAGTAGCAAATAGTTTTTACAGAGCTGGTTTGCTTGTCCCAGCATCTGACCCTCCTCTTTTCAAAGCACGGGCTTGGGACTGGCCACAGCAGAGTTAAAAAATGTTGAAAACATTATTTATTTATTTATTCAATTATTTGTTTGAGATCCTGAGGAATCCCAATGAGCTTTTCCAAGGCCCTCCCTGACCGCAGTAGCAAATAGTTTTTATAGAGCTGGTTTGCTTGTCCCAGCATCTGACCCTCCTCTTTTCACAGCACGGGCTTGGGACCGGCCACGGCAGAGTTAAAAAATGTTGAAAACATTATTTATTTATTTATTCATTTATTTGTTTGAGATCCTGAGGAATCCCAATCAGCTTTTCCAAGGCCCTCCCTGACCGCAGTAGCAAATAGTTTTTACAGAGCTGGTTTGCTTGTCCCAGCATCTGACCCTCCTCTTTTCACAGCACGGGCTTGGGACCGGCCACGGCAGAGTTAAAAAATGTTGAAAACATTATTTATTTATTTATTTATTCATTTATTTGTTTGAGATCCTGAGGAATCCCAATGAGCTTTTCCAAGGCCCTCCCTGACCGCAGTAGCAAATAGTTTTTACAGAGCTGATTTGCTTGTCCCAGCATCTGACCCTCCACTTTTCACAGCACGGGCTTGGGACCGGCCACGGCAGAGTTAAAAAATGTTAAAAACTTTATTTATTTATTTATTTATTTATTCATTTATTTGTTTGAGATCCTGAGGAATCCCAATGAGCTTTTCCAAGGCCCTCCCTGACCACAGTAGCAAATATTTTTTACAGAGCTGGTTTGCTTGTCCCAGCATCTGACCCTCCTCTTTTCACAGCACGGGCTTGGGACCGGCCACGGCAGAGTTAAAAAATGTTGAAAACATTATTTATTTATTTATTTATTCATTTATTTGTTTGAGATCCTGAGGAATCCCAATGAGCTTTTCCAAGGCCCTCCCTGACCGCAGTAGCAAATAGTTTTTACAGAGCTGGTTTGCTTGTCCCAGCATCTGACCCTCCTCTTTTCATAGCACGGGCTTGGGACCAGCCACGGCAGAGTTAAAAATGTTGAAAACATTATTTATTTATTTATTTATTCATTTATTTGTTTGAGATCCTGAGGAATCCCAATGAGCTTTTCCAAGGCCCTCCCTGACCGCAGTAGCAAATAGTTTTTACAGAGCTGGTTTGCTTGTCCCAGCATCTGACCCTCCTCTTTTCACAGCACGGGCTTGGGACTGGCCACGGCAGAGTTAAAAAATGTTGAAAACATTATTTATTTATTTATTCATTTATTTGTTTGAGATCCTGAGGAATCCCAATCAGCTTTTCCAAGGCCCTCCCTGACCGCAGTAGCAAATAGTTTTTACAGAGCTGGTTTGCTTGTCCCAGCATCTGACCCTCCTCTTTTCACAGCACGGGCTTGGGACCAGCCACAGCAGAGTTAAAAATGTTGAAAACATTATTTATTTATTTATTCATTTATTTGTTTGAGATCCTGAGGAATCCCAATCAGCTTTTCCAAGGCCCTCCCTGACCGCAGTAGCAAATAGTTTTTACAGAGCTGGTTTGCTTGTCCCAGCATCTGACCCTCCTCTTTTCACAGCACAGGCTTGGGACCGGCCACGGCAGAGTTAAAAAATGTTGAAAACATTATTTATTTATTTATATTTTCATTTATTTGTTTGAGATCCTGAGGAATCCCAATGAGCTTTTCCAAGGCCCTCCCTGACCACAGTAGCAAATAGTTTTTACAGAGCTGGTTTGCTTGTCCCAGCATCTGACCCTCCTCTTTTCACAGCACGGGCTTGGGACCGGCCACGGCAGAGTTAAAAAATGTTGAAAACATTATTTATTTATTTATTTATTCATTTATTTGTTTGAGATCCTGAGGAATCCCAATGAGCTTTTCCAAGGCCCTCCCTGACCGCAGTAGCAAATAGTTTTTACAGAGCTGGTTTGCTTGTCCCAGCATCTGACCCTCCTCTTTTCACAGCACGGGCTTGGGACTGGCCACAGCAGAGTTAAAAAATGTTGAAAACATTATTTATTTATTTATTCATTTATTTGTTTGAGATCCTGAGGAATCCCAATGAGCTTTTTCCAAGGCCCTCCCTGACCGCAGTAGCAAATAGTTTTTACAGAGCTGGTTTGCTTGTCCCAGCATCTGACCCTCCTCTTTGCCGTGGCCGGTCCCAAGCCCGTGCTGTGAAGAGTTAAAAAATGTTGAAAACATTATTTATTTATTCCTTTATTTGTTTGAGATCCTGAGGAATCCCAATGAGCTTTTCCAAGGCCCTCCCTGACCGCAGTAGCAAATAGTTTTTACAGAGCTGGTTTGCTTGTCCCAGCATCTGACCCTCCTCTTTTCACAGCACGGGCTTGGGACCGGCCACGGCAGAGTTAAAAAATGTTGAAAACATTATTTATTTATTTATTTATTCATTTATTTGTTTGAGATCCTGAGGAATCCCAATGAGCTTTTCCAAGGCCCTCCCTGACCGCAGTAGCAAATAGTTTTTACAGAGCTGATTTGCTTGTCCCAGCATCTGACCCTCCACTTTTCACAGCACGGGCTTGGGACCGGCCACGGCAGAGTTAAAAAATGTTAAAAACTTTATTTATTTATTTATTTATTTATTCATTTATTTGTTTGAGATCCTGAGGAATCCCAATGAGCTTTTCCAAGGCCCTCCCTGACCACAGTAGCAAATATTTTTTACAGAGCTGGTTTGCTTGTCCCAGCATCTGACCCTCCTCTTTTCACAGCACGGGCTTGGGACCGGCCACGGCAGAGTTAAAAAATGTTGAAAACATTATTTATTTATTTATTCATTTATTTGTTTGAGATCCTGAGGAATCCCAATGAGCTGCTTTTCCAAGGCCCTCCCTGACCGCAGTAGCAAATAGTTTTTACAGAGCTGTTTTGCTTGTCCCAGCATCTGACCCTCCTCTTTTCACAGCACGGGCTTGGGACCGGCCACGGCAGAGTTAAAAAATGTTGAAAACATTATTTATTTATTTATTCATTTATTTGTTTGAGATCCTGAGGAATCCCAATGAGCTTTTCCAAGGCCCTCCCTGACCGCAGTAGCAAATAGTTTTTACAGAGCTGGTTTGCTTGTCCCAGCATCTGATCCTCCTCTTTTCACAGCACGGGCTTGGGACCGGCCACGGCAGAGTTAAAAAATGTTGAAAACATTATTTATTTATTTATTTATTCATTTATTTGTTTGAGATCCTGAGGAATCCCAATGAGCTTTTCCAAGGCCCTCCCTGACCGCAGTAGCAAATAGTTTTTACAGAGCTGGTTTGCTTGTCCCAGCATCTGACCCTCCTCTTTTCATAGCACGGGCTTGGGACCGGCCACGGCAGAGTTAAAAATGTTGAAAACATTATTTATTTATTTATTCATTTATTTGTTTGAGATCCTGAGGAATCCCAATGAGCTTTTCCAAGGCCCTCCCTGAGCGCAGTAGCAAATAGTTTTTACAGAGCTGGTTTGCTTGTCCCAGCATCTGACCCTCCTCTTTTCACAGCATGGGCTTGGGACCGGCCATGGCAGAGTTAAAAAATGTTAAAAACTTTATTTATTTATTTATTTATTTATTCATTTATTTGTTTGAGATCCTGAGGAATCCCAATGAGCTTTTCCAAGGCCCTCCCTGACCACAGTAGCAAATAGTTTTTACAGAGCTGGTTTGCTTGTCCCAGCATCTGACCCTCCTCTTTTCACAGCACGGGCTTGGGACCGGCCACGGCAGAGTTAAAAAATGTTGAAAACATTATTTATTTATTTATTCATTTATTTGTTTGAGATCCTGAGGAATCCCAATGAGATTTTCCAAGGCCCTCCCTGACTGCAGTAGCAAATAGTTTTTACAGAGCTGGTTTGCTTGTCCCAGCATCAGACCCTCCTCTTTTCAAAGCACGGGCTTGGGACTGGCCACGGCAGAGTTAAAAAATGTTGAAAACATTATTTATTTATTTATTCAATTATTTGTTTGAGATCCTGAGGAATCCCAATGAGCTTTTCCAAGGCCCTCCCTGACCGCAGTAGCAAATAGTTTTTATAGAGCTGGTTTGCTTGTCCCAGCATCTGACCCTCCTCTTTTCACAGCACGGGCTTGGGACCGGCCACGGCAGAGTTAAAAAATGTTGAAAACATTATTTATTTATTTATTCATTTATTTGTTTGAGATCCTGAGGAATCCCAATCAGCTTTTCCAAGGCCCTCCCTGACCGCAGTAGCAAATAGTTTTTACAGAGCTGGTTTGCTTGTCCCAGCATCTGACCCTCCTCTTTTCACAGCACGGGCTTGGGACCGGCCACGGCAGAGTTAAAAAATGTTGAAAACATTATTTATTTATTTATTTATTCATTTATTTGTTTGAGATCCTGAGGAATCCCAATGAGCTTTTCCAAGGCCCTCCCTGACCGCAGTAGCAAATAGTTTTTACAGAGCTGATTTGCTTGTCCCAGCATCTGACCCTCCACTTTTCACAGCACGGGCTTGGGACCGGCCACGGCAGAGTTAAAAAATGTTAAAAACTTTATTTATTTATTTATTTATTTATTCATTTATTTGTTTGAGATCCTGAGGAATCCCAATGAGCTTTTCCAAGGCCCTCCCTGACCACAGTAGCAAATATTTTTTACAGAGCTGGTTTGCTTGTCCCAGCATCTGACCCTCCTCTTTTCACAGCACGGGCTTGGGACCGGCCACGGCAGAGTTAAAAAATGTTGAAAACATTATTTATTTATTTATTTATTCATTTATTTGTTTGAGATCCTGAGGAATCCCAATGAGCTTTTCCAAGGCCCTCCCTGACCGCAGTAGCAAATAGTTTTTACAGAGCTGGTTTGCTTGTCCCAGCATCTGACCCTCCTCTTTTCATAGCACGGGCTTGGGACCAGCCACGGCAGAGTTAAAAATGTTGAAAACATTATTTATTTATTTATTTATTCATTTATTTGTTTGAGATCCTGAGGAATCCCAATGAGCTTTTCCAAGGCCCTCCCTGACCGCAGTAGCAAATAGTTTTTACAGAGCTGGTTTGCTTGTCCCAGCATCTGACCCTCCTCTTTTCACAGCACGGGCTTGGGACTGGCCACGGCAGAGTTAAAAAATGTTGAAAACATTATTTATTTATTTATTCATTTATTTGTTTGAGATCCTGAGGAATCCCAATCAGCTTTTCCAAGGCCCTCCCTGACCGCAGTAGCAAATAGTTTTTACAGAGCTGGTTTGCTTGTCCCAGCATCTGACCCTCCTCTTTTCACAGCACGGGCTTGGGACCAGCCACAGCAGAGTTAAAAATGTTGAAAACATTATTTATTTATTTATTCATTTATTTGTTTGAGATCCTGAGGAATCCCAATCAGCTTTTCCAAGGCCCTCCCTGACCGCAGTAGCAAATAGTTTTTACAGAGCTGGTTTGCTTGTCCCAGCATCTGACCCTCCTCTTTTCACAGCACAGGCTTGGGACCGGCCACGGCAGAGTTAAAAAATGTTGAAAACATTATTTATTTATTTATTTATTCATTTATTTGTTTGAGATCCTGAGGAATCCCAATGAGCTTTTCCAAGGCCCTCCCTGACCACAGTAGCAAATAGTTTTTACAGAGCTGGTTTGCTTGTCCCAGCATCTGACCCTCCTCTTTTCACAGCACGGGCTTGGGACCGGCCACGGCAGAGTTAAAAAATGTTGAAAACATTATTTATTTATTTATTTATTCATTTATTTGTTTGAGATCCTGAGGAATCCCAATGAGCTTTTCCAAGGCCCTCCCTGACCGCAGTAGCAAATAGTTTTTACAGAGCTGGTTTGCTTGTCCCAGCATCTGACCCTCCTCTTTTCACAGCACGGGCTTGGGACTGGCCACAGCAGAGTTAAAAAATGTTGAAAACATTATTTATTTATTTATTCATTTATTTGTTTGAGATCCTGAGGAATCCCAATGAGCTTTTTCCAAGGCCCTCCCTGACCGCAGTAGCAAATAGTTTTTACAGAGCTGGTTTGCTTGTCCCAGCATCTGACCCTCCTCTTTGCCGTGGCCGGTCCCAAGCCCGTGCTGTGAAGAGTTAAAAAATGTTGAAAACATTATTTATTTATTCCTTTATTTGTTTGAGATCCTGAGGAATCCCAATGAGCTTTTCCAAGGCCCTCCCTGACCGCAGTAGCAAATAGTTTTTACAGAGCTGGTTTGCTTGTCCCAGCATCTGACCCTCCTCTTTTCACAGCACGGGCTTGGGACCGGCCACGGCAGAGTTAAAAAATGTTGAAAACATTATTTATTTATTTATTTATTCATTTATTTGTTTGAGATCCTGAGGAATCCCAATGAGCTTTTCCAAGGCCCTCCCTGACCGCAGTAGCAAATAGTTTTTACAGAGCTGATTTGCTTGTCCCAGCATCTGACCCTCCACTTTTCACAGCACGGGCTTGGGACCGGCCACGGCAGAGTTAAAAAATGTTAAAAACTTTATTTATTTATTTATTTATTTATTCATTTATTTGTTTGAGATCCTGAGGAATCCCAATGAGCTTTTCCAAGGCCCTCCCTGACCACAGTAGCAAATATTTTTTACAGAGCTGGTTTGCTTGTCCCAGCATCTGACCCTCCTCTTTTCACAGCACGGGCTTGGGACCGGCCACGGCAGAGTTAAAAAATGTTGAAAACATTATTTATTTATTTATTCATTTATTTGTTTGAGATCCTGAGGAATCCCAATGAGCTGCTTTTCCAAGGCCCTCCCTGACCGCAGTAGCAAATAGTTTTTACAGAGCTGTTTTGCTTGTCCCAGCATCTGACCCTCCTCTTTTCACAGCACGGGCTTGGGACCGGCCACGGCAGAGTTAAAAAATGTTGAAAACATTATTTATTTATTTATTCATTTATTTGTTTGAGATCCTGAGGAATCCCAATGAGCTTTTCCAAGGCCCTCCCTGACCGCAGTAGCAAATAGTTTTTACAGAGCTGGTTTGCTTGTCCCAGCATCTGATCCTCCTCTTTTCACAGCACGGGCTTGGGACCGGCCACGGCAGAGTTAAAAAATGTTGAAAACATTATTTATTTATTTATTTATTCATTTATTTGTTTGAGATTCTGAGGAATCCCAATGAGCTTTTCCAAGGCCCTCCCTGACCGCAGTAGCAAATAGTTTTTACAGAGCTGGTTTGCTTGTCCCAGCATCTGACCCTCCTCTTTTCATAGCACGGGCTTGGGACCGGCCACGGCAGAGTTAAAAATGTTGAAAACATTATTTATTTATTTATTCATTTATTTGTTTGAGATCCTGAGGAATCCCAATGAGCTTTTCCAAGGCCCTCCCTGAGCGCAGTAGCAAATAGTTTTTACAGAGCTGGTTTGCTTGTCCCAGCATCTGACCCTCCTCTTTTCACAGCATGGGCTTGGGACCGGCCATGGCAGAGTTAAAAAATGTTAAAAACTTTATTTATTTATTTATTTATTTATTCATTTATTTGTTTGAGATCCTGAGGAATCCCAATGAGCTTTTCCAAGGCCCTCCCTGACCACAGTAGCAAATAGTTTTTACAGAGCTGGTTTGCTTGTCCCAGCATCTGACCCTCCTCTTTTCACAGCACGGGCTTGGGACCGGCCACGGCAGAGTTAAAAAATGTTGAAAACATTATTTATTTATTTATTCATTTATTTGTTTGAGATCCTGAGGAATCCCAATGAGCTTTTCCAAGGCCCTCCCTGACCGCAGTAGCAAATAGTTTTTACAGAGCTGGTTTGCTTGTCCCAGCATCTGATCCTCCTCTTTTCACAGCACGGGCTTGGGACCGGCCACGGCAGAGTTAAAAAATGTTGAAAACATTATTTATTTATTTATTTATTCATTTATTTGTTTGAGATTCTGAGGAATCCCAATGAGCTTTTCCAAGGCCCTCCCTGACCGCAGTAGCAAATAGTTTTTACAGAGCTGGTTTGCTTGTCCCAGCATCTGACCCTCCTCTTTTCATAGCACGGGCTTGGGACCGGCCACGGCAGAGTTAAAAATGTTGAAAACATTATTTATTTATTTATTCATTTATTTGTTTGAGATCCTGAGGAATCCCAATGAGCTTTTCCAAGGCCCTCCCTGAGCGCAGTAGCAAATAGTTTTTACAGAGCTGGTTTGCTTGTCCCAGCATCTGACCCTCCTCTTTTCACAGCATGGGCTTGGGACCGGCCATGGCAGAGTTAAAAAATGTTAAAAACTTTATTTATTTATTTATTTATTTATTCATTTATTTGTTTGAGATCCTGAGGAATCCCAATGAGCTTTTCCAAGGCCCTCCCTGACCACAGTAGCAAATAGTTTTTACAGAGCTGGTTTGCTTGTCCCAGCATCTGACCCTCCTCTTTTCACAGCACGGGCTTGGGACCGGCCACGGCAGAGTTAAAAAATGTTGAAAACATTATTTATTTATTTATTCATTTATTTGTTTGAGATCCTGAGGAATCCCAATGAGATTTTCCAAGGCCCTCCCTGACTGCAGTAGCAAATAGTTTTTACAGAGCTGGTTTGCTTGTCCCAGCATCTGACCCTCCTCTTTTCAAAGCACGGGCTTGGGACTGGCCACGGCAGAGTTAAAAAATGTTGAAAACATTATTTATTCAATTATTTGTTTGAGATCCTGAGGAATCCCAATGAGCTTTTCCAAGGCCCTCCCTGACCGCAGTAGCAAATAGTTTTTATAGAGCTGGTTTGCTTGTCCCAGCATCTGACCCTCCTCTTTTCACAGCACGGGCTTGGGACCGGCCACGGCAGAGTTAAAAAATGTTGAAAACATTATTTATTTATTTATTCATTTATTTGTTTGAGATCCTGAGGAATCCCAATCAGCTTTTCCAAGGCCCTCCCTGACCGCAGTAGCAAATAGTTTTTACAGAGCTGGTTTGCTTGTCCCAGCATCTGACCCTCCTCTTTTCACAGCACGGGCTTGGGACCGGCCACGGCAGAGTTAAAAAATGTTGAAAACATTATTTATTTATTCATTTATTTGTTTGAGATCCTGAGGAATCCCAATGAGCTTTTCCAAGGCCCTCCCTGACCGCAGTAGCAAATAGTTTTTACAGAGCTGATTTGCTTGTCCCAGCATCTGACCCTCCACTTTTCACAGCACGGGCTTGGGACCGGCCACGGCAGAGTTAAAAAATGTTAAAAACTTTATTTATTTATTTATTTATTTATTCATTTATTTGTTTGAGATCCTGAGGAATCCCAATGAGCTTTTCCAAGGCCCTCCCTGACCACAGTAGCAAATATTTTTTACAGAGCTGGTTTACTTGTCCCAGCATCTGACCCTCCTCTTTTCACAGCACGGGCTTGGGACCGGCCACGGCAGAGTTAAAAAATGTTGAAAACATTATTTATTTATTTATTTATTCATTTATTTGTTTGAGATCCTGAGGAATCCCAATGAGCTTTTCCAAGGCCCTCCCTGACCGCAGTAGCAAATAGTTTTTACAGAGCTGGTTTGCTTGTCCCAGCATCTGACCCTCCTCTTTTCATAGCACGGGCTTGGGACCAGCCACGGCAGAGTTAAAAATGTTGAAAACATTATTTATTTATTTATTTATTCATTTATTTGTTTGAGATCCTGAGGAATCCCAATGAGCTTTTCCAAGGCCCTCCCTGACCGCAGTAGCAAATAGTTTTTACAGAGCTGGTTTGCTTGTCCCAGCATCTGACCCTCCTCTTTTCACAGCACGGGCTTGGGACTGGCCACGGCAGAGTTAAAAAATGTTGAAAACATTATTTATTTATTTATTCATTTATTTGTTTGAGATCCTGAGGAATCCCAATCAGCTTTTCCAAGGCCCTCCCTGACCGCAGTAGCAAATAGTTTTTACAGAGCTGGTTTGCTTGTCCCAGCATCTGACCCTCCTCTTTTCACAGCACGGGCTTGGGACAGGCCACGGCAGAGTTAAAAAATGTTAAAAACTTTATTTATTTATTTATTCATTTATTTGTTTGAGATCCTGAGGAATCCCAATGAGCTTTTCCAAGGCCCTCCCTGACCGCAGTAGCAAATAGTTTTTACAGAGCTGGTTTGCTTGTCCCAGCATCTGACCCTCCTCTTTTCACAGCACGGGCTTGGGACCGGCCACGGCAGAGTTAAAAAATGTTGAAAACATTATTTATTTATTTATTTATTCATTTATTTGTTTAAGATCCTGAGGAATCCCAATGAGCTTTTCCAAGGCCCTCCCTGACCGCAGTAGCAAATAGTTTTTACAGAGCTGATTTGCTTGTCCCAGCATCTGACCCTCCACTTTTCACAGCACGGGCTTGGGACCGGCCACGGCAGAGTTAAAAAATGTTAAAAACTTTATTTATTTATTTATTTATTTATTCATTTATTTGTTTGAGATCCTGAGGAATCCCAATGAGCTTTTCCAAGGCCCTCCCTGACCACAGTAGCAAATATTTTTTACAGAGCTGGTTTGCTTGTCCCAGCATCTGACCCTCCTCTTTTCACAGCACGGGCTTGGGACCGGGCACAGCAGAGTTAAAAAATGTTGAAAACATTATTTATTTATTTATTTATTCATTTATTTGTTTGAGATCCTGAGGAATCCCAATGAGCTTTTCCAAGGCCCTCCCTGACCGCAGTAGCAAATAGTTTTTACAGAGCTGGTTTGCTTGTCCCAGCATCTGACCCTCCTCTTTTCACAGCACGGGCTTGGGACCGGCCACGGCAGAGTTAAAAAATGTTGAAAACATTATTTATTTATTTATTTATTCATTTATTTGTTTGAGATCCTGAGGAATCCCAATGAGCTTTTCCAAGGCCCTCCCTGACCACAGTAGCAAATAGTTTTTACAGAGCTGGTTTGCTTGTCCCAGCATCTGACCCTCCTCTTTTTTTACAGCACGGGCTTGGGACCGGCCACGGCAGAGTTAAAAAATGTTGAAAACATTATCTATTTATATATTTATTCATTTATTTGTTTGAGATCCTGAGGAATCCCAATGAGCTTTTCCAAGGCCCTCCCTGACCGCAGTAGCAAATAGTTTTTACAGAGCTGGTTTGCTTGTCCCAGCATCTGACCCTCCTCTTTTCACAGTACGGGCTTGGGACCAGCCACGGCAGAGTTAAAAATGTTGAAAACATTATTTATTTATTTATTCATTTATTTGTTTGAGATCCTGAGGAATCCCAATCAGCTTTTCCAAGGCCCTCCCTGACTGCAGTAGCAAATAGTTTTTACAGAGCTGGTTTGCTTGTCCCAGCATCTGACCCTCCTCTTTTCATAGCACGGGCTTGGGACCAGCCACGGCAGAGTTAAAAATGTTGAAAACATTATTTATTTATTTATTCATTTATTTGTTTGAGATCCTGAGGAATCCCAATGAGCTTTTCCAAGGCCCTCCCTGACCGCAGTAGCAAATAGTTTTTACAGAGCTGGTTTGCTTGTCCCAGCATCTGACCCTCCTCTTTTCACAGCACGGGCTTGGGACTGGCCACGGCAGAGTTAAAAAATGTTGAAAACATTATTTATTTATTTATTCATTTATTTGTTTGAGATCCTGAGGAATCCCAATCAGCTTTTCCAAGGCCCTCCCTGACCGCAGTAGCAAATAGTTTTTACAGAGCTGGTTTGCTTGTCCCTGCATCTGACCCTCCTCTTTTCACAGCACGGGCTTGGGACCGGCCACGGCAGAGTTAAAAAATGTTGAAAACTTTATTTATTTATTTATTTATTCATTTATTTGTTTGAGATCCTGAGGAATCCCAATGAGCTTTTCCAAGTCCCTCCCTGACCACAGTAGCAAATAGTTTTTACAGAGCTGGTTTGCTTGTCCCAGCATCTGACCCTCCTCTTTTCACAGCACGGGCTTGGGACCGGCCACGGCAGAGTTAAAAAATGTTGAAAACATTATTTATTTATTTATTTATTCATTTATTTGTTTGAGATCCTGATGAATCCCAATGAACTTTTCCAAGGCCCTCCCTGACCACAGTAGCAAATAGTTTTTACAGAGCTGATTTGCTTGTCCCAGCATCTGACCCTCCACTTTTCACAGCACGGGCTTGGGACCGGCCACGGCAGAGTTAAAAAATGTTAAAAACTTTATTTATTTATTTATTTATTCATTTATTTGTTTGAGATCCTGAGGAATCCCAATGAGCTTTTCCAAGGCCCTCCCTGACCGCAGTAGCAAATAGTTTTTACAGAGCTGTTTTGCTTGTCCCAGCATCTGACCCTCCTCTTTTCACAGCACGGGCTTGGGACCGGCCACGGCAGAGTTAAAAAATGTTGAAAACATTATTTATTTATTTATTCATTTATTTGTTTGAGATCCTGAGGAATCCCAATGAGCTTTTCCAAGGCCCTCCCTGACCGCAGTAGCAAATAGTTTTTACAGAGCTGGTTTGCTTGTCCCAGCATCTGACCCTCCTCTTTTCACAGCACGGGCTTGGGACCGGCCACGGCAGAGTTAAAAAATGTTGAAAAATTATTTATTTATTTATTTATTCATTTATTTGTTTGAGATCCTGAGGAATCCCAATGAGCTTTTCCAAGGCCCTCCCTGACCGCAGTAGCAAATAGTTTTTACAGAGCTGGTTTGCTTGTCCCAGCATCTGACCCTCCTCTTTTCATAGCACGGGCTTGGGACCAGCCACGGCAGAGTTAAAAATGTTGAAAACATTATTTATTTATTTATTCATTTATTTGTTTGAGATCCTTAGGAATCCCAATGAGCTTTTCCAAGGCCCTCCCTGACTGCAGTAGCAAATAGTTTTTACAGAGCTGGTTTGCTTGTCCCAGCATCTGACCCTCCTCTTTTCACAGCACGGGCTTGGGACCGGCCACGGCAGAGTTAAAAAAATGTTAAAAACTTTATTTATTTATTTATTTATTCATTTATTTGTTTGAGATCCTGAGGAATCCCAATGAGCTTTTCCAAGGCCCTCCCTGACCACAGTAGCAAATAGTTTTTACAGAGCTGGTTTGCTTGTCCCAGCATCTGACCCTCCTCTTTTCACAGCACGGGCTTGGGACCGGCCACGGCAGAGTTAAAAAATGTTGAAAACATTATTTATTTATTTATTCATTTATTTGTTTGAGATCCTGAGGAATCCCAATCAGCTTTTCCAAGGCCCTCCCTAACCGCAGTAGCAAATAGTTTTTACAGAGCTGGTTTGCTTGTCCCAGCATCTGACCCTCCTCTTTTCACAGCACGGGCTTGGGACTGGCCACGGCAGAGTTAAAAAATGTTGAAAACATTATTTATTTATTTATTCATTTATTTGTTTGAGATCCTGAGGAATCCCAATCAGCTTTTCCAAGGCCCTCCCTGACCGCAGTAGCAAATAGTTTTTACAGAGCTGGTTTGCTTGTCCCTGCATCTGACCCTCCTCTTTTCACAGCACGGGCTTGGGACCGGCCACGGCAGAGTTAAAAAATGTTGAAAACTTTATTTATTTATTTATTCATTTATTTGTTTGAGATCCTGAGGAATCCCAATGAGCTTTTCCAAGTCCCTCCCTGACCACAGTAGCAAATAGTTTTTACAGAGCTGGTTTGCTTGTCCCAGCATCTGACCCTCCTCTTTTCACAGCACGGGCTTGGGACCGGCCACGGCAGAGTTAAAAAATGTTGAAAACATTATTTATTTATTCATTTATTTGTTTGAGATCCTGAGGAATCCCAATCAGCTTTTCCAAGGCCCTCCCTGACCGCAGTAGCAAATAGTTTTTACAGAGCTGGTTTGCTTGTCCCAGCATCTGACCCTCCTCTTTTCACAGCACGGGCTTGGGACCGGCCACGGCAGAGTTAAAAAATGTTGAAAACATTATTTATTTATTTATTTATTCATTTATTTGTTTGAGATCCTGAGGAATCCCAATGATTTTTTCCAAGGCCCTCCCTGACCACAGTAGCAAATAGTTTTTACAGAGCTGATTTGCTTGTCCCAGCATCTGACCCTCCACTTTTCACAGCACGGGCTTGGGACCGGCCACGGCAGAGTTAAAAAATGTTAAAAACTTTATTTATTTATTTATTTATTTATTAATTTATTTGTTTGAGATCCTGAGGAATCCCAATGAGCTTTTCCAAGGCCCTCCCTGACCACAGTAGCAAATATTTTTTACAGAGCTGGTTTGCTTGTCCCAGCATCTGACCCTCCTCTTTTCACAGCACGGGCTTGGGACCAGCCACGGCAGAGTTAAAAAATGTTGAAAACATTATTTATTTATTTATTTATTCATTTATTTGTTTGAGATCCTGAGGAATCCCAATGAGCTTTTCCAAGGCCCTCCCTGACCGCAGTAGCAAATAGTTTTTACAGAGCTGTTTTGCTTGTCCCAGCATCTGACCCTCCTCTTTTCACAGCACGGGCTTGGGACCGGCCACGGCAGAGTTAAAAAATGTTGAAAACATTATTTATTTATTTATTCATTTATTTGTTTGAGATCCTGAGGAATCCCAATGAGCTTTACCAAGGCCCTCCCTGACCGCAGTAGCAAATAGTTTTTACAGAGCTGGTTTGCTTGTCCCAGCATCTGACCCTCCTCTTTTCACAGCACGGGCTTGGGACCGGCCACGGCAGAGTTAAAAAATGTTGAAAACATTATTTATTTATTTATTTATTCATTTATTTGTTTGAGATCCTGAGGAATCCCAATGAGCTTTTCCAAGGCCCTCCCTGACCGCAGTAGCAAATAGTTTTTACAGAGCTGGTTTGCTTGTCCCAGCATCTGACCCTCCTCTTTTCATAGCACGGGCTTGGGACCAGCCACGGCAGAGTTAAAAATGTTGAAAACATTATTTATTTATTTATTCATTTATTTGTTTGAGATCCTGAGGAATCCCACTGAGCTTTTCCAAGGCCCTCCCTGACCGCAGTAGCAAATAGTTTTTACAGAGCTGGTTTGCTTGTCCCAGCATCTGACCCTCCTCTTTTCACAGCACTGGCTTGGGACCGGCCACGGCAGAGTTAAAAAATGTTAAAAACTTTATTTATTTATTTATTTATTAATTTATTTGTTTGAGATCCTGAGGAATCCCAATGAGCTTTTCCAAGGCCCTCCCTGACCACAGTAGCAAATAGTTTTTACAGAGCTGGTTTGCTTGTCCCAGCATCTGACCCTCCTCTTTTCACAGCACGGGCTTGGGACCGGCCACGGCAGAGTTAAAAAATGTTGAAAACATTATTTATTTATTTATTCATTTATTTGTTTGAGATCCTGAGGAATCCCAATGAGCTTTTCCAAGGCCCTCCCTGACTGCAGTAGCAAATAGTTTTTACAGAGCTGGTTTGCTTGTCCCAGCATCTGAACCTCCTCTTTTCACAGCACGGGCTTGGGACCGGCCACGGCAGAGTTAAAAAAATGTTGAAAACATTATTTATTTATTTATTCATTTATTTGTTTGAGATCCTGAGGAATCCCAATGAGCTTTTCCAAGGCCCTCCCTGACCGCAGTAGCAAATAGTTTTTACAGAGCTGATTTGCTTGTCCCAGCATCTGACCCTCCACTTTTCACAGCACGGGCTTGGGACCGGCCACGGCAGAGTTAAAAAATGTTAAAAACTTTATTTATTTATTTATTTATTTATTCATTTATTTGTTTGAGATCCTGAGGAATCCCAATGAGCTTTTCCAAGGCCCTCCCTGACCACAGTAGCAAATATTTTTTACAGAGCTGGTTTGCTTGTCCCAGCATCTGACCCTCCTCTTTTCACAGCACGGGCTTGGGACCGGCCACGGCAGAGTTAAAAAATGTTGAAAACATTATTTATTTATTTATTTATTCATTTATTTGTTTGAGATCCTGAGGAATCCCAATGAGCTGCTTTTCCAAGGCCCTCCCTGACCGCAGTAGCAAATAGTTTTTACAGAGCTGTTTTGCTTGTCCCAGCATCTGACCCTCCTCTTTTCACAGCACGGGCTTGGGACCGGCCACGGCAGAGTTAAAAAATGTTGAAAACATTATTTATTTATTTATTTATTCATTTATTTGTTTGAGATCCTGAGGAATCCCAATGAGCTTTTCCAAGGCCCTCCCTGACCGCAGTAGCAAATAGTTTTTACAGAGCTGGTTTGCTTGTCCCAGCATCTGACCCTCCTCTTTTCACAGCACGGGCTTGGGACTGGCCACAGCAGAGTTAAAAAATGTTGAAAACATTATTTATTTATTTATTCATTTATTTGTTTGAGATCCTGAGGAATCCCAATGAGCTTTTTCCAAGGCCCTCCCTGACCGCAGTAGCAAATAGTTTTTACAGAGCTGGTTTGCTTGTCCCAGCATCAGACCCTCCTCTTTTCACAGCACGGGCTTGGGACCGGCCACGGCAGAGTTAAAAAATGTTGAAAACATTATTTATTTATTTATTCCTTTATTTGTTTGAGATCCTGAGGAATCCCAATGAGCTTTTCCAAGGCCCTCCCTGACCGCAGTAGCAAATAGTTTTTACAGAGCTGGTTTGCTTGTCCCAGCATCTGACCCTCCTCTATTTACAGTACGGGCTTGGGACCAGCCACGGCAGAGTTAAAAATGTTGAAAACATTATTTATTTATTTATTCATTTATTTGTTTGAGATCCTGAGGAATCACAATCAGCTTTTCCAAGGCCCTCCCTGACCGCAGTAGCAAATAGTTTTTACAGAGCTGGTTTGCTTGTCCCAGCATCTGACCCTCCTCTTTTCACAGCACGGGCTTGGGACTGGCCACAGCAGAGTTAAAAAATGTTGAAAACATTATTTATTTATTTATTCATTTATTTGTTTGAGATCCTGAGGAATCCCAATGAGCTTTTTCCAAGGCCCTCCCTGACCGCAGTAGCAAATAGTTTTTACAGAGCTGGTTTGCTTGTCCCAGCATCAGACCCTCCTCTTTTCACAGCACGGGCTTGGGACCGGCCACGGCAGAGTTAAAAAATGTTGAAAACATTATTTATTTATTTATTCCTTTATTTGTTTGAGATCCTGAGGAATCCCAATGAGCTTTTCCAAGGCCCTCCCTGACTGCAGTAGCAAATATTTTTTACAGAGCTGGTTTGCTTGTCCCAGCATCTGACCCTCCTCTTTTCACAGCACGGGCTTGGGACCGGCCACGGCAGAGTTAAAAAATGTTGAAAACATTATCTATTTATTTATTTATTCATTTATTTGTTTGAGATCCTGAGGAATCCCAATGAGCTTTTCCAAGGCCCTCCCTGACCGCAGTAGCAAATAGTTTTTACAGAGCTGGTTTGCTTGTCCCAGCATCTGACCCTCCTCTATTTACAGTACGGGCTTGGGACCAGCCACGGCAGAGTTAAAAATGTTGAAAACATTATTTATTTATTTATTCATTTATTTGTTTGAGATCCTGAGGAATCCCAATCAGCTTTTCCAAGGCCCTCCCTGACCGCAGTAGCAAATAGTTTTTACAGAGCTGGTTTGCTTGTCCCAGCATCTGACCCTCCTCTTTTCACAGCACAGGCTTGGGACTGGCCACAGCAGAGTTAAAAAATGTTGAAAACATTATTTATTTATTTATTCATTTATTTGTTTGAGATCCTGAGGAATCCCAATGAGCTTTTCCAAGGCCCTCCCTGACCGCAGTAGCAAATAGTTTTTACAGAGCTGGTTTGCTTGTCCCAGCATCTGACCCTCCTCTTTTCACAGCACGGGCTTGGGACCGGCCATGGCAGAGTTAAAAAATGTTGAAAACATTATTTATTTATTTATTTATTCATTTATTTGTTTGAGATCCTGAGGAATCCCAATGAGCTTTTCCAAGGCCCTCCCTGACCGCAGTAGCAAATAGTTTTTACAGAGCTGGTTTGCTTGTCCCAGCATCTGACCCTCCTCTTTTCACAGCACGGGCTTGGGACCGGCCACGGCAGAGTTAAAAAATGTTGAAAACATTATTTATTTATTTATTCCTTTATTTGTTTGAGATCCTGAGGAATCCCAATGAGCTTTTCCAAGGCCCTCCCTGACTGCAGTAGCAAATAGTTTTTACAGAGCTGGTTTGCTTGTCCCAGCATCTGACCCTCCTCTTTTCACAGCACGGGTTTGGGACCGGCCACGGCAGAGTTAAAAAATGTTGAAAACATTATTTATTTATTTATTTATTCATTTATTTCTTTGAGATCCTGAGGAATCCCAATGAGCTTTTCCAAGGCCCTCCCTGACCGCAGTAGCAAATAGTTTTTACAGAGCTGGTTTGCTTGTCCCAGCATCTGACCCTCCTCTTTTCACAGCACGGGCTTGGGACCGGCCACGGCAGAGTTAAAAAATGTTGAAAACATTATTTATTTATTTATTTATTCATTTATTTGTTTGAGATCCTGAGGAATCCCAATGAGCTTTTCCAAGGCCCTCCCTGACCGCAGTAGCAAATAGTTTTTACAGAGCTGGTTTGCTTGTCCCAGCATCTGACCCTCCTCTTTTCACAGCACGGGCTTGGGACCGGCCACGGCAGAGTTAAAAAATGTTGAAAACATTATTTATTTATTTATTTATTCATTTATTTGTTTGAGATCCTGAGGAATCACAATGAGCTTTTCCAAGGCCCTCCCTGACCACAGTAGCGAATCGTTTTTACAGAGCTGGTTTGCTTGTCCCAGCATCTGACCCTCCCCTTTTAACAGCACGGGCTTGGAACCGGCCACGGCAGAGTTAAAAAATGTTGAAAACATTATTTATTTATTTATTCATTTATTTGTTTGAGATCCTGAGGAATCCCAATGAGCTTTTCCAAGGCCCTCCCTGACCGCAGTAGCAAATAGTTTTTACAGAGCTGGTTTGCTTGTCCCAGCATCTGACCCTCCTCTTTTCAAAGCACGGGCTTGGGACCGGCCACGGCAGAGTTAAAAAATGTTGAAAACATTATTTATTTATTTATTCATTTATTTGTTTGAGATCCTGAGGAATCCCAATGAGCTTTTCCAAGGCCCTCCCTGACCGCAGTAGCAAATAGTTTTTACAGAGCTGGTTTGCTTGTCCCAGCATCTGACCCTCCTCTTTTCACAGCACGGGCTTGGGACCGGCCACGGCAGAGTTAAAAAATGTTAAAAACTTTATTTATTTATTTATTTATTCATTTATTTGTTTGAGATCCTGAGGAATCCCAATGAGCTTTTCCAAGGCCCTCCCTGACCACAGTAGCAAATAGTTTTTACAGAGCTGGTTTGCTTGTCCCAGCATCTGACCCTCCTCTTTTCACAGCACGGGCTTGGGACCGGCCACGGCAGAGTTAAAAAATGTTGAAAACATTATTTATTTATTTATTCATTTATTTGTTTGAGATCCTGAGGAATCCCAATGAGCTTTTCCAAGGCCCTCCCTGACTGCAGTAGCAAATAGTTTTTACAGAGCTTGTTTGCTTGTCCCAGCATCTGAACCTCCTCTTTTCACAGCACGGGCTTGGGACCGGCCACGGCAGAGTTAAAAAATGTTGAAAACATTATTTATTTATTTATTTATTCATTTATTTGTTTGAGATCCTGAGGAATCCCAATGAGCTTTTCCAAGGCCCTCCCTGACCGCAGTAGCAAAAAGTTTTTACAGAGCTGGTTTGCTTGTCCCAGCATCTGACCCTCCTCTTTTCATAGCACGGGCTTGGGACCAGCCACGGCAGAGTTAAAAATGTTGAAAACATTATTTATTTATTTATTTATTCATTTATTTGTTTGAGATCCTGAGGAATCCCAATGAGATTTTCCAAGGCCCTCCCTGACTGCAGTAGCAAATAGTTTTTACAGAGCTGGTTTGCTTGTCCCAGCATCTGACCCTCCTCTTTTCAAAGCACGGGCTTGGGACCGGCCACGGCAGAGTTAAAAAATGTTGAAAACATTATTTATTTATTTATTCATTTATTTGTTTGAGATCCTGAGGAATCCCAATGAGCTTTTTCCAAGGCCCTCCCTGACCGCAGTAGCAAATAGTTTTTACAGAGCTGGTTTGCTTGTCCCAGCATCAGACCCTCCTCTTTTCACAGCACGGGCTTGGGACCGGCCACGGCAGAGTTAAAAAATGTTGAAAACATTATTTATTTATTTATTCCTTTATTTGTTTGAGATCCTGAGGAATCCCAATGAGCTTTTCCAAGGCTCTCCCTGACTGCAGTAGCAAATATTTTTTACAGAGCTGGTTTGCTTGTCCCAGCATCTGACCCTCCTCTTTTCACAGCACGGGCTTGGGACCGGCCACGGCAGAGTTAAAAAATGTTGAAAACATTATCTATTTATTTATTTATTCATTTATTTGTTTGAGATCCTGAGGAATCCCAATGAGCTTTTCCAAGGCCCTCCCTGACCGCAGTAGCAAATAGTTTTTACAGAGCTGGTTTGCTTGTCCCAGCATCTGACCCTCCTCTATTTACAGTACGGGCTTGGGACCAGCCACGGCAGAGTTAAAAATGTTGAAAACATTATTTATTTATTTATTCATTTATTTGTTTGAGATCCTGAGGAATCCCAATCAGCTTTTCCAAGGCCCTCCCTGACCGCAGTAGCAAATAGTTTTTACAGAGCTGGTTTGCTTGTCCCAGCATCTGACCCTCCTCTTTTCACAGCACGGGCTTGGGACTGGCCACAGCAGAGTTAAAAAATGTTGAAAACATTATTTATTTATTTATTCATTTATTTGTTTGAGATCCTGAGGAATCCCAATGAGCTTTTTCCAAGGCCCTCCCTGACCGCAGTAGCAAATAGTTTTTACAGAGCTGGTTTGCTTGTCCCAGCATCAGACCCTCCTCTTTTCACAGCACGGGCTTGGGACCGGCCACGGCAGAGTTAAAAAATGTTGAAAACATTATTTATTTATTTATTCCTTTATTTGTTTGAGATCCTGAGGAATCCCAATGAGCTTTTCCAAGGCCCTCCCTGACTGCAGTAGCAAATATTTTTTACAGAGCTGGTTTGCTTGTCCCAGCATCTGACCCTCCTCTTTTCACAGCACGGGCTTGGGACCGGCCACGGCAGAGTTAAAAAATGTTGAAAACATTATCTATTTATTTATTTATTCATTTATTTGTTTGAGATCCTGAGGAATCCCAATGAGCTTTTCCAAGGCCCTCCCTGACCGCAGTAGCAAATAGTTTTTACAGAGCTGGTTTGCTTGTCCCAGCATCTGACCCTCCTCTATTTACAGTACGGGCTTGGGACCAGCCACGGCAGAGTTAAAAATGTTGAAAACATTATTTATTTATTTATTCATTTATTTGTTTGAGATCCTGAGGAATCCCAATCAGCTTTTCCAAGGCCCTCCCTGACCGCAGTAGCAAATAGTTTTTACAGAGCTGGTTTGCTTGTCCCAGCATCTGACCCTCCTCTTTTCACAGCACAGGCTTGGGACTGGCCACAGCAGAGTTAAAAAATGTTGAAAACATTATTTATTTATTTATTCATTTATTTGTTTGAGATCCTGAGGAATCCCAATGAGCTTTTCCAAGGCCCTCCCTGACCGCAGTAGCAAATAGTTTTTACAGAGCTGGTTTGCTTGTCCCAGCATCTGACCCTCCTCTTTTCACAGCACGGGCTTGGGACCGGCCATGGCAGAGTTAAAAAATGTTGAAAACATTATTTATTTATTTATTTATTCATTTATTTGTTTGAGATCCTGAGGAATCCCAATGAGCTTTTCCAAGGCCCTCCCTGACCGCAGTAGCAAATAGTTTTTACAGAGCTGGTTTGCTTGTCCCAGCATCTGACCCTCCTCTTTTCACAGCACGGGCTTGGGACCGGCCACGGCAGAGTTAAAAAATGTTGAAAACATTATTTATTTATTTATTCCTTTATTTGTTTGAGATCCTGAGGAATCCCAATGAGCTTTTCCAAGGCCCTCCCTGACTGCAGTAGCAAATAGTTTTTACAGAGCTGGTTTGCTTGTCCCAGCATCTGACCCTCCTCTTTTCACAGCACGGGTTTGGGACCGGCCACGGCAGAGTTAAAAAATGTTGAAAACATTATTTATTTATTTATTTATTCATTTATTTCTTTGAGATCCTGAGGAATCCCAATGAGCTTTTCCAAGGCCCTCCCTGACCGCAGTAGCAAATAGTTTTTACAGAGCTGGTTTGCTTGTCCCAGCATCTGACCCTCCTCTTTTCACAGCACGGGCTTGGGACCGGCCACGGCAGAGTTAAAAAATGTTGAAAACATTATTTATTTATTTATTTATTCATTTATTTGTTTGAGATCCTGAGGAATCCCAATGAGCTTTTCCAAGGCCCTCCCTGACTGCAGTAGCAAATATTTTTTACAGAGCTGGTTTGCTTGTCCCAGCATCTGACCCTCCTCTTTTCACAGCACGGGCTTGGGACCGGCCACGGCAGAGTTAAAAAATGTTGAAAACATTATCTATTTATTTATTTATTCATTTATTTGTTTGAGATCCTGAGGAATCCCAATGAGCTTTTCCAAGGCCCTCCCTGACCGCAGTAGCAAATAGTTTTTACAGAGCTGGTTTGCTTGTCCCAGCATCTGACCCTCCTCTATTTACAGTACGGGCTTGGGACCAGCCACGGCAGAGTTAAAAATGTTGAAAACATTATTTATTTATTTATTCATTTATTTGTTTGAGATCCTGAGGAATCCCAATCAGCTTTTCCAAGGCCCTCCCTGACCGCAGTAGCAAATAGTTTTTACAGAGCTGGTTTGCTTGTCCCAGCATCTGACCCTCCTCTTTTCACAGCACAGGCTTGGGACTGGCCACAGCAGAGTTAAAAAATGTTGAAAACATTATTTATTTATTTATTCATTTATTTGTTTGAGATCCTGAGGAATCCCAATGAGCTTTTCCAAGGCCCTCCCTGACCGCAGTAGCAAATAGTTTTTACAGAGCTGGTTTGCTTGTCCCAGCATCTGACCCTCCTCTTTTCACAGCACGGGCTTGGGACCGGCCATGGCAGAGTTAAAAAATGTTGAAAACATTATTTATTTATTTATTTATTCATTTATTTGTTTGAGATCCTGAGGAATCCCAATGAGCTTTTCCAAGGCCCTCCCTGACCGCAGTAGCAAATAGTTTTTACAGAGCTGGTTTGCTTGTCCCAGCATCTGACCCTCCTCTTTTCACAGCACGGGCTTGGGACCGGCCACGGCAGAGTTAAAAAATGTTGAAAACATTATTTATTTATTTATTCCTTTATTTGTTTGAGATCCTGAGGAATCCCAATGAGCTTTTCCAAGGCCCTCCCTGACTGCAGTAGCAAATAGTTTTTACAGAGCTGGTTTGCTTGTCCCAGCATCTGACCCTCCTCTTTTCACAGCACGGGTTTGGGACCGGCCACGGCAGAGTTAAAAAATGTTGAAAACATTATTTATTTATTTATTTATTCATTTATTTCTTTGAGATCCTGAGGAATCCCAATGAGCTTTTCCAAGGCCCTCCCTGACCGCAGTAGCAAATAGTTTTTACAGAGCTGGTTTGCTTGTCCCAGCATCTGACCCTCCTCTTTTCACAGCACGGGCTTGGGACCGGCCACGGCAGAGTTAAAAAATGTTGAAAACATTATTTATTTATTTATTTATTCATTTATTTGTTTGAGATCCTGAGGAATCCCAATGAGCTTTTCCAAGGCCCTCCCTGACCGCAGTAGCAAATAGTTTTTACAGAGCTGGTTTGCTTGTCCCAGCATCTGACCCTCCTCTTTTCACAGCACGGGCTTGGGACCGGCCACGGCAGAGTTAAAAAATGTTGAAAACATTATTTATTTATTTATTTATTCATTTATTTGTTTGAGATCCTGAGGAATCACAATGAGCTTTTCCAAGGCCCTCCCTGACCACAGTAGCGAATCGTTTTTACAGAGCTGGTTTGCTTGTCCCAGCATCTGACCCTCCCCTTTTAACAGCACGGGCTTGGAACCGGCCACGGCAGAGTTAAAAAATGTTGAAAACATTATTTATTTATTTATTCATTTATTTGTTTGAGATCCTGAGGAATCCCAATGAGCTTTTCCAAGGCCCTCCCTGACCGCAGTAGCAAATAGTTTTTACAGAGCTGGTTTGCTTGTCCCAGCATCTGACCCTCCTCTTTTCAAAGCACGGGCTTGGGACCGGCCACGGCAGAGTTAAAAAATGTTGAAAACATTATTTATTTATTTATTCATTTATTTGTTTGAGATCCTGAGGAATCCCAATGAGCTTTTCCAAGGCCCTCCCTGACCGCAGTAGCAAATAGTTTTTACAGAGCTGGTTTGCTTGTCCCAGCATCTGACCCTCCTCTTTTCACAGCACGGGCTTGGGACCGGCCACGGCAGAGTTAAAAAATGTTAAAAACTTTATTTATTTATTTATTTATTCATTTATTTGTTTGAGATCCTGAGGAATCCCAATGAGCTTTTCCAAGGCCCTCCCTGACCACAGTAGCAAATAGTTTTTACAGAGCTGGTTTGCTTGTCCCAGCATCTGACCCTCCTCTTTTCACAGCACGGGCTTGGGACCGGCCACGGCAGAGTTAAAAAATGTTGAAAACATTATTTATTTATTTATTCATTTATTTGTTTGAGATCCTGAGGAATCCCAATGAGCTTTTCCAAGGCCCTCCCTGACTGCAGTAGCAAATAGTTTTTACAGAGCTGGTTTGCTTGTCCCAGCATCTGAACCTCCTCTTTTCACAGCACGGGCTTGGGACCGGCCACGGCAGAGTTAAAAAATGTTGAAAACATTATTTATTTATTTATTCATTTATTTGTTTGAGATCCTGAGGAATCCCAATCAGCTTTTCCAAGGCCCTCCCTAACCGCAGTAGCAAATAGTTTTTACAGAGCTGGTTTGCTTGTCCCAGCATCTGACCCTCCTCTTTTCACAGCACGGGCTTGGGACCGGCCACGGCAGAGTTAAAAAATGTTGAAAACATTATTTATTTATTTATTTATTCATTTATTTGTTTGAGATCCTGAGGAATCCCAATGAGCTTTTCCAAGGCCCTCCCTGACCGCAGTAGCAAATAGTTTTTACAGAGCTGATTTGCTTGTCCCAGCATCTGACCCTCCACTTTTCACAGCACGGGCTTGGGACCGGCCACGGCAGAGTTAAAAAATGTTAAAAACCTTATTTATTTATTTATTTATTTATTCATTTATTTGTTTGAGATCCTGAGGAATCCCAATGAGATTTTCCAAGGCCCTCCCTGACCACAGTAGCAAATATTTTTTACAGAGCTGGTTTGCTTGTCCCAGCATCTGACCCTCCTCTTTTCACAGCACGGGCTTGGGACCGGCCACGGCAGAGTTAAAAAATGTTGAAAACATTATTTATTTATTTATTCATTTATTTGTTTGAGATCCTGAGGAATCCCAATGAGCTGCTTTTCCAAGGCCCTCCCTGACCGCAGTAGCAAATAGTTTTTACAGAGCTGTTTTGCTTGTCCCAGCATCTGACCCTCCTCTTTTCACAGCACGGGCTTGGGACCGGCCACGGCAGAGTTAAAAAATGTTGAAAACATTATTTATTTATTTATTCATTTATTTGTTTGAGATCCTGAGGAATCCCAATGAGCTTTTCCAAGGCCCTCCCTGACCGCAGTAGCAAATAGTTTTTACAGAGCTGGTTTGCTTGTCCCAGCATCTGACCCTCCTCTTTTCACAGCACGGGCTTGGGACCGGCCACGGCAGAGTTAAAAAATGTTGAAAACATTATTTATTTATTTATTTATTCATTTATTTGTTTGAGATCCTGAGGAATCCCAATGAGATTTTCCAAGGCCCTCCCTGACTGCAGTAGCAAATAGTTTTTACAGAGCTGGTTTGCTTGTCCCAGCATCTGACCCTCCTCTTTTCAAAGCACGGGCTTGGGACCGGCCACGGCAGAGTTAAAAAATGTTGAAAACATTATTTATTTATTTATTCATTTATTTGTTTGAGATCCTGAGGAATCCCAATGAGCTTTTCCAAGGCCCTCCCTGACCGCAGTAGCAAATAGTTTTTACAGAGCTGGTTTGCTTGTCCCAGCATCTGACCCTCCTCTTTTCACAGCACGGGCTTGGGACCGGCCACGGCAGAGTTAAAAAATGTTGAAAACATTATTTATTTATTTATTCATTTATTTGTTTGAGATCCTGAGGAATCCCAATCAGCTTTTCCAAGGCCCTCCCTGACCACAGTAGCAAATAGTTTTTACAGAGCTGGTTTGCTTGTCCCAGCATCTGACCCTCCTCTTTTCACAGCACGGGCTTGGGACCGGCCACGGCAGAGTTAAAAAATGTTGAAAACATTATTTATTTATTTATTTATTCATTTATTTGTTTGAGATCCTGAGGAATCCCAATGAGCTTTTCCAAGGCCCTCCCTGACTGCAGTAGCAAATAGTTTTTACAGAGCTGATTTGCTTGTCCCAGCATCTGACCCTCCACTTTTCACAGCACGGGCTTGGGACCGGCCACGGCAGAGTTAAAAAATGTTAAAAACTTTATTTATTTATTTATTTATTTATTTATTTATTTATTCATTTATTTGTTTGAGATCCTGAGGAATCCCAATGAGCTTTTCCAAGTCCCTCCCTGACCACAGTAGCAAATATTTTTTACAGAGCTGGTTTGCTTGTCCCAGAATCTGACCCTCCTCTTTTCACAGCACGGGCTTGGGACCGGCCACGGCAGAGTTAAAAAATGTTGAAAACATTATTTATTTATTTATTTATTCATTTATTTGTTTGAGATCCTGAGGAATCCCAATGAGCTTTTCCAAGGCCCTCCCTGACCGCAGTAGCAAAAAGTTTTTACAGAGCTGGTTTGCTTGTCCCAGCATCTGACCCTCCTCTTTTCATAGCACGGGCTTGGGACCAGCCACGGCAGAGTTAAAAATGTTGAAAACATTATTTATTTATTTATTTATTCATTTATTTGTTTGAGATCCTGAGGAATCCCAATGAGCTTTTCCAAGGCCCTCCCTGACCGCAGTAGCAAATAGTTTTTACAGAGCTGGTTTGCTTGTCCCAGCATCTGACCCTCCTCTTTTCACAGCACGGGCTTGGGACTGGCCACGGCAGAGTTAAAAAATGTTGAAAACATTATTTATTTATTTATTCATTTATTTGTTTGAGATCCTGAGGAATCCCAATCAGCTTTTCCAAGGCCCTCCCTGACCGCAGTAGCAAATAGTTTTTACAGAGCTGGTTTGCTTGTCCCAGCATCTGACCCTCCTCTTTTCACAGCACGGGCTTGGGACAGGCCACGGCAGAGTTAAAAAATGTTAAAAACTTTATTTATTTATTTATTCATTTATTTGTTTGAGATCCTGAGGAATCCCAATGAGCTTTTCCAAGGCCCTCCCTGACCGCAGTAGCAAATAGTTTTTACAGAGCTGGTTTGCTTGTCCCAGCATCTGACCCTCCTCTTTTCACAGCACGGGCTTGGGACCGGCCACGGCAGAGTTAAAAAATGTTGAAAACATTATTTATTTATTTATTCATTTATTTGTTTAAGATCCTGAGGAATCCCAATGAGCTTTTCCAAGGCCCTCCCTGACCGCAGTAGCAAATAGTTTTTACAGAGCTGATTTGCTTGTCCCAGCATCTGACCCTCCACTTTTCACAGCACGGGCTTGGGACCGGCCACGGCAGAGTTAAAAAATGTTAAAAACTTTATTTATTTATTTATTTATTCATTTATTTGTTTGAGATCCTGAGGAATCCCAATGAGCTTTTCCAAGGCCCTCCCTGACCACAGTAGCAAATATTTTTTACAGAGCTGGTTTGCTTGTCCCAGCATCTGACCCTCCTCTTTTCACAGCACGGGCTTGGGACCGGCCACGGCAGAGTTAAAAAATGTTGAAAACATTATTTATTTATTTATTTATTTATTCATTTATTTGTTTGAGATCCTGAGGAATCCCAATAAGCTTTTCCAAGGCCCTCCCTGACCGCAGTAGCAAATAGTTTTTACAGAGCTGGTTTGCTTGTCCCAGCATCTGACCCTCCTCTTTTCACAGCACGGGCTTGGGACCGGCCACGGCAGAGTTAAAAAATGTTGAAAACATTATTTATTTATTTATTTATTCATTTATTTGTTTGAGATCCTGAAGAATCCCAATGAGCTTTTCCAAGGCCCTCCCTGACCACAGTAGCAAATAGTTTTTACAGAGCTGGTTTGCTTGTCCCAGCATCTGACCCTCCTCTTTTCACAGCACGGGCTTGGGACCGGCCACGGCAGAGTTAAAAAATGTTGAAAACATTATCTATTTATATATTTATTCATTTATTTGTTTGAGATCCTGAGGAATCCCAATGAGCTTTTCCAAGGCCCTCCCTGACCGCAGTAGCAAATAGTTTTTACAGAGCTGGTTTGCTTGTCCCAGCATCTGACCCTCCTCTTTTCACAGTACGGGCTTGGGACCAGCCACGGCAGAGTTAAAAATGTTGAAAACATTATTTATTTATTTATTCATTTATTTGTTTGAGATCCTGAGGAATCCCAATCAGCTTTTCCAAGGCCCTCCCTGACCGCAGTAGCAAATAGTTTTTACAGAGCTGGTTTGCTTGTCCCAGCATCTGACCCTCCTCTTTTCATAGCACGGGCTTGGGACCAGCCACGGCAGAGTTAAAAATGTTGAAAACATTATTTATTTATTTATTCATTTATTTGTTTGAGATCCTGAGGAATCCCAATGAGCTTTTCCAAGGCCCTCCCTGACCGCAGTAGCAAATAGTTTTTACAGAGCTGGTTTGCTTGTCCCAGCATCTGACCCTCCTCTTTTCACAGCACGGGCTTGGGACTGGCCACGGCAGAGTTAAAAAATGTTGAAAACATTATTTATTTATTTATTCATTTATTTGTTTGAGATCCTGAGGAATCCCAATCAGCTTTTCCAAGGCCCTCCCTGACCGCAGTAGCAAATAGTTTTTACAGAGCTGGTTTGCTTGTCCCTGCATCTGACCCTCCTCTTTTCACAGCACGGGCTTGGGACCGGCCACGGCAGAGTTAAAAAATGTTGAAAACTTTATTTATTTATTTATTTATTCATTTATTTGTTTGAGATCCTGAGGAATCCCAATGAGCTTTTCCAAGGCCCTCCCTGACCACAGTAGCAAATAGTTTTTACAGAGCTGGTTTGCTTGTCCCAGCATCTGACCCTCCTCTTTTCACAGCACGGGCTTGGGACCGGCCACGGCAGAGTTAAAAAATGTTGAAAACATTATCTATTTATATATTTATTCATTTATTTGTTTGAGATCCTGAGGAATCCCAATGAGCTTTTCCAAGGCCCTCCCTGACCGCAGTAGCAAATAGTTTTTACAGAGCTGGTTTGCTTGTCCCAGCATCTGACCCTCCTCTTTTCACAGTACGGGCTTGGGACCAGCCACGGCAGAGTTAAAAATGTTGAAAACATTATTTATTTATTTATTCATTTATTTGTTTGAGATCCTGAGGAATCCCAATCAGCTTTTCCAAGGCCCTCCCTGACCGCAGTAGCAAATAGTTTTTACAGAGCTGGTTTGCTTGTCCCAGCATCTGACCCTCCTCTTTTCATAGCACGGGCTTGGGACCAGCCACGGCAGAGTTAAAAATGTTGAAAACATTATTTATTTATTTATTCATTTATTTGTTTGAGATCCTGAGGAATCCCAATGAGCTTTTCCAAGGCCCTCCCTGACCGCAGTAGCAAATAGTTTTTACAGAGCTGGTTTGCTTGTCCCAGCATCTGACCCTCCTCTTTTCACAGCACGGGCTTGGGACTGGCCATGGCAGAGTTAAAAAATGTTGAAAACATTATTTATTTATTTATTCATTTATTTGTTTGAGATCCTGAGGAATCCCAATGAGCTTTTCCAAGTCCCTCCCTGACCACAGTAGCAAATAGTTTTTACAGAGCTGGTTTGCTTGTCCCAGCATCTGACCCTCCTCTTTTCACAGCACGGGCTTGGGACCGGCCACGGCAGAGTTAAAAATTGTTGAAAACATTATTTATTTATTTATTTATTCATTTATTTGTTTGAGATCCTGATGAATCCCAATGAACTTTTCCAAGGCCCTCCCTGACCACAGTAGCAAATAGTTTATACAGAGCTGATTTGCTTGTCCCAGCATCTGACCCTCCACTTTTCACAGCACGGGCTTGGGACCGGCCACGGCAGAGTTAAAAAAATGTTAAAAACTTTATTTATTTATTTATTTATTCATTTATTTGTTTGAGATCCTGAGGAATCCCAATGAGCTTTTCCAAGGCCCTCCCTGACCGCAGTAGCAAATAGTTTTTACAGAGCTGTTTTGCTTGTCCCAGCATCTGACCCTCCTCTTTTCACAGCACGGGCTTGGGACCGGCCACGGCAGAGTTAAAAAATGTTGAAAACATTATTTATTTATTTATTCATTTATTTGTTTGAGATCCTGAGGAATCCCAATGAGCTTTTCCAAGGCCCTCCCTGACCGCAGTAGCAAATAGTTTTTACAGAGCTGGTTTGCTTGTCCCAGCATCTGACCCTCCTCTTTTCACAGCACGGGCTTGGGACCGGCCACGGCAGAGTTAAAAAATGTTGAAAACATTATTTATTTATTTATTTATTTATTCATTTATTTGTTTGAGATCCTGAGGAATCCCAATGAGCTTTTCCAAGGCCCTCCCTGACCGCAGTAGCAAATAGTTTTTACAGAGCTGGTTTGCTTGTCCCAGCATCTGACCCTCCTCTTTTCATAGCACGGGCTTGGGAACAGCCACGGCAGAGTTAAAAATGTTGAAAACATTATTTATTTATTTATTCATTTATTTGTTTGAGATCCTGAGGAATCCCAATGAGCTTTTCCAAGGCCCTCCCTGACCGCAGTAGCAAATAGTTTTTACAGAGCTGGTTTGCTTGTCCCAGCATCTGACCCTCCTCTTTTCACAGCACGGGCTTGGGACCGGCCACGGCAGAGTTAAAAAAATGTTAAAAACTTTATTTATTTATTTATTTATTCATTTATTTGTTTGAGATCCTGAGGAATCCCAATGAGCTTTTCCAAGGCCCTCCCTGACCACAGTAGCAAATAGTTTTTACAGAGCTGGTTTGCTTGTCCCAGCATCTGACCCTCCTCTTTTCACAGCACGGGCTTGGGACCGGCCACGGCAGAGTTAAAAAATGTTGAAAACATTATTTATTTATTTATTCATTTATTTGTTTGAGATCCTGAGGAATCCCAATCAGCTTTTCCAAGGCCCTCCCTAACCGCAGTAGCAAATAGTTTTTACAGAGCTGGTTTGCTTGTCCCAGCATCTGACCCTCCTCTTTTCACAGCACGGGCTTGGGACTGGCCACGGCAGAGTTAAAAAATGTTGAAAACATTATTTATTTATTTATTCATTTATTTGTTTGAGATCCTGAGGAATCCCAATCAGCTTTTCCAAGGCCCTCCCTGACCGCAGTAGCAAATAGTTTTTACAGAGCTGGTTTGCTTGTCCCAGCATCTGACCCTCCTCTTTTCACAGCACGGGCTTGGGACCGGCCACGGCAGAGTTAAAAAATGTTGAAAACTTTATTTATTTATTTATTTATTCATTTATTTGTTTGAGATCCTGAGGAATCCCAATGAGCTTTTCCAAGTCCCTCCCTGACCACAGTAGCAAATAGTTTTTACAGAGCTGGTTTGCTTGTCCCAGCATCTGACCCTCCTCTTTTCACAGCACGGGCTTGGGACCGGCCACGGCAGAGTTAAAAAATGTTGAAAACATTATTTATTTATTTATTCATTTATTTGTTTGAGATCCTGATGAATCCCAATGAACTTTTCCAAGGCCCTCCCTGACCACAGTAGCAAATAGTTTTTACAGAGCTGATTTGCTTGTCCCAGCATCTGACCCTCCACTTTTCACAGCACGGGCTTGGGACCGGCCACGGCAGAGTTAAAAAATGTTAAAAACTTTATTTATTTATTTATTTATTCATTTATTTGTTTGAGATCCTGAGGAATCCCAATGAGCTTTTCCAAGGCCCTCCCTGACCGCAGTAGCAAATAGTTTTTACAGAGCTGTTTTGCTTGTCCCAGCATCTGACCCTCCTCTTTTCACAGCACGGGCTTGGGACCGGCCACGGCAGAGTTAAAAAATGTTGAAAACATTATTTATTTATTTATTCATTTATTTGTTTGAGATCCTGAGGAATCCCAATGAGCTTTTCCAAGGCCCTCCCTGACCGCAGTAGCAAATAGTTTTTACAGAGCTGGTTTGCTTGTCCCAGCATCTGACCCTCCTCTTTTCAAAGCACGGGCTTGGGACCGGCCACGGCAGAGTTAAAAAATGTTGAAAACATTATTTATTTATTTATTTATTTATTCATTTATTTGTTTGAGATCCTGAGGAATCCCAATGAGCTTTTCCAAGGCCCTCCCTGACCGCAGTAGCAAATAGTTTTTACAGAGCTGGTTTGCTTGTCCCAGCATCTGACCCTCCTCTTTTCATAGCACGGGCTTGGGACCAGCCACGGCAGAGTTAAAAATGTTGAAAACATTATTTATTTATTTATTCATTTATTTGTTTGAGATCCTGAGGAATCCCAATGAGCTTTTCCAAGGCCCTCCCTGACCGCAGTAGCAAATAGTTTTTACAGAGCTGGTTTGCTTGTCCCAGCATCTGACCCTCCTCTTTTCACAGCACGGGCTTGGGACCGGCCACGGCAGAGTTAAAAAAAAGTTAAAAACTTTATTTATTTATTTATTTATTCATTTATTTGTTTGAGATCCTGAGGAATCCCAATGAGCTTTTCCAAGGCCCTCCCTGACCACAGTAGCAAATAGTTTTTACAGAGCTGGTTTGCTTGTCCCAGCATCTGACCCTCCTCTTTTCACAGCACGGGCTTGGGACCGGCCACGGCAGAGTTAAAAAATGTTGAAAACATTATTTATTTATTTATTCATTTATTTGTTTGAGATCCTGAGGAATCCCAATCAGCTTTTCCAAGGCCCTCCCTAACCGCAGTAGCAAATAGTTTTTACAGAGCTGGTTTGCTTGTCCCAGCATCTGACCCTCCTCTTTTCACAGCACGGGCTTGGGACTGGCCACGGCAGAGTTAAAAAATGTTGAAAACATTATTTATTTATTTATTCATTTATTTGTTTGAGATCCTGAGGAATCCCAATGAACTTTTCCAAGGCCCTCCCTGACCACAGTAGCAAATAGTTTTTACAGAGCTGATTTGCTTGTCCCAGCATCTGACCCTCCACTTTTCACAGCACGGGCTTGGGACCGGCCACGGCAGAGTTAAAAAATGTTAAAAACTTTATTTATTTATTTATTTATTTATTCATTTATTTGTTTGAGATCCTGAGGAATCCCAATGAGCTTTTCCAAGGCCCTCCCTGACCACAGTAGCAAATATTTTTTACAGAGCTGGTTTGCTTGTCCCAGCATCTGACCCTCCTCTTTTCACAGCACGGGCTTGGGACCGGCCACGGCAGAGTTAAAAAATGTTGAAAACATTATTTATTTATTTATTTATTCATTTATTTGTTTGAGATCCTGAGGAATCCCAATGAGCTTTTCCAAGGCCCTCCCTGACCGCAGTAGCAAATAGTTTTTACAGAGCTGTTTTGCTTGTCCCAGCATCTGACCCTCCTCTTTTCACAGCACGGGCTTGGGACCGGCCACGGCAGAGTTAAAAAATGTTGAAAACATTATTTATTTATTCATTTATTTGTTTGAGATCCTGAGGAATCCCAATGAGCTTTACCAAGGCCCTCCCTGACCGCAGTAGCAAATAGTTTTTACAGAGCTGGTTTGCTTGTCCCAGCATCTGACCCTCCTCTTTTCACAGCACGGGCTTGGGACCGGCCACGGCAGAGTTAAAAAATGTTGAAAACATTATTTATTTATTTATTTATTCATTTATTTGTTTGAGATCCTGAGGAATCCCAATGAGCTTTTCCAAGGCCCTCCCTGACCGCAGTAGCAAATAGTTTTTACAGAGCTGGTTTGCTTGTCCCAGCATCTGACCCTCCTCTTTTCATAGCACGGGCTTGGGACCAGCCACGGCAGAGTTAAAAATGTTGAAAACATTATTTATTTATTTATTCATTTATTTGTTTGAGATCCTGAGGAATCCCAATGAGCTTTTCCAAGGCCCTCCCTGACCGCAGTAGCAAATAGTTTTTACAGAGCTGGTTTGCTTGTCCCAGCATCTGACCCTCCTCTTTTCACAGCACTGGCTTGGGACCAGCCACGGCAGAGTTAAAAAATGTTAAAAACTTTATTTATTTATTTATTTATTCATTTATTTGTTTGAGATCCTGAGGAATCCCAATGAGCTTTTCCAAGGCCCTCCCTGACCACAGTAGCAAATAGTTTTTACAGAGCTGGTTTGCTTGTCCCAGCATCTGACCCTCCTCTTTTCACAGCACGGGCTTGGGACCGGCCACGGCAGAGTTAAAAAATGTTGAAAACATTATTTATTTATTTATTCATTTATTTGTTTGAGATCCTGAGGAATCCCAATGAGCTTTTCCAAGGCCCTCCCTGACTGCAGTAGCAAATAGTTTTTACAGAGCTGGTTTGCTTGTCCCAGCATCTGAACCTCCTCTTTTCACAGCACGGGCTTGGGACCGGCCACGGCAGAGTTAAAAATGTTGAAAACATTATTTATTTATTTATTCATTTATTTGTTTGAGATCCTGAGGAATCCCAATGAGCTTTTCCAAGGCCCTCCCTGACCGCAGTAGCAAATAGTTTTTACAGAGCTGATTTGCTTGTCCCAGCATCTGACCCTCCACTTTTCACAGCACGGGCTTGGGACCGGCCACGGCAGAGTTAAAAAATGTTAAAAACTTTATTTATTTATTTATTTATGTATTCATTTATTTGTTTGAGATCCTGAGGAATCCCAATGAGCTTTTCCAAGGCCCTCCCTGACCACAGTAGCAAATATTTTTTACAGAGCTGGTTTGCTTGTCCCAGCATCTGACCCTCCTCTTTTCACAGCACGGGCTTGGGACCGGCCACGGCAGAGTTAAAAAATGTTGAAAACATTATTTATTTATTTATTTATTCATTTATTTGTTTGAGATCCTGAGGAATCCCAATGAGCTGCTTTTCCAAGGCCCTCCCTGACCGCAGTAGCAAATAGTTTTTACAGAGCTGTTTTGCTTGTCCCAGCATCTGACCCTCCTCTTTTCACAGCACGGGCTTGGGACCGGCCACGGCAGAGTTAAAAAATGTTGAAAACATTATTTATTTATTTATTCATTTATTTGTTTGAGATCCTGAGGAATCCCAATGAGCTTTTCCAAGGCCCTCCCTGACCACAGTAGCAAATATTTTTTACAGAGCTGGTTTGCTTGTCCCAGCATCTGACCCTCCTCTTTTCACAGCACGGGCTTGGGACCGGCCACGGCAGAGTTAAAAAATGTTGAAAACATTATTTATTTATTTATTTATTCATTTATTTGTTTGAGATCCTGAGGAATCCCAATGAGCTTTTCCAAGGCCCTCCCTGACCGCAGTAGCAAATAGTTTTTACAGAGCTGTTTTGCTTGTCCCAGCATCTGACCCTCCTCTTTTCACAGCACGGGCTTGGGACCGGCCACGGCAGAGTTAAAAAATGTTGAAAACATTATTTATTTATTTATTCATTTATTTGTTTGAGATCCTGAGGAATCCCAATGAGCTTTACCAAGGCCCTCCCTGACCGCAGTAGCAAATAGTTTTTACAGAGCTGGTTTGCTTGTCCCAGCATCTGACCCTCCTCTTTTCACAGCACGGGCTTGGGACCGGCCACGGCAGAGTTAAAAAATGTTGAAAACATTATTTATTTATTTATTTATTCATTTATTTGTTTGAGATCCTGAGGAATCCCAATGAGCTTTTCCAAGGCCCTCCCTGACCGCAGTAGCAAATAGTTTTTACAGAGCTGGTTTGCTTGTCCCAGCATCTGACCCTCCTCTTTTCATAGCACGGGCTTGGGACCAGCCACGGCAGAGTTAAAAATGTTGAAAACATTATTTATTTATTTATTCATTTATTTGTTTGAGATCCTGAGGAATCCCAATGAGCTTTTCCAAGGCCCTCCCTGACCGCAGTAGCAAATAGTTTTTACAGAGCTGGTTTGCTTGTCCCAGCATCTGACCCTCCTCTTTTCACAGCACTGGCTTGGGACCGGCCACGGCAGAGTTAAAAAATGTTAAAAACTTTATTTATTTATTTATTTATTCATTTATTTGTTTGAGATCCTGAGGAATCCCAATGAGCTTTTCCAAGGCCCTCCCTGACTGCAGTAGCAAATAGTTTTTACAGAGCTGGTTTGCTTGTCCCAGCATCTGACCCTCCTCTTTTCACAGCACGGGCTTGGGACCGGCCACGGCAGAGTTAAAAAATGTTGAAAACATTATTTATTTATTTATTCATTTATTTGTTTGAGATCCTGAGGAATCCCAATGAGCTTTTCCAAGGCCCTCCCTGACTGCAGTAGCAAATAGTTTTTACAGAGCTGGTTTGCTTGTCCCAGCATCTGAACCTCCTCTTTTCACAGCACGGGCTTGGGACCGGCCACGGCAGAGTTAAAAAATGTTGAAAACATTATTTATTTATTTATTCATTTATTTGTTTGAGATCCTGAGGAATCCCAATGAGCTTTTCCAAGGCCCTCCCTGACCGCAGTAGCAAATAGTTTTTACAGAGCTGATTTGCTTGTCCCAGCATCTGACCCTCCACTTTTCACAGCACGGGCTTGGGACCGGCCACGGCAGAGTTAAAAAATGTTAAAAACTTTATTTATTTATTTATTTATTTATTCATTTATTTGTTTGAGATCCTGAGGAATCCCAATGAGCTTTTCCAAGGCCCTCCCTGACCACAGTAGCAAATATTTTTTACAGAGCTGGTTTGCTTGTCCCAGCATCTGACCCTCCTCTTTTCACAGCACGGGCTTGGGACCGGCCACGGCAGAGTTAAAAAATGTTGAAAACATTATTTATTTATTTATTTATTCATTTATTTGTTTGAGATCCTGAGGAATCCCAATGAGCTGCTTTTCCAAGGCCCTCCCTGACCGCAGTAGCAAATAGTTTTTACAGAGCTGTTTTGCTTGTCCCAGCATCTGACCCTCCTCTTTTCACAGCACGGGCTTGGGACCGGCCACGGCAGAGTTAAAAAATGTTGAAAACATTATTTATTTATTTATTCATTTATTTGTTTGAGATCCTGAGGAATCCCAATGAGCTTTTCCAAGGCCCTCCCTGACCGCAGTAGCAAATAGTTTTTACAGAGCTGTTTTGCTTGTCCCAGCATCTGACCCTCCTCTTTTCACAGCACGGGCTTGGGACCGGCCACGGCAGAGTTAAAAAATGTTGAAAACATTATTTATTTATTTATTCATTTATTTGTTTGAGATCCTGAGGAATCCCAATGAGCTTTTCCAAGGCCCTCCCTGACCGCAGTAGCAAATAGTTTTTACAGAGCTGGTTTGCTTGTCCCAGCATCTGACCCTCCTCTTTTCACAGCACGGGCTTGGGACCGGCCACGGCAGAGTTAAAAAATGTTGAAAACATTATTTATTTATTTATTTATTCATTTATTTGTTTGAGATCCTGAGGAATCCCAATGAGCTTTTCCAAGGCCCTCCCTGACCGCAGTAGCAAATAGTTTTTACAGAGCTGGTTTGCTTGTCCCAGCATCTGACCCTCCTCTTTTCATAGCACGGGCTTGGGACCAGCCACGGCAGAGTTAAAAATGTTGAAAACATTATTTATTTATTTATTCATTTATTTGTTTGAGATCCTGAGGAATCCCAATGAGCTTTTCCAAGGCCCTCCCTGACCGCAGTAGCAAATAGTTTTTACAGAGCTGGTTTGCTTGTCCCAGCATCTGACCCTCCTCTTTTCACAGCACGGGCTTGGGACCGGCCACGGCAGAGTTAAAAAATGTTAAAAACTTTATTTATTTATTTATTTATTCATTTATTTGTTTGAGATCCTGAGGAATCCCAATGAGCTTTTCCAAGGCCCTCCCTGACCACAGTAGCAAATAGTTTTTACAGAGCTGGTTTGCTTGTCCCAGCATCTGACCCTCCTCTTTTCACAGCACGGGCTTGGGACCGGCCACGGCAGAGTTAAAAAATGTTGAAAACATTATTTATTTATTTATTCATTTATTTGTTTGAGATCCTGAGGAATCCCAATCAGCTTTTCCAAGGCCCTCCCTAACCGCAGTAGCAAATAGTTTTTACAGAGCTGGTTTGCTTGTCCCAGCATCTGACCCTCCTCTTTTCACAGCACGGGCTTGGGACTGGCCACGGCAGAGTTAAAAAATGTTGAAAACATTATTTATTTATTTATTCATTTATTTGTTTGAGATCCTGAGGAATCCCAATCAGCTTTTCCAAGGCCCTCCCTGACCGCAGTAGCAAATAGTTTTTACAGAGCTGGTTTGCTTGTCCCTGCATCTGACCCTCCTCTTTTCACAGCACGGGCTTGGGACCGGCCACGGCAGAGTTAAAAAATGTTGAAAACTTTATTTATTTATTTATTCATTTATTTGTTTGAGATCCTGAGGAATCCCAATGAGCTTTTCCAAGGCCCTCCCTGACCGCAGTAGCAAATAGTTTTTACAGAGCTGGTTTGCTTGTCCCAGCATCTGACCCTCCTCTTTTCACAGCACGGGCTTGGGACCGGCCACGGCAGAGTTAAAAAATGTTGAAAACATTATTTATTTATTTATTTATTCATTTATTTGTTTGAGATCCTGAGGAATCCCAATGAACTTTTCCAAGGCCCTCCCTGACCACAGTAGCAAATAGTTTTTACAGAGCTGATTTGCTTGTCCCAGCATCTGACCCTCCACTTTTCACAGCACGGGCTTGGGACCGGCCACGGCAGAGTTAAAAAATGTTAAAAACTTTATTTATTTATTTATTCATTTATTTGTTTGAGATCCTGAGGAATCCCAATGAGCTTTTCCAAGGCCCTCCCTGACCACAGTAGCAAATATTTTTTACAGAGCTGGTTTGCTTGTCCCAGCATCTGACCCTCCTCTTTTCACAGCACGGGCTTGGGACCGGCCACGGCAGAGTTAAAAAATGTTGAAAACATTATTTATTTATTTATTTATTCATTTATTTGTTTGAGATCCTGAGGAATCCCAATGAGCTTTTCCAAGGCCCTCCCTGACCGCAGTAGCAAATAGTTTTTACAGAGCTGTTTTGCTTGTCCCAGCATCTGACCCTCCTCTTTTCACAGCACGGGCTTGGGACCGGCCACGGCAGAGTTAAAAAATGTTGAAAACATTATTTATTTATTTATTCATTTATTTGTTTGAGATCCTGAGGAATCCCAATGAGCTTTACCAAGGCCCTCCCTGACCGCAGTAGCAAATAGTTTTTACAGAGCTGGTTTGCTTGTCCCAGCATCTGACCCTCCTCTTTTCACAGCACGGGCTTGGGACCGGCCACGGCAGAGTTAAAAAATGTTGAAAACATTATTTATTTATTTATTTATTCATTTATTTGTTTGAGATCCTGAGGAATCCCAATGAGCTTTTCCAAGGCCCTCCCTGACCGCAGTAGCAAATAGTTTTTACAGAGCTGGTTTGCTTGTCCCAGCATCTGACCCTCCTCTTTTCATAGCACGGGCTTGGGACCAGCCACGGCAGAGTTAAAAATGTTGAAAACATTATTTATTTATTTATTCATTTATTTGTTTGAGATCCTGAGGAATCCCAATGAGCTTTTCCAAGGCCCTCCCTGACCGCAGTAGCAAATAGTTTTTACAGAGCTGGTTTGCTTGTCCCAGCATCTGACCCTCCTCTTTTCACAGCACTGGCTTGGGACCGGCCACGGCAGAGTTAAAAAATGTTAAAAACTTTATTTATTTATTTATTTATTCATTTATTTGTTTGAGATCCTGAGGAATCCCAATGAGCTTTTCCAAGGCCCTCCCTGACCACAGTAGCAAATAGTTTTTACAGAGCTGGTTTGCTTGTCCCAGCATCTGACCCTCCTCTTTTCACAGCACGGGCTTGGGACCGGCCACGGCAGAGTTAAAAAATGTTGAAAACATTATTTATTTATTTATTCATTTATTTGTTTGAGATCCTGAGGAATCCCAATGAGCTTTTCCAAGGCCCTCCCTGACTGCAGTAGCAAATAGTTTTTACAGAGCTGGTTTGCTTGTCCCAGCATCTGAACCTCCTCTTTTCACAGCACGGGCTTGGGACCGGCCACGGCAGAGTTAAAAAATGTTGAAAACATTATTTATTTATTTATTCATTTATTTGTTTGAGATCCTGAGGAATCCCAATGAGCTTTTCCAAGGCCCTCCCTGACCGCAGTAGCAAATAGTTTTTACAGAGCTGATTTGCTTGTCCCAGCATCTGACCCTCCACTTTTCACAGCACGGGCTTGGGACCGGCCACGGCAGAGTTAAAAAATGTTAAAAACTTTATTTATTTATTTATTTATTTATTCATTTATTTGTTTGAGATCCTGAGGAATCCCAATGAGCTTTTCCAAGGCCCTCCCTGACCACAGTAGCAAATATTTTTTACAGAGCTGGTTTGCTTGTCCCAGCATCTGACCCTCCTCTTTTCACAGCACGGGCTTGGGACCGGCCACGGCAGAGTTAAAAAATGTTGAAAACATTATTTATTTATTTATTTATTCATTTATTTGTTTGAGATCCTGAGGAATCCCAATGAGCTGCTTTTCCAAGGCCCTCCCTGACCGCAGTAGCAAATAGTTTTTACAGAGCTGTTTTGCTTGTCCCAGCATCTGACCCTCCTCTTTTCACAGCACGGGCTTGGGACCGGCCATGGCAGAGTTAAAAAATGTTGAAAACATTATTTATTTATTTATTCATTTATTTGTTTGAGATCCTGAGGAATCCCAATGAGCTTTTCCAAGGCCCTCCCTGACCGCAGTAGCAAATAGTTTTTACAGAGCTGGTTTGCTTGTCCCAGCATCTGACCCTCCTCTTTTCACAGCACGGGCTTGGGACCGGCCACGGCAGAGTTAAAAAATGTTGAAAAACGGAATTTTTGTAAAATCTTACCTGTAAAATTCCTTTCTCTGAGTCCTCCGACAGTCGCCGCCTCTTCATATTCGTCACATATGGGGTATTAGACTTTGCTCCGAAGGAGTAGCTAGGCAACAGAATATGTTAACAATAAAGCTTTAACATATCCCACCCTCAAGGGGTGGTCCCCTCAGTCAATACCCTCCTACTTCCTGCAACCATATCTCAGTTTTAGTGGAATAGCAGTAGAGTATACATTCAAACCCCAAAAGAGGGGCGGGGGCGGCGACTGTCGGAGGACTCAGAGAAAGGAATTTTACAGGTAAGATTTTACAAAAATTCCGTTTTCTCTTACGTCCTCCGACAGTCGCCGCCTCTTCATATTCGTCACATATGGGGACGTCCCAAAGCAGTGCAAACATGAGGGGTGGGAAACGCATCCGCGCCGAAAGGCAACGCAGTCTCCACATCAAAGAAAGGAACCTTACCAAAGGAAGGAAACCAGCTGGGCAACAGCAAAAATAAGTGCTCAACAGGAGCAACAACCCAGGAAAAGACAAAAAACCAGGGGATACAAAACTTATCCCAACAGCCAGGAGTCCCCAACAAGGGACCCTAGGGAACAGCCGCACTAAGAACCTTGCGGCCAAAGGAAGCATCCGCCGATGCCTGAACATCTACTTTGTAGAATTTTGTGAAAGTGTGTACGGTCGACCAAGTCGCCGCCTTACACACCTGGGCTACAGAAGCCCCATGACGACAGGCCCAAGACGTACTCAGAGATCTAGTAGAGTGCGCCTTCACAGGCACAGGGGGAACCTTCCCCTGCAAGGCATAGGCCTGTTCAATGGTCTGCCTGATCCATTTGGCAATGGTAGAGGCGGAAGCCGCCATGCCCTTCCGAGGACCCTCTGGAAGAACAAACAAGGAGTCCGTCTTTCGAAAAGACTCAGTCGATTTAAGGTAAACCCTAATCGCCCGAACAACATCCAGAGAATGCAATCTCACCTCCTTTGGATGTTTAGGCTTCGTGCACAACGAAGGCAAAACAATATCCTCGTTAAGATGGAATTCCGAAACTCGTTTCGGCAGAAAAGAAGGATTAGGTCGCAAGACCACCTTATCCAAATGAACAACCAGGTACGGAGACTTGCAGGACAAAGCCGCCAGTTCCGACACTCTGCGAGCCGAAGTGATCGCCACCAAAAAGGCGACCTTTTTGGACAACATAGACAACGAGATCTCCCTGATCTGTTCAAAAGGAGCACGTTGTAACACAGACAGGACTAGATTCAAGTCCCAAGGGGGCAAGGGATCCCTCCTAGGAGGAACCAGATGCCGCACACCCTGAATAAAAGTGCCAACCAAGGAGTTGGAAGCCACGGGACGTTGAAACAGAACGGCCAGCGCAGACACCTGACCCTTTATCGTAGCCAGCGCCAAACGCTGATCGACACCCGTCTGAAGGAAAGACAGCACACGGGAAACCGAGTACGTGCGGGGTGAAAACCCCCTGGACTCACACCAGGCAAAATAGGCCTTCCAAGTACGGTAATAAACCTTTCCCGAGGAAGACTTCCTCGCGTTGATCAAGGTATGAACAACCTCCGGAGAGAGACCCTTCTCCTTCAGGACCTCGGTCTCAACAGCCAGGCCGTCAAAGCCAGCGACTGTAAAGCAGGATGGTAAATCGGTCCTTGAGACAGTAGATCGTCCCGAAGAGGCAGACGCCAGGGGGCGTCGACCGCCAGATTCACGAGGTCTGCGTACCAGGACCGGCGAGGCCAGTCCGGTGCCACAAGAATCACCGTGCTGCGTTCCGAGTGTAACCTGCGAAGGAACCGGGACAGCAACTGAATCGGTGGAAACGCGTACATCAGCCTGTACTGATGCCACGGGGCCACTAACGCGTCCGACGCGTCTGCCCGAGGGTCGCGCGTCCTTGCCACGAACCTCTTCACCTTGTAGTTGAGGCGAGACGCGAACAGGTCCACATCTGGAAGACCCCACTTCGCGCACAACATCTGGAAGACAGCCGGGTGGAGAGACCATTCCCCCTGATCCAGGGTCTGGCGACTCAGATAGTCCGCCTGCCAGTTCTCCACTCCCGGAATGTGAACCGCCGTTATCGCCGGGACATGAGTCTCGGCCCAAGACAGAATGTCGGCCACTTCTCGAGCCGCTCGGGCACTCCTGGTGCCCCCTTGGTGGTTGATGTAGGCCACCGCCGTGGCATTGTCCGTCTGCACCCGAACCGGGCAGCCCTGCAGCCGGTCCGTCCAGCGATGAAGACAGAGCCTTATCGCACGCAATTCCAGAATGTTGATCGGGAGGGAAGACTCCCCCTCCGACCAGGTCCCCTGGGCGGACAGAACGCCCAGGACACCACCCCAGCCCGACAGGCTGGCATCCGTGGTGATTATCGTCCACGAGATCGGACGAAACGACTTGCCCCCGGACACCAACGGGGACTGGAGCCACCACAGAAGGTTTTCCCTGGTGCGATGACTCAACGAGATCTGAAGATCCAGAGACTGAGGTCGCCCGTCCCACTTGGACAAGATCTCCGCCTGGAGACCCCGCGTGTGAAACTGCGCGAAAGGAATCGCCTCGAAAGCCGAGACCATCAATCCCAGACATCTCATACACGTCCGCAGAGACGAGTTCGGAACGTCCCTGAGGGACCTGACTTCCTCCTGAAGAGTCCTGAGTTTGTCTTCCGGCAGGAAGACCCTCGCCTGCACCGAGTCCAGTATCATTCCCAGATAGGGAAGACGAACCGACGGACTCAGTGTCGACTTTGGAACATTTATCGTCCAACCGAACTCCTGCAGAGTTTGCATCGTGACAGACAGGTCCTTCTCCAGACCCTGACTGGTCGCAGACCGAATCAGAATGTCGTCCAGATACCCCAGGACAGAAATGCCCTGGGCTCTCAATAATGCCAGAACCGGTGCAAGCACCTTGGTGAAGACCCGCGGAGCCGAGGCGAGCCCAAAGGGCAACGCCACGAACTGGTAGTGATCCTCCGCAATGGCAAATCGAAGGTATCTCTGATGACCTTCGAATATGGGGATGTGAAGATACGCATCCTTCAAATCGATGGAGGCCATGAATTCCCCCGGAACCAGGGCAGCCACCACCGAGCGCAGGGATTCCATGCGGAACTTGCGAACCCTCACAGAGCGGTTCAGAGCTTTCAAGTCCAGAATTGGACGAACCTTGCCCTCCTTTCTGGGCACAGTGAACAGATTGGAATAAAACCCCCGAAATCTGTCCCGATGAGGCACCGGAACCACCACTCCCTGAGCCCTCAGGTCCCGCACCGCCAGGTGCAGATCCCGCAGGCGCTCCGGAGACAGTTGTAGATTTGAGGGAAAAAATCTGCTCTCCGGCCGAGAGAGAAACTCGATCTTGTAACCAGATCGAACGATTTCCAGAACCCATCTGTCCCGCACACGGGCCAACCAGGGCTGAAGAAAACCGAGCAAGCGTCCCCCCACCCCAAAACTGGGTGAGGGCGCCCCTTCAGGCCGAACTGTTATGGGCCGCAGGTCCGGATTGGCCGGACTTCTGTTTTCCAGACCAGGGTTTCTTCTGAGAGCCCTGGCCCTTGAACGGTTTGCCCTTGTAGTGCGGCCGAAAGGCACGAAAGGACCCCTGAGGGGGCCGAAAATTAGCATGCTTCTTCCCAGAAGCCCCCTTAGCCTTGGGGAAATGGGGCAAGAGAGTGCTCTTACCCCCGGTAATCCCCTTAATCAACACATCCAGGGACTCCCCAAAAAGGCGAGACCCATCATAAGGCAGATTGGCTAAGGTTTTACGTGAAGATTGGTCCACCGACCAACATTTCAACCAAACCAGGCGGCGAGACAACACCGCCACGCTGTGCACACGCGCGGCCAACGGAATCAGGTCCAGGTCCGCATCACACAGATACATGACACCCTGGTGGATCTGATCCACCATATCCAGGGTCGCCGCTGAGGCCGAATCGGCCACTAGGACGCGCCTAAGCATCTGCGTCCAACTTGCGATCGCCTGGGCCGCCATGAGAGAAGCAAACAGAGCCTTAAGCATAGAACCCGTAACAGAATAAGTATGACGGGCAAGAGACTCCAGTCTCCTATCCGTGGCATCACGGAAAATAGGGGATCCCTCTGCAGGGATCGCAGTGGCTTTGTTCAAAACCGCAATAGCATGATCCACTGGCGGAGGCACACACCACCGTTCATCAGTGGCAGGCGAGAAAGGATAACGCAGCTTGAATTTACTTGGTACCGCAAAAGGCTTGCGCAAATCGCGCCATTGGTCCTTAACAGCGCGCTGAAAATCAGCATTGCAGGGAAAAACCTGCGGCGTCCTGCGTTTTCTCTGCGTCCCATAAGCCGCCAAGGCAGCTGGGGGACACACCTCGTCCTGCAAACGTAGCGTCTGCTTAATGGAAGCAATCAACTCATCCATGATTGCAAGCTCTTCAGGCGAGCCAGGGGGAGAATTATCAACCCCCTCAACTTCAGCCTCTACCTCAGACCCCACTAGATCAAGAGAGGAGCGGGACCCCGATAGGGGGGTCCCCGCCAGAACAGCCCCATCACCTTCACCCTCAGAATCAGAGGACAGAGCAACTCTGGGCCGTTTAGTAGATTGAGCAGCCACCAGCATTTGCACCTGTGCAGCAAGGCCAGCCACAATAGTGGCTAAATCCCCCCCTGGGGGGGAAACAGCGGTCCCCTGGCTTTCCACCAATACTGTGGGAAACTTGCCCTCCTGAGAATCCATTGCCCCTGTATGCCAGACAACCAAGGGTTAACTGCCCCCTTACAGCAAGCGCGGCAAGCGCAGCCCACCGCACCACACTCAGGCACAATGAGACCCCCACAGGGAATATACCGACTGAATACAGGCAATGGAACACAGGAATAGAAGGATAAAACCTGAGGAGACTCCGCTGCTGCTGCTGCCTCGATCGGTGCTTCCAGGAGAGAGGAAGTGATGCTGCCAGGGCGCTCTATGTAAGCCTATGGAAGCTACAAGAAAATGGCCGCCGTGCATGTAAACCATGCGGCCGGAGCGGGCGCCGGTAAAATGGCGCCGTTTGGCGCCGAAATCGCCGCTCCACAGTGCATAAAATCACACACAAAATTATCCCAAAATATGGATACATGTTAGATCGCCGCAGCGATCGCTGTATATGCCCCAGCATGCCATTAAAAACATGCCCCACAGCACACAGCTCCTCACACTGCCCAGCCTGACATACTCAGTGTCATACAGCTCCCCCCCCCCCTTGCAGCCCACAGCATGCAGCCGAGATATAGGGAGACAAGCAGTGTGATTAAAGGCAGGTTACACAGTCCCAGACTGAGACCCCCCCCAGACAGACAGGTCCCCACATAGATACACTTACCTCACATGGCGTGGGGAACCCGCACAGGCGAACAAGCCGCTGCACATGAGGCAGGGAGAGTCGCAATTCAAGACGCACACAATGGCGGTTCAGAAACCGCACAGCGTCCGGTGAGGTAGCCACCTCACCAATCATCCCTGCACCGAACAGGGATGGGTCGTTCACCGTGCCAGGAGCGTTACCTGGCTGAACGCTCGATGGCAGACTGGGAAGCCACTGACCCACGACCTGCGACCAGGGGGATCAGCCCGAGACCCAGTCCGCATGATCCTCTTCGTCCGAAGAACTAACTAATGCTGACAAAAATAACAGCTAAGTAAAGGTAGAGAGAAAACTCAAACAAAAATCAAAAAGAAGAAAGAGTCTGGGACAAAAAGTCCCAGCACAGAGAGAGCCAGCCACTCCTGACAAGCTAGACATTAAAACTGAGATATGGTTGCAGGAAGTAGGAGGGTATTGACTGAGGGGACCACCCCTTGAGGGTGGGATATGTTAAAGCTTTATTGTTAACATATTCTGTTGCCTAGCTACTCCTTCGGAGCAAAGTCTAATACCCCATATGTGACGAATATGAAGAGGCGGCGACTGTCGGAGGACGTAAGAGAAACATTATTTATTTATTTATTTATTCATTTATTTGTTTGAGATCCTGAGGAATCCCAATGAGCTTTTCCAAGGCCCTCCCTGACCGCAGTAGCAAATAGTTTTTACAGAGCTGGTTTGCTTGTCCCAGCATCTGACCCTCCTCTTTTCATAGCACGGGCTTGGGACCAGCCACGGCAGAGTTAAAAATGTTGAAAACATTATTTATTTATTTATTCATTTATTTGTTTGAGATCCTGAGGAATCCCAATGAGCTTTTCCAAGGCCCTCCCTGACCGCAGTAGCAAATAGTTTTTACAGAGCTGGTTTGCTTGTCCCAGCATCTGACCCTCCTCTTTTCACAGCATGGGCTTGGGACCGGCCATGGCAGAGTTAAAAAATGTTAAAAACTTTATTTATTTATTTATTTATTTATTCATTTATTTGTTTGAGATCCTGAGGAATCCCAATGAGCTTTTCCAAGGCCCTCCCTGACCGCAGTAGCAAATAGTTTTTACAGAGCTGGTTTGCTTGTCCCAGCATCTGACCCTCCTCTTTTCACAGCACGGGCTTGGGACCGGCCACGGCAGAGTTAAAAAATGTTGAAAACATTATTTATTTATTTATTCATTTATTTGTTTGAGATCCTGAGGAATCCCAATGAGATTTTCCAAGGCCCTCCCTGACTGCAGTAGCAAATAGTTTTTACAGAGCTGGTTTGCTTGTCCCAGCATCTGACCCTCCTCTTTTCACAGCACGGGCTTGGGACCGGCCACGGCAGAGTTAAAAAATGTTGAAAACATTATTTATTTATTTATTCATTTATTTGTTTGAGATCCTGAGGAATCCCAATCAGCTTTTCCAAGGCCCTCCCTGACCGCAGTAGCAAATAGTTTTTACAGAGCTGGTTTGCTTGTCCCAGCATCTGACCCTCCTCTTTTCACAGCACGGGCTTGGGACCGGCCACGGCAGAGTTAAAAAATGTTGAAAACATTATTTATTTATTTATTTATTCATTTATTTGTTTGAGATCCTGAGGAATCCCAATGAGCTTTTCCAAGGCCCTCCCTGACCGCAGTAGCAAATAGTTTTTACAGAGCTGGTTTGCTTGTCCCAGCATCTGACCCTCCTCTTTTCATAGCACGGGCTTGGGACCAGCCACGGCAGAGTTAAAAATGTAGAAAACATTATTTATTTATTTATTCATTTATTTGTTTGAGATCCTGAGGAATCCCAATGAGCTTTTCCAAGGCCCTCCCTGACCGCAGTAGCAAATAGTTTTTACAGAGCTGGTTTGCTTGTCCCAGCATCTGACCCTCCTCTTTTCACAGCACGGGCTTTGGACTGGCCACGGCAGAGTTAAAAAATGTTGAAAACATTATTTATTTATTTATTCATTTATTTGTTTGAGATCCTGAGGAATCCCAATCAGCTTTTCCAAGGCCCTCCCTGACCGCAGTAGCAAATAGTTTTTACAGAGCTGGCTTGCTTGTCCCAGCATCTGACCCTCCTCTTTTCACAGCACGGGCTTGGGACAGGCCACGGCAGAGTTAAAAAATGTTAAAAACTTTATTTATTTATTTATTCATTTATTTGTTTGAGATCCTGAGGAATCCCAATGAGCTTTTCCAAGGCCCTCCCTGACCGCAGTAGCAAATAGTTTTTACAGAGCTGGTTTGCTTGTCCCAGCATCTGACACTCCTCTTTTCACAGCACGGGCTTGGGACCGGCCACGGCAGAGTTAAAAAATGTTGAAAACATTATTTATTTATTTATTCATTTATTTGTTTGAGATCCTGAGGAATCCCAATGAGCTTTTCCAAGGCCCTCCCTGACTGCAGTAGCAAATAGTTTTTACAGAGCTGGTTTGCTTGTCCCAGCATCTGACCCTCCTCTTTTCACAGCACGGGCTTGGGACCGGCCACGGCAGAGTTAAAAAATGTTAAAAACTTTATTTATTTATTAATTTATTTATTCATTTATTTGTTTGAGATCCTGAGGAATCCCAATGAGCTTTTCCAAGGCCCTCCCTGACCACAGTAGCAAATATTTTTTACAGAGCTGATTTGCTTGTCCCAGCATCTGACCCTCCACTTTTCACAGCACGGGCTTGGGACCGGCCACGGCAGAGATAAAAAATGTTGAAAACATTATTTATTTATTTATTTATTTATTCATTTATTTGTTTAAGATCCTGAGGAATCCCAATGAGCTTTTCCAAGGCCCTCCCTGACCGCAGTAGCAAATAGTTTTTACAGAGCTGATTTGCTTGTCCCAGCATCTGACCCTCCACTTTTCACAGCACGGGCTTGGGACCGGCCACGGCAGAGTTAAAAAATGTTAAAAACTTTATTTATTTATTAATTTATTTATTCATTTATTTGTTTGAGATCCTGAGGAATCCCAATGAGCTTTTCCAAGGCCCTCCCTGACCACAGTAGCAAATATTTTTTACAGAGCTGGTTTGCTTGTCCCAGCATCTGACCCTCCTCTTTTCACAGCACGGGCTTGGGACCGGCCACGGCAGAGTTAAAAAATGTTGAAAACATTATTTATTTATTTATTTATTCATTTATTTGTTTGAGATCCTGAGGAATCCCAATGAGCTTTTCCAAGGCCCTCCCTCACCGCAGTAGCAAATAGTTTTTACAGAGCTGGTTTGCTTGTCCCAGCATCTGACCCTCCTCTTTTCACAGCACGGGCTTGGGACCGGCCACGGCAGAGTTAAAAAATGTTGAAAACATTATTTATTTATTTATTTATTCATTTATTTGTTTGAGATCCTGAGGAATCCCAATGAGCTTTTCCAAGGCCCTCCCTGACCACAGTAGCAAATAGTTTTTACAGAGCTGGTTTGCTTGTCCCAGCATCTGACCCTCCTCTTTTCACAGCACGGGCTTGGGACCGGCCACGGCAGAGTTAAAAAATTTTGAAAACATTATCTATTTATTTATTTATTCATTTATTTGTTTGAGATCCTGAGGAATCCCAATGAGCTTTTCCAAGGCCCTCCCTGACCGCAGTAGCAAATAGTTTTTACAGAGCTGGTTTGCTTGTCCCAGCATCTGACCCTCCTCTTTTCACAGTACGGGCTTGGGACCAGCCACGGCAGAGTTAAAAATGTTGAAAACATTATTTATTTATTTATTCATTTATTTGTTTGAGATCCTGAGGAATCCCAATCAGCTTTTCCAAGGCCCTCCCTGACCGCAGTAGCAAATAGTTTTTACAGAGCTGGTTTGCTTGTCCCAGCATCTGACCCTCCTCTTTTCATAGCACGGGCTTGGGACCAGCCACGGCAGAGTTAAAAATGTTGAAAACATTATTTATTTATTTATTCATTTATTTGTTTGAGATCCTGAGGAATCCCAATGAGCTTTTCCAAGGCCCTCCCTGACCGCAGTAGCAAATAGTTTTTACAGAGCTGGTTTGCTTGTCCCAGCATCTGACCCTCCTCTTTTCACAGCACGGGCTTGGGACTGGCCACGGCAGAGTTAAAAAATGTTGAAAACATTATTTATTTATTTATTCATTTATTTGTTTGAGATCCTGAGGAATCCCAATCAGCTTTTCCAAGGCCCTCCCTGACCGCAGTAGCAAATAGTTTTTACAGAGCTGGTTTGCTTGTCCCTGCATCTGACCCTCCTCTTTTCACAGCACGGGCTTGGGACCGGCCACGGCAGAGTTAAAAAATGTTGAAAACTTTATTTATTTATTTATTTATTCATTTATTTGTTTGAGATCCTGAGGAATCCCAATGAGCTTTTCCAAGTCCCTCCCTGACCACAGTAGCAAATAGTTTTTACAGAGCTGGTTTGCTTGTCCCAGCATCTGACCCTCCTCTTTTCACAGCACGGGCTTGGGACCGGCCACGGCAGAGTTAAAAAATGTTGAAAACATTATTTATTTATTTATTCATTTATTTGTTTGAGATCCTGAGGAATCCCAATCAGCTTTTCCAAGGCCCTCCCTGACCGCAGTAGCAAATAGTTTTTACAGAGCTGGTTTGCTTGTCCCAGCATCTGACCCTCCTCTTTTCACAGCACGGGCTTGGGACCAGCCACGGCAGAGTTAAAAAATGTTGAAAAAATTATTTATTTATTTATTTATTCATTTATTTGTTTGAGATCCTGAGGAATCCCAATGAACTTTTCCAAGGCCCTCCCTGACCACAGTAGCAAATAGTTTTTACAGAGCTGATTTGCTTGTCCCAGCATCTGACCCTCCACTTTTCACAGCACGGGCTTGGGACCGGCCACGGCAGAGTTAAAAAATGTTAAAAACTTTATTTATTTATTTATTTATTTATTCATTTATTTGTTTGAGATCCTGAGGAATCCCAATGAGCTTTTCCAAGGCCCTCCCTGACCACAGTAGCAAATATTTTTTACAGAGCTGGTTTGCTTGTCCCAGCATCTGACCCTCCTCTTTTCATAGCACGGGCTTGGGACCGGCCACGGCAGAGTTAAAAAATGTTGAAAACATTATTTATTTATTTATTTATTCATTTATTTGTTTGAGATCCTGAGGAATCCCAATGAGCTTTTCCAAGGCCCTCCCTGACCGCAGTAGCAAATAGTTTTTACAAAGCTGGTTTGCTTGTCCCAGCATCTGACCCTCCTCTTTTCACAGCATGGGCTTGGGACCGGCCACGGCAGAGTTAAAAAATGTTAAAAACTTTATTTATTTATTTATTTATTCATTTATTTGTTTGAGATCCTGAGGAATCCCAATGAGCTTTTCCAAGGCCCTCCCTGACCACAGTAGCAAATAGTTTTTACAGAGCTGGTTTGCTTGTCCCAGCATCTGACCCTCCTCTTTTCACAGCACGGGCTTGGGACCGGCCACGGCAGAGTTAAAAAATGTTGAAAACATTATTTATTTATTTATTCATTTATTTGTTTGAGATCCTGAGGAATCCCAATGAGATTTTCCAAGGCCCTCCCTGACTGCAGTAGCAAATAGTTTTTACAGAGCTGGTTTGCTTGTCCCAGCATCTGACCCTCCTCTTTTCACAGCACGGGCTTGGGACCGGCCACGGCAGAGTTAAAAAATGTTGAAAACATTATTTATTTATTTATTCATTTATTTGTTTGAGATCCTGAGGAATCCCAATCAGCTTTTCCAAGGCCCTCCCTGACCGCAGTAGCAAATAGTTTTTACAGAGCTGGTTTGCTTGTCCCAGCATCTGACCCTCCTCTTTTCACAGCACGGGCTTGGGACCGGCCACGGCAGAGTTAAAAAATGTTGAAAACATTATTTATTTATTTATTTGTTCATTTATTTGTTTGAGATCCTGAGGAATCCCAATGAGCTTTTCCAAGGCCCTCCCTGACCACAGTAGCAAATAGTTTTTACAGAGCTGATTTGCTTGTCCCAGCATCTGACCCTCCACTTTTCACAGCACGGGCTTGGGACCGGCCACGGCAGAGTTAAAAAATGTTAAAAACTTTATTTATTTATTTATTTATTTATTCATTTATTTGTTTGAGATCCTGAGGAATCCCAATGAGCTTTTCCAAGGCCCTCCCTGACCACAGTAGCAAATATTTTTTACAGAGCTGGTTTGCTTGTCCCAGCATCTGACCCTCCTCTTTTCACAGCACGGGCTTGGGACCGGCCACGGCAGAGTTAAAAAATGTTGAAAACATTATTTATTTATTTATTTATTCATTTATTTGTTTGAGATCCTGAGGAATCCCAATGAGCTTTTCCAAGGCCCTCCCTGACCGCAGTAGCAAATAGTTTTTACAGAGCTGGTTTGCTTGTCCCAGCATCTGACCCTCCTCTTTTCACAGCACGGGCTTGGGACCGGCCACGGCAGAGTTAAAAAATGTTGAAAACATTATTTATTTATTTATTTATTCATTTATTTGTTTGAGATCCTGAGGAATCCCAATGAGCTTTTCCAAGGCCCTCCCTGACCACAGTAGCAAATATTTTTTACAGAGCTGGTTTGCTTGTCCCAGCATCTGACCCTCCTCTTTTCACAGCACAGGCTTGGGACCGGCCACGGCAGAGTTAAAAAATGTTGAAAACATTATCTATTTATTTATTTATTCATTTATTTGTTTGAGATCCTGAGGAATCCCAATGAGCTTTTCCAAGGCCCTCCCTGACCGCAGTAGCAAATAGTTTTTATAGAGCTGGATTGCTTTTCCCAGCATCTGACCCTCCTCTATTTACAGTACGGGCTTGGGACCAGCCACGGCAGAGTTAAAAATGTTGAAAACATTATTTATTTATTTATTCATTTATTTGTTTGAGATCCTGAGGAATCCCAATCAGCTTTTCCAAGGCCCTCCCTGACCGCAGTAGCAAATAGTTTTTACAGAGCTGGTTTGCTTGTCCCAGCATCAGACCCTCCTCTTTTCACAGCACGGGCTTGGGACCGGCCACGGCAGAGTTAAAAAATGTTGAAAACATTATTTATTTATTTATTCCTTTATTTGTTTGAGATCCTGAGGAATCCCAATGAGCTTTTCCAAGGCCCTCCCTGACTGCAGTAGCAAATATTTTTTACAGAGCTGGTTTGCTTGTCCCAGCATCTGACCCTCCTCTTTTCACAGCACGGGCTTGGGACCGGCCACGGCAGAGTTAAAAAATGTTGAAAACATTATCTATTTATTTATTTATTCATTTATTTGTTTGAGATCCTGAGGAATCCCAATGAGCTTTTCCAAGGCCCTCCCTGACCGCAGTAGCAAATAGTTTTTACAGAGCTGGTTTGCTTGTCCCAGCATCTGACCCTCCTCTATTTACAGTACGGGCTTGGGACCGGCCACGGCAGAGTTAAAAATGTTGAAAACATTATTTATTTATTTATTCATTTATTTGTTTGAGATCCTGAGGAATCCCAATCAGCTTTTCCAAGGCCCTCCCTGACCGCAGTAGCAAATAGTTTTTACAGAGCTGGTTTGCTTGTCCCAGCATCTGACCCTCCTCTTTTCACAGCACGGGCTTGGGACTGGCCACAGCAGAGTTAAAAAATGTTGAAAACATTATTTATTTATTTATTCATTTATTTGTTTGAGATCCTGAGGAATCCCAATGAGCTTTTCCAAGGCCCTCCCTGACCGCAGTAGCAAATAGTTTTTACAGAGCTGGTTTGCTTGTCCCAGCATCTGACCCTCCTCTTTTCACAGCACGGGCTTGGGACCGGCCATGGCAGAGTTAAAAAATGTTGAAAACATTATTTATTTATTTATTTATTCATTTATTTGTTTGAGATCCTGAGGAATCCCAATGAGCTTTTCCAAGGCCCTCCCTGACCGCAGTAGCAAATAGTTTTTACAGAGCTGGTTTGCTTGTCCCAGCATCTGACCCTCCTCTTTTCACAGCACGGGCTTGGGACCGGCCACGGCAGAGTTAAAAAATGTTGAAAACATTATTTATTTATTTATTCCTTTATTTGTTTGAGATCCTGAGGAATCCCAATGAGCTTTTCCAAGGCCCTCCCTGACCGCAGTAGCAAATAGTTTTTACAGAGCTGGTTTGCTTGTCCCAGCATCTGACCCTCCTCTTTTCACAGCACGGGCTTGGGACCGGCCACGGCAGAGTTAAAAAATGTTGAAAACATTATTTATTTATTTATTCATTTATTTGTTTGAGATCCTGAGGAATCCCAATGAGCTTTTCCAAGGCCCTCCCTGACCGCAGTAGCAAATAGTTTTTACAGAGCTGGTTTGCTTGTCCCAGCATCTGACCCTCCTCTTTTCACAGCACGGGCTTGGGACCGGCCACGGCAGAGTTAAAAAATGTTGAAAACATTATTTATTTATTTATTTATTTATTCATTTATTTGTTTGAGATCCTGAGGAATCCCAATGAGCTTTTCCAAGGCCCTCCCTGACTGCAGTAGCAAATAGTTTTTACAGAGCTGGTTTGCTTGTCCCAGCATCTGACCCTCCTCTTTTCACAGCACGGGCTTGGGACCGGCCACGGCAGAGTTAAAAAATGTTGAAAACATTATTTATTTATTTATTCATTCATTTATTTGTTTGAGATCCTGAGGAATCCTAATGAGCTTTTCCAAGGCCCTCCCTGACCGCAGTAGCAAATAGTTTTTACAGAGCTGGTTTGCTTGTCCCAGCATCTGACCCTCCTCTTTTCACAGCACGGGCTTGGGACCGGCCACGGCAGAGTTAAAAAATGTTGAAAACATTATTTATTTATTTATTCATTTATTTGTTTGAGATCCTGAGGAATCCCAATGAGCTTTTCCAAGGCCCTCCCTGACTGCAGTAGCAAATAGTTTTTACAGAGCTGGTTTGCTTGTCCCAGCATCTGACCCTCCACTTTTCACAGCATGGGCTTGGGACCGGCCACGGCAGAGTTAAAAAATGTTGAAAACATTATTTATTTATTTATTTATTCATTTATTTGTTTGAGATCCTGAGGAATCCCAATGAGCTTTTCCAAGGCCCTTCCTGACCGCAGTAGCAAATAGTTTTTACAGAGCTGGTTTGCTTGTCCCAGCATCTGACCCTCCTCTTTTCACAGCACGGGCTTGGGACCGGCCACGGCAGAGTTAAAAAATGTTGAAAACATTATTTATTTATTTATTCATTTATTTGTTTGAGATCCTGAGGAATCCCAATGAGCTTTTCCAAGGCCCTCCCTGACCGCAGTAGTAAATAGTTTTTACAGAGCTGGTTTGCTTGTCCCAGCATCTGACCCTCCTCTTTTCACAGCACGGGCTTGGGACCGGCCACGGCAGAGTTAAAAAATGTTGAAAACATTATTTATTTATTTATTTATTTATTCATTTATTTGTTTGAGATCCTGAGGAATCCCAATGAGCTTTTCCAAGGCGCTCCCTGACCGCAGTAGCGAATCGTTTTTACAGAGCTGGTTTGCTTGTCCCAGCATCTGACCCTCCTCTTTTAACAGCACGGGCTTGGAACCGGCCACGGCAGAGTTAAAAAATGTTGAAAACATTATTTATTTATTTATTCATTTATTTGTTTGAGATCCTAAGGAATCCCAATCAGCTTTTCCAAGGCCCTCCCTGACCGCAGTAGCAAATAGTTTTTACAGAGCTGGTTTGCTTGTCCCAGCATCTGACCCTCCTCTTTTCAAAGCACGGGCTTGGGACCGGCCACGGCAGAGTTAAAAAATGTTGAAAACATTATTTATTTATTTATTCATTTATTTGTTTGAGATCCTGAGGAATCCCAATGAGCTTTTCCAAGGCCCTCCCTGACCGCAGTAGCAAATAGTTTTTACAGAGCTGGTTTGCTTGTCCCAGCATCTGACCCTCCTCTTTTCATAGCACGGGCTTGGGACCAGCCACGGCAGAGTTAAAAATTTTGAAAACATTATTTATTTATTTATTCATTTATTTGTTTGAGATCCTGAGGAATCCCAATGAGCTTTTCCAAGGCCCTCCCTGACGCAGTAGCAAATAGTTTTTACAGAGCTGGTTTGCTTGTCTCAGCATCTGACCCTCCTCTTTTCACAGCACGGGCTTGGGACCGGCCACGGCAGAGTTAAAAAATGTTGAAAACATTATTTATTTATTTATTCATTTATTTGTTTGAGATCCTGAGGAATCATAATGAGCTTTTCCAAGGCCCTCCCTGACCACAGTAGCAAATAGTTTTTACAGAGCTGGTTTGCTTGTCCCAGCATCTGACCCTCCTCTTTTCACAGCACAGGCTTGGGACCGGCCAAGGCAGAGTTAAAAAATGTTGAAAACATTATTTATTTATTTATTTATTCATTTATTTGTTTGAGATCCTGAGGAATCCCAATGAGCTTTTCCAAGGCCCTCCCTGACCGCAGTAGCGAATAGTTTTTACAGAGCTGGTTTGCTTGTCCCAGCATCAGACCCTACTCTTTTCACAGCACGGGCTTGGGACCGGCCATGGCAGAGATAAAAAATGTTGAAAACATTATTTATTTATTTATTTATTTATTTATTAATTTATTTGTTTGAGATCCTGAGGAATCCCAATGAGCTTTTCCAAGGCCCTCCCTGACCGCAGTAGCAAATAGTTTTTACAGAGCTGGTTTGCTTGTCCCAGCATCTGACCCTCCTCTTTTCACAGCACGGGCTTGGGACCGGCCACGGCAGAGTTAAAAAATGTTGAAAACTTTATTTATTTATTTATTTATTCATTTATTTGTTTGAGATCCTGAGGAATCCCAATGAGCTTTTCCAAGGCCCTCCCTGACCACAGTAGCAAATAGTTTTTACAGAGCTGGTTTGCTTGTCCCAGCATCTGACCCTCTTCTTTTCACAGCACGGGCTTGGGACCGGCCACGGCAGAGTTAAAAAATGTTGAAAACATTATTTATTTATTTATTCATTTATTTGTTTGAGATCCTGAGGTATCCCAATCAGCTTTTCCAAGGCCCTCCCTGACCACAGTAGCAAATAGTTTTTACAGAGCTGGTTTGCTTGTCCCAGCATCTGACCCTCCTCTTTTCACAGCACGGGCTTGGGACCGGCCACGGCAGAGTTAAAAAATGTTGAAAACATTATTTATTTATTTATTTATTCATTTATTTGTTTGAGATCCTGAGGAATCCCAATGAGCTTTTCCAAGACGCTCCCTGACCGCAGTAGCGAATCGTTTTTACAGAGCTGGTTTGCTTGTCCCAGCATCTGACCCTCCTCTTTTAACAGCACGGGCTTGGAACCGGCCACGGCAGAGTTAAAAAATGTTGAAAACATTATTTATTTATTTATTCATTTATTTGTTTGAGATCCTGAGGAATCCCAATCAGCTTTTCCAAGGCCCTCCCTGACCGCAGTAGCAAATAGTTTTTACAGAGCTGGTTTGCTTGTCCCAGCATCTGACCCTCCTCTTTTCAAAGCACGGGCTTGGGACCGGCCACGGCAGAGTTAAAAAATGTTGAAAACATTATTTATTTATTTATTCATTTATTTGTTTGAGATCCTGAGGAATCCCAATGAGCTTTTCCAAGGCCCTCCCTGACCGCAGTAGCAAATAGTTTTTACAGAGCTGGTTTGCTTGTCCCAGCATCTGACCCTCCTCTTTTCATAGCACGGGCTTGGGACCAGCCACGGCAGAGTTAAAAATTTTGAAAACATTATTTATTTATTTATTTATTTATTCATTTATTTGTTTGAGATCCTGAGGAATCCCAATGAGCTTTTCCAAGGCCCTCCCTGACCGCAGTAGCGAATAGTTTTTACAGAGCTGGTTTGCTTGTCCCAGCATCAGACCCTACTCTTTTCACAGCACGGGCTTGGGACCGGCCATGGCAGAGATAAAAAATGTTGAAAACATTATTTATTTATTTATTTATTTATTAATTTATTTGTTTGAGATCCTGAGGAATCCCAATGAGCTTTTCCAAGGCCCTCCCTGACCGCAGTAGCAAATAGTTTTTACAGAGCTGGTTTGCTTGTCCCAGCATCTGACCCTCCTCTTTTCACAGCACGGGCTTGGGACCGGCCATGGCAGAGTTAAAAAATGTTGAAAACTTTATTTATTTATTTATTTATTCATTTATTTGTTTGAGATCCTGAGGAATCCCAATGAGCTTTTCCAAGGCCCTCCCTGACCGCAGTAGCAAATAGTTTTTACAGAGCTGGTTTGCTTGTCCCAGCATCTGACCCTCCTCTTTTCACAGCACGGGCTTGGGACCGGCCACGGCAGAGTTAAAAAATGTTGAAAACATTATTTATTTATTTATTCATTTATTTGTTTGAGATCCTGAGGAATCCCAATCAGCTTTTCCAAGGCCCTCCCCGACCACAGTAGCAAATAGTTTTTACAGAGCTGGTTTGCTTGTCCCAGCATCTGACCCTCCTCTTTTCACAGCACGGGCTTGGGACCGGCCACGGCAGAGTTAAAAAATGTTAAAAACTTTATTTATTTATTCATTTATTTGTTTGAGATCCTGAGGAATCCCAATGAGCTTTTCCAAGGCCCTCCCTGACCACAGTAGCAAATAGTTTTTACAGAGCTGGTTTGCTTGTCCCAGCATCTGACCCTCCTCTTTTCACAGCACGGGCTTGGGACCGGCCACGGAAGAGTTAAAAAATGTTGAAAACATTATTTATTTATTTATTTATTTATTCATTTATTTGTTTGAGATCCTGAGGAATCCCAATGAGCTTTTCCAAGGCCCTCCCTGACTGCAGTAGCAAATAGTTTTTACAGAGCTGGTTTGCTTGTCCCAGCATCTGACTCTCTTCTTTTCACAGCACGGGCTTGGGACCGGCCACGGCAGAGTTAAAAAATGTTGAAAACATTATTTATTTATTTATTCATTTATTTGTTTGAGATCCTGAGGAATCCCAATGAGCTTTTCCAAGGCCCTCCCTGACCGCAGTAGCAAATAGTTTTTACAGAGCTGATTTGCTTGTCCCAGCATCTGACCCTCCACTTTTCACAGCACGGGCTTGGGACCGGCCACGGCAGAGTTAAAAAATGTTAAAAACTTTATTTATTTATTTATTTATTCATTTATTTGTTTGAGATCCTGAGGAATCCCAATGAGCTTTTCCAAGGCCCTCCCTGACCACAGTAGCAAATATTTTTTTACAGAGCTGGTTTTCTTGTCCCAGCATCTGACCCTCCTCTTTTCACAGCACGGGCTTGGGACCGGCCACGGCAGAGTTAAAAAATGTTGAAAACATTATTTATTTATTTATTCCTTTATTTGTTTGAGATCCTGAGGAATCCCAATGAGCTTTTCCAAGGCCCTCCCTGACTGCAGTAGCAAATAGTTTTTACAGAGCTGGTTTGCTTGTCCCAGCATCTGACCCTCCTCTTTTCACAGCACGGGCTTGGGACCGGCCACGGCAGAGTTAAAAAATGTTGAAAACATTATTTATTTATTTATTTATTCATTTATTTGTTTGAGATCCTGAGGAATCCCAATGAGCTTTTCCAAGGCCCTCCCTGACCGCAGTAGCAAATAGTTTTTACAGAGCTGGTTTGCTTGTCCCAGCATCTGACCCTCCTCTTTTCACAGCACGGGCTTGGGACCGGCCACGGCAGAGTTAAAAAATGTTGAAAACATTATTTATTTATTTATTTATTCATTTATTTGTTTGAGATCCTGAGGAATCCCAATGAGCTTTTCCAAGGCCCTCCCTGACCACAGTAGCAAATAGTTTTTACAGAGCTGGTTTGCTTGTCCCAGCATCTGACCCTCCTCTTTTCACAGCACGGGCTTGGGACCGGCCACGGCAGAGTTAAAAAATGTTGAAAACATTATTTATTTATTTATTTATTCATTTATTTGTTTGAGATCCTGAGGAATCCCAATGAGCTTTTCCAAAGCCCTCCCTGACCACAGTAGCAAATATTTTTTATAGAGCTGGCTTGCTTGTCCCAGCATCTGACCCTCCTCTTTTCACAGCACGGGCTTGGGACCGGCCACGGCAGAGTTAAAAAATGTTGAAAACATTATTTATTTATTTATTTCTTTATTTGTTTGAGATCCTGAGGAATCCCAATGAGCTTTTCCAAGGCCCTCCCTGACCACAGTAGCAAATAGTTTTTATAGAGCTGGTTTGCTTGTCCCAGCATCTGACCCTCCTCTTTTCACAGCACGGGCTTGGGACCGGCCACGGCAGAGTTAAAAAATGTTGAAAACATTATTTATTTATTTATTCATTTATTTGTTTGAGATCCTGAGGAATCCCAATCAGCTTTTCCAAGGCCCTCCCTGACCGCAGTAGCAAATAGTTTTTACAGAGCTGATTTGCTTGTCCCAGCATCTGACCCTCCACTTTTCACAGCACGGGCTTGGGACCGGCCACGGCAGAGTTAAAAAATGTTAAAAACTTTATTTATTTATTTATTTATTCATTTATTTGTTTGAGATCCTGAGGAATCCCAATGAGCTTTTCCAAGGCCCTCCCTGACCACAGTAGCAAATATTTTTTTACAGAGCTGGTTTTCTTGTCCCAGCATCTGACCCTCCTCTTTTCACAGCACGGGCTTGGGACCGGCCACGGCAGAGTTAAAAAATGTTGAAAACATTATTTATTTATTTATTCCTTTATTTGTTTGAGATCCTGAGGAATCCCAATGAGCTTTTCCAAGGCCCTCCCTGACTGCAGTAGCAAATAGTTTTTACAGAGCTGGTTTGCTTGTCCCAGCATCTGACCCTCCTCTTTTCACAGCACGGGCTTGGGACCGGCCACGGCAGAGTTAAAAAATGTTGAAAACATTATTTATTTATTTATTTATTCATTTATTTGTTTGAGATCCTGAGGAATCCCAATGAGCTTTTCCAAGGCCCTCCCTGACCGCAGTAGCAAATAGTTTTTACAGAGCTGGTTTGCTTGTCCCAGCATCTGACCCTCCTCTTTTCACAGCACGGGCTTGGGACCGGCCACGGCAGAGTTAAAAAATGTTGAAAACATTATTTATTTATTTATTTATTCATTTATTTGTTTGAGATCCTGAGGAATCCCAATGAGCTTTTCCAAGGCCCTCCCTGACCACAGTAGCAAATAGTTTTTACAGAGCTGGTTTGCTTGTCCCAGCATCTGACCCTCCTCTTTTCACAGCACGGGCTTGGGACCGGCCACGGCAGAGTTAAAAAATGTTGAAAACATTATTTATTTATTTATTTATTCATTTATTTGTTTGAGATCCTGAGGAATCCCAATGAGCTTTTCCAAAGCCCTCCCTGACCACAGTAGCAAATATTTTTTATAGAGCTGGCTTGCTTGTCCCAGCATCTGACCCTCCTCTTTTCACAGCACGGGCTTGGGACCGGCCACGGCAGAGTTAAAAAATGTTGAAAACATTATTTATTTATTTATTTCTTTATTTGTTTGAGATCCTGAGGAATCCCAATGAGCTTTTCCAAGGCCCTTCCTGACCACAGTAGCAAATAGTTTTTATAGAGCTGGTTTGCTTGTCCCAGCATCTGACCCTCCTCTTTTCACAGCACGGGCTTGGGACCGGCCACGGCAGAGTTAAAAAATGTTGAAAACATTATTTATTTATTTATTCATTTATTTGTTTGAGATCCTGAGGAATCCCAATGAGCTTTTCCAAGGCCCTCCCTGACTTCAGTAGCAAATAGTTTTTACAGAGCTGGTTTGCTTGTCCCAGCATCTGACTCTCCTCTTTTCACAGCACGGGCTTGGGACCGCACGGGCTTGGGACCGGCCACGGCAGAGTTAAAAAATGTTGAAAACATTATTTATTTATTTATTCATTTATTTGTTTGAGATCCTGAGGAATCCCAATGAGCTTTTCCAAGGCCCTCCCTGACCGCAGTAGCAAATAGTTTTACAGAGCTGATTTGCTTGTCCTAGCATCTGACCCTCCACTTTTCACAGCACGGGCTTGGGACCAGCCACGGCAGAGTTAAAAAAATGTTGAAAACATTATTTATTTATTCATTTATTTGTTTGAGATCCTGAGGAATCCCAATGAGCTTTTCCAAGGCCCTCCCTGACCACAGTAGCAAATATTTTTTACAGAGCTGGTTTTCTTGTCCCAGCATCTGACCCTCCTCTTTTCACAGCATGGGCTTGGGACCGGCCACGGCAGAGTTAAAAAATGTTGAAAACATTATTTATTTATTCCTTTATTTGTTTGAGTTCCTGAGGAATCCCAATGAGCTTTTCCAATGCCCTCCCTGACTGCAGTAGCAAATAGTTTTTACAGAGCTGGTTTGCTTGTCCCATCATCTGACCCTCCTCTTTTCACAGCCTGGGCTTGGGACCGGCCACGGCAGAGTTAAAAAATGTTGAAAACATTATTTATTTATTTATTTATTCATTTATTTGTTTGAGATCCTGAGGAATCCCAATGAGCTTTTCCAAGGCCCTCCCTGACCACAGTAGCAAATAGTTTTTTACAGAGCTGGTTTGCTTGTCCCAGCATTTGACCCTCCTCTTTTCACAGCACGGGCTTGGGACCGGCCACGGCAGAGTTAAAAAATGTTGAAAACATTATTTATTTATTTATTTATTTATTCATTTATTTGTTTGAGATCCTGAGGAATCCCAATCAGCTTTTCCAAGGCCCTCCCTGACCGCAGTAGCAAATAGTTTTTACAGAGCTGATTTGCTTGTCCCAGCATCTGACCCTCCACTTTTCACAGCACGGGCTTGGGACCGGCCACGGCAGAGTTAAAAAATGTTAAAAACTTTATTTATTTATTTATTTATTCATTTATTTGTTTGAGATCCTGAGGAATCCCAATGAGCTTTTCCAAGGCCCTCCCTGACCACAGTAGCAAATATTTTTTTACAGAGCTGGTTTTCTTGTCCCAGCATCTGACCCTCCTCTTTTCACAGCACGGGCTTGGGACCGGCCACGGCAGAGTTAAAAAATGTTGAAAACATTATTTATTTATTTATTCCTTTATTTGTTTGAGATCCTGAGGAATCCCAATGAGCTTTTCCAAGGCCCTCCCTGACTGCAGTAGCAAATAGTTTTTACAGAGCTGGTTTGCTTGTCCCAGCATCTGACCCTCCTCTTTTCACAGCACGGGCTTGGGACCGGCCACGGCAGAGTTAAAAAATGTTGAAAACATTATTTATTTATTTATTTATTCATTTATTTGTTTGAGATCCTGAGGAATCCCAATGAGCTTTTCCAAGGCCCTCCCTGACCGCAGTAGCAAATAGTTTTTACAGAGCTGGTTTGCTTGTCCCAGCATCTGACCCTCCTCTTTTCACAGCACGGGCTTGGGACCGGCCACGGCAGAGTTAAAAAATGTTGAAAACATTATTTATTTATTTATTTATTCATTTATTTGTTTGAGATCCTGAGGAATCCCAATGAGCTTTTCCAAGGCCCTCCCTGACCACAGTAGCAAATAGTTTTTACAGAGCTGGTTTGCTTGTCCCAGCATCTGACCCTCCTCTTTTCACAGCACGGGCTTGGGACCGGCCACGGCAGAGTTAAAAAATGTTGAAAACATTATTTATTTATTTATTTATTCATTTATTTGTTTGAGATCCTGAGGAATCCCAATGAGCTTTTCCAAAGCCCTCCCTGACCACAGTAGCAAATATTTTTTATAGAGCTGGCTTGCTTGTCCCAGCATCTGACCCTCCTCTTTTCACAGCACGGGCTTGGGACCGGCCACGGCAGAGTTAAAAAATGTTGAAAACATTATTTATTTATTTATTTCTTTATTTGTTTGAGATCCTGAGGAATCCCAATGAGCTTTTCCAAGGCCCTCCCTGACCACAGTAGCAAATAGTTTTTATAGAGCTGGTTTGCTTGTCCCAGCATCTGACCCTCCTCTTTTCACAGCACGGGCTTGGGACCGGCCACGGCAGAGTTAAAAAATGTTGAAAACATTATTTATTTATTTATTCATTTATTTGTTTGAGATCCTGAGGAATCCCAATGAGCTTTTCCAAGGCCCTCCCTGACTTCAGTAGCAAATAGTTTTTACAGAGCTGGTTTGCTTGTCCCAGCATCTGACTCTCCTCTTTTCACAGCACGGGCTTGGGACCGCACGGGCTTGGGACCGGCCACGGCAGAGTTAAAAAATGTTGAAAACATTATTTATTTATTTATTCATTTATTTGTTTGAGATCCTGAGGAATCCCAATGAGCTTTTCCAAGGCCCTCCCTGACCGCAGTAGCAAATAGTTTTACAGAGCTGATTTGCTTGTCCTAGCATCTGACCCTCCACTTTTCACAGCACGGGCTTGGGACCAGCCACGGCAGAGTTAAAAAAATGTTGAAAACATTATTTATTTATTCATTTATTTGTTTGAGATCCTGAGGAATCCCAATGAGCTTTTCCAAGGCCCTCCCTGACCACAGTAGCAAATATTTTTTACAGAGCTGGTTTTCTTGTCCCAGCATCTGACCCTCCTCTTTTCACAGCATGGGCTTGGGACCGGCCACGGCAGAGTTAAAAAATGTTGAAAACATTATTTATTTATTCCTTTATTTGTTTGAGTTCCTGAGGAATCCCAATGAGCTTTTCCAATGCCCTCCCTGACTGCAGTAGCAAATAGTTTTTACAGAGCTGGTTTGCTTGTCCCAGCATCTGACCCTCCTCTTTTCACAGCCTGGGCTTGGGACCGGCCACGGCAGAGTTAAAAAATGTTGAAAACATTATTTATTTATTTATTTATTCATTTATTTGTTTGAGATCCTGAGGAATCCCAATGAGCTTTTCCAAGGCCCTCCCTGACCACAGTAGCAAATAGTTTTTTACAGAGCTGGTTTGCTTGTCCCAGCATCTGACCCTCCTCTTTTCACAGCACGGGCTTGGGACCGGCCACGGCAGAGTTAAAAAATGTTGAAAACATTATTTATTTATTTATTTATTCATTTATATATTTGAGATCCTGAGGAATCCCAATGAGCTTTTCCAAGGCCCTCCCTGACAGTAGCAAATATTTTTTATAGAGCTGGCTTGCTTGTCCCAGCATCTGACCCTCCTCTTTTCACAGCACGGACTTGGGACCGGCCACGGCAGAGTTAAAAAATGTTGAAAACATTATTTATTTATTTATTCCTTTATTTGTTTGAGATCCTGAGGAATCCCAATCAGCTTTTCCAAGGCCCTCCCTGACCACAGTAGCAAATAGTTTTTACAGAGCTGGTTTGCTTGTCCCAGCATCTGACCCTCCTCTTTTCACAGCACGGGCTTGGGACCGGCCACGGCAGAGTTAAAAAATGTTGAAAACATTATTTATTTATTTATTCATTTATTTGTTTGAGATCCTGAGGAATCCCAATGAGCTTTTCCAAGGCCCTCCCTGACTGCAGTAGCAAATAGTTTTTACAGAGCTGGTTTGCTTGTCCCAGCATCTGACTCTCCTCTTTTCACAGCACGGGCTTGGGACCGGCCACGGCAGAGTTAAAAAATGTTGAAAACATTATTTATTTATTTATTCATTTATTTGTTTGAGATCCTGAGGAATCCCAATGAGCTTTTCCAAGGCCCTCCCTGACCGCAGTAGCAAATAGTTTTTACAGAGCTGATTTGCTTGTCCCAGCATCTGACCCTCCACTTTTCACAGCACGGGCTTGGGACCGGCCACGGCAGAGTTAAAAAATGTTAAAAACTTTATTTATTTATTTATTTATTTATTCATTTATTTGTTTGAGATCCTGAGGAATCCCAATGAGCTTTTCCAAGGCCCTCCCTGACCACAGTAGCAAATAGTTTTTACAGAGCTGGTTTGCTTGTCCCAGCATCTGACCCTCCTCTTTTCACAGCACGGGCTTGGGACCGGCCACGGCAGAGTTAAAAAATGTTGAAAACAATATTTATTTATTTACTCATTTATTTGTTTGAGATCCTGAGGAATCCCAATGAGCTTTTCCAAGGCCCTCCCTGACTGCAGTAGCAAATAGTTTTTACAGAGCTGGTTTGCTTGTCCCTGCATCTGACCCTCCTCTTTTCACAGCACGGGCTTGGGACCGGCCACGGCAGAGTTAAAAAATGTTGAAAACATTATTTATTTATTTATTTATTTATTCATTTATTTGTTTGAGATCCTGAGGAATCCCAATCAGCTTTTCCAAGGCCCTCCCTGACCGCAGTAGCAAATAGTTTTTACAGAGCTGGTTTGCTTATCCCAGCATCTGACCCTCCTCTTTTCACAGCACAGGCTTGGGACTGGCCACGGCAGAGTTTAAAAATGTTGAAAACATTATTTATTTATTTATTCATTTATTTGTTTGAGATCCTGAGGAATCCCAATCAGCTTTTCCAAGGCCCTCCCTGACTGCAGTAGCAAATAGTTTTTACAGAGCTGGTTTGCTTGTCCCAGCATCTGACCCTCCTCTTTTCACAGCACGGGCTTGGGACCGGCCACGGCAGAGTTAAAAAATGTTGAAAACATTATTTATTTATTTATTCATTTATTTGTTTGAGATCCTGAGGAATCCCAATGAGCTTTTCCAAGGCCCTCCCTGACTGCAGTAGCAAATAGTTTTTACAGAGCTGGTTTGCTTGTCCCAGCATCTGACTCTCCTCTTTTCACAGCACGGGCTTGGGACCGGCCACGGCAGAGTTAAAAAATGTTGAAAACATTATTTATTTATTTATTCATTTATTTGTTTGAGATCCTGAGGAATCCCAATGAGCTTTTCCAAGGCCCTCCCTGACCGCAGTAGCAAATAGTTTTTACAGAGCTGATTTGCTTGTCCCAGCATCTGACCCTCCACTTTTCACAGCACGGGCTTGGGACCGGCCACGGCAGAGTTAAAAAATGTTAAAAACTTTATTTATTTATTTATTTATTTATTCATTTATTTGTTTGAGATCCTGAGGAATCCCAATGAGCTTTTCCAAGGCCCTCCCTGACCACAGTAGCAAATAGTTTTTACAGAGCTGGTTTGCTTGTCCCAGCATCTGACCCTCCTCTTTTCACAGCACGGGCTTGGGACCGGCCACGGCAGAGTTAAAAAATGTTGAAAACAATATTTATTTATTTACTCATTTATTTGTTTGAGATCCTGAGGAATCCCAATGAGCTTTTCCAAGGCCCTCCCTGACTGCAGTAGCAAATAGTTTTTACAGAGCTGGTTTGCTTGTCCCTGCATCTGACCCTCCTCTTTTCACAGCACGGGCTTGGGACCGGCCACGGCAGAGTTAAAAAATGTTGAAAACATTATTTATTTATTTATTTATTTATTCATTTATTTGTTTGAGATCCTGAGGAATCCCAATCAGCTTTTCCAAGGCCCTCCCTGACCGCAGTAGCAAATAGTTTTTACAGAGCTGGTTTGCTTATCCCAGCATCTGACCCTCCTCTTTTCACAGCACAGGCTTGGGACTGGCCACGGCAGAGTTTAAAAATGTTGAAAACATTATTTATTTATTTATTCATTTATTTGTTTGAGATCCTGAGGAATCCCAATCAGCTTTTCCAAGGCCCTCCCTGACTGCAGTAGCAAATAGTTTTTACAGAGCTGGTTTGCTTGTCCCAGCATCTGACCCTCCTCTTTTCACAGCATGGGCTTGGGACCGGCCACGGCAGAGTTAAAAAATGTTGAAAACATTATTTATTTATTTATTTATTCATTTATTTGTTTGAGATCCTGAGGAATCCCAATGAGCTTTTCCAAGGCCCTCCCTGACCGCAGTAGCAAATAGTTTTTACAGAGCTGGTTTGCTTGTCCCAGCATCTGACCCTCCTCTTTTCACAGCACGGGCTTGGGACCGGCCACGGCAGAGTTAAAAAATGTTGAAAACATTATTTATTTATTTATTCATTTATTTGTTTGAGATCCTGAGGAATCCCAATGAGCTTTTCCAAGGCCCTCCCTGACCGCAGTAGCAAATAGTTTTTACAGAGCTGGTTTGCTTGTCCCAGCATCTGACCCTCCTCTTTTCACAGCACGGGCTTGGGACCGGCCACGGCAGAGTTAAAAAATGTTGAAAACATTATTTATTTATTCATTTATTTGTTTGAGATCCTGAGGAATCCCAATGAGCTTTTCCAAGGCCCTCCCTGACCGCAGTAGCAAATAGTTTTTACAGAGCTGGTTTGCTTGTCCCAGCATCTGACCCTCCTCTTTTCACAGTATGGGCTTGGGACCAGCCACGGCAGAGTTAAAAATGTTGAAAACATTATTTATTTATTTATTTATTCATTTATTTGTTTGAGATCCTGAGGAATCCCAATGAGCTTTTCCAAGGCCCTCCCTGACTGCAGTAGCAAATAGTTTTTACAGAGCTGGTTTGCATGTCCCAGCATCTGACTCTCCTCTTTTCACAGCACGGGCTTGGGACCGGCCACGGCAGAGTTAAAAAATGTTGAAAACATTATTTATTTATTTATTCATTTATTTGTTTGAGATCCTGAGGAATCCCAATGAGCTTTTCCAAGGCCCTCCCTGACCGCAGTAGCAAATAGTTTTTACAGAGCTGATTTGCTTGTCCCAGCATCTGACCCTCCACTTTTCACAGCACGGGCTTGGGACCGGCCACGGCAGAGTTAAAAAATGTTAAAAACTTTATTTATTTATTTATTTATTTATTCATTTATTTGTTTGAGATCCTGAGGAATCCCAATGAGCTTTTCCAAGGCCCTCCCTGACCACAGTAGCAAATAGTTTTTACAGAGCTGGTTTGCTTGTCCCAGCATCTGACCCTCCTCTTTTCACAGCACAGGCTTGGGACCGGCCACGGCAGAGTTAAAAAATGTTGAAAACATTATTTATTTATTTATTTATTCATTTATTTGTTTGAGATCCTGAGGAATCCCAATGATCTTTTCCAAGGCCCTCCCTGACTGCAGTAGCGAATAGTTTTTACAGAGCTGGTTTGCCTGTCCCAGCATCAGACCCTCCTCTTTTCACAGCACGGGCTTGGGACCGGCCATGGCAGAGATAAAAAATGTTGAAAACATTATTTATTTATTTATTTATTAATTTATTTGTTTGAGATCCTGAGGAATCCCAATGAGCTTTTCCAAGGCCCTCCCTGACCGCAGTAGCAAATAGTTTTTACAGAGCTGGTTTGCTTGTCCCAGCATCTGACCCTCCTCTTTTCACAGCACGGGCTTGGGACCGGCCACGGCAGAGTTAAAAAATGTTGAAAACTTTATTTATTTATTTATTTATTCATTTATTTGTTTGAGATCCTGAGGAATCCCAATGAGCTTTTCCAAGGCGCTCCCTGACCGCAGTAGCGAATCCTTTTTACAGAGCTGGTTTGCTTGTCCCAGCATCTGACCCTCTTCTTTTAACAGCACGGGCTTGGAACCGGCCACGGCAGAGTTAAAAAATGTTGAAAACATTATTTATTTATTTATTCATTTATTTGTTTGAGATCCTGAGGAATCCCAATCAGCTTTTCCAAGGCCCTCCCTGACCGCAGTAGCAAATAGTTTTTACAGAGCTGGTTTGCTTGTCCCAGCATCTGACCCTCCTCTTTTCAAAGCACGGGCTTGGGACCGGAAACGGCAGAGTTAAAAAATGTTGAAAACATTATTTATTTATTTTTTTATTCATTTATTTGTTTGAGATCCTGAGGAATCCCAATGAGCTTTTCCAAGGCCCTCCCTGACGCAGTAGCAAATAGTTTTTACAGAGCTGGTTTGCTTGTCCCAGCATCTGACCCTCCTCTTTTCACAACACGGGCTTGGGACCGGCCACGGCAGAGTTAAAAAATGTTGAAAACATTATTTATTTATTTATTCATTTATTTGTTTGAGATGCTGAGGAATCCCAATGAGCTTTTCCAAGGCCCTCCCTGACCACAGTAGCAAATAGTTTTTACAGAGCTGGTTTGCTTGTCCCAGCATCAGACCCTCCTCTTTTCACAGCACGGGCTTGGGACCGGCCATGGCAGAGATAAAAAATGTTGAAAACATTATTTATTTATTTATTTATTTATTAATTTATTTGTTTGAGATCCTGAGGAATCCCAATGAGCTTTTCCAAGGCCCTCCCTGACCGCAGTAGCAAATAGTTTTTACAGAGCTGGTTTGCTTGTCCCAGCATCTGACCCTCCTCTTTTCACAGCACGGGCTTGGGACCGGCCACGGCAGAGTTAAAAAATGTTGAAAACATTATTTATTTATTTATTCATTTATTTGTTTGAGATCCTGAGGAATCCCAATCAGCTTTTCCAAGGCCCTCCCTGACCACAGTAGCAAATAGTTTTTACAGAGCTGTTTTGCTTGTCCCAGCATCTGACCCTCCTCTTTTCACAGCACGGGCTTGGGACCGGCCACGGCAGAGTTAAAAAATGTTAAAAACTTTATTTATTTATTCATTTATTTGTTTGAGATCCTGAGGAATCCCAATGAGCTTTTCCAAGGCCCTCCCTGACCACAGTAGCAAATAGTTTTTACAGAGCTGGTTTGCTTGTCCCAGCATCTGACCCTCCTCTTTTCACAGCACGGGCTTGGGACCGGCCACGGCAGAGTTAAAAAATGTTGAAAACATTATTTATTTATTTATTCATTTATTTGTTTGAGATCCTGAGGAATCCCAATGAGCTTTTCCAAGGCCCTCCCTGACTGCAGTAGCAAATAGTTTTTACAGAGCTGGTTTGCTTGTCCCAGCATCTGACTCTCCTCTTTTCACAGCACGGGCTTGGGACCGGCCACGGCAGAGTTAAAAAATGTTGAAAACATTATTTATTTATTTATTCATTTATTTGTTTGAGATCCTGAGGAATCCCAATGAGCTTTTCCAAGGCCCTCCCTGACTGCAGTAGCAAATAGTTTTTACAGAGCTGATTTGCTTGTCCCAGCATCTGACCCTCCACTTTTCACAGCACGGGCTTGGGACCGGCCACGGCAGAGTTAAAAAATGTTAAAAACTTTATTTATTTTATTAGTTATTCATTTATTTGTTTGAGATCCTGAGGAATCCCAATGAGCTTTTCCAAGGCCCTCCCTGACCACAGTAGCAAATATTTTTTACAGAGCTGGTTTTCTTGTCCCAGCATCTGACCCTCCTCTTTTCACAGCACGGGCTTGGGACCGGCCACGGCAGAGTTAAAAAATGTTGAAAACATTATTTATTTATTTATTCCTTTATTTGTTTGAGATCCTGAGGAATCCCAATGAGCTTTTCCAAGGCCCTCCCTGACTGCAGTAGCAAATCGTTTTTACAGAGCTGGTTTGCTTGTCCCAGCATCTGACCCTCCTCTTTTCACAGCACGGGCTTGGGACCGGCCACGGCAGAGTTAAAAAATGTTGAAAACATTATTTATTTATTTATTTATTCATTTATTTGTTTGAGATCCTGAGGAATCCCAATGAGCTTTTCCAAGGCCCTCCCTGACCGCAGTAGCAAATAGTTTTTACAGAGCTGGTTTGCTTTTCCCAGCATCTGACCCTCCTCTTTTCACAGCACGGGCTTGGGACCGGCCACGGCAGAGTTAAAAAATGTTGAAAACATTATTTATTTATTTATTTATTCATTTATTTGTTTGAGATCCTGAGGAATCCCAATGAGCTTTTCCAAGGCCCTCCCTGACCACAGTAGCAAATCGTTTTTACAGAGCTGGTTTGCTTGTCCCAGCATCTGACCCTCCTCTTTTCACAGCACGGGCTTGGGACCGGCCACGGCAGAGTTAAAAAATGTTAAAAACTTTATTTATTTATTCATTTATTTGTTTGAGATCCTGAGGAATCCCAATGAGCTTTTCCAAGGCCCTCCCTGACCACAGTAGCAAATAGTTTTTACAGAGCTGGTTTGCTTGTCCCAGCATCTGACCCTCCTCTTTTCACAGCACGGGCTTGGGACCGGCCACGGCAGAGTTAAAAAATGTTGAAAACATTATTTATTTATTTATTCATTTATTTGTTTGAGATCCTGAGGAATCCCAATGAGCTTTTCCAAGGCCCTCCCTGACCACAGTAGCAAATAGTTTTTACAGAGCTGGTTTGCTTGTCCCAGCATCTGACCCTCCTCTTTTCACAGCACGGGCTTGGGACCGGCCACGGCAGAGTTAAAAAATGTTGAAAACATTATTTATTTATTTATTCATTTATTTGTTTGAGATCCTGAGGAATCCCAATGAGCTTTTCCAAGGCCCTCCCTGACTGCAGTAGCAAATAGTTTTTACAGAGCTGGTTTGCTTGTCCCAGCATCTGACTCTCCTCTTTTCACAGCACGGGCTTGGGACCGGCCACGGCAGAGTTAAAAAATGTTGAAAACATTATTTATTTATTTATTCATTTATTTGTTTGAGATCCTGAGGAATCCCAATGAGCTTTTCCAAGGCCCTCCCTGACTGCAGTAGCAAATAGTTTTTACAGAGCTGATTTGCTTGTCCCAGCATCTGACCCTCCACTTTTCACAGCACGGGCTTGGGACCGGCCACGGCAGAGTTAAAAAATGTTAAAAACTTTATTTATTTTATTAGTTATTCATTTATTTGTTTGAGATCCTGAGGAATCCCAATGAGCTTTTCCAAGGCCCTCCCTGACCACAGTAGCAAATATTTTTTACAGAGCTGGTTTTCTTGTCCCAGCATCTGACCCTCCTCTTTTCACAGCACGGGCTTGGGACCGGCCACGGCAGAGTTAAAAAATGTTGAAAACATTATTTATTTATTTATTCCTTTATTTGTTTGAGATCCTGAGGAATCCCAATGAGCTTTTCCAAGGCCCTCCCTGACTGCAGTAGCAAATCGTTTTTACAGAGCTGGTTTGCTTGTCCCAGCATCTGACCCTCCTCTTTTCACAGCACGGGCTTGGGACCGGCCACGGCAGAGTTAAAAAATGTTGAAAACATTATTTATTTATTTATTTATTCATTTATTTGTTTGAGATCCTGAGGAATCCCAATGAGCTTTTCCAAGGCCCTCCCTGACCGCAGTAGCAAATAGTTTTTACAGAGCTGGTTTGCTTTTCCCAGCATCTGACCCTCCTCTTTTCACAGCACGGGCTTGGGACCGGCCACGGCAGAGTTAAAAAATGTTGAAAACATTATTTATTTATTTATTTATTCATTTATTTGTTTGAGATCCTGAGGAATCCCAATGAGCTTTTCCAAGGCCCTCCCTGACCACAGTAGCAAATCGTTTTTACAGAGCTGGTTTGCTTGTCCCAGCATCTGACCCTCCTCTTTTCACAGCACGGGCTTGGGACCGGCCACGGCAGAGTTAAAAAATGTTAAAAACTTTATTTATTTATTCATTTATTTGTTTGAGATCCTGAGGAATCCCAATGAGCTTTTCCAAGGCCCTCCCTGACCACAGTAGCAAATAGTTTTTACAGAGCTGGTTTGCTTGTCCCAGCATCTGACCCTCCTCTTTTCACAGCACGGGCTTGGGACCGGCCACGGCAGAGTTAAAAAATGTTGAAAACATTATTTATTTATTTATTCATTTATTTGTTTGAGATCCTGAGGAATCCCAATGAGCTTTTCCAAGGCCCTCCCTGACTGCAGTAGCAAATAGTTTTTACAGAGCTGGTTTGCTTGTCCCAGCATCTGACTCTCCTCTTTTCACAGCACGGGCTTGGGACCGGCCACGGCAGAGTTAAAAAATGTTGAAAACATTATTTATTTATTTATTCATTTATTTGTTTGAGATCCTGAGGAATCCCAATGAGCTTTTCCAAGGCCCTCCCTGACCGCAGTAGCAAATAGTTTTTACAGAGCTGATTTGCTTGTCCCAGCATCTGACCCTCCACTTTTCACAGCACGGGCTTGGGACCGGCCACGGCAGAGTTAAAAAATGTTAAAAACTTTATTTATTTATTTATTTAGTTATTCATTTATTTGTTTGAGATCCTGAGGAATCCCAATGAGCTTTTCCAAGGCCCTCCCTGACCACAGTAGCAAATATTTTTTACAGAGCTGGTTTTCTTGTCCCAGCATCTGACCCTCCTCTTTTCACAGCACGGGCTTGGGACCGGCCACGGCAGAGTTAAAAAATGTTGAAAACATTATTTATTTATTTATTTCTTTATTTGTTTGAGATCCTGAGGAATCCCAATGAGCTTTTCCAAGGCCCTCCCTGACTGCAGTAGCAAATCGTTTTTACAGAGCTGGTTTGCTTGTCCCAGCATCTGACCCTCCTCTTTTCACAGCACGGGCTTGGGACCGGCCACGGCAGAGTTAAAAAATGTTGAAAACATTATTTATTTATTTATTTATTCATTTATTTGTTTGAGATCCTGAGGAATCCCAATGAGCTTTTCCAAGGCCCTCCCTGACCGCAGTAGCAAATAGTTTTTACAGAGCTGGTTTGCTTGTCCCAGCATCTGACCCTCCTCTTTTCACAGCACGGGCTTGGGACCGGCCACGGCAGAGTTAAAAAATGTTGAAAACATTATTTATTTATTTATTTATTCATTTATTTGTTTGAGATCCTGAGGAATCCCAATGAGCTTTTCCAAGGCCCTCCCTGACCACAGTAGCAAATATTTTTTATAGAGCTGGCTTGCTTGTCCCAGCATCTGACCCTCCTCTTTTCACAGCACGGGCTTGGGACCGGCCACGGCAGAGTTAAAAAATGTTGAAAACATTATTTATTCCTTTATTTGTTTGAGATCCTGAGGAATCCCAATGAGCTTTTCCAAGGCCCTCCCTTACTGCAGTAGCAAATAGTTTTTACAGAGCTGGTTTGCTTGTCCCAGCATCTGACCCTCCTCTTTTCACAGCACGGGCTTGGGACCGGCCACGGCAGAGTTAAAAAATGTTGAAAACATTATTTATTTATTTATTTATTCATTTATTTGTTTGAGATCCTGAGGAATCCCAATGAGCTTTTCCAAGGCCCTCCCTGACCACAGTAGCAAATAGTTTTTACAGAGCTGGTTTGCTTGTCCCAGCATCTGACCCTCCTCTTTTCACAGCACGGGCTTGGGACCGGCCACGGCAGAGTTAAAAAATGTTGAAAACATTATTTATTTATTCATTTATTTGTTTGAGATCCTGAGGAATCCCAATGAGCTTTTCCAAGGCCCTCCCTGACCGCAGTAGCAAATAGTTTTTACAGAGCTGGTTTGCTTGTCCCAGCATCTGACCCTCCTCTTTTCACAGTACGGGCTTGGGACCAGCCACGGCAGAGTTAAAAATGTTGAAAACATTATTTATTTATTTATTTATTTGTTTGAGATCCTGAGGAATCCCAATCAGCTTTTCCAAGGCCCTCCCTGACCACAGTAGCAAATAGTTTTTACAGAGCTGGTTTGCTTGTCCCAGCATCTGACCCTCCTCTTTTCACAGCACGGGCTTGGGACCGGCCACGGCAGAGTTAAAAAATGTTGAAAACATTATTTATTTATTTATTTATTTGTTTGAGATCCTGAGTAGTGTTGAGCGAACACGGACTGTATTATTCGTGTTCGTACCGAATAATTGGATTTTTTGTACCCGAACACGGACACTTTACTGTATGTTCGGGTAAAAATCCGTGTTCGGTCGTTTTATTTCCGGGTTTTGCATGCTTTGGCGCTCTTTTCATGGCGGGCTTTCAACAGCCAATCAACAATCGTTTAACTGGTGTGCCTTAAGCCATCCCAGCCATGCCTGCAAATGTCTCAGTAGCTGTGATTGGCCGTCTGAAGCATGTGACCAAGTCTTTATAAGTTCGAGGCAGCCGCAGCGGCGTCATTATGCTGCTTAGATTCAGGGACAGAGCACACATCAACGTGCTGGCTGCTGATTAGGGAAAGATAGGCAGGAAAAAACCATTTGTGTCCGGATAGAATTGAGGGACAGGTCGGAGTGTTTAGGCAGGGCGAGTTGTAGGCATTTTAGGGATAGAGTCTGCTGAATTATAGGGTCAGTGTCTTCTACAAACTACAATCGATATTGCTGTGTGGGGGGTGGGGTGAATCTGCACTCAATCCTGATCTACGATCTCTTCTCAATCCTGTTAGGGACAGAGTCTGCTGAATTTTAGGGAAACTGTGTTCTACAAACTACAATCGATATTGCTGTGTGGTGTGGGATTGGAGATAGGCAGGTGTCAGTGATCCACATCCATTTTTCTGTGTGTGAGCTGCAGTGAACACAATCTTTTTGGGCTGCAGTGAACACAATCTTTTTGGGCTGCAGTGAACACAATCTTTTTGGGCTGCAGTGAACACAATCTTTTTGGGCTGCAGTGAACACAATCTTTTTGGGGTGCAGTGAACAAAATCTTTTTGGGGTGCAGTGAACACAATCCTTTTTGGTGTGCAGTGAACACAATCTTTGTGGGGTGCAGTGAACAAAATCCTTTGTGGGGTGCAGTGAACACAATCTTTTTGGGGTGCAGTGAACAAAATCCTTTTTGGGGTGCAGTGAACAACATCCTTTTTGGGGTGCAGTGAACACAATCTTTTTGGGGTGCAGTGAACAAAATCCTTTGTGGGGTGCAGTGAACACAATCTTTTTGGGGTGCAGTGAACACAATCTTTTTGGGGTGGAGTGAACAACATCCTTTTTGGGGTGCAGTGAACAAAATCCTTTTTGGGGTGCAGTGAACAAAATCATTTTTGGGGTGCAGTGAACACAATCTTTTTGGGGTGCAGTGAACACAATCTTTGTGGGGTGCAGTGAACACAATCTTTTTGGGGTGGAGTGAACAACATCCTTTTTGGGGTGCAGTGAACAACATCCTTTTTGGGGTGCAGTGAACACAATCTTTTTGGGGTGCAGTGAACACAATCTTTGTGGGGTACAGTGAACACAATCTTTGTGGGGTGCAGTGAACACAATCTTTGGGGGGTACAGTGAACACAATCTTTGTGAGGTGCAGTGAACACAATCTTTGTGGGGTGCAGTGAACACAATCATTGTGGGGTGCAGTGAACTCAATCTTTGTGGGGTACAGTGAACACAATCTCATACTTCTGAAGGTTTGAGGGTGCTGCCTGTTCCATACTCCCCCTACTCCTCATCTAGCCTTTTAGGGGTACAAACAATAGTAATTGGGGCCTAGTGTGGTTGTGTACGTGTGATATACATACACTTTTTTGGGATCATATTTTCTATTCCGCTATTTAATCAAAAACCTTTGGGGATCAGTTAAATTGGGGGATAGTCTGTGTTGGTACGTGTGAGAGAGATCCACCTTTCCAAGTTGTTGGGGTTCATCTCATACTTCTGAAGGTTTGAGGGTGCTGCCTGTTCCATACTCCCCCTACTCCTAGCCTTTTAGGGGTACAAACAATAGTAATTGGGGCCTAGTGTGGTTGTGTACGTGTGATATACATACACTTTTTTGGGATCATATTTTCTATTCCGCTATTTAATCAAAAACCTTTGGGGATCAGTTAAATTGGGGGATAGTCTGTGTTGGTACGTGTGAGAGAGATCCACCTTTCCAAGTTGTTGGGGTTCATCTCATACTTCTGAAGGTTTGAGGGTGCTGCCTGTTCCATACTCCCCCTACTCCTAGCCTTTTAGGGGTACAAACAATAGTAATTGGGGCCTAGTGTGGTTGTGTACGTGTGATATACATACACTTTTTTGGGATCATATTTTCTATTCCGCTATTTAATCAAAAACCTTTGGGGATCAGTTAAATTGGGGGATAGTCTGTGTTGGTACGTGTGAGAGAGATCCACCTTTCCAAGTTGTTGGGGTTCATCTCATACTTCTGAAGGTTTGAGGGTGCTGCCTGTTCCATACTCCCCCCTACTCCTAGCCTTTTAGGGGTACAAACAATAGTAATTGGGGCCTAGTGTGGTTGTGTACGTGTGATATACATACACTTTTTTGGGATCATATTTTCTATTCCGCTATTTAATCAAAAACCTTTGGGGATCAGTTAAATTGGGGGATAGTCTGTGTTGGTACGTGTGAGAGAGATCCACCTTTCCAAGTTGTTGGGGTTCATCTCATACTTCTGAAGGTTTGAGGGTGCTGCCTGTTCCATACTCCCCCTACTCCTAGCCTTTTAGGGGTACAAACAATAGTAATTGGGGCCTAGTGTGGTTGTGTACGTGTGATATACATACACTTTTTTGGGATCATATTTTCTATTCCGCTATTTAATCAAAAACCTTTGGGGATCAGTTAAATTGGGGGATAGTCTGTGTTGGTACGTGTGAGAGAGATCCACCTTTCCAAGTTGTTGGGGTTCATCTCATACTTCTGAAGGTTTGAGGGTGCTGCCTGTTCCATACTCCCCCTACTCCTAGCCTTTTAGGGGTACAAACAATAGTAATTGGGGCCTAGTGTGGTTGTGTACGTGTGATATACATACACTTTTTTGGGATCATATTTTCTATTCCGCTATTTAATCAAAAACCTTTGGGGATCAGTTAAATTGGGGGATAGTCTGTGTTGGTACGTGTGAGAGAGATCCACCTTTCCAAGTTGTTGGGGTTCATCTCATACTTCTGAAGGTTTGAGGGTGCTGCCTGTTCCATACTCCCCCTACTCCTAGCCTTTTAGGGGTACAAACAATAGTAATTGGGGCCTAGTGTGGTTGTGTACGTGTGATATACATACACTTTTTTGGGATCATATTTTCTATTCCGCTATTTAATCAAAAACCTTTGGGGATCAGTTAAATTGGGGGATAGTCTGTGTTGGTACGTGTGAGAGAGATCCACCTTTCCAAGTTGTTGGGGTTCATCTCATACTTCTGAAGGTTTGAGGGTGCTGCCTGTTCCATACTCCCCCTACTCCTAGCCTTTTAGGGGTACAAACAATAGTAATTGGGGCCTAGTGTGGTTGTGTACGTGTGATATACATACACTTTTTTGGGATCATATTTTCTATTCCGCTATTTAATCAAAAACCTTTGGGGATCAGTTAAATTGGGGGATAGTCTGTGTTGGTACGTGTGAGAGAGATCCACCTTTCCAAGTTGTTGGGGTTCATCTCATACTTCTGAAGGTTTGAGGGTGCTGCCTGTTCCATACTCCCCCTACTCCTAGCCTTTTAGGGGTACAAACAATAGTAATTGGGGCCTAGTGTGGTTGTGTACGTGTGATATACATACACTTTTTTGGGATCATATTTTCTATTCCGCTATTTAATCAAAAACCTTTGGGGATCAGTTAAATTGGGGGATAGTCTGTGTTGGTACGTGTGAGAGAGATCCACCTTTCCAAGTTGTTGGGGTTCATCTCATACTTCTGAAGGTTTGAGGGTGCTGCCTGTTCCATACTCCCCCTACTCCTAGCCTTTTAGGGGTACAAACAATAGTAATTGGGGCCTAGTGTGGTTGTGTACGTGTGATATACATACACTTTTTTGGGATCATATTTTCTATTCCGCTATTTAATCAAAAACCTTTGGGGATCAGTTAAATTGGGGGATAGTCTGTGTTGGTACGTGTGAGAGAGATCCACCTTTCCAAGTTGTTGGGGTTCATCTCATACTTCTGAAGGTTTGAGGGTGCTGCCTGTTCCATACTCCCCCTACTCCTAGCCTTTTAGGGGTACAAACAATAGTAATTGGGGCCTAGTGTGGTTGTGTACGTGTGATATACATACACTTTTTTGGGATCATATTTTCTATTCCGCTATTTAATCAAAAACCTTTGGGGATCAGTTAAATTGGGGGATAGTCTGTGTTGGTACGTGTGAGAGAGATCCACCTTTCCAAGTTGTTGGGGTTCATCTCATACTTCTGAAGGTTTGAGGGTGCTGCCTGTTCCATACTCCCCCTACTCCTAGCCTTTTAGGGGTACAAACAATAGTAATTGGGGCCTAGTGTGGTTGTGTACGTGTGATATACATACACTTTTTTGGGATCATATTTTCTATTCCGCTATTTAATCAAAAACCTTTGGGGATCAGTTAAATTGGGGGATAGTCTGTGTTGGTACGTGTGAGAGAGATCCACCTTTCCAAGTTGTTGGGGTTCATCTCATACTTCTGAAGGTTTGAGGGTGCTGCCTGTTCCATACCCCCCCTACTCCTCATCTAGCCTTTTAGGGGTACAAACAATAGTAATTGGGGCCTAGTGTGGTTGTGTACGTGCGAGATACATACACTTTTTTTGATCATATTTCCTATTCCGCTATTCAATAAAAACCTTTGAGGATCAATTGAATTGCGGGATAGTCTGTGTCGGTACGTGTGAGAGAGATCCACCTTTCCAAGTTGTTGGGGTTCATCTCATACTTCTGAAGGTTTGAGGGTGCTGCCTGTTCCATACTCCCCCTACTCCTCATCTAGCCTTTTAGGGGTACAAACAATAGTAATTGGGGCCCAGTGTGGTTGTGTACGTGTGATATACATACACTTTTTTTGGATCATATTTTCTATTCCGCTATTTAATTTAACTGGGCCTCCATGCGAGACCTGTGTGCCTTGTTGCGCTGTTTTGAGTACTCCACCAACATGGCCAGTGGCAATGACGCCGTTCTCAGCTTAACTATCCCACTTCTATGCCTCCTTGAAAAAACAATTCGGGCGATGATGGAAGAGGATGTGGCACAGGATGAGGAGGAGGATGAAGAGGTAACATTTCCAAGGCTTTCAGGGCAGTCATTCGCAAGGGGCTCCGAGGGTGGGTTCCTGCACACGCAAACGCCAGGGACGCAATTGTCCAGCAGGGGCACAGTTCTGGAGGATGAGGAGGATGAGGAGGAGGAGGAGCTGGAGGAGGAGATGGAACCATGTTCACAGCAGGGTGGCACCCAGGCCAGCTCATGGCCATCACTGGTGCGTGGCTGGGGGGATACAGAGGACACGGACGATACACCTCCCACAGAGGACAGCCTTTCGTTGCCTCTGGGCAGCCTGGCACACATGAGCGATTACATGCTGCAGTGTCTCCACAACGACCGCCGAGTTGCCCACATTCTAACTTGTGCTGATTACTGGGTGGCCACGCTGCTGGATCCCCATTACAAGGACAACGTACCGTCCTTAATTCACTCACTGGAGCGCGATCGCAAGATGCGCGAGTACAAGCGCACGCTGGTAGACGCCATGCTGCTGGCATTCCCATCTGACAGCGGGGCCACAGTGGAAGCACAAGGCAGAGGAGGAGGAGGAGGAGGTCGCCAACGCAACCAGGGCACCGCCAGCACCTCAGAAGGCAGGGTTAGCATGGCCGAAATGTGGAAAAGCTTTGTCAGCACGCCACAACAAACAGCAGCACCAGCAGCTCAGATGGAACGTCTTAGCAGGAGGCAGCATTTTACCAACATGGTGGAGCAGTATGTGTGCACACGCCTACATGTAGTGAATGACGGGTCTGCCCCCTTCAACTTCTGGGTCTCCAAATTGGGCACATGGCTTGAGCTTGCCCTTTACGCCTTGGGGGTGCTGGCGTGCCCTGCAGCCAGTGTATTATCTGAACGGGTATTTAGCACGGCTGGGGGCGTTATAACAGACAAGCGCAGCCGCCTGTCCAGAGACAATGTGGACAAGCTCACGTTCATTAAAATGAACCAGGCATGGATCCCACGGGACTTTTCCGTACCTTATGCAGAATAGCAATGGATACCGACCTTACCCACCCATTGTTCCATTTTTGCTCTTTCTCACTCTTTTGGGGTGTACCCTCATTTAAAATTTTTGAAAAGAAGCAGTGTTGGCTACCTCGTCCTCCTCCTCAGGGCCAGATTAATGTAGGGGCTATTGGAGCTGCAGCTCCAGGCCCCTACCTTTTATATAGGCCCCGGGTTGGCCATATTCACTGTTACCGCTCTTCTGTCACTTGTAAACACAGAAGTCTGGCTTCTATGCTCGCTTCCCCAGGCAGCACCCTCAGAACCTCCCCACACAGCGTGAAGGCCGGACAAGGAGGGACAGTTGGCGATGCATGGATGTGTTTATGGGCTTCAGAGACAGCATCCCATGTTGAATTAGGCATGCATGGCTGCACCCTTCCTCCTCTGGGTGCATGGCAAGGCACGGCCCTTAAGGCCCTTCAAAATCCTCAGCACCAAGCCCATGATGCTGTTAATCCGGCCCTGGTCCTCCTCCACCGCCGCTTCCACCTACACCGCCCATAGGTGTGCGCAGCCTATTGCATTAAGGTGTGCACCCCAAAGTTGAAATACACATGCATGTGTTTGCCAGCAGGGAGAGTAATGTATCGGGGCCATGTACCTGTAGGCAAGGAGAAATAGAGCAGAGCAGGTCCCAGGGAGATCTTTCCCATCTCCTCACTGGCAATGCTATGTGCCCTAGGTGATTAGGGTGTGCCCAGGCACACCCAGCACACCCTGTGCGCACGCCTATGTCACCGCCACATCCACCACCACCTCAACCTCCCTCCTACTCCATATGGGCCTCGTCCTTCAGAGATGAAGAAGAACATTGTTTTATTTTTCTGTTTTTTTTTTGTTGTTTTAAGTTATTTCCCTATCCACATTTGTTTGCAGAGCACTTGCCATGCTCTTAATTACGTTTTGCTGCCATTTGCAGCACTCTAGCCCTTTCCTTTGGTGTTTTAGAGCCATTTTAGTGCCTTAAAGTTCGGGTCCCCATTGACTTCAATGGGGTTCGGTGTCCGGGAAAAGTTCGGTAAAAGTCCGGGACACGGACCCGGACTTTTTTTTAAAGTTCGGCCGAACCCGTCGAACACGGACATCTAGGTGTTCGCTCAACCCTAATCCTGAGGAATCCCAATGAGCTTTTCCAAGGCCCTCCCTGACCGCAGTGGCAAATAGTTTTTACAGAGCTGGTTTGCTTGTCCCAGCATCTGATCCTCCTCTTTTCACAGCAAGGGCTTGGGACTGGCCACGGCAGAGTTTAAAAATGTTGAAAACATTATTTATTTATTTATTCATTTATTTGTTTGAGATCCTGAGGAATCCCAATGAGCTTTTCCAAGGCCCTCCCTGACCGCAGTAGCAAATAGTTTTTACAGAGCTGGTTTGCTTGTCCCAGCATCTGACCCTCCTCTTTTCACAGCATGGGCTTGGGACCGGCCACGGCAGAGTTAAAAAAAGTTGAAAACATTATTTATTTATTTATTTATTCATTCATTTATTTGTTTGAGATCCTGAGGAATCCCAATGAGCTTTTCCAAGGCCCTCCCTGACCACAGTAGCAAATAGTTTTTACAGAGCTGGTTTGCTTGTCCCAGCATCTGACCCTCCTCTTTTCACAGCACGGGCTTGGGACCGGCCACGGCAGAGTTAAAAAATGTTGAAAACATTATTTATTTATTTATTCATTTATTTGTTTGAGATCCTGAGGAATCCCAATGAGCTTTTCCAAGGCCCTCCCTGACCGCAGTAGCAAATAGTTTTTACAGAGCTGGTTTGCTTGTCCCAGCATCTGACCCTCCTCTTTTCACAGCACGGGCTTGGGACCGGCCACGGCAGAGTTAAAAAATGTTGAAAACATTATTTATTTATTTATTTATTCATTTATTTGTTTGAGATCCTGAGGAATCCCAATGAGCTTTTCCAAGGCCCTCCCTGACCGCAGTAGCAAATAGTTTTTACAGAGCTGGTTTGCTTGTCCCAGCATCTGACCCTCCTCTTTTCACAGCACGGGCTTGGGACCGGCCACGGCAGAGTTAAAAAATGTTGAAAACATTATTTATTTATTTATTTATTCATTTATTTGTTTGAGATCCTGAGGAATCCCAATGAGCTTTTCCAAGGCCCTCCCTGACCACAGTAGCAAATATTTTTTATAGAGCTGGCTTGCTTGTCCCAGCATCTGACCCTCCTCTTTTCACAGCACGGGCTTGGGACCGGCCACGGCAGAGTTAAAAAATGTTGAAAACATTATTTATTTATTTATTCCTTTATTTGTTTGAGATCCTGAGGAATCCCAATGAGCTTTTCCAAGGCCCTCCCTGACCACAGTAGCAAATCGTTTTTACAGAGCTGGTTTGCTTGTCCCAGCATCTGACCCTCCTCTTTTCACAGCACGGGCTTGGGACCGGCCACGGCAGAGTTAAAAAATGTTGAAAACATTATTTATTTATTCATTTATTTGTTTGAGATCCTGAGGAATCCCAATGAGCTTTTCCAAGGCCCTCCCTGACCGCAGTAGCAAATAGTTTTTACAGAGCTGGTTTGCTTGTCCCAGCATCTGACCCTCCTCTTTTCACAGTACGGGCTTGGGACCAGCCACGGCAGAGTTAAAAATGTTGAAAACATTATTTATTTATTTATTTATTTATTTGTTTGAGATCCTGAGGAATCCCAATCAGCTTTTCCAAGGCCCTCCCTGACCGCAGTAGCAAATAGTGTTTATAGAGCTGGTTTGCTTGTCCCAGCATCTGACCCTCCTCTTTTCACAGCACGGGCTTGGGACCGGCCATGGCAGAGTTAAAAATGTTGAAAACTTTATTTATTTATTTATTTATTTATTTATTTGTTTGAGATCCTGAGGAATCCCAATGAGCTTTTCCAAGGCCCTCCCTGACCACAGTAGCAAATCGTTTTTACAGAGCTGGTTTGCTTGTCCCAGCATCTGACCCTCCTCTTTTCACAGCACGGGCTTGGGACCGGCCACGGCAGAGTTAAAAAATGTTGAAAACATTATTTATTTATTCATTTATTTGTTTGAGATCCTGAGGAATCCCAATGAGCTTTTCCAAGGCCCTCCCTGACCGCAGTAGCAAATAGTTTTTACAGAGCTGGTTTGCTTGTCCCAGCATCTGACCCTCCTCTTTTCACAGTACGGGCTTGGGACCAGCCACGGCAGAGTTAAAAATGTTGAAAACATTATTTATTTATTTATTTATTTATTTGTTTGAGATCCTGAGGAATCCCAATCAGCTTTTCCAAGGCCCTCCCTGACCGCAGTAGCAAATAGTGTTTATAGAGCTGGTTTGCTTGTCCCAGCATCTGACCCTCCTCTTTTCACAGCACGGGCTTGGGACCGGCCATGGCAGAGTTAAAAATGTTGAAAACTTTATTTATTTATTTATTTATTTATTTATTTGTTTGAGATCCTGAGGAATCCCAATGAGCTTTTCCAAGGCCCTCCCTGACCACAGTAGTAAATAGTTTTTACAGAGCTGGTTTGCTTGTCCCAGCATCTGACCCTCCTCTTTTCACAGCACGGGCTTGGGACCGGCCACGGCAGAGTTAAAAAATGTTGAAAACATTATTTATTTATTTATTTATTCATTTATTTGTTTGAGATCCTGAGGAATCCCAATGAGCTTTTCCAAGGCCCTCCCTGAACGCAGTGGCAAATAGTTTTTACAGAGCTGGTTTGCTTGTCCCAGCATCTGACCCTCCTCTTTTCACAGCACGGGCTTGGGACCGGCCATGGCAGAGTTAAAAATGTTGAAAACTTTATTTATTTATTTATTTATTTATTTATTTGTTTGAGATCCTGAGGAATCCCAATGAGCTTTTCCAAGGCCCTCCCTGACCACAGTAGCAAATAGTTTTTACAGAGCTGGTTTGCTTGTCCCAGCATCTGACCCTCCTCTTTTCACAGCACGGGCTTGGGACCGGCCACGGCAGAGTTAAAAAATGTTGAAAACATTATTTATTTATTTATTTATTCATTTATTTGTTTGAGATCCTGAGGAATCCCAATGAGCTTTTCCAAGGCCCTCCCTGACCGCAGTGGCAAATAGTTTTTACAGAGCTGGTTTGCTTGTCCCAGCATCTGACCCTCCTCTTTTCACAGCAAGGGCTTGGGACTGGCCACGGCAGAGTTTAAAAATGTTGAAAACATTATTTATTTATTTATTCATTTATTTGTTTGAGATCCTGAGGAATCCCAATGAGCTTTTCCAAGGCCCTCCCTGACCGCAGTAGCAAATAGTTTTTACAGAGCTGGTTTGCTTGTCCCAGCATCTGACCCTCCTCTTTTCACAGCATGGGCTTGGGACCGGCCACGGCAGAGTTAAAAAAAGTTGAAAACATTATTTATTTATTTATTTATTCATTCATTTATTTGTTTGAGATCCTGAGGAATCCCAATGAGCTTTTCCAAGGCCCTCCCTGACCACAGTAGCAAATAGTTTTTACAGAGCTGGTTTGCTTGTCCCAGCATCTGACCCTCCTCTTTTCACAGCACGGGCTTGGGACCGGCCACGGCAGAGTTAAAAAATGTTGAAAACATTATTTATTTATTTATTCATTTATTTGTTTGAGATCCTGAGGAATCCCAATGAGCTTTTCCAAGGCCCTCCCTGACCGCAGTAGCAAATAGTTTTTACAGAGCTGGTATGCTTGTCCCAGCATCTGACCCTCCTCTTTTCATAGCACGGGCTTGGGACCGGCCACGGCAGAGTTAAAAATGTTGAAAACATTATTTATTTATTTATTCATTTATTTGTTTGAGATCCTGAGGAATCCCAATGAGCTTTTCCAAGGCCCTCCCTGACTGCAGTAGCAAATAGTTTTTACAGAGCTGGTTTGCTTGTCCCAGCATCTGACCCTCCTCTTTTCACAGCACGGGCTTGGGACCGGCCACGGCAGAGTTAAAAAATGTTGAAAACATTATTTATTTATTTATTTATTCATTTATTTGTTTGAGATCCTGAGGAATCCCAATGAGCTTTTCCAAGGCCCTCCCTGACCGCAGTAGCAAATAGTTTTCACAGAGCTGGTTTGTTGTCCCAGCATCTGACCCTCCTCTTTTCACAGCACGGGCTTGGGACCGGCCACGGCAGAGTTAAAAAATGTTGAAAACATTATTTATTTATTTATTCATTTATTTGTTTGAGATCCTGAGGAATCCCAATGAGCTTTTCCAAGGCCCTCCCTGACCGCAGTAGCAAATAGTTTTTACAGAGCTGGTTTGCTTGTCCCAGCATCTGACCCTCCTCTTTTCACAGCACGGGCTTGGGACCGGCCACGGCAGAGTTAAAAAATGTTGAAAACATTATTTATTTATTTATTTATTCATTTATTTGTTTGAGATCCTGAGGAATCCCAATGAGCTTTTCCAAGGCCCTCCCTGACCACAGTAGCAAATATTTTTTATAGAGCTGGCTTGCTTGTCCCAGCATCTGACCCTCCTCTTTTCACAGCACGGGCTTGGGACCGGCCACGGCAGAGATAAAAAATGTTGAAAACATTATTTATTTATTTATTCCTTTATTTGTTTGAGATCCTGAGGAATCCCAATGAGCTTTTCCAAGGCCCTCCCTGACCACAGTAGCAAATATTTTTTACAGAGCTGGTTTGCTTGTCCCAGCATCTGACCCTCCTCTTTTCACAGCACGGGCTTGGGACCGGCCACGGCAGAGTTAAAAAATGTTGAAAACATTATTTATTTATTTATTCATTTATTTGTTTGAGATCCTGAGGAATCCCAATGAGCTTTTCCAAGGCCCTCCCTGACTGCAGTAGCAAATAGTTTTTACAGAGCTGGTTTGCTTGTCCCAGCATCTGACTCTCCTCTTTTCACAGCACGGGCTTGGGAACGGCCACGTCAGAGTTAAAAAATGTTGAAAACATTATTTATTTATTTATTCATTTATTTGTTTGAGATCCTGAGGAATCCCAATGAGCTTTTCCAAGGCCCTCCCTGACCGCAGTAGCAAATAGTTTTTACAGAGCTGATTTGCTTGTCCCAGCATCTGACCCTCCACTTTTCACAGCACGGGCTTGGGACCGGCCACGGCAGAGTTAAAAAATGTTAAAAACTTTATTTATTTATTTATTTATTTAGTTATTCATTTATTTGTTTGAGATCCTGAGGAATCCCAATGAGCTTTTCCAAGGCCCTCCCTGACCACAGTAGCAAATATTTTTTACAGAGCTGGTTTTCTTGTCCCAGCATCTGACCCTCCTCTTTTCACAGCACGGGCTTGGGACCGGCCACGGCAGAGTTAAAAAATGTTGAAAACATTATTTATTTATTTATTCCTTTATTTGTTTGAGATCCTGAGGAATCCCAATGAGCTTTTCCAAGGCCCTCCCTGACTGCAGTAGCAAATCGTTTTTACAGAGCTGGTTTGCTTGTCCCAGCATCTGACCCTCCTCTTTTCACAGCACGGGCTTGGGACCGGCCACGGCAGAGTTAAAAAATGTTGAAAACATTATTTATTTATTTATTTATTCATTTATTTGTTTGAGATCCTGAGGAATCCCAATGAGCTTTTCCAAGGCCCTCCCTGACCGCAGTAGCAAATAGTTTTTACAGAGCTGGTTTGCTTGTCCCAGCATCTGACCCTCCTCTTTTCACAGCACGGGCTTGGGACCGGCCACGGCAGAGTTAAAAAATGTTGAAAACATTATTTATTTATTTATTTATTCATTTATTTGTTTGAGATCCTGAGGAATCCCAATGAGCTTTTCCAAGGCCCTCCCTGACCACAGTAGCAAATATTTTTTATAGAGCTGGCTTGCTTGTCCCAGCATCTGACCCTCCTCTTTTCACAGCACGGGCTTGGGACCGGCCACGGCAGAGTTAAAAAATGTTGAAAACATTATTTATTCCTTTATTTGTTTGAGATCCTGAGGAATCCCAATGAGCTTTTCCAAGGCCCTCCCTGACTGCAGTAGCAAATAGTTTTTACAGAGCTGGTTTGCTTGTCCCAGCATCTGACCCTCCTCTTTTCACAGCACGGGCTTGGGACCGGCCACGGCAGAGTTAAAAAATGTTGAAAACATTATTTATTTATTTATTTATTCATTTATTTGTTTGAGATCCTGAGGAATCCCAATGAGCTTTTCCAAGGCCCTCCCTGACCACAGTAGCAAATAGTTTTTACAGAGCTGGTTTGCTTGTCCCAGCATCTGACCCTCCTCTTTTCACAGCACGGGCTTGGGACCGGCCACGGCAGAGTTAAAAAATGTTGAAAACATTATTTATTTATTCATTTATTTGTTTGAGATCCTGAGGAATCCCAATGAGCTTTTCCAAGGCCCTCCCTGACCGCAGTAGCAAATAGTTTTTACAGAGCTGGTTTGCTTGTCCCAGCATCTGACCCTCCTCTTTTCACAGTACGGGCTTGGGACCAGCCACGGCAGAGTTAAAAATGTTGAAAACATTATTTATTTATTTATTTATTTATTTATTTGTTTGAGATCCTGAGGAATCCCAATCAGCTTTTCCAAGGCCCTCCCTGACCGCAGTAGCAAATAGTGTTTATAGAGCTGGTTTGCTTGTCCCAGCATCTGACCCTCCTCTTTTCACAGCACGGGCTTGGGACCGGCCATGGCAGAGTTAAAAATGTTGAAAACTTTATTTATTTATTTATTTATTTATTTATTTGTTTGAGATCCTGAGGAATCCCAATGAGCTTTTCCAAGGCCCTCCCTGACCACAGTAGCAAATAGTTTTTACAGAGCTGGTTTGCTTGTCCCAGCATCTGACCCTCCTCTTTTCACAGCACGGGCTTGGGACCGGCCACGGCAGAGTTAAAAAATGTTGAAAACATTATTTATTTATTTATTTATTCATTTATTTGTTTGAGATCCTGAGGAATCCCAATGAGCTTTTCCAAGGCCCTCCCTGACCGCAGTGGCAAATAGTTTTTACAGAGCTGGTTTGCTTGTCCCAGCATCTGATCCTCCTCTTTTCACAGCAAGGGCTTGGGACTGGCCACGGCAGAGTTTAAAAATGTTGAAAACATTATTTATTTATTTATTCATTTATTTGTTTGAGATCCTGAGGAATCCCAATGAGCTTTTCCAAGGCCCTCCCTGACCGCAGTAGCAAATAGTTTTTACAGAGCTGGTTTGCTTGTCCCAGCATCTGACCCTCCTCTTTTCACAGCATGGGCTTGGGACCGGCCACGGCAGAGTTAAAAAAAGTTGAAAACATTATTTATTTATTTATTTATTCATTCATTTATTTGTTTGAGATCCTGAGGAATCCCAATGAGCTTTTCCAAGGCCCTCCCTGACCACAGTAGCAAATAGTTTTTACAGAGCTGGTTTGCTTGTCCCAGCATCTGACCCTCCTCTTTTCACAGCACGGGCTTGGGACCGGCCACGGCAGAGTTAAAAAATGTTGAAAACATTATTTATTTATTTATTCATTTATTTGTTTGAGATCCTGAGGAATCCCAATGAGCTTTTCCAAGGCCCTCCCTGACCGCAGTAGCAAATAGTTTTTACAGAGCTGGTTTGCTTGTCCCAGCATCTGACCCTCCTCTTTTCACAGCACGGGCTTGGGACCGGCCACGGCAGAGTTAAAAAATGTTGAAAACATTATTTATTTATTTATTTATTCATTTATTTGTTTGAGATCCTGAGGAATCCCAATGAGCTTTTCCAAGGCCCTCCCTGACCGCAGTAGCAAATAGTTTTTACAGAGCTGGTTTGCTTGTCCCAGCATCTGACCCTCCTCTTTTCACAGCACGGGCTTGGGACCGGCCACGGCAGAGTTAAAAAATGTTGAAAACATTATTTATTTATTTATTTATTCATTTATTTGTTTGAGATCCTGAGGAATCCCAATGAGCTTTTCCAAGGCCCTCCCTGACCACAGTAGCAAATATTTTTTATAGAGCTGGCTTGCTTGTCCCAGCATCTGACCCTCCTCTTTTCACAGCACGGGCTTGGGACCGGCCACGGCAGAGTTAAAAAATGTTGAAAACATTATTTATTTATTTATTCCTTTATTTGTTTGAGATCCTGAGGAATCCCAATGAGCTTTTCCAAGGCCCTCCCTGACTGCAGTAGCAAATAGTTTTTACAGAGCTGGTTTGCTTGTCCCAGCATCTGACCCTCCTCTTTTCACAGCACGGGCTTGGGACCGGCCACGGCAGAGTTAAAAAATGTTGAAAACATTATTTATTTATTTATTTATTCATTTATTTGTTTGAGATCCTGAGGAATCCCAATGAGCTTTTCCAAGGCCCTCCCTGACCACAGTAGCAAATCGTTTTTACAGAGCTGGTTTGCTTGTCCCAGCATCTGACCCTCCTCTTTTCACAGCACGGGCTTGGGACCGGCCACGGCAGAGTTAAAAAATGTTGAAAACATTATTTATTTATTCATTTATTTGTTTGAGATCCTGAGGAATCCCAATGAGCTTTTCCAAGGCCCTCCCTGACCGCAGTAGCAAATAGTTTTTACAGAGCTGGTTTGCTTGTCCCAGCATCTGACCCTCCTCTTTTCACAGTACGGGCTTGGGACCAGCCACGGCAGAGTTAAAAATGTTGAAAACATTATTTATTTATTTATTTATTTATTTGTTTGAGATCCTGAGGAATCCCAATCAGCTTTTCCAAGGCCCTCCCTGACCGCAGTAGCAAATAGTGTTTATAGAGCTGGTTTGCTTGTCCCAGCATCTGACCCTCCTCTTTTCACAGCACGGGCTTGGGACCGGCCATGGCAGAGTTAAAAATGTTGAAAACTTTATTTATTTATTTATTTATTTATTTATTTGTTTGAGATCCTGAGGAATCCCAATGAGCTTTTCCAAGGCCCTCCCTGACCACAGTAGTAAATAGTTTTTACAGAGCTGGTTTGCTTGTCCCAGCATCTGACCCTCCTCTTTTCACAGCACGGGCTTGGGACCGGCCACGGCAGAGTTAAAAAATGTTGAAAACATTATTTATTTATTTATTTATTCATTTATTTGTTTGAGATCCTGAGGAATCCCAATGAGCTTTTCCAAGGCCCTCCCTGACCGCAGTGGCAAATAGTTTTTACAGAGCTGGTTTGCTTGTCCCAGCATCTGACCCTCCTCTTTTCACAGCAAGGGCTTGGGACTGGCCACGGCAGAGTTTAAAAATGTTGAAAACATTATTTATTTATTTATTCATTTATTTGTTTGAGATCCTGAGGAATCCCAATGAGCTTTTCCAAGGCCCTCCCTGACCGCAGTAGCAAATAGTTTTTACAGAGCTGGTTTGCTTGTCCCAGCATCTGACCCTCCTCTTTTCACAGCATGGGCTTGGGACCGGCCACGGCAGAGTTAAAAAAAGTTGAAAACATTATTTATTTATTTATTTATTCATTCATTTATTTTTTTGAGATCCTGAGGAATCCCAATGAGCTTTTCCAAGGCCCTCCCTGACCACAGTAGCAAATAGTTTTTACAGAGCTGGTTTGCTTGTCCCAGCATCTGACCCTCCTCTTTTCACAGCACGGGCTTGGGACCGGCCACGGCAGAGTTAAAAAATGTTGAAAACATTATTTATTTATTTATTCATTTATTTGTTTGAGATCCTGAGGAATCCCAATGAGCTTTTCCAAGGCCCTCCCTGACCGCAGTAGCAAATAGTTTTTACAGAGCTGGTATGCTTGTCCCAGCATCTGACCCTCCTCTTTTCATAGCACGGGCTTGGGACCGGCCACGGCAGAGTTAAAAATGTTGAAAACATTATTTATTTATTTATTCATTTATTTGTTTGAGATCCTGAGGAATCCCAATGAGCTTTTCCAAGGCCCTCCCTGACTGCAGTAGCAAATAGTTTTTACAGAGCTGGTTTGCTTGTCCCAGCATCTGACCCTCCTCTTTTCACAGCACGGGCTTGGGACCGGCCACGGCAGAGTTAAAAAATGTTGAAAACATTATTTATTTATTTATTTATTCATTTATTTGTTTGAGATCCTGAGGAATCCCAATGAGCTTTTCCAAGGCCCTCCCTGACCGCAGTAGCAAATAGTTTTCACAGAGCTGGTTTGTTGTCCCAGCATCTGACCCTCCTCTTTTCACAGCACGGGCTTGGGACCGGCCACGGCAGAGTTAAAAAATGTTGAAAACATTATTTATTTATTTATTCATTTATTTGTTTGAGATCCTGAGGAATCCCAATGAGCTTTTCCAAGGCCCTCCCTGACCGCAGTAGCAAATAGTTTTTACAGAGCTGGTTTGCTTGTCCCAGCATCTGACCCTCCTCTTTTCACAGCATGGGCTTGGGACCGGCCACGGCAGAGTTAAAAAATGTTGAAAACATTATTTATTTATTTATTTATTCATTTATTTGTTTGAGATCCTGAGGAATCCCAATGAGCTTTTCCAAGGCCCTCCCTGACCACAGTAGCAAATAGTTTTTACAGAGCTGGTTTGCTTGTCCCAGCATCTGACCCTCCTCTTTTCACAGCACGGGCTTGGGACCGGCCACGGCAGAGTTAAAAAATGTTGAAAACATTATTTATTTATTTATTTATTCATTTATTTGTTTGAGATCCTGAGGAATCCCAATGAGCTTTTCCAAGGCCCTCCCTGACCACAGTAGCAAATATTTTTTATAGAGCTGGCTTGCTTGTCCCAGCATCTGACCCTCCTCTTTTCACAGCACGGGCTTGGGACCGGCCACGGCAGAGATAAAAAATGTTGAAAACATTATTTATTTATTTATTCCTTTATTTGTTTGAGATCCTGAGTAGGGTTGAGCGAACACCTAGATGTCCGTGTTCGACGGGTTCGGCCGAACTTTAAAAAAAAGTCCGGGTCCGTGTCCCGGACTTTTACCGAACTTTTCCCGGACACCGAACCCCATTGAAGTCAATGGGGACCCGAACTTTAAGGCACTAAAATGGCTCTAAAACACCAAAGGAAAGGGCTAGAGTGCTGCAAATGGCAGCAAAACGTAATTAAGAGCATGGCAAGTGCTCTGCAAACAAATGTGGATAGGGAAATAACTTAAAACAACAAAAAAAAACAGAAAAATAAAACAATGTTCTTCTTCATCTCTGAAGGACGAGGCCCATATGGAGTAGGAGGGAGGTTGAGGTGGTGGTGGATGTGGCGGTGACTAGACATATGCCGGTTTTCGGTAATTCGATATATCGCGGTATTGCATAGCCACGGTATTGTTATTGTGGCATTTTTAAAATACCGAGTTTCTCTGTCAAGTCTGCCTGACTTGTGAATTGATACATTTCAGTGAGCTGGATGACTCATTCACTCACTCAGCTAACACCTTTCAGCATTAAGTCTCCTAACTATAAACAAAAATGATTACATTTGTATCTTTTCCTTCCCTCTGCCAGGGAGAAAGGAAGTTTAACCTCTTAAAGACTGGATCTTTTTCTGACACTTGCTGCTTGCAAGTTAAAATCAGTTTTTTTTTTGCTAGAAAAGTACTTAGAACCCCCAAACATTTTATATATTTTTTTAGCAGAGACCCTACAGAATAAAATGGCGATTGTTGTAATATTTTATGTCACACTGTATTTGCGCAGCAGTCTTTCAAACGCAATGATTAGACTTTAATGAATAAAAAAAAAAAAAAAACGTAACAGTAAAGTTATCCCAATTTTTTTTTTTTTTGTTACACAGAGAATCGTGAGAGAATCGTGATCTTTATTCCAAGCTAAAAAATCGTGATTCTCATTTTGGCCAGAATCGTGCAGCTCTAATAAATATATATATACACACACACACGCCTAGCAGCCCACATTACATTATTATATAGCCATCAAGCAGTGTCTGGCCTACCTGGTGATGACTGGTCCTGGCGCTCTGATCCGATGGCCTGGTCTTTAAAGGGGCAAATCCTTGCGATCCAGAAGTGGTTAAACCTGCAGGAGGACCGGTGTTTTTATCTATTAATGACTTTACTATTGCTTTAGGCCTGGTTCACATGTATGCGGGTTGGTGGTTCACATGTATGCGGGTTGGCGGTTCACATGTATGCGGGTTGGCGGCCCACATTTGCACAGGCATAGCAGCCCATTGATTTGAACGGGCTGCTATGCCCTCATTTTCCGCAGAAAAAAGGTGCATGCAGCATTTTTTTTAAATTCAGTGGCCTTGAAATCCATCCTGCTTTTGCACCATGCGACTAACCTGCAGTTCCTGCTCTGGCAAGCTTTCTGCATTTTTTGTATACGTGGGCACGGCATTTAAAAATAAACAGTTTGCGTGTGCAGCAACGGCAGGTAAGTCGCATGGTGCAAAAGAAGGATGGATTTCATGGCCACTGCATTTTTTTAAATTCTGCATGCACCTTTTTTCAGCTGAAAACGCAGGCATAGCAGCTCAAGCCCATTCACATCAATGGGCTGCTATGCCTGTGCAAATGTGGGCCCCCAACCCGCATACATGTGAACCAGGCCTAAAGCAATAGTAAAGTCATTAATAGATAAAAACACCGGTCCTCCTGCAGGTTTAACCAATTAATGACTTTACTATTGCTTTAGGCCTGGTTCACATGTATGCGGGTTGGGGGCCCACATTTGCACAGGCATAGCAGCCCATTGATGTGAATGGGCTTGAGCTGCTATGCCTGCGTTTTCAGCTGAAAAAAGGTGCATGCAGAATTTAAAAAAATGCAGTGGCCATGAAATCCATCCTTCTTTTGCACCATGCGACTTACCTGCCGTTGCTGCACACGCAAACTGTTTATTTTTAAATGCCGTGCCCACGTATACAAAAAAGGCAGAAAGCTTGCCAGAGCAGGAACTGCAGGTTAGTCGCATGGTGCAAAAGCAGGATGGATTTCAAGGCCACTGAATTTTAAAAAAATGCTGCATGCACCTTTTTTCTGCGGAAAATGAGGGCATAGCAGCCCATTCAAATCAATGGGCTGCTATGCCTGTGCAAATGTGAACCACCAACCCGCATACATGTGAACCAGGCCTAAAGCAATAGTAAAGTAATTTATAAACAACACCTCCTTCAGGTTTAACCACTTCTTGACCACAAAGATTTGCCCTCTTAATGACCAGGCCATCGGATCGGAGCCGAGCGCCAGAACCAGTTATCACCAGTTAGGCCAGACACTGCTTGATGACCTATTTTAGGCCTGGTTCACAGAGTCTGTACTGACTGACTATATAATAATGTGCATAAGTGAACCAAAGCCCCTAAATTCAGCAATGAAATTGAAGTGAGGTGGAAATTTAATAATTTAAATTTAATAATAGAATACCGTGATAATACCGTATACCGTGGCAAAACCTTAATCAATTAATCGCAGCATGAAAATCTGATACCGTCACAAGCCTAGCGGTGACATAGGCGTGCGCACAGGGTGTGCTGGGTGTGCCTGGGCACACCCTAATCACCTAGGGCACATAGCATTGCCAGTGAGGAGATGGGAAAGATCTCCCTGGGACCTGCTCTGCTCTATTTCTCCTTGCCTACAGGTACATGGCCCCGATACATTACTCTCCCTGCTGGCAAACACATGCATGTGTATTTCAACTTTGGGGTGCACACCTTAATGCAATAGGCTGCGCACACCTATGGGCGGTGTAGGTGGAAGCGGCGGTGGAGGAGGACCAGGGCCGGATTAACAGCATCATGGGCTTGGTGCTGAGGATTTTGAAGGGCCTTAAGGGCCGTGCCTTGCCATGCACCCAGAGGAGGAAGGGTGCAGCCATGCATGCCTAATTCAACATGGGATGCTGTCTCTGAAGCCCATAAACACATCCATGCATCGCCAACTGTCCCTCCTTGTCCGGCCTTCACGCTGTGTGGGGAGGTTCTGAGGGTGCTGCCTGGGGAAGCGAGCATAGAAGCCAGACTTCTGTGTTTACAAGTGACAGAAGAGCGGTAACAGTGAATATGGCCAACCCGGGGCCTATATAAAAGGTAGGGGCCTGGAGCTGCAGCTCCAATAGCCCCTACATTAATCTGGCCCTGAGGAGGAGGACGAGGTAGCCAACACTGCTTCTTTTCAAAAATTTTAAATGAGGGTACACCCCAAAAGAGTGAGAAAGAGCAAAAATGGAACAATGGGTGGGTAAGGTCGGTATCCATTGCTATTCTGCATAAGGTACGGAAAAGTCCCGTGGGATCCATGCCTGGTTCATTTTAATGAACGTGAGCTTGTCCACATTGTCTCTGGACAGGCGGCTGCGCTTGTCTGTTATAACGCCCCCAGCCGTGCTAAATACCCGTTCAGATAATACACTGGCTGCAGGGCACGCCAGCACCTCCAAGGCGTAAAGGGCAAGCTCAAGCCATGTGCCCAATTTGGAGACCCAGAAGTTGAAGGGGGCAGACCCGTCATTCACTACATGTAGGCGTGTGCACACATACTGCTCCACCATGTTGGTAAAATGCTGCCTCCTGCTAAGACGTTCCATCTGAGCTGCTGGTGCTGCTGTTTGTTGTGGCGTGCTGACAAAGCTTTTCCACATTTCGGCCATGCTAACCCTGCCTTCTGAGGTGCTGGCGGTGCCCTGGTTGCGTTGGCGACCTCCTCCTCCTCCTCCTCTGCCTTGTGCTTCCACTGTGGCCCCGCTGTCAGATGGGAATGCCAGCAGCATGGCGTCTACCAGCGTGCGCTTGTACTCGCGCATCTTGCGATCGCGCTCCAGTGAGTGAATTAAGGACGGTACGTTGTCCTTGTAACGGGGATCCAGCAGCGTGGCCACCCAGTAATCAGCACAAGTTAGAATGTGGGCAACTCGGCGGTCGTTGTGGAGACACTGCAGCATGTAATCGCTCATGTGTGCCAGGCTGCCCAGAGGCAACGAAAGGCTGTCCTCTGTGGGAGGTGTATCGTCCGTGTCCTCTGTATCCCCCCAGCCACGCACCAGTGATGGCCATGAGCTGGCCTGGGTGCCACCCTGCTGTGAACATGGTTCCATCTCCTCCTCCAGCTCCTCCTCCTCCTCATCCTCCTCATCCTCCAGAACTGTGCCCCTGCTGGACAATTGCGTCCCTGGCGTTTGCGTGTGCAGGAACCCACCCTCGGAGCCCCTTGCGAATGACTGCCCTGAAAGCCTTGGAAATGTTACCTCTTCATCCTCCTCCTCCTCCTCATCCTGTGCCACATCCTCTTCCATCATCGCCCGAATTGTTTTTTCAAGGAGGCATAGAAGTGGGATAGTTAAGCTGAGAACGGCGTCATTGCCACTGGCCATGTTGGTGGAGTACTCAAAACAGCGCAACAAGGCACACAGGTCTCGCATGGAGGCCCAGTTAAATTAAATAGCGGAATAGAAAATATGATCCAAAAAAAGTGTATGTATATCACACGTACACAACCACACTGGGCCCCAATTACTATTGTTTGTACCCCTAAAAGGCTAGATGAGGAGTAGGGGGAGTATGGAACAGGCAGCACCCTCAAACCTTCAGAAGTATGAGATGAACCCCAACAACTTGGAAAGGTGGATCTCTCTCACACGTACCGACACAGACTATCCCGCAATTCAATTGATCCTCAAAGGTTTTTATTGAATAGCGGAATAGGAAATATGATCAAAAAAAGTGTATGTATCTCGCACGTACACAACCACACTAGGCCCCAATTACTATTGTTTGTACCCCTAAAAGGCTAGATGAGGAGTAGGGGGGGTATGGAACAGGCAGCACCCTCAAACCTTCAGAAGTATGAGATGAACCCCAACAACTTGGAAAGGTGGATCTCTCTCACACGTACCGACACAGACTATCCCCCAATTTAACTGATCCCCAAAGGTTTTTGATTAAATAGCGGAATAGAAAATATGATCCAAAAAAAGTGTATGTATATCACACGTACACAACCACACTAGGCCCCAATTACTATTGTTTGTACCCCTAAAAGGCTAGGAGTAGGGGGAGTATGGAACAGGCAGCACCCTCAAACCTTCAGAAGTATGAGATGAACCCCAACAACTTGGAAAGGTGGATCTCTCTCACACGTACCAACACAGACTATCCCCCAATTTAACTGATCCCCAAAGGTTTTTGATTAAATAGCGGAATAGAAAATATGATCCCAAAAAAGTGTATGTATATCACACGTACACAACCACACTAGGCCCCAATTACTATTGTTTGTACCCCTAAAAGGCTAGGAGTAGGGGGAGTATGGAACAGGCAGCACCCTCAAACCTTCAGAAGTATGAGATGAACCCCAACAACTTGGAAAGGTGGATCTCTCTCACACGTACCAACACAGACTATCCCCCAATTTAACTGATCCCCAAAGGTTTTTGATTAAATAGCGGAATAGAAAATATGATCCCAAAAAAGTGTATGTATATCACACGTACACAACCACACTAGGCCCCAATTACTATTGTTTGTACCCCTAAAAGGCTAGGAGTAGGGGGAGTATGGAACAGGCAGCACCCTCAAACCTTCAGAAGTATGAGATGAACCCCAACAACTTGGAAAGGTGGATCTCTCTCACACGTACCAACACAGACTATCCCCCAATTTAACTGATCCCCAAAGGTTTTTGATTAAATAGCGGAATAGAAAATATGATCCCAAAAAAGTGTATGTATATCACACGTACACAACCACACTAGGCCCCAATTACTATTGTTTGTACCCCTAAAAGGCTAGGAGTAGGGGGAGTATGGAACAGGCAGCACCCTCAAACCTTCAGAAGTATGAGATGAACCCCAACAACTTGGAAAGGTGGATCTCTCTCACACGTACCAACACAGACTATCCCCCAATTTAACTGATCCCCAAAGGTTTTTGATTAAATAGCGGAATAGAAAATATGATCCCAAAAAAGTGTATGTATATCACACGTACACAACCACACTAGGCCCCAATTACTATTGTTTGTACCCCTAAAAGGCTAGGAGTAGGGGGAGTATGGAACAGGCAGCACCCTCAAACCTTCAGAAGTATGAGATGAACCCCAACAACTTGGAAAGGTGGATCTCTCTCACACGTACCAACACAGACTATCCCCCAATTTAACTGATCCCCAAAGGTTTTTGATTAAATAGCGGAATAGAAAATATGATCCCAAAAAAGTGTATGTATATCACACGTACACAACCACACTAGGCCCCAATTACTATTGTTTGTACCCCTAAAAGGCTAGGAGTAGGGGGAGTATGGAACAGGCAGCACCCTCAAACCTTCAGAAGTATGAGATGAACCCCAACAACTTGGAAAGGTGGATCTCTCTCACACGTACCAACACAGACTATCCCCCAATTTAACTGATCCCCAAAGGTTTTTGATTAAATAGCGGAATAGAAAATATGATCCCAAAAAAGTGTATGTATATCACACGTACACAACCACACTAGGCCCCAATTACTATTGTTTGTACCCCTAAAAGGCTAGGAGTAGGGGGGAGTATGGAACAGGCAGCACCCTCAAACCTTCAGAAGTATGAGATGAACCCCAACAACTTGGAAAGGTGGATCTCTCTCACACGTACCAACACAGACTATCCCCCAATTTAACTGATCCCCAAAGGTTTTTGATTAAATAGCGGAATAGAAAATATGATCCCAAAAAAGTGTATGTATATCACACGTACACAACCACACTAGGCCCCAATTACTATTGTTTGTACCCCTAAAAGGCTAGGAGTAGGGGGAGTATGGAACAGGCAGCACCCTCAAACCTTCAGAAGTATGAGATGAACCCCAACAACTTGGAAAGGTGGATCTCTCTCACACGTACCAACACAGACTATCCCCCAATTTAACTGATCCCCAAAGGTTTTTGATTAAATAGCGGAATAGAAAATATGATCCCAAAAAAGTGTATGTATATCACACGTACACAACCACACTAGGCCCCAATTACTATTGTTTGTACCCCTAAAAGGCTAGATGAGGAGTAGGGGGAGTATGGAACAGGCAGCACCCTCAAACCTTCAGAAGTATGAGATTGTGTTCACTGTACCCCACAAAGATTGAGTTCACTGCACCCCACAATGATTGTGTTCACTGCACCCCACAAAGATTGTGTTCACTGCACCTCACAAAGATTGTGTTCACTGTACCCCCCAAAGATTGTGTTCACTGCACCCCACAAAGATTCTGTTCACTGTACCCCACAAAGATTGTGTTCACTGCACCCCAAAAAGATTGTGTTCACTGCACCCCAAAAAGGATGTTGTTCACTGCACCCCAAAAAGGATGTTGTTCACTCCACCCCAAAAAGATTGTGTTCACTGCACCCCACAAAGATTGTGTTCACTGCACCCCAAAAAGATTGTGTTCACTGCACCCCAAAAATGATTTTGTTCACTGCACCCCAAAAAGGATTTTGTTCACTGCACCCCAAAAAGGATGTTGTTCACTCCACCCCAAAAAGATTGTGTTCACTGCACCCCAAAAAGATTGTGTTCACTGCACCCCACAAAGGATTTTGTTCACTGCACCCCAAAAAGATTGTGTTCACTGCACCCCAAAAAGGATGTTGTTCACTGCACCCCAAAAAGGATTTTGTTCACTGCACCCCAAAAAGATTGTGTTCACTGCACCCCACAAAGGATTTTGTTCACTGCACCCCACAAAGATTGTGTTCACTGCACACCAAAAAGGATTGTGTTCACTGCACCCCAAAAAGATTTTGTTCACTGCACCCCAAAAAGATTGTGTTCACTGCAGCCCAAAAAGATTGTGTTCACTGCAGCCCAAAAAGATTGTGTTCACTGCAGCCCAAAAAGATTGTGTTCACTGCAGCCCAAAAAGATTGTGTTCACTGCAGCTCACACACAGAAAAATGGATGTGGATCACTGACACCTGCCTATCTCCAATCCCACACCACACAGCAATATCGATTGTAGTTTGTAGAACACAGTTTCCCTAAAATTCAGCAGACTCTGTCCCTAACAGGATTGAGAAGAGATCGTAGATCAGGATTGAGTGCAGACCCCACCCCCCACACAGCAATATCGATTGTAGTTTGTAGAAGACACTGACCCTATAATTCAGCAGACTCTATCCCTAAAATGCCTACAACTCGCCCTGCCTAAACACTCCGACCTGTCCCTCAATTCTATCCGGACACAAATGGTTTTTTCCTGCCTATCTTTCCCTAATCAGCTGCCAGCACGTTGATGTGTGCTCTGTCCCTGAATCTAAGCAGCATAATGACGCCGCTGCGGCTGCCTCGAACTTATAAAGACTTGGTCACATGCTTCAGACGGCCAATCACAGCTACTGAGACATTTGCAGGCATGGCTGGGATGGCTTAAGGCACACCAGTTAAACGATTGTTGATTGGCTGTTGAAAGCCCGCCATGAAAAGAGCGCCAAAGCATGCAAAACCCGGAAATAAAACGACCGAACACGGATTTTTACCCGAACATACAGTAAAGTGTCCGTGTCCGTGTTCGGGTACAAAAAATCCAATTATTCGGTACGAACACGAATAATACAGTCCGTGTTCGCTCAACACTAATCCTGAGGAATCCCAATGAGCTTTTCCAAGGCCCTCCCTGACCACAGTAGCAAATATTTTTTACAGAGCTGGTTTGCTTGTCCCAGCATCTGACCCTCCTCTTTTCACAGCACGGGCTTGGGACCGGCCACGGCAGAGTTAAAAAATGTTGAAAACATTATTTATTTATTTATTCATTTATTTGTTTGAGATCCTTAGGAATCCCAATGAGCTTTTCCAAGGCCCTCCCTGACTGCAGTAGCAAATAGTTTTTACAGAGCTGGTTTGCTTGTCCCAGCATCTGACTCTCCTCTTTTCACAGCACGGGCTTGGGAACGGCCACGTCAGAGTTAAAAAATGTTGAAAACATTATTTATTTATTTATTCATTTATTTGTTTGAGATCCTGAGGAATCCCAATGAGCTTTTCCAAGGCCCTCCCTGACCGCAGTAGCAAATAGTTTTTACAGAGCTGATTTGCTTGTCCCAGCATCTGACCCTCCACTTTTCACAGCACGGGCTTGGGACCGGCCACGGCAGAGTTAAAAAATGTTAAAAACTTTATTTATTTATTTATTTATTTATTCATTTATTTGTTTGAGATCCTGAGGAATCCCAATGAGCTTTTCCAAGGCCCTCCCTGACCACAGTAGCAAATAGTTTTTACAGAGCTGGTTTGCTTGTCCCAGCATCTGACCCTCCTCTTTTCACAGCACGGGCTTGGGACCGGCCACGGCAGAGTTAAAAAATGTTGAAAACATTATTTATTTATTTATTCATTTATTTGTTTGAGATCCTGAGGAATCCCAATGAGCTTTTCCAAGGTCCTCCCTGACTGCAGTAGCAAATAGTTTTTAAAGAGCTGGTTTGCTTGTCCCTGCATCTGACCCTCCTCTTTTCACAGCACGGGCTTGGGACCGGCCACGGCAGAGTTAAAAATGTTGAAAACATTATTTATTTATTTATTTATTTATTCATTTATTTGTTTGAGATCCTGAGGAATCCCAATGAGCTTTTCCAAGGCCCTCCCTGACTGCAGTAGCAAATAGTTTTTACAGAGCTGGTTTGCTTGTCCCAGCATCTGACCCTCCTCTTTTCACAGCACGGGCTTGGGACGGGCCACGGCAGAGTTAAAAAATGTTGAAAACATTATTTATTTATTTATTTATTCATTTATTTGTTTGAGATCCTGAGGAATCCCAATGAGCTTTTCCAAGGCCCTCCCTGACCACAGTAGCAAATAGTTTTTACAGAGCTGGTTTGCTTGTCCCAGCATCTGACCCTCCTCTTTTCACAGCACGGGCTTGGGACCGGCCACGGCAGAGTTAAAAAATGTTGAAAACATTATTTATTTATTTATTCATTTATTTGTTTGAGATCCTGAGGAATCCCAATGAGCTTTTCCAAGGCCCTCCCTGACTGCAGTAGCAAATAGTTTTTAAAGAGCTGGTTTGCTTGTCCCTGCATCTGACCCTCCTCTTTTCACAGCACGGGCTTGGGACCGGCCACGGCAGAGTTAAAAATGTTGAAAACATTATTTATTTATTTATTTATTTATTCATTTATTTGTTTGAGATCCTGAGGAATCCCAATGAGCTTTTCCAAGGCCCTCCCTGACCGCAGTAGCAAATAGTTTTCACAGAGCTGGTTTGTTGTCCCAGCATCTGACCCTCCTCTTTTCACAGCACGGGCTTGGGACCGGCCACGGCAGAGTTAAAAAATGTTGAAAACATTATTTATTTATTTATTCATTTATTTGTTTGAGATCCTGAGGAATCCCAATGAGCTTTTCCAAGGCCCTCCCTGACCGCAGTAGCAAATAGTTTTTACAGAGCTGGTTTGCTTGTCCCAGCATCTGACCCTCCTCTTTTCACAGCACGGGCTTGGGACCGGCCACGGCAGAGTTAAAAAATGTTGAAAACATTATTTATTTATTTATTTATTCATTTATTTGTTTGAGATCCTGAGGAATCCCAATGAGCTTTTCCAAGGCCCTCCCTGACCACAGTAGCAAATAGTTTTTACAGAGCTGGTTTGCTTGTCCCAGCATCTGACCCTCCTCTTTTCACAGCACGGGCTTGGGACCGGCCACGGCAGAGTTAAAAAATGTTGAAAACATTATTTATTTATTTATTTATTCATTTATTTGTTTGAGATCCTGAGGAATCCCAATGAGCTTTTCCAAGGCCCTCCCTGACCACAGTAGCAAATATTTTTTATAGAGCTGGCTTGCTTGTCCCAGCATCTGACCCTCCTCTTTTCACAGCACGGGCTTGGGACCGGCCACGGCAGAGATAAAAAATGTTGAAAACATTATTTATTTATTTATTCCTTTATTTGTTTGAGATCCTGAGGAATCCCAATGAGCTTTTCCAAGGCCCTCCCTGACTGCAGTAGCAAATAGTTTTTAAAGAGCTGGTTTGCTTGTCCCTGCATCTGACCCTCCTCTTTTCACAGCACGGGCTTGGGACCGGCCACGGCAGAGTTAAAAATGTTGAAAACATTATTTATTTATTTATTTATTTATTCATTTATTTGTTTGAGATCCTGAGGAATCCCAATGAGCTTTTCCAAGGCCCTCCCTGACTGCAGTAGCAAATAGTTTTTACAGAGCTGGTTTGCTTGTCCCAGCATCTGACCCTCCTCTTTTCACAGCACGGGCTTGGGACCGGCCACGGCAGAGTTAAAAAATGTTGAAAACATTATTTATTTATTTATTTATTCATTTATTTGTTTGAGATCCTGAGGAATCCTAATGAGCTTTTCCAAGGCCCTCCCTGACCGCAGTAGCAAATAGTTTTTACAGAGCTGGTTTGCTTGTCCCAGCATCTGACCCTCCTCTTTTCACAGCACGGGCTTGGGACCGGCCACGGCAGAGTTAAAAAATGTTGAAAACATTATTTATTTATTTATTCATTTATTTGTTTGAGATCCTGAGGAATCCCAATGAGCTTTTCCAAGGCCCTCCCTGACCGCAGTAGCAAATAGTTTTTACAGAGCTGGTTTGCTTGTCCCAGCATCTGACCCTCCTCTTTTCACAGCACGGGCTTGGGACCGGCCACGGCAGAGTTAAAAAATGTTGAAAACATTATTTATTTATTTATTCATTTATTTGTTTGAGATCCTGAGGAATCCCAATGAGCTTTTCCAAGGCCCTCCCTGACCGCAGTAGCAAATAGTTTTTACAGAGCTGGTTTGCTTGTCCCAGCATCTGACCCTCCTCTTTTCACAGCATGGGCTTGGGACCGGCCACGGCAGAGTTAAAAAATGTTGAAAACATTATTTATTTATTTATTTATTCATTTATTTGTTTGAGATCCTAAGGAATCCCAATCAGCTTTTCCAAGGCCCTCCCTGACCGCAGTAGCAAATAGTTTTTACAGAGCTGGTTTGCTTGTCCCAGCATCTGACCCTCCTCTTTTAACAGCACGGGCTTGGAACCGGCCACGGCAGAGTTAAAAAATGTTGAAAACATTATTTATTTATTTATTCATTTATTTGTTTGAGATCCTAAGGAATCCCAATCAGCTTTTCCAAGGCCCTCCCTGACCGCAGTAGCAAATAGTTTTTACAGAGCTGGTTTGCTTGTCCCAGCATCTGACCCTCCTCTTTTCAAAGCACGGGCTTGGGACCGGAAACGGCAGAGTTAAAAAATGTTGAAAACATTATTTATTTATTTATTTATTCATTTATTTGTTTGAGATCCTGAGGAATCCCAATGAGCTTTTCCAAGGCCCTCCCTGACCGCAGTAGCAAATAGTTTTTACAGAGCTGGTTTGCTTGTCCCAGCATCTGACCCTCCTCTTTTCATAGCACGGGCTTGGGACCAGCCACGGCAGAGTTAAAAGTGTTGAAAACATTATTTATTTATTTATTCATTTATTTGTTTGAGATCCTGAGGAATCCCAATGAGCTTTTCCAAGGCCCTCCCTGACGCAGTAGCAAAAAGTTTTTACAGAGCTGGTTTGCTTGTCCCAGCATCTGACCCTCCTCTTTTCACAGCAAGGGCTTGGGACCGGCCACGGCAGAGTTAAAAAATGTTGAAAACATTATTTATTTATTTATTCATTTATTTGTTTGAGATCCTGAGGAATCCCAATGAGCTTTTCCAAGGCCCTCCCTGACTGCAGTAGCAAATAGTTTTTACAGAGCTGGTTTGCTTGTCCCAGCATCTGACTCTCCTCTTTTCACAGCACGGGCTTGGGAACGGCCACGTCAGAGTTAAAAAATGTTGAAAACATTATTTATTTATTTATTCATTTATTTGTTTGAGATCCTGAGGAATCCCAATGAGCTTTTCCAAGGCCCTCCCTGACCGCAGTAGCAAATAGTTTTTACAGAGCTGATTTGCTTGTCCCAGCATCTGACCCTCCACTTTTCACAGCACGGGCTTGGGACCGGCCACGGCAGAGTTAAAAAATGTTAAAAACTTTATTTATTTATTTATTTATTCATTTATTTGTTTGAGATCCTGAGGAATCCCAATGAGCTTTTCCAAGGCCCTCCCTGACCACAGTAGCAAATAGTTTTTACAGAGCTGGTTTGCTTGTCCAAGCATCTGACCCTCCTCTTTTCACAGCACGGGCTTGGGACCGGCCACGGCAGAGTTAAAAAATGTTGAAAACATTATTTATTTATTTATTCATTTATTTGTTTGAGATCCTGAGGAATCCCAATGAGCTTTTCCAAGGTCCTCCCTGACTGCAGTAGCAAATAGTTTTTAAAGAGCTGGTTTGCTTGTCCCTGCATCTGACCCTCCTCTTTTCACAGCACGGGCTTGGGACCGGACACGGCAGAGTTAAAAATGTTGAAAACATTATTTATTTATTTATTTATTTATTCATTTATTTGTTTGAGATCCTGAGGAATCCCAATGAGCTTTTCCAAGGCCCTCCCTGACTGCAGTAGCAAATAGTTTTTACAGAGCTGGTTTGCTTGTCCCAGCATCTGACCCTCCTCTTTTCACAGCACGGGCTTGGGACCGGCCACGGCAGAGTTAAAAAATGTTGAAAACATTATTTATTTATTTATTTATTCATTTATTTGTTTGAGATCCTGAGGAATCCCAATGAGCTTTTCCAAGGCCCTCCCTGACCGCAGTAGCAAATAGTTTTTACAGAGCTGATTTGCTTGTCCCAGCATCTGACCCTCCACTTTTCACAGCACGGGCTTGGGACCGGCCACGGCAGAGTTAAAAAATGTTAAAAACTTTATTTATTTATTTATTTATTTATTTATTCATTTATTTGTTTGAGATCCTGAGGAATCCCAATGAGCTTTTCCAAGGCCCTCCCTGACCACAGTAGCAAATAGTTTTTACAGAGCTGGTTTGCTTGTCCCAGCATCTGACCCTCCTCTTTTCACAGCACGGGCTTGGGACCGGCCACGGCAGAGTTAAAAAATGTTGAAAACATTATTTATTTATTTATTCATTTATTTGTTTGAGATCCTGAGGAATCCCAATGAGCTTTTCCAAGGCCCTCCCTGACTGCAGTAGCAAATAGTTTTTAAAGAGCTGGTTTGCTTGTCCCTGCATCTGACCCTCCTCTTTTCACAGCACGGGCTTTGGACCGGCCACGGCAGAGTTAAAAATGTTGAAAACATTATTTATTTATTTATTTATTTATTCATTTATTTGTTTGAGATCCTGAGGAATCCCAATGAGCTTTTCCAAGGCCCTCCCTGACCGCAGTAGCAAATAGTTTTCACAGAGCTGGTTTGTTGTCCCAGCATCTGACCCTCCTCTTTTCACAGCACGGGCTTGGGACCGGCCACGGCAGAGTTAAAAAATGTTGAAAACATTATTTATTTATTTATTCATTTATTTGTTTGAGATCCTGAGGAATCCCAATGAGCTTTTCCAAGGCCCTCCCTGACCGCAGTAGCAAATAGTTTTTACAGAGCTGGTTTGCTTGTCCCAGCATCTGACCCTCCTCTTTTCACAGCACGGGCTTGGGACCGGCCACGGCAGAGTTAAAAAATGTTGAAAACATTATTTATTTATTTATTTATTCATTTATTTGTTTGAGATCCTGAGGAATCCCAATGAGCTTTTCCAAGGCCCTCCCTGACCACAGTAGCAAATAGTTTTTACAGAGCTGGTTTGCTTGTCCCAGCATCTGACCCTCCTCTTTTCACAGCACGGGCTTGGGACCGGCCACGGCAGAGTTAAAAAATGTTGAAAACATTATTTATTTATTTATTTATTCATTTATTTGTTTGAGATCCTGAGGAATCCCAATGAGCTTTTCCAAGGCCCTCCCTGACCACAGTAGCAAATATTTTTTATAGAGCTGGCTTGCTTGTCCCAGCATCTGACCCTCCTCTTTTCACAGCACGGGCTTGGGACCGGCCACGGCAGAGATAAAAAATGTTGAAAACATTATTTATTTATTTATTCCTTTATTTGTTTGAGATCCTGAGGAATCCCAATGAGCTTTTCCAAGGCCCTCCCTGACTGCAGTAGCAAATAGTTTTTAAAGAGCTGGTTTGCTTGTCCCTGCATCTGACCCTCCTCTTTTCACAGCACGGGCTTGGGACCGGCCACGGCAGAGTTAAAAATGTTGAAAACATTATTTATTTATTTATTTATTTATTTATTCATTTATTTGTTTGAGATCCTGAGGAATCCCAATGAGCTTTTCCAAGGCCCTCCCTGACTGCAGTAGCAAATAGTTTTTACAGAGCTGGTTTGCTTGTCCCAGCATCTGACCCTCCTCTTTTCACAGCACGGGCTTGGGACCGGCCACGGCAGAGTTAAAAAATGTTGAAAACATTATTTATTTATTTATTTATTCATTTATTTGTTTGAGATCCTGAGGAATCCTAATGAGCTTTTCCAAGGCCCTCCCTGACCGCAGTAGCAAATAGTTTTTACAGAGCTGGTTTGCTTGTCCCAGCATCTGACCCTCCTCTTTTCACAGCACGGGCTTGGGACCGGCCACGGCAGAGTTAAAAAATGTTGAAAACATTATTTATTTATTTATTCATTTATTTGTTTGAGATCCTGAGGAATCCCAATGAGCTTTTCCAAGGCCCTCCCTGACCGCAGTAGCAAATAGTTTTTACAGAGCTGGTTTGCTTGTCCCAGCATCTGACCCTCCTCTTTTCACAGCACGGGCTTGGGACCGGCCACGGCAGAGTTAAAAAATGTTGAAAACATTATTTATTTATTTATTCATTTATTTGTTTGAGATCCTGAGGAATCCCAATGAGCTTTTCCAAGGCCCTCCCTGACCGCAGTAGCAAATAGTTTTTACAGAGCTGGTTTGCTTGTCCCAGCATCTGACCCTCCTCTTTTCACAGCATGGGCTTGGGACCGGCCACGGCAGAGTTAAAAAATGTTGAAAACATTATTTATTTATTTATTTATTCATTTATTTGTTTGAGATCCTGAGGAATCCCAATGAGCTTTTCCAAGGTGCTCCCTGACCGCAGTAGCGAATCGTTTTTACAGAGCTGGTTTGCTTGTCCCAGCATCTGACCCTCCTCTTTTAACAGCACGGGCTTGGAACCGGCCACGGCAGAGTTAAAAAATGTTGAAAACATTATTTATTTATTTATTCATTTATTTGTTTGAGATCCTGAGGAATCCCAATCAGCTTTTCCAAGGCCCTCCCTGACCGCAGTAGCAAATAGTTTTTACAGAGCTGGTTTGCTTGTCCCAGCATCTGACCCTCCTCTTTTCAAAGCACGGGCTTGGGACCGGAAACGGCAGAGTTAAAAAATGTTGAAAACATTATTTATTTATTTATTTATTCATTTATTTGTTTGAGATCCTGAGGAATCCCAATGAGCTTTTCCAAGGCCCTCCCTGACCGCAGTAGCAAATAGTTTTTACAGAGCTGGTTTGCTTGTCCCAGCATCTGACCCTCCTCTTTTCATAGCACGGGCTTGGGACCAGCCACGGCAGAGTTAAAAGTGTTGAAAACATTATTTATTTATTTATTCATTTATTTGTTTGAGATCCTGAGGAATCCCAATGAGCTTTTCCAAGGCCCTCCCTGACGCAGTAGCAAAAAGTTTTTACAGAGCTGGTTTGCTTGTCCCAGCATCTGACCCTCCTCTTTTCACAGCACGGGCTTGGGACCGGCCACGGCAGAGTTAAAAAATGTTGAAAACATTATTTATTCATTTATTTGTTTGAGATCCTGAGGAATCCCAATGAGCTTTTCCAAGGCCCTCCCTGACCGCAGTAGCAAATAGTTTTTACAGAGCTGGTTTGCTTGTCCCAGCATCTGACCCTCCTCTTTTCACAGCACAGGCTTGGGACCGGCCACGGCAGAGTTAAAAAATGTTGAAAACATTATTTATTTATTTATTTATTCATTTATTTGTTTGAGATCCTGAGGAATCCCAATGAGCTTTTCCAAGGCCCTCCCTGACCGCAGTAGCGAATAGTTTTTACAGAGCTGGTTTGCTTGTCCCAGCATCAGACCCTCCTCTTTTCATAGCACGGGCTTGGGACCAGCCACGGCAGAGTTAAAAATGTTGAAAACATTATTTATTTATTTATTCATTTATTTGTTTGAGATCCTGAGGAATCCCAATGAGCTTTTCCAAGGCCCTCCCTGACGCAGTAGCAAAAAGTTTTTACAGAGCTGGTTTGCTTGTCCCAGCATCTGACCCTCCTCTTTTCACAGCACGGGCTTGGGACCGGCCACGGCAGAGTTAAAAAATGTTGAAAACATTATTTATTTATTTATTCATTTATTTGTTTGAGATCCTGAGGAATCCCAATGAGCTTTTCCAAGGCCCTCCCTGACCACAGTAGCAAATAGTTTTTACAGAGCTGGTTTGCTTGTCCCAGCATCTGACCCTCCTCTTTTCACAGCACAGGCTTGGGACCGGCCACGGCAGAGATAAAAAATGTTGAAAACATTATTTATTTATTTATTCATTTATTTGTTTGAGATCCTGAGGAATCCCAATGAGCTTTTCCAAGGCCCTCCCTGACCGCAGTAGCGAATAGTTTTTACAGAGCTGGTTTGCTTGTCCCAGCATCAGACCCTCCTCTTTTCACAGCACGGGCTTGGGACCGGCCATGGCAGAGATAAAAAATGTTGAAAACATTATTTATTTATTTATTTATTTATTAATTTATTTGTTTGAGATCCTGAGGAATCCCAATGAGCTTTTCCAAGGCCCTCCCTGACCGCAGTAGCAAATAGTTTTTACAGAGCTGGTTTGCTTGTCCCAGCATCTGACCCTCCTCTTTTCACAGCACGGGCTTGGGACCGGCCACGGCAGAGTTAAAAATGTTGAAAACTTTATTTATTTATTTATTTATTTATGTATTCATTTATTTGTTTGAGATCCTGAGGAATCCCAATGAGTTTTTACAGAGCTGGTTTGCTTGTCCCAGCATCTGACCTCCCTCTTTTCACAGCACAGGCTTGGGACCGGCCACGGCAGAGTTAAAAAATGTTGAAAACATTATTTATTTATTTATTTATTCATTTATTTGTTTGAGATCCTGAGGAATCCCAATGAGCTTTTCCAAGGCCCTCCCTGACCGCAGTAGCGAATAGTTTTTACAGAGCTGGTTTGCTTGTCCCAGCATCAGACCCTCCTCTTTTCATAGCACGGGCTTGGGACCAGCCACGGCAGAGTTAAAAATGTTGAAAACATTATTTATTTATTTATTCATTTATTTGTTTGAGATCCTGAGGAATCCCAATGAGCTTTTCCAAGGCCCTCCCTGACGCAGTAGCAAAAAGTTTTTACAGAGCTGGTTTGCTTGTCCCAGCATCTGACCCTCCTCTTTTCACAGCACGGGCTTGGGACCGGCCACGGCAGAGTTAAAAAATGTTGAAAACATTATTTATTTATTTATTCATTTATTTGTTTGAGATCCTGAGGAATCCCAATGAGCTTTTCCAAGGCCCTCCCTGACCACAGTAGCAAATAGTTTTTACAGAGCTGGTTTGCTTGTCCCAGCATCAGACCCTCCTCTTTTCACAGCACGGGCTTGGGACCGGCCATGGCAGAGATAAAAAATGTTGAAAACATTATTTATTTATTTATTTATTTATTTATTTATTTGTTTGAGATCCTGAGGAATCCCAATGAGCTTTTCCAAGGCCCTCCCTGACCGCAGTAGCAAATAGTTTTTACAGAGCTGGTTTGCTTGTCCCAGCATCTGACCCTCCTCTTTTCACAGCACGGGCTTGGGACCGGCCACGGCAGAGTTAAAAATGTTGAAAACTTTATTTATTTATTTATTTATTTATGTATTCATTTATTTGTTTGAGATCCTGAGGAATCCCAATGAGTTTTTACAGAGCTGGTTTGCTTGTCCCAGCATCTGACCTCCCTCTTTTCACAGCACAGGCTTGGGACCGGCCACGGCAGAGTTAAAAAATGTTGAAAACATTATTTATTTATTTATTTATTCATTTATTTGTTTGAGATCCTGAGGAATCCCAATGAGCTTTTCCAAGGCCCTCCCTGACCGCAGTAGCGAATAGTTTTTACAGAGCTGGTTTGCTTGTCCCAGCATCAGACCCTCCTCTTTTCATAGCACGGGCTTGGGACCAGCCACGGCAGAGTTAAAAATGTTGAAAACATTATTTATTTATTTATTCATTTATTTGTTTGAGATCCTGAGGAATCCCAATGAGCTTTTCCAAGGCCCTCCCTGACGCAGTAGCAAAAAGTTTTTACAGAGCTGGTTTGCTTGTCCCAGCATCTGACCCTCCTCTTTTCACAGCACGGGCTTGGGACCGGCCACGGCAGAGTTAAAAAATGTTGAAAACATTATTTATTTATTTATTCATTTATTTGTTTGAGATCCTGAGGAATCCCAATGAGCTTTTCCAAGGCCCTCCCTGACCACAGTAGCAAATAGTTTTTACAGAGCTGGTTTGCTTGTCCCAGCATCAGACCCTCCTCTTTTCACAGCACGGGCTTGGGACCGGCCATGGCAGAGATAAAAAATGTTGAAAACATTATTTATTTATTTATTTATTTATTAATTTATTTGTTTGAGATCCTGAGGAATCCCAATGAGCTTTTCCAAGGCCCTCCCTGACCGCAGTAGCAAATAGTTTTTACAGAGCTGGTTTGCTTGTCCCAGCATCTGACCCTCCTCTTTTCACAGCACGGGCTTGGGACCGGCCACGGCAGAGTTAAAAATGTTGAAAACTTTATTTATTTATTTATTTATTTATTCATTTATTTGTTTGAGATCCTGAGGAATCCCAATGAGCTTTTCCAAGGCCCTCCCTGACCACAGTAGCAAATAGTTTTTACAGAGCTGGTTTGCTTGTCCCAGCATCTGACCCTCCTCTTTTCACAGCACGGGCTTGGGACCGGCCACGGCAGAGTTAAAAAATGTTGAAAACATTATTTATTTATTTATTCATTTATTTGTTTGAGATCCTGAGGAATCCCAATCAGCTTTTCCAAGGCCCTCCCTGACCACAGTAGCAAATAGTTTTTACAGAGCTGTTTTGCTTGTCCCAGCATCTGACCCTCCTCTTTTCACAGCACGGGCTTGGGACCGGCCACGGCAGAGTTAAAAAATGTTAAAAACTCTATTTATTTATTCATTTATTTGTTTGAGATCCTGAGGAATCCCAATGAGCTTTTCCAAGGCCCTCCCTGACCACAGTAGCAAATAGTTTTTACAGAGCTGGTTTGCTTGTCCCAGCATCTGACCCTCCTCTTTTCACAGCACGGGCTTGGGACCGGCCACGGCAGAGTTAAAAAATGTTGAAAACATTATTTATTTATTTATTCATTTATTTGTTTGAGATCCTGAGGAATCCCAATGAGCTTTTCCAAGGCCCTCCCTGACTGCAGTAGCAAATAGTTTTTACAGAGCTGGTTTGCTTGTCCCAGCATCTGACTCTCCTCTTTTCACAGCACGGGCTTGGGACCGGCCACGGCAGAGTTAAAAAATGTTGAAAACATTATTTATTTATTTATTTATTCATTTATTTGTTTGAGATCCTGAGGAATCCCAATGAGCTTTTCCAAGGCCCTCCCTGACCGCAGTAGCAAATAGTTTTTACAGAGCTGATTTGCTTGTCCCAGCATCTGACCCTCCACTTTTCACAGCACGGGCTTGGGACCGGCCACGGCAGAGTTAAAAAATGTTAAAAACTTTATTTATTTATTTATTTATTTATTTATTCATTTATTTGTTTGAGATCCTGAGGAATCCCAATGAGCTTTTCCAAGGCCCTCCCTGACCACAGTAGCAAATATTTTTTACAGAGCTGGTTTTCTTGTCCCAGCATCTGACCCTCCTCTTTTCACAGCACGGGCTTGGGACCGGCCACGGCAGAGTTAAAAAATGTTGAAAACATTATTTATTTATTTATTCCTTTATTTGTTTGAGATCCTGAGGAATCCCAATGAGCTTTTCCAAGGCCCTCCCTGACTGCAGTAGCAAATCGTTTTTACAGAGCTGGTTTGCTTGTCCCAGCATCTGACCCTCCTCTTTTCACAGCACGGGCTTGGGACCGGCCACGGCAGAGTTAAAAAATGTTGAAAACATTATTTATTTATTTATTTATTCATTTATTTGTTTGAGATCCTGAGGAATCCCAATGAGCTTTTCCAAGGCCCTCCCTGACCGCAGTAGCAAATAGTTTTTACAGAGCTGGTTTGCTTGTCCCAGCATCTGACCATCCTCTTTTCACAGCACGGGCTTAGGACCGGCCACGGCAGAGTTAAAAAATGTTGAAAACATTATTTATTTATTTATTTATTCATTTATTTGTTTGAGATCCTGAGGAATCCCAATGAGCTTTTCCAAGGCCCTCCCTGACCACAGTAGCAAATAGTTTTTACAGAGCTGGTTTGCTTGTCCCAGCATCTGACCCTCCTCTTTTCACAGGACGGGCTTGGGACCGGCCACGGCAGAGTTAAAAAATGTTGAAAACATTATTTATTTATTTATTTATTCATTTATTTGTTTGAGATCCTGAGGAATCCCAATGAGCTTTTCCAAGGCCCTCCCTGACCACAGTAGCAAATATTTTTTATAGAGCTGGCTTGCTTGTCCCAGCATCTGACCCTCCTCTTTTCACAGCACGGGCTTGGGACCGGCCACGGCAGCGTTAAAAAATGTTGAAAACATTATTTATTTATTTATTAATTTATTTGTTTGAGATCCTGAGGAATCCCAATGAGCTTTTCCAAGGCCCTCCCTGACCGCAGTAGCAAATAGTTTTTACAGAGCTGGTTTGCTTGTCCCAGCATCTGACCCTCCTCTTTTCACAGCACAGGCTTGGGACCGGCCACGGCAGAGTTAAAAAATGTTGAAAACTTTATTTATTTATTTATTTATTTATTCATTTATTTGTTTGAGATCCTGAGGAATCCCAATGAGCTTTTCCAAGGCCCTCCCTGACCACAGTAGCAAATAGTTTTTACAGAGCTGGTTTGCTTGTCCCAGCATCTGACCCTCCTCTTTTCACAGCACGGGCTTGGGACCGGCCACGGCAGAGTTAAAAAATGTTGAAAACATTATTTATTTATTTATTCATTTATTTGTTTGAGATCCTGAGGAATCCCAATCAGCTTTTCCAAGGCCCTCCCTGACCACAGTAGCAAATAGTTTTTACAGAGCTGTTTTGCTTGTCCCAGCATCTGACCCTCCTCTTTTCACAGCACGGGCTTGGGACCGGCCACGGCAGAGTTAAAAAATGTTGAAAACATTATTTATTTATTTATTTATTCATTTATTTGTTTGAGATCCTGAGGAATCCCAATGAGCTTTTCCAAGGCCCTCCCTGACCGCAGTAGCAAATAGTTTTTACAGAGCTGATTTGCTTGTCCCAGCATCTGACCCTCCACTTTTCACAGCACGGGCTTGGGACCGGCCACGGCAGAGTTAAAAAATGTTAAAAACTTTATTTATTTATTTATTTATTCATTTATTTGTTTGAGATCCTGAGGAATCCCAATGAGCTTTTCCAAGGCCCTCCCTGACCACAGTAGCAAATATTTTTTACAGAGCTGGTTTTCTTGTCCCAGCATCTGACCCTCCTCTTTTCACAGCACGGGCTTGGGACTGGCCACGGCAGAGTTAAAAAATGTTGAAAACATTATTTATTTATTTATTCCTTTATTTGTTTGAGATCCTGAGGAATCCCAATCAGCTTTTCCAAGGCCCTCCCTGACCGCAGTAGCAAATAGTTTTTACAGAGCTGGTTTGCTTGTCCCAGCATCTGACCATCCTCTTTTCACAGCACGGGCTTGGGACCGGCCACGGCAGAGTTAAAAAATGTTGAAAACATTATTTATTTATTTATTTATTCATTTATTTGTTTGAGATCCTGAGGAATCCCAATGAGCTTTTCCAAGGCCCTCCCTGACCACAGTAGCAAATAGTTTTTACAGAGCTGGTTTGCTTGTCCCAGCATCTGACCCTCCTCTTTTCACAGGACGGGCTTGGGACCGGCCACGGCAGAGTTAAAAAATGTTGAAAACATTATTTATTTATTTATTCCTTTATTTGTTTGAGATCCTGAGGAATCCCAATGAGCTTTTCCAAGGCCCTCCTTGACTGCAGTAGCAAATAGTTTTTACAGAGCTGGTTTGCTTGTCCCAGCATCTGACCCTCCTCTTTTCACAGCACGGGCTTGGGACCGGCCACGGCAGAGTTAAAAAATGTTGAAAACATTATTTATTTATTTATTTATTCATTTATTTGTTTGAGATCCTGAGGAATCCCAATGAGCTTTTCCAAGGCCCTCCCTGACCACAGTAGCAAATAGTTTTTACAGAGCTGGTTTGCTTGTCCCAGCATCTGACCCTCCTCTTTTCACAGCACGGGCTTGGGACCGGCCACGGCAGAGTTAAAAAATGTTGAAAACATTATTTATTTATTCATTTATTTGTTTGAGATCCTGAGGAATCCCAATGAGCTTTTCCAAGGCCCTCCCTGACCGCAGTAGCAAATAGTTTTTACAGAGCTTGTTTGCTTGTCCCAGCATCTGACCCTCCTCTTTTCACAGTACGGGCTTGGGACCAGCCACGGCAGAGTTAAAAATGTTGAAAACATTATTTATTTATTTATTTATTTATTTGTTTGAGATCCTGAGGAATCCCAATCAGCTTTTCCAAGGCCCTCCCTGACCGCAGTAGCAAATAGTTTTTATAGAGCTGGTTTGCTTGTCCCAGCATCTGACCCTCCTCTTTTCACAGCACGGGCTTGGGACCGGCCATGGCAGAGTTAAAAATGTTGAAAACTTTATTTATTTATTTATTTATTTGTTTGAGATCCTGAGGAATCCCAATGAGCTTTTCCAAGGCCCTCCCTGACCACAGTAGCAAATAGTTTTTACAGAGCTGGTTTGCTTATCCCAGCATCTGACCCTCCTCTTTTCACAGCACAGGCTTGGGACTGGCCACGGCAGAGTTTAAAAATGTTGAAAACATTATTTATTTATTTATTCATTTATTTGTTTGAGATCCTGAGGAATCCCAATGAGCTTTTCCAAGGCCCTCCCTGACTGCAGTAGCAAATAGTTTTTACAGAGCTGGTTTGCTTGTCCCAGCATCTGACCCTCCTCTTTTCACAGCATGGGCTTGGGACCGGCCACGGCAGAGTTAAAAAATGTTGAAAACATTATTTATTTATTTATTTATTCATTTATTTGTTTGAGATCCTGAGGAATCCCAATGAGCTTTTCCAAGGCCCTCCCTGACCGCAGTAGCAAATAGTTTTTACAGAGCTGGTTTGCTTGTCCCAGCATCTGACCCTCCTCCTTTCACAGCACGGGCTTGGGACCGGCCACGGCAGAGTTAAAAAATGTTGAAAACATTATTTATTTATTTATTCATTTATTTGTTTGAGATCCTGAGGAATCCCAATGAGCTTTTCCAAGGCCCTCCCTGACCGCAGTAGCAAATAGTTTTTACAGAGCTGGTTTGCTTGTCCCAGCATCTGACCCTCCTCTTTTCACAGCACGGGCTTGGGACCGGCCACGGCAGAGTTAAAAAATGTTGAAAACATTATTTATTTATTTATTTATTCATTTATTTGTTTGAGATCCTGAGGAATCCCAATGAGCTTTTCCAAGGCCCTCCCTGACCGCAGTAGCGAATCGTTTTTACAGAGCTGGTTTGCTTGTCCCAGCATCTGACCCTCCTCTTTTAACAGCACGGGCTTGGAACCGGCCACGGCAGAGTTAAAAAATGTTGAAAACATTATTTATTTATTTATTCATTTATTTGTTTGAGATCCTGAGGAATCCCAATCAGCTTTTCCAAGGCCCTCCCTGACCGCAGTAGCAAATCGTTTTTACAGAGCTGGTTTGCTTGTCCCAGCATCTGACCCTCCTCTTTTCATAGCACGGGCTTGGGACCAGCCACGGCAGAGTTAAAAATTTTGAAAACATTATTTATTTATTTATTCATTTATTTGTTTGAGATCCTGAGGAATCCCAATGAGCTTTTCCAAGGCCCTCCCTGACGCAGTAGCAAATAGTTTTTACAGAGCTGGTTTGCTTGTCCCAGCATCTGACCCTCCTCTTTTCACAGCACGGGCTTGGGACCGGCCACGGCAGAGTTAAAAAATGTTGAAAACATTATTTATTTATTTATTCATTTATTTGTTTGAGATCCTGAGGAATCATAATGAGCTTTTCCAAGGCCCTCCCTGACCACAGTAGCAAATATTTTTTACAGAGCTGGTTTTCTTGTCCCAGCATCTGACCCTCCTCTTTTCACAGCACGGGCTTGGGACCGGCCACGGCAGAGTTAAAAAATGTTGAAAACATTATTTATTTATTTATTTATTTATTTATTCATTTATTTGTTTGAGATCCTGAGGAATCCCAATGAGCTTTTCCAAGGCCCTCCCTGACCACAGTAGCAAATATTTTTTACAGAGCTGGTTTTCTTGTCCCAGCATCTGACCCTCCTCTTTTCACAGCACGGGCTTGGGACCGGCCACGGCAGAGTTAAAAAATGTTGAAAACATTATTTATTTATTTATTCCTTTATTTGTTTGAGATCCTGAGGAATCCCAATGAGCTTTTCCAAGGCCCTCCCTGACTGCAGTAGCAAATCGTTTTTACAGAGCTGGTTTGCTTGTCCCAGCATCTGACCCTCCTCTTTTCACAGCACGGGCTTGGGACCGGCCACGGCAGAGTTAAAAAATGTTGAAAACATTATTTATTTATTTATTTATTCATTTATTTGTTTGAGATCCTGAGGAATCCCAATGAGCTTTTCCAAGGCCCTCCCTGACCGCAGTAGCAAATAGTTTTTACAGAGCTGGTTTGCTTGTCCCAGCATCTGACCATCCTCTTTTCACAGCACGGGCTTGGGACCGGCCACGGCAGAGTTAAAAAATGTTGAAAACATTATTTATTTATTTATTTATTCATTTATTTGTTTGAGATCCTGAGGAATCCCAATGAGCTTTTCCAAGGCCCTCCCTGACCACAGTAGCAAATAGTTTTTACAGAGCTGGTTTGCTTGTCCCAGCATCTGACCCTCCTCTTTTCACAGGACGGGCTTGGGACCGGCCACGGCAGAGTTAAAAAATGTTGAAAACATTATTTATTTATTTATTTATTCATTTATTTGTTTGAGATCCTGAGGAATCCCAATGAGCTTTTCCAAGGCCCTCCCTGACCACAGTAGCAAATATTTTTTATAGAGCTGGCTTGCTTGTCCCAGCATCTGACCCTCCTCTTTTCACAGCACGGGCTTGGGACCGGCCACGGCAGCGTTAAAAAATGTTGAAAACATTATTTATTTATTTATTAATTTATTTGTTTGAGATCCTGAGGAATCCCAATGAGCTTTTCCAAGGCCCTCCCTGACCGCAGTAGCAAATAGTTTTTACAGAGCTGGTTTGCTTGTCCCAGCATCTGACCCTCCTCTTTTCACAGCACAGGCTTGGGACCGGCCACGGCAGAGTTAAAAAATGTTGAAAACTTTATTTATTTATTTATTTATTTATTCATTTATTTGTTTGAGATCCTGAGGAATCCCAATGAGCTTTTCCAAGGCCCTCCCTGACCACAGTAGCAAATAGTTTTTACAGAGCTGGTTTGCTTGTCCCAGCATCTGACCCTCCTCTTTTCACAGCACGGGCTTGGGACCGGCCACGGCAGAGTTAAAAAATGTTGAAAACATTATTTATTTATTTATTCATTTATTTGTTTGAGATCCTGAGGAATCCCAATCAGCTTTTCCAAGGCCCTCCCTGACCACAGTAGCAAATAGTTTTTACAGAGCTGTTTTGCTTGTCCCAGCATCTGACCCTCCTCTTTTCACAGCACGGGCTTGGGACCGGCCACGGCAGAGATAAAAAATGTTGAAAACATTATTTATTTATTTATTTATTCATTTATTTGTTTGAGATCCTGAGGAATCCCAATGAGCTTTTCCAAGGCCCTCCCTGACCGCAGTAGCAAATAGTTTTTACAGAGCTGATTTGCTTGTCCCAGCATCTGACCCTCCACTTTTCACAGCACGGGCTTGGGACCGGCCACGGCAGAGTTAAAAAATGTTAAAAACTTTATTTATTTATTTATTTATTCATTTATTTGTTTGAGATCCTGAGGAATCCCAATGAGCTTTTCCAAGGCCCTCCCTGACCACAGTAGCAAATATTTTTTACAGAGCTGGTTTTCTTGTCCCAGCATCTGACCCTCCTCTTTTCACAGCACGGGCTTGGGACTGGCCACGGCAGAGTTAAAAAATGTTGAAAACATTATTTATTTATTTATTCCTTTATTTGTTTGAGATCCTGAGGAATCCCAATCAGCTTTTCCAAGGCCCTCCCTGACCGCAGTAGCAAATAGTTTTTACAGAGCTGGTTTGCTTGTCCCAGCATCTGACCATCCTCTTTTCACAGCACGGGCTTGGGACCGGCCACGGCAGAGTTAAAAAATGTTGAAAACATTATTTATTTATTTATTTATTCATTTATTTGTTTGAGATCCTGAGGAATCCCAATGAGCTTTTCCAAGGCCCTCCCTGACCACAGTAGCAAATAGTTTTTACAGAGCTGGTTTGCTTGTCCCAGCATCTGACCCTCCTCTTTTCACAGGACGGGCTTGGGACCGGCCACGGCAGAGTTAAAAAATGTTGAAAACATTATTTATTTATTTATTCCTTTATTTGTTTGAGATCCTGAGGAATCCCAATGAGCTTTTCCAAGGCCCTCCTTGACTGCAGTAGCAAATAGTTTTTACAGAGCTGGTTTGCTTGTCCCAGCATCTGACCCTCCTCTTTTCACAGCACGGGCTTGGGACCGGCCACGGCAGAGTTAAAAAATGTTGAAAACATTATTTATTTATTTATTTATTCATTTATTTGTTTGAGATCCTGAGGAATCCCAATGAGCTTTTCCAAGGCCCTCCCTGACCACAGTAGCAAATAGTTTTTACAGAGCTGGTTTGCTTGTCCCAGCATCTGACCCTCCTCTTTTCACAGCACGGGCTTGGGACCGGCCACGGCAGAGTTAAAAAATGTTGAAAACATTATTTATTCATTCATTTATTTGTTTGAGATCCTGAGGAATCCCAATGAGCTTTTCCAAGGCCCTCCCTGACCGCAGTAGCAAATAGTTTTTACAGAGCTTGTTTGCTTGTCCCAGCATCTGACCCTCCTCTTTTCACAGTACGGGCTTGGGACCAGCCACGGCAGAGTTAAAAATGTTGAAAACATTATTTATTTATTTATTTATTTATTTGTTTGAGATCCTGAGGAATCCCAATCAGCTTTTCCAAGGCCCTCCCTGACCGCAGTAGCAAATAGTTTTTATAGAGCTGGTTTGCTTGTCCCAGCATCTGACCCTCCTCTTTTCACAGCACGGGCTTGGGACCGGCCATGGCAGAGTTAAAAATGTTGAAAACTTTATTTATTTATTTATTTATTTGTTTGAGATCCTGAGGAATCCCAATGAGCTTTTCCAAGGCCCTCCCTGACCACAGTAGCAAATAGTTTTTACAGAGCTGGTTTGCTTGTCCCAGCATCTGACCCTCCTCTTTTCACAGCATGGGCTTGGGACCGGCCACGGCAGAGTTAAAAAATGTTGAAAACATTATTTATTTATTTATTTATTCATTTATTTGTTTGAGATCCTGAGGAATCCCAATGAGCTTTTCCAAGGCCCTCCCTGACCGCAGTGGCAAATAGTTTTTACAGAGCTGGTTTGCTTGTCCCAGCATCTGACCCTCCTCTTTTCATAGTAAGGGCTTGGGACTGGCCATGGCAGAGTTTAAAAATGTTGAAAACATTATTTATTTATTTATTCATTTATTTGTTTGAGATCCTGAGGAATCCCAATGAGCTTTTCCAAGGCCCTCCCTGACCGCAGTAGCAAATAGTTTTTACAGAGCTGGTTTGCTTGTCCCAGCATCTGACCCTCCTCTTTTCACAGCATGGGCTTGGGACCGGCCACGGCAGAGTTAAAAAATGTTGAAAACATTATTTATTTATTTATTTATTTATTCATTCATTTATTTGTTTGAGATCCTGAGGAATCCCAATGAGCTTTTCCAAGGCCCTCCCTGACCACAGTAGCAAATAGTTTTTACAGAGCTGGTTTGCTTGTCCCAGCATCTGACCCTCCTCTTTTCACAGCACAGGCTTGGGACTGGCCACGGCAGAGTTTAAAAATGTTGAAAACATTATTTATTTATTTATTCATTTATTTGTTTGAGATCCTGAGGAATCCCAATCAGCTTTTCCAAGGCCCTCCCTGACCGCAGTAGCAAATAGTTTTTACAGAGCTGGTTTGCTTATCCCAGCATCTGACCCTCCTCTTTTCACAGCACAGGCTTGGGACTGGCCACGGCAGAGTTTAAAAATGTTGAAAACATTATTTATTTATTTATTCATTTATTTGTTTGAGATCCTGAGGAATCCCAATGAGCTTTTCCAAGGCCCTCCCTGACTGCAGTAGCAAATAGTTTTTACAGAGCTGGTTTGCTTGTCCCAGCATCTGACCCTCCTCTTTTCACAGCATGGGCTTGGGACCGGCCACGGCAGAGTTAAAAAATGTTGAAAACATTATTTATTTATTCATTTATTTGTTTGAGATCCTGAGGAATCCCAATGAGCTTTTCCAAGGCCCTCCCTGACCGCAGTAGCAAATAGTTTTTACAGAGCTGGTTTGCTTGTCCCAGCATCTGACCCTCCTCCTTTCACAGCACGGGCTTGGGACCGGCCACGGCAGAGTTAAAAAATGTTGAAAACATTATTTATTTATTTATTCATTTATTTGTTTGAGATCCTGAGGAATCCCAATGAGCTTTTCCAAGGCCCTCCCTGACCGCAGTAGCAAATAGTTTTTACAGAGCTGGTTTGCTTGTCCCAGCATCTGACCCTCCTCTTTTCACAGCACGGGCTTGGGACCGGCCACGGCAGAGTTAAAAAATGTTGAAAACATTATTTATTTATTTATTTATTCATTTATTTGTTTGAGATCCTGAGGAATCCCAATGAGCTTTTCCAAGGCCCTCCCTGACCGCAGTAGCGAATCGTTTTTACAGAGCTGGTTTGCTTGTCCCAGCATCTGACCCTCCTCTTTTAACAGCACGGGCTTGGAACCGGCCACGGCAGAGTTAAAAAATGTTGAAAACATTATTTATTTATTTATTCATTTATTTGTTTGAGATCCTGAGGAATCCCAATCAGCTTTTCCAAGGCCCTCCCTGACCGCAGTAGCAAATCGTTTTTACAGAGCTGGTTTGCTTGTCCCAGCATCTGACCCTCCTCTTTTCATAGCACGGGCTTGGGACCAGCCACGGCAGAGTTAAAAATTTTGAAAACATTATTTATTTATTTATTCATTTATTTGTTTGAGATCCTGAGGAATCCCAATGAGCTTTTCCAAGGCCCTCCCTGACGCAGTAGCAAATAGTTTTTACAGAGCTGGTTTGCTTGTCCCAGCATCTGACCCTCCTCTTTTCACAGCACGGGCTTGGGACCGGCCACGGCAGAGTTAAAAAATGTTGAAAACATTATTTATTTATTTATTCATTTATTTGTTTGAGATCCTGAGGAATCATAATGAGCTTTTCCAAGGCCCTCCCTGACCACAGTAGCAAATAGTTTTTTACAGAGCTGGTTTGCTTGTCCCAGCATCTGACTCTCCTCTTTTCACAGCACGGGCTTGGGACCGGCCACGGCAGAGTTAAAAAATGTTGAAAACATTATTTATTTATTTATTCATTTATTTGTTTGAGATCCTGAGGAATCCCAATGAGCTTTTCCAAGGCCCTCCCTGACCGCAGTAGCAAATAGTTTTTACAGAGCTGATTTGCTTGTCCCAGCATCTGACCCTCCACTTTTCACAGCACGGGCTTGGGACTGGCCACGGCAGAGTTAAAAAATGTTAAAAACTTTATTTATTTATTTATTTATTCATTTATTTGTTTGAGATCCTGAGGAATCCCAATGAGCTTTTCCAAGGCCCTCCCTGACCACAGTAGAAAATATTTTTTACAGAGCTGGTTTTCTTGTCCCAGCATTTGACCCTCCTCTTTTCACAGCACGGGCTTGGGACCGGCCACGGCAGAGTTAAAAAATGTTGAAAACATTATTTATTTATTCCTTTATTTGTTTGAGATCCTGAGGAATCCCAATGAGCTTTTCCAATGCCCTCCCTGACTGCAGTAGCAAATATTTTTTACAGAGCTGGTTTGCTTGTCCCAGCATCTGACCCTCCTCTTTTCACAGCACGGGCTTGGGACCGGCCACGGCAGAGTTAAAAAATGTTGAAAACATTATTTATTTATTTATTTATTAATTTATTTGTTTGAGATCCTGAGGAATCCCAATGAGCTTTTCCAAGGCCCTCCCTGACCACAGTAGCAAATAGTTTTTTACAGAGCTGGTTTGCTTGTCCCAGCATCTGACTCTCCTCTTTTCACAGCACGGGCTTGGGACCGGCCACGGCAGAGTTAAAAAATGTTGAAAACATTATTTATTTATTTATTCATTTATTTGTTTGAGATCCTGAGGAATCCCAATGAGCTTTTCCAAGGCCCTCCCTGACCGCAGTAGCAAATAGTTTTTACAGAGCTGATTTGCTTGTCCCAGCATCTGACCCTCCACTTTTCACAGCACGGGCTTGGGACTGGCCACGGCAGAGTTAAAAAATGTTAAAAACTTTATTTATTTATTTATTTATTCATTTATTTGTTTGAGATCCTGAGGAATCCCAATGAGCTTTTCCAAGGCCCTCCCTGACCACAGTAGAAAATATTTTTTACAGAGCTGGTTTCCTTGTCCCAGCATCTGACCCTCCTCTTTTCACAGCACGGGCTTGGGACCGGCCACGGCAGAGTTAAAAAATGTTGAAAACATTATTTATGTATTCCTTTATTTGTTTGAGATCCTGAGGAATCCCAATGAGCTTTTCCAATGCCCTCCCTGACTGCAGTAGCAAATATTTTTTACAGAGCTGGTTTGCTTGTCCCAGCATCTGACCCTCCTCTTTTCACAGCACGGGCTTGGGACCGGCCACGGCAGAGTTAAAAAATGTTGAAAACATTATTTATTTATTTATTTATTCATTTATTTGTTTGAGATCCTGAGGAATCCCAATGAGCTTTTCCAAGGCCCTCCCTGACCGCAGTAGCAAATCGTTTTTACAGAGCTGGTTTGCTTGTCCCAGCATCTGACCCTCCTCTTTTCACAGCCTGGGCTTGGGACCGGCCACGGCAGAGTTAAAAAATGTTGAAAACATTATTTATTTATTTATTCATTTATTTGTTTGAGATCCTGAGGAATCCCAATGAGCTTTTCCAAGGCCCTCCCTGACCACAGTAGCAAATAGTTTTTTACAGAGCTGGTTTGCTTGTCCCAGCATCTGACCCTCCTCTTTTCACAGCACGGGCTTGGGACCGGCCACGGCAGAGTTAAAAAATGTTGAAAACATTATTTATTTATTTATTTATTCATTTATTTGTTTGAGATCCTGAGGAATCCCAATGAGCTTTTCCAAGGCCCTCCCTGACCACAGTAGCAAATAGTTTTTACAGAGCTGGTTTGCTTGTCCCAGCATCTGACCCTCCTCTTTTCACAGCACGGGCTTGGGACCGGCCACGGCAGAGTTAAAAAATGTTGAAAACATTATTTATTTATTTATTTATTCATTTATTTGTTTGAGATCCTGAGGAATCCCAATGAGCTTTTCCAAGGCCCTCCCTGACAGTAGCAAATATTTTTTATAGAGCTGGCTTGCTTGTCCCAGCATCTGACCCTCCTCTTTTCACAGCACGGGCTTGGGACCGGCCACGGCAGAGTTAAAAAATGTTGAAAACATTATTTATTTATTTATTCCTTTATTTGTTTGAGATCCTGAGGAATCCCAATGAGCTTTTCCAAGGCCCTCCCTGACCACAGTAGCAAATAGTTTTTACAGAGCTGGTTTGCTTGTCCCAGCATCTGACCCTCCTCTTTTCACAGCACGGGCTTGGGACCGGCCACGGCAGAGTTAAAAAATGTTGAAAACATTATTTATTTATTTATTCATTTATTTGTTTGAGATCCTGAGGAATCCCAATGAGCTTTTCCAAGGCCCTCCCTGACTGCAGTAGCAAATAGTTTTTACAGAGCTGGTTTGCTTGTCCCAGCATCTGACTCTCCTCTTTTCACAGCACGGGCTTGGGACCGGCCACGGCAGAGTTAAAAAATGTTGAAAACATTATTTATTTATTTATTCATTTATTTGTTTGAGATCCTGAGGAATCCCAATGAGCTTTTCCAAGGCCCTCCCTGACCGCAGTAGCAAATAGTTTTTACAGAGCTTGTTTGCTTGTCCCAGCATCTGACCCTCCTCTTTTCACAGTACGGGCTTGGGACCAGCCACGGCAGAGTTAAAAATGTTGAAAACATTATTTATTTATTTATTTATTTATTTGTTTGAGATCCTGAGGAATCCCAATCAGCTTTTCCAAGGCCCTCCCTGACCGCAGTAGCAAATAGTTTTTATAGAGCTGGTTTGCTTGTCCCAGCATCTGACCCTCCTCTTTTCACAGCACGGGCTTGGGACCGGCCATGGCAGAGTTAAAAATGTTGAAAACTTTATTTATTTATTTATTTATTTGTTTGAGATCCTGAGGAATCCCAATGAGCTTTTCCAAGGCCCTCCCTGACCACAGTAGCAAATAGTTTTTACAGAGCTGGTTTGCTTGTCCCAGCATCTGACCCTCCTCTTTTCACAGCATGGGCTTGGGACCGGCCACGGCAGAGTTAAAAAATGTTGAAAACATTATTTATTTATTTATTTATTCATTTATTTGTTTGAGATCCTGAGGAATCCCAATGAGCTTTTCCAAGGCCCTCCCTGACCGCAGTGGCAAATAGTTTTTACAGAGCTGGTTTGCTTGTCCCAGCATCTGACCCTCCTCTTTTCATAGTAAGGGCTTGGGACTGGCCATGGCAGAGTTTAAAAATGTTGAAAACATTATTTATTTATTTATTCATTTATTTGTTTGAGATCCTGAGGAATCCCAATGAGCTTTTCCAAGGCCCTCCCTGACCGCAGTAGCAAATAGTTTTTACAGAGCTGGTTTGCTTGTCCCAGCATCTGACCCTCCTCTTTTCACAGCATGGGCTTGGGACCGGCCACGGCAGAGTTAAAAAATGTTGAAAACATTATTTATTTATTTATTTATTTATTCATTCATTTATTTGTTTGAGATCCTGAGGAATCCCAATGAGCTTTTCCAAGGCCCTCCCTGACCACAGTAGCAAATAGTTTTTACAGAGCTGGTTTGCTTGTCCCAGCATCTGACCCTCCTCTTTTCACAGCACAGGCTTGGGACTGGCCACGGCAGAGTTTAAAAATGTTGAAAACATTATTTATTTATTTATTCATTTATTTGTTTGAGATCCTGAGGAATCCCAATCAGCTTTTCCAAGGCCCTCCCTGACCGCAGTAGCAAATAGTTTTTACAGAGCTGGTTTGCTTATCCCAGCATCTGACCCTCCTCTTTTCACAGCACAGGCTTGGGACTGGCCACGGCAGAGTTTAAAAATGTTGAAAACATTATTTATTTATTTATTCATTTATTTGTTTGAGATCCTGAGGAATCCCAATGAGCTTTTCCAAGGCCCTCCCTGACTGCAGTAGCAAATAGTTTTTACAGAGCTGGTTTGCTTGTCCCAGCATCTGACCCTCCTCTTTTCACAGCATGGGCTTGGGACCGGCCACGGCAGAGTTAAAAAATGTTGAAAACATTATTTATTTATTTATTTATTCATTTATTTGTTTGAGATCCTGAGGAATCCCAATGAGCTTTTCCAAGGCCCTCCCTGACCGCAGTAGCAAATAGTTTTTACAGAGCTGGTTTGCTTGTCCCAGCATCTGACCCTCCTCCTTTCACAGCACGGGCTTGGGACCGGCCACGGCAGAGTTAAAAAATGTTGAAAACATTATTTATTTATTTATTCATTTATTTGTTTGAGATCCTGAGGAATCCCAATGAGCTTTTCCAAGGCCCTCCCTGACCGCAGTAGCAAATAGTTTTTACAGAGCTGGTTTGCTTGTCCCAGCATCTGACCCTCCTCTTTTCACAGCACGGGCTTGGGACCGGCCACGGCAGAGTTAAAAAATGTTGAAAACATTATTTATTTATTTATTTATTCATTTATTTGTTTGAGATCCTGAGGAATCCCAATGAGCTTTTCCAAGGCCCTCCCTGACCGCAGTAGCGAATCGTTTTTACAGAGCTGGTTTGCTTGTCCCAGCATCTGACCCTCCTCTTTTAACAGCACGGGCTTGGAACCGGCCACGGCAGAGTTAAAAAATGTTGAAAACATTATTTATTTATTTATTCATTTATTTGTTTGAGATCCTGAGGAATCCCAATCAGCTTTTCCAAGGCCCTCCCTGACCGCAGTAGCAAATCGTTTTTACAGAGCTGGTTTGCTTGTCCCAGCATCTGACCCTCCTCTTTTCATAGCACGGGCTTGGGACCAGCCACGGCAGAGTTAAAAATTTTGAAAACATTATTTATTTATTTATTCATTTATTTGTTTGAGATCCTGAGGAATCCCAATGAGCTTTTCCAAGGCCCTCCCTGACGCAGTAGCAAATAGTTTTTACAGAGCTGGTTTGCTTGTCCCAGCATCTGACCCTCCTCTTTTCACAGCACGGGCTTGGGACCGGCCACGGCAGAGTTAAAAAATGTTGAAAACATTATTTATTTATTTATTCATTTATTTGTTTGAGATCCTGAGGAATCATAATGAGCTTTTCCAAGGCCCTCCCTGACCACAGTAGCAAATAGTTTTTTACAGAGCTGGTTTGCTTGTCCCAGCATCTGACTCTCCTCTTTTCACAGCACGGGCTTGGGACCGGCCACGGCAGAGTTAAAAAATGTTGAAAACATTATTTATTTATTTATTCATTTATTTGTTTGAGATCCTGAGGAATCCCAATGAGCTTTTCCAAGGCCCTCCCTGACCGCAGTAGCAAATAGTTTTTACAGAGCTGATTTGCTTGTCCCAGCATCTGACCCTCCACTTTTCACAGCACGGGCTTGGGACTGGCCACGGCAGAGTTAAAAAATGTTAAAAACTTTATTTATTTATTTATTTATTCATTTATTTGTTTGAGATCCTGAGGAATCCCAATGAGCTTTTCCAAGGCCCTCCCTGACCACAGTAGAAAATATTTTTTACAGAGCTGGTTTTCTTGTCCCAGCATTTGACCCTCCTCTTTTCACAGCACGGGCTTGGGACCGGCCACGGCAGAGTTAAAAAATGTTGAAAACATTATTTATTTATTCCTTTATTTGTTTGAGATCCTGAGGAATCCCAATGAGCTTTTCCAATGCCCTCCCTGACTGCAGTAGCAAATATTTTTTACAGAGCTGGTTTGCTTGTCCCAGCATCTGACCCTCCTCTTTTCACAGCACGGGCTTGGGACCGGCCACGGCAGAGTTAAAAAATGTTGAAAACATTATTTATTTATTTATTTATTCATTTATTTGTTTGAGATCCTGAGGAATCCCAATGAGCTTTTCCAAGGCCCTCCCTGACCACAGTAGCAAATAGTTTTTTACAGAGCTGGTTTGCTTGTCCCAGCATCTGACTCTCCTCTTTTCACAGCACGGGCTTGGGACCGGCCACGGCAGAGTTAAAAAATGTTGAAAACATTATTTATTTATTTATTCATTTATTTGTTTGAGATCCTGAGGAATCCCAATGAGCTTTTCCAAGGCCCTCCCTGACCGCAGTAGCAAATAGTTTTTACAGAGCTGATTTGCTTGTCCCAGCATCTGACCCTCCACTTTTCACAGCACGGGCTTGGGACTGGCCACGGCAGAGTTAAAAAATGTTAAAAACTTTATTTATTTATTTATTTATTCATTTATTTGTTTGAGATCCTGAGGAATCCCAATGAGCTTTTCCAAGGCCCTCCCTGACCACAGTAGAAAATATTTTTTACAGAGCTGGTTTCCTTGTCCCAGCATCTGACCCTCCTCTTTTCACAGCACGGGCTTGGGACCGGCCACGGCAGAGTTAAAAAATGTTGAAAACATTATTTATGTATTCCTTTATTTGTTTGAGATCCTGAGGAATCCCAATGAGCTTTTCCAATGCCCTCCCTGACTGCAGTAGCAAATATTTTTTACAGAGCTGGTTTGCTTGTCCCAGCATCTGACCCTCCTCTTTTCACAGCACGGGCTTGGGACCGGCCACGGCAGAGTTAAAAAATGTTGAAAACATTATTTATTTATTTATTTATTCATTTATTTGTTTGAGATCCTGAGGAATCCCAATGAGCTTTTCCAAGGCCCTCCCTGACCGCAGTAGCAAATCGTTTTTACAGAGCTGGTTTGCTTGTCCCAGCATCTGACCCTCCTCTTTTCACAGCCTGGGCTTGGGACCGGCCACGGCAGAGTTAAAAAATGTTGAAAACATTATTTATTTATTTATTCATTTATTTGTTTGAGATCCTGAGGAATCCCAATGAGCTTTTCCAAGGCCCTCCCTGACCACAGTAGCAAATAGTTTTTTACAGAGCTGGTTTGCTTGTCCCAGCATCTGACCCTCCTCTTTTCACAGCACGGGCTTGGGACCGGCCACGGCAGAGTTAAAAAATGTTGAAAACATTATTTATTTATTTATTTATTCATTTATTTGTTTGAGATCCTGAGGAATCCCAATGAGCTTTTCCAAGGCCCTCCCTGACCACAGTAGCAAATAGTTTTTACAGAGCTGGTTTGCTTGTCCCAGCATCTGACCCTCCTCTTTTCACAGCACGGGCTTGGGACCGGCCACGGCAGAGTTAAAAAATGTTGAAAACATTATTTATTTATTTATTTATTCATTTATTTGTTTGAGATCCTGAGGAATCCCAATGAGCTTTTCCAAGGCCCTCCCTGACAGTAGCAAATATTTTTTATAGAGCTGGCTTGCTTGTCCCAGCATCTGACCCTCCTCTTTTCACAGCACGGGCTTGGGACCGGCCACGGCAGAGTTAAAAAATGTTGAAAACATTATTTATTTATTTATTCCTTTATTTGTTTGAGATCCTGAGGAATCCCAATGAGCTTTTCCAAGGCCCTCCCTGACCACAGTAGCAAATAGTTTTTACAGAGCTGGTTTGCTTGTCCCAGCATCTGACCCTCCTCTTTTCACAGCACGGGCTTGGGACCGGCCACGGCAGAGTTAAAAAATGTTGAAAACATTATTTATTTATTTATTCATTTATTTGTTTGAGATCCTGAGGAATCCCAATGAGCTTTTCCAAGGCCCTCCCTGACTGCAGTAGCAAATAGTTTTTACAGAGCTGGTTTGCTTGTCCCAGCATCTGACTCTCCTCTTTTCACAGCACGGGCTTGGGACCGGCCACGGCAGAGTTAAAAAATGTTGAAAACATTATTTATTTATTTATTCATTTATTTGTTTGAGATCCTGAGGAATCCCAATGAGCTTTTCCAAGGCCCTCCCTGACCGCAGTAGCAAATAGTTTTTACAGAGCTGATTTGCTTGTCCCAGCATCTGACCCTCCACTTTTCACAGCACGGGCTTGGGACCGGCCACGGCAGAGTTAAAAAATGTTAAAAACTTTATTTATTTATTTATTTATTCATTTATTTGTTTGAGATCCTGAGGAATCCCAATGAGCTTTTCCAAGGCCCTCCCTGACCACAGTAGCAAATAGTTTTTACAGAGCTGGTTTGCTTGTCCCAGCATCTGACCCTCCTCTTTTCACAGCACGGGCTTGGGACCGGCCACGGCAGAGTTAAAAAATGTTGAAAACATTATTTATTTATTTATTCATTTATTTGTTTGAGATCCTGAGGAATCCCAATGAGCTTTTCCAAGGCCCTCCCTGACTGCAGTAGCAAATAGTTTTTACAGAGCTGGTTTGCTTGTCCCTGCATCTGACCCTCCTCTTTTCACAGCACGGGCTTGGGACCGGCCACGGCAGAGTTAAAAAATGTTGAAAACATTATTTATTTATTTATTTATTCATTTATTTGTTTGAGATCCTGAGGAATCCCAATGAGCTTTTCCAAGGCCCTCCCTGACCACAGTAGCAAATAGTTTTTACAGAGCTGGTTTGCTTGTCCCAGCATCTGACCCTCCTCTTTTCACAGCACGGGCTTGGGACCGGCCACGGCAGAGTTAAAAAATGTTGAAAACATTATTTATTTATTTATTCATTCATTTATTTGTTTGAGATCCTGAGGAATCCTAATGAGCTTTTCCAAGGCCCTCCCTGACCGCAGTAGCAAATAGTTTTTACAGAGCTGGTTTGCTTGTCCCAGCATCTGACCCTCCTTTTTTCACAGCACGGGCTTGGGACCGGCCACGGCAGAGTTAAAAAATGTTGAAAACATTATTTATTTATTTATTTATTCATTTATTTGTTTGAGATCCTGAGGAATCCCAATGAGCTTTTCCAAGGCGCTCCCTGACCGCAGTAGCGAATCGTTTTTACAGAGCTGGTTTGCTTGTCCCAGCATCTGACCCTCCTCTTTTAACAGCACGGGCTTGGAACCGGCCACGGCAGAGTTAAAAAATGTTGAAAACATTATTTATTTATTTATTAATTTATTTGTTTGAGATCCTGAGGAATCCCAATGAGCTTTTCCAAGGCCCTCCCTGACCGCAGTAGCAAATAGTTTTTACAGAGCTGGTTTGCTTGTCCCAGCATCTGACCCTCCTCTTTTCACAGCACGGGCTTGGGACCGGCCACGGCAGAGTTAAAAAATGTTGAAAACTTTATTTATTTATTTATTTATTCATTTATTTGTTTGAGATCCTGAGGAATCCCAATGAGCTTTTCCAAGGCGCTCCCTGACCGCAGTAGCGAATCGTTTTTACAGAGCTGGTTTGCTTGTCCCAGCATCTGACCTTCTTCTTTTAACAGCACGGGCTTGGAACCGGCCACGGCAGAGTTAAAAAATGTTGAAAACATTATTTATTTATTTATTCATTTATTTGTTTGAGATCCTGAGGAATCCCAATCAGCTTTTCCAAGGCCCTCCCTGACCGCAGTAGCAAATAGTTTTTACAGAGCTGGTTTGCTTGTCCCAGCATCTGACCCTCCTCTTTTCAAAGCACGGGCTTGGGACCGGAAACGGCAGAGTTAAAAAATGTTGAAAACATTATTTATTTATTTTTTTATTCATTTATTTGTTTGAGATCCTGAGGAATCCCAATGAGCTTTTCCAAGGCCCTCCCTGACGCAGTAGCAAATAGTTTTTACAGAGCTGGTTTGCTTGTCCCAGCATCTGACCCTCCTCTTTTCACAGCATGGGCTTGGGACCGGCCACGGCAGAGTTACAAAAATGTTGAAAACATTATTTATTTATTTATTCATTTATTTGTTTGAGATGCTGAGGAATCCCAATGAGCTTTTCCAAGGCCCTCCCTGACCACAGTAGCAAATAGTTTTTACAGAGCTGGTTTGCTTGTCCCAGCATCAGACCCTCCTCTTTTCACAGCACGGGCTTGGGACCGGCCATGGCAGAGATAAAAAATGTTGAAAACATTATTTATTTATTTATTTATTTATTCATTTATTTGTTTGAGATCCTGAGGAATCCCAATGAGCTTTTCCAAGGCCCTCCCTGACCACAGTAGCAAATAGTTTTTACAGAGCTGGTTTGCTTGTCCCAGCATCTGACCCTCCTCTTTTCACTGCACGGGCTTGGGACCGGCCACGGCAGAGTTAAAAAATGTTGAAAACATTATTTATTTATTTATTCATTTATTTGTTTGAGATCCTGAGGAATCCCAATCAGCTTTTCCAAGGCCCTCCCTGACCACAGTAGCAAATAGTTTTTACAGAGCTGTTTTGCTTGTCCCAGCATCTGACCCTCCTCTTTTCACAGCACGGGCTTGGGACCGGCCACGGCAGAGTTAAAAAATGTTAAAAACTTTATTTATTTATTCATTTATTTGTTTGAGATCCTGAGGAATCCCAATGAGCGTTTCCAAGGCCCTCCCTGACCACAGTAGCAAATAGTTTTTACAGAGCTGGTTTGCTTGTCCCAGCATCTGACCCTCCTCTTTTCACAGCACGGGCTTGGGACCGGCCACGGCAGAGTTAAAAAATGTTGAAAACATTATTTATTTATTTATTTATTCCTTTATTTGTTTGAAATCCTGAGGAATCCCAATGAGCTTTTCCAAGGCCCTCCCTGACTGCAGTAGCAAATCGTTTTTACAGAGCTGGTTTGCTTGTCCCAGCATCTGACCCTCCTCTTTTCACAGCACGGGCTTGGGACCGGCCACGGCAGAGTTAAAAAATGTTGAAAACATTATTTATTTATTTATTTATTCATTTATTTGTTTGAGATCCTGAGGAATCCCAATGAGCTTTTCCAAGGCCCTCCCTGACCGCAGTAGCAAATAGTTTTTATAGAGCTGGTTTGCTTGTCCCAGCATCTGACCCTCCTCTTTTCACAGCACGGGCTTGGGACCGGCCACGGCAGAGTTAAAAAATGTTGAAAACATTATTTATTTATTTATTTATTCATTTATTTGTTTGAGATCCTGAGGAATCCCAATGAGCTTTTCCAAGGCCCTCCCTGACCACAGTAGCAAATATTTTTTATAGAGCTGGCTTGCTTGTCCCAGCATCTGACCCTCCTCTTTTCACAGCACGGGCTTGGGACCGGCCACGGCAGAGTTAAAAAATGTTGAAAACATTATTTATTTATTTATTCCTTTATTTGTTTGAGATCCTGAGGAATCCCAATGAGCTTTTCCAAGGCCCTCCCTGACTGCAGTAGCAAATAGTTTTTACAGAGCTGGTTTGCTTGTCCCAGCATCTGACCCTCCTCTTTTCACAGCACGGGCTTGGGACCGGCCACGGCAGAGTTAAAAAATGTTGAAAACATTATTTATTTATTTATTTATTCATTTATTTGTTTGAGATCCTGAGGAATCCCAATGAGCTTTTCCAAGGCCCTCCCTGACCACAGTAGCAAATCGTTTTTACAGAGCTGGTTTGCTTGTCCCAGCATCTGACCCTCCTCTTTTCACAGCACGGGCTTGGGACCGGCCACGGCAGAGTTAAAAAATGTTGAAAACATTATTTATTTATTCATTTATTTGTTTGAGATCCTGAGGAATCCCAATGAGCTTTTCCAAGGCCCTCCCTGACCGCAGTAGCAAATTTTTTACAGAGCTGGTTTGCTTGTCCCAGCATCTGACCCTCCTCTTTTCACAGTACGGGCTTGGGACCAGCCACGGCAGAGTTAAAAATGTTGAAAACATTATTTATTTATTTATTTATTTATTTGTTTGAGATCCTGAGGAATCCCAATCAGCTTTTCCAAGGCCCTCCCTGACCGCAGTAGCAAATAGTTTTTATAGAGCTGGTTTGCTTGTCCCAGCATCTGACCCTCCTCTTTTCACAGCACGGGCTTGGGACCGGCCATGGCAGAGTTAAAAATGTTGAAAACTTTATTTATTTATTTATTTATTTGTTTGAGATCCTGAGGAATCCCAATGAGCTTTTCCAAGGCCCTCCCTGACCACAGTAGCAAATAGTTTTTACAGAGCTGGTTTGCTTGTCCCAGCATCTGACCCTCCTCTTTTCACAGCACGGGCTTGGGACCGGCCACAGCAGAGTTAAAAAATGTTGAAAACATTATTTATTTATTTATTTATTCATTTATTTGTTTGAGATCCTGAGGAATCCCAATGAGCTTTTCCAAGGCCCTCCCTGACCGCAGTGGCAAATAGTTTTTACAGAGCTGGTTTGCTTGTCCCAGCATCTGACCCTCCTCTTTTCACAGCAAGGGCTTGGGACTGGCCACGGCAGAGTTTAAAAATGTTGAAAACATTATTTATTTATTTATTCATTTATTTGTTTGAGATCCTGAGGAATCCCAATGAGCTTTTCCAAGGCCCTCCCTGACCGCAGTAGCAAATAGTTTTTACAGAGCTGGTTTGCTTGTCCCAGGATCTGACCCTCCTCTTTTCACAGCATGGGCTTGGGACCGGCCACGGCAGAGTTAAAAAATGTTGAAAACATTATTTATTTATTTATTTATTCATTCATTTATTTGTTTGAGATCCTGAGGAATCCCAATGAGCTTTTCCAAGGCCCTCCCTGACCACAGTAGCAAATAGTTTTTACAGAGCTGGTTTGCTTGTCCCAGCATCTGACCCTCCTCTTTTCACAGCACGGGCTTGGGACCGGCCACGGCAGAGTTAAAAAATGTTAAAAACATTATTTATTTATTTATTCATTTATTTGTTTGAGATCCTGAGGAATCCCAATGAGCTTTTCCAAGGCCCTCCCTGACCGCAGTAGCAAATAGTTTTTACAGAGCTGGTTTGCTTGTCCCAGCATCTGACCCTCCTCTTTTCACAGCACGGGCTTGGGACCGGCCACGGCAGAGTTAAAAAATGTTGAAAACATTATTTATTTATTTATTCATTTATTTGTTTGAGATCCTGAGGAATCCCAATGAGCTTTTCCAAGGCCCTCCCTGACCACAGTAGCAAATAGTTTTTACAGAGCTGGTTTGCTTGTCCCAGCATCTGACCCTCCTCTTTTCACAGCACAGGCTTGGGACCGGCCACGGCAGAGTTAAAAAATGTTGAAAACATTATTTATTTATTTATTTATTCATTTATTTGTTTGAGATCCTGAGGAATCCCAATGAGCTTTTCCAAGGCCCTCCCTGACCGCAGTAGCAAATAGTTTTTACAGAGCTGGTTTGCTTGTCCCAGCATCTGACCCTCCTCTTTTCACAGCACGGGCTTGGGACCGGCCACGGCAGAGTTAAAAAATGTTGAAAACATTATTTATTTATTCATTTATTTGTTTGAGATCCTGAGGAATCCCAATGAGCTTTTCCAAGGCCCTCCCTGACCGCAGTAGCAAATAGTTTTTACAGAGCTTGTTTGCTTGTCCCAGCATCTGACCCTCCTCTTTTCACAGTACGGGCTTGGGACCAGCCACGGCAGAGTTAAAAATGTTGAAAACATTATTTATTTATTTATTTATTTATTTGTTTGAGATCCTGAGGAATCCCAATCAGCTTTTCCAAGGCCCTCCCTGACCGCAGTAGCAAATAGTTTTTATAGAGCTGGTTTGCTTGTCCCAGCATCTGACCCTCCTCTTTTCACAGCACGGGCTTGGGACCGGCCATGGCAGAGTTAAAAATGTTGAAAACTTTATTTATTTATTTATTTATTTGTTTGAGATCCTGAGGAATCCCAATGAGCTTTTCCAAGGCCCTCCCTGACCACAGTAGCAAATAGTTTTTACAGAGCTGGTTTGCTTATCCCAGCATCTGACCCTCCTCTTTTCACAGCACAGGCTTGGGACTGGCCACGGCAGAGTTTAAAAATGTTGAAAACATTATTTATTTATTTATTCATTTATTTGTTTGAGATCCTGAGGAATCCCAATGAGCTTTTCCAAGGCCCTCCCTGACTGCAGTAGCAAATAGTTTTTACAGAGCTGGTTTGCTTGTCCCAGCATCTGACCCTCCTCTTTTCACAGCATGGGCTTGGGACCGGCCACGGCAGAGTTAAAAAATGTTGAAAACATTATTTATTTATTTATTTATTCATTTATTTGTTTGAGATCCTGAGGAATCCCAATGAGCTTTTCCAAGGCCCTCCCTGACCGCAGTAGCAAATAGTTTTTACAGAGCTGGTTTGCTTGTCCCAGCATCTGACCCTCCTCCTTTCACAGCACGGGCTTGGGACCGGCCACGGCAGAGTTAAAAAATGTTGAAAACATTATTTATTTATTTATTCATTTATTTGTTTGAGATCCTGAGGAATCCCAATGAGCTTTTCCAAGGCCCTCCCTGACCGCAGTAGCAAATAGTTTTTACAGAGCTGGTTTGCTTGTCCCAGCATCTGACCCTCCTCTTTTCACAGCACGGGCTTGGGACCGGCCACGGCAGAGTTAAAAAATGTTGAAAACATTATTTATTTATTTATTTATTCATTTATTTGTTTGAGATCCTGAGGAATCCCAATGAGCTTTTCCAAGGCCCTCCCTGACCGCAGTAGCGAATCGTTTTTACAGAGCTGGTTTGCTTGTCCCAGCATCTGACCCTCCTCTTTTAACAGCACGGGCTTGGAACCGGCCACGGCAGAGTTAAAAAATGTTGAAAACATTATTTATTTATTTATTCATTTATTTGTTTGAGATCCTGAGGAATCCCAATCAGCTTTTCCAAGGCCCTCCCTGACCGCAGTAGCAAATCGTTTTTACAGAGCTGGTTTGCTTGTCCCAGCATCTGACCCTCCTCTTTTCATAGCACGGGCTTGGGACCAGCCACGGCAGAGTTAAAAATTTTGAAAACATTATTTATTTATTTATTCATTTATTTGTTTGAGATCCTGAGGAATCCCAATGAGCTTTTCCAAGGCCCTCCCTGACGCAGTAGCAAATAGTTTTTACAGAGCTGGTTTGCTTGTCCCAGCATCTGACCCTCCTCTTTTCACAGCACGGGCTTGGGACCGGCCACGGCAGAGTTAAAAAATGTTGAAAACATTATTTATTTATTTATTCATTTATTTGTTTGAGATCCTGAGGAATCATAATGAGCTTTTCCAAGGCCCTCCCTGACCACAGTAGCAAATATTTTTTACAGAGCTGGTTTTCTTGTCCCAGCATCTGACCCTCCTCTTTTCACAGCACGGGCTTGGGACCGGCCACGGCAGAGTTAAAAAATGTTGAAAACATTATTTATTTATTTATTTATTTATTTATTCATTTATTTGTTTGAGATCCTGAGGAATCCCAATGAGCTTTTCCAAGGCCCTCCCTGACCACAGTAGCAAATATTTTTTACAGAGCTGGTTTTCTTGTCCCAGCATCTGACCCTCCTCTTTTCACAGCACGGGCTTGGGACCGGCCACGGCAGAGTTAAAAAATGTTGAAAACATTATTTATTTATTTATTCCTTTATTTGTTTGAGATCCTGAGGAATCCCAATGAGCTTTTCCAAGGCCCTCCCTGACTGCAGTAGCAAATCGTTTTTACAGAGCTGGTTTGCTTGTCCCAGCATCTGACCCTCCTCTTTTCACAGCACGGGCTTGGGACCGGCCACGGCAGAGTTAAAAAATGTTGAAAACATTATTTATTTATTTATTTATTCATTTATTTGTTTGAGATCCTGAGGAATCCCAATGAGCTTTTCCAAGGCCCTCCCTGACCGCAGTAGCAAATAGTTTTTACAGAGCTGGTTTGCTTGTCCCAGCATCTGACCATCCTCTTTTCACAGCACGGGCTTGGGACCGGCCACGGCAGAGTTAAAAAATGTTGAAAACATTATTTATTTATTTATTTATTCATTTATTTGTTTGAGATCCTGAGGAATCCCAATGAGCTTTTCCAAGGCCCTCCCTGACCACAGTAGCAAATAGTTTTTACAGAGCTGGTTTGCTTGTCCCAGCATCTGACCCTCCTCTTTTCACAGGACGGGCTTGGGACCGGCCACGGCAGAGTTAAAAAATGTTGAAAACATTATTTATTTATTTATTTATTCATTTATTTGTTTGAGATCCTGAGGAATCCCAATGAGCTTTTCCAAGGCCCTCCCTGACCACAGTAGCAAATATTTTTTATAGAGCTGGCTTGCTTGTCCCAGCATCTGACCCTCCTCTTTTCACAGCACGGGCTTGGGACCGGCCACGGCAGCGTTAAAAAATGTTGAAAACATTATTTATTTATTTATTAATTTATTTGTTTGAGATCCTGAGGAATCCCAATGAGCTTTTCCAAGGCCCTCCCTGACCGCAGTAGCAAATAGTTTTTACAGAGCTGGTTTGCTTGTCCCAGCATCTGACCCTCCTCTTTTCACAGCACAGGCTTGGGACCGGCCACGGCAGAGTTAAAAAATGTTGAAAACTTTATTTATTTATTTATTTATTTATTCATTTATTTGTTTGAGATCCTGAGGAATCCCAATGAGCTTTTCCAAGGCCCTCCCTGACCACAGTAGCAAATAGTTTTTACAGAGCTGGTTTGCTTGTCCCAGCATCTGACCCTCCTCTTTTCACAGCACGGGCTTGGGACCGGCCACGGCAGAGTTAAAAAATGTTGAAAACATTATTTATTTATTTATTCATTTATTTGTTTGAGATCCTGAGGAATCCCAATCAGCTTTTCCAAGGCCCTCCCTGACCACAGTAGCAAATAGTTTTTACAGAGCTGTTTTGCTTGTCCCAGCATCTGACCCTCCTCTTTTCACAGCACGGGCTTGGGACCGGCCACGGCAGAGTTAAAAAATGTTGAAAACATTATTTATTTATTTATTTATTCATTTATTTGTTTGAGATCCTGAGGAATCCCAATGAGCTTTTCCAAGGCCCTCCCTGACCGCAGTAGCAAATAGTTTTTACAGAGCTGATTTGCTTGTCCCAGCATCTGACCCTCCACTTTTCACAGCACGGGCTTGGGACCGGCCACGGCAGAGTTAAAAAATGTTAAAAACTTTATTTATTTATTTATTTATTCATTTATTTGTTTGAGATCCTGAGGAATCCCAATGAGCTTTTCCAAGGCCCTCCCTGACCACAGTAGCAAATATTTTTTACAGAGCTGGTTTTCTTGTCCCAGCATCTGACCCTCCTCTTTTCACAGCACGGGCTTGGGACTGGCCACGGCAGAGTTAAAAAATGTTGAAAACATTATTTATTTATTTATTCCTTTATTTGTTTGAGATCCTGAGGAATACCAATCAGCTTTTCCAAGGCCCTCCCTGACCGCAGTAGCAAATAGTTTTTACAGAGCTGGTTTGCTTGTCCCAGCATCTGACCATCCTCTTTTCACAGCACGGGCTTGGGACCGGCCACGGCAGAGTTAAAAAATGTTGAAAACATTATTTATTTATTTATTTATTCATTTATTTGTTTGAGATCCTGAGGAATCCCAATGAGCTTTTCCAAGGCCCTCCCTGACCACAGTAGCAAATAGTTTTTACAGAGCTGGTTTGCTTGTCCCAGCATCTGACCCTCCTCTTTTCACAGGACGGGCTTGGGACCGGCCACGGCAGAGTTAAAAAATGTTGAAAACATTATTTATTTATTTATTCCTTTATTTGTTTGAGATCCTGAGGAATCCCAATGAGCTTTTCCAAGGCCCTCCTTGACTGCAGTAGCAAATAGTTTTTACAGAGCTGGTTTGCTTGTCCCAGCATCTGACCCTCCTCTTTTCACAGCACGGGCTTGGGACCGGCCACGGCAGAGTTAAAAAATGTTGAAAACATTATTTATTTATTTATTTATTCATTTATTTGTTTGAGATCCTGAGGAATCCCAATGAGCTTTTCCAAGGCCCTCCCTGACCACAGTAGCAAATAGTTTTTACAGAGCTGGTTTGCTTGTCCCAGCATCTGACCCTCCTCTTTTCACAGCACAGGCTTGGGACCGGCCACGGCAGAGTTAAAAAATGTTGAAAACATTATTTATTTATTCATTTATTTGTTTGAGATCCTGAGGAATCCCAATGAGCTTTTCCAAGGCCCTCCCTGACCGCAGTAGCAAATAGTTTTTACAGAGCTTGTTTGCTTGTCCCAGCATCTGACCCTCCTCTTTTCACAGTACGGGCTTGGGACCAGCCACGGCAGAGTTAAAAATGTTGAAAACATTATTTATTTATTTATTTATTTATTTGTTTGAGATCCTGAGGAATCCCAATCAGCTTTTCCAAGGCCCTCCCTGACCGCAGTAGCAAATAGTTTTTATAGAGCTGGTTTGCTTGTCCCAGCATCTGACCCTCCTCTTTTCACAGCACGGGCTTGGGACCGGCCATGGCAGAGTTAAAAATGTTGAAAACTTTATTTATTTATTTATTTATTTGTTTGAGATCCTGAGGAATCCCAATGAGCTTTTCCAAGGCCCTCCCTGACCACAGTAGCAAATAGTTTTTACAGAGCTGGTTTGCTTGTCCCAGCATCTGACCCTCCTCTTTTCACAGCATGGGCTTGGGACCGGCCACGGCAGAGTTAAAAAATGTTGAAAACATTATTTATTTATTTATTTATTCATTTATTTGTTTGAGATCCTGAGGAATCCCAATGAGCTTTTCCAAGGCCCTCCCTGACCGCAGTGGCAAATAGTTTTTACAGAGCTGGTTTGCTTGTCCCAGCATCTGACCCTCCTCTTTTCATAGTAAGGGCTTGGGACTGGCCATGGCAGAGTTTAAAAATGTTGAAAACATTATTTATTTATTTATTCATTTATTTGTTTGAGATCCTGAGGAATCCCAATGAGCTTTTCCAAGGCCCTCCCTGACCGCAGTAGCAAATAGTTTTTACAGAGCTGGTTTGCTTGTCCCAGCATCTGACCCTCCTCTTTTCACAGCATGGGCTTGGGACCGGCCACGGCAGAGTTAAAAAATGTTGAAAACATTATTTATTTATTTATTTATTTATTCATTCATTTATTTGTTTGAGATCCTGAGGAATCCCAATGAGCTTTTCCAAGGCCCTCCCTGACCACAGTAGCAAATAGTTTTTACAGAGCTGGTTTGCTTGTCCCAGCATCTGACCCTCCTCTTTTCACAGCACAGGCTTGGGACTGGCCACGGCAGAGTTTAAAAATGTTGAAAACATTATTTATTTATTTATTCATTTATTTGTTTGAGATCCTGAGGAATCCCAATCAGCTTTTCCAAGGCCCTCCCTGACCGCAGTAGCAAATAGTTTTTACAGAGCTGGTTTGCTTATCCCAGCATCTGACCCTCCTCTTTTCACAGCACAGGCTTGGGACTGGCCACGGCAGAGTTTAAAAATGTTGAAAACATTATTTATTTATTTATTCATTTATTTGTTTGAGATCCTGAGGAATCCCAATGAGCTTTTCCAAGGCCCTCCCTGACTGCAGTAGCAAATAGTTTTTACAGAGCTGGTTTGCTTATCCCAGCATCTGACCCTCCTCTTTTCACAGCACAGGCTTGGGACTGGCCACGGCAGAGTTTAAAAATGTTGAAAACATTATTTATTTATTTATTCCTTTATTTGTTTGAGATCCTGAGGAATCCCAATGAGCTTTTCCAAGGCCCTCCTTGACTGCAGTAGCAAATAGTTTTTACAGAGCTGGTTTGCTTGTCCCAGCATCTGACCCTCCTCTTTTCACAGCACGGGCTTGGGACCGGCCACGGCAGAGTTAAAAAATGTTGAAAACATTATTTATTTATTTATTTATTCATTTATTTGTTTGAGATCCTGAGGAATCCCAATGAGCTTTTCCAAGGCCCTCCCTGACCACAGTAGCAAATAGTTTTTACAGAGCTGGTTTGCTTGTCCCAGCATCTGACCCTCCTCTTTTCACAGCACGGGCTTGGGACCGGCCACGGCAGAGTTAAAAAATGTTGAAAACATTATTTATTTATTCATTTATTTGTTTGAGATCCTGAGGAATCCCAATGAGCTTTTCCAAGGCCCTCCCTGACCGCAGTAGCAAATAGTTTTTACAGAGCTTGTTTGCTTGTCCCAGCATCTGACCCTCCTCTTTTAACAGCACGGGCTTGGAACCGGCCACGGCAGAGTTAAAAAATGTTGAAAACATTATTTATTTATTTATTCATTTATTTGTTTGAGATCCTGAGGAATCCCAATCAGCTTTTCCAAGGCCCTCCCTGACCGCAGTAGCAAATCGTTTTTACAGAGCTGGTTTGCTTGTCCCAGCATCTGACCCTCCTCTTTTCATAGCACGGGCTTGGGACCAGCCACGGCAGAGTTAAAAATTTTGAAAACATTATTTATTTATTTATTCATTTATTTGTTTGAGATCCTGAGGAATCCCAATGAGCTTTTCCAAGGCCCTCCCTGACGCAGTAGCAAATAGTTTTTACAGAGCTGGTTTGCTTGTCCCAGCATCTGACCCTCCTCTTTTCACAGCACGGGCTTGGGACCGGCCACGGCAGAGTTAAAAAATGTTGAAAACATTATTTATTTATTTATTCATTTATTTGTTTGAGATCCTGAGGAATCATAATGAGCTTTTCCAAGGCCCTCCCTGACCACAGTAGCAAATAGTTTTTTACAGAGCTGGTTTGCTTGTCCCAGCATCTGACTCTCCTCTTTTCACAGCACGGGCTTGGGACCGGCCACGGCAGAGTTAAAAAATGTTGAAAACATTATTTATTTATTTATTCATTTATTTGTTTGAGATCCTGAGGAATCCCAATGAGCTTTTCCAAGGCCCTCCCTGACCGCAGTAGCAAATAGTTTTTACAGAGCTGATTTGCTTGTCCCAGCATCTGACCCTCCACTTTTCACAGCACGGGCTTGGGACTGGCCACGGCAGAGTTAAAAAATGTTAAAAACTTTATTTATTTATTTATTTATTCATTTATTTGTTTGAGATCCTGAGGAATCCCAATGAGCTTTTCCAAGGCCCTCCCTGACCACAGTAGAAAATATTTTTTACAGAGCTGGTTTTCTTGTCCCAGCATTTGACCCTCCTCTTTTCACAGCACGGGCTTGGGACCGGCCACGGCAGAGTTAAAAAATGTTGAAAACATTATTTATTTATTCCTTTATTTGTTTGAGATCCTGAGGAATCCCAATGAGCTTTTCCAATGCCCTCCCTGACTGCAGTAGCAAATATTTTTTACAGAGCTGGTTTGCTTGTCCCAGCATCTGACCCTCCTCTTTTCACAGCACGGGCTTGGGACCGGCCACGGCAGAGTTAAAAAATGTTGAAAACATTATTTATTTATTTATTTATTCATTTATTTGTTTGAGATCCTGAGGAATCCCAATGAGCTTTTCCAAGGCCCTCCCTGACCACAGTAGCAAATAGTTTTTTACAGAGCTGGTTTGCTTGTCCCAGCATCTGACTCTCCTCTTTTCACAGCACGGGCTTGGGACCGGCCACGGCAGAGTTAAAAAATGTTGAAAACATTATTTATTTATTTATTCATTTATTTGTTTGAGATCCTGAGGAATCCCAATGAGCTTTTCCAAGGCCCTCCCTGACCGCAGTAGCAAATAGTTTTTACAGAGCTGATTTGCTTGTCCCAGCATCTGACCCTCCACTTTTCACAGCACGGGCTTGGGACTGGCCACGGCAGAGTTAAAAAATGTTAAAAACTTTATTTATTTATTTATTTATTCATTTATTTGTTTGAGATCCTGAGGAATCCCAATGAGCTTTTCCAAGGCCCTCCCTGACCACAGTAGAAAATATTTTTTACAGAGCTGGTTTCCTTGTCCCAGCATCTGACCCTCCTCTTTTCACAGCACGGGCTTGGGACCGGCCACGGCAGAGTTAAAAAATGTTGAAAACATTATTTATGTATTCCTTTATTTGTTTGAGATCCTGAGGAATCCCAATGAGCTTTTCCAATGCCCTCCCTGACTGCAGTAGCAAATATTTTTTACAGAGCTGGTTTGCTTGTCCCAGCATCTGACCCTCCTCTTTTCACAGCACGGGCTTGGGACCGGCCACGGCAGAGTTAAAAAATGTTGAAAACATTATTTATTTATTTATTTATTCATTTATTTGTTTGAGATCCTGAGGAATCCCAATGAGCTTTTCCAAGGCCCTCCCTGACCGCAGTAGCAAATCGTTTTTACAGAGCTGGTTTGCTTGTCCCAGCATCTGACCCTCCTCTTTTCACAGCCTGGGCTTGGGACCGGCCACGGCAGAGTTAAAAAATGTTGAAAACATTATTTATTTATTTATTCATTTATTTGTTTGAGATCCTGAGGAATCCCAATGAGCTTTTCCAAGGCCCTCCCTGACCACAGTAGCAAATAGTTTTTTACAGAGCTGGTTTGCTTGTCCCAGCATCTGACCCTCCTCTTTTCACAGCACGGGCTTGGGACCGGCCACGGCAGAGTTAAAAAATGTTGAAAACATTATTTATTTATTTATTTATTCATTTATTTGTTTGAGATCCTGAGGAATCCCAATGAGCTTTTCCAAGGCCCTCCCTGACCACAGTAGCAAATAGTTTTTACAGAGCTGGTTTGCTTGTCCCAGCATCTGACCCTCCTCTTTTCACAGCACGGGCTTGGGACCGGCCACGGCAGAGTTAAAAAATGTTGAAAACATTATTTATTTATTTATTTATTCATTTATTTGTTTGAGATCCTGAGGAATCCCAATGAGCTTTTCCAAGGCCCTCCCTGACAGTAGCAAATATTTTTTATAGAGCTGGCTTGCTTGTCCCAGCATCTGACCCTCCTCTTTTCACAGCACGGGCTTGGGACCGGCCACGGCAGAGTTAAAAAATGTTGAAAACATTATTTATTTATTTATTCCTTTATTTGTTTGAGATCCTGAGGAATCCCAATGAGCTTTTCCAAGGCCCTCCCTGACCACAGTAGCAAATAGTTTTTACAGAGCTGGTTTGCTTGTCCCAGCATCTGACCCTCCTCTTTTCACAGCACGGGCTTGGGACCGGCCACGGCAGAGTTAAAAAATGTTGAAAACATTATTTATTTATTTATTCATTTATTTGTTTGAGATCCTGAGGAATCCCAATGAGCTTTTCCAAGGCCCTCCCTGACTGCAGTAGCAAATAGTTTTTACAGAGCTGGTTTGCTTGTCCCAGCATCTGACTCTCCTCTTTTCACAGCACGGGCTTGGGACCGGCCACGGCAGAGTTAAAAAATGTTGAAAACATTATTTATTTATTTATTCATTTATTTGTTTGAGATCCTGAGGAATCCCAATGAGCTTTTCCAAGGCCCTCCCTGACCGCAGTAGCAAATAGTTTTTACAGAGCTGATTTGCTTGTCCCAGCATCTGACCCTCCACTTTTCACAGCACGGGCTTGGGACCGGCCACGGCAGAGTTAAAAAATGTTAAAAACTTTATTTATTTATTTATTTATTCATTTATTTGTTTGAGATCCTGAGGAATCCCAATGAGCTTTTCCAAGGCCCTCCCTGACCACAGTAGCAAATAGTTTTTACAGAGCTGGTTTGCTTGTCCCAGCATCTGACCCTCCTCTTTTCACAGCACGGGCTTGGGACCGGCCACGGCAGAGTTAAAAAATGTTGAAAACATTATTTATTTATTTATTCATTTATTTGTTTGAGATCCTGAGGAATCCCAATGAGCTTTTCCAAGGCCCTCCCTGACTGCAGTAGCAAATAGTTTTTACAGAGCTGGTTTGCTTGTCCCTGCATCTGACCCTCCTCTTTTCACAGCACGGGCTTGGGACCGGCCACGGCAGAGTTAAAAAATGTTGAAAACATTATTTATTTATTTATTTATTCATTTATTTGTTTGAGATCCTGAGGAATCCCAATGAGCTTTTCCAAGGCCCTCCCTGACCACAGTAGCAAATAGTTTTTACAGAGCTGGTTTGCTTGTCCCAGCATCTGACCCTCCTCTTTTCACAGCACGGGCTTGGGACCGGCCACGGCAGAGTTAAAAAATGTTGAAAACATTATTTATTTATTTATTCATTCATTTATTTGTTTGAGATCCTGAGGAATCCTAATGAGCTTTTCCAAGGCCCTCCCTGACCGCAGTAGCAAATAGTTTTTACAGAGCTGGTTTGCTTGTCCCAGCATCTGACCCTCCTTTTTTCACAGCACGGGCTTGGGACCGGCCACGGCAGAGTTAAAAAATGTTGAAAACATTATTTATTTATTTATTTATTCATTTATTTGTTTGAGATCCTGAGGAATCCCAATGAGCTTTTCCAAGGCGCTCCCTGACCGCAGTAGCGAATCGTTTTTACAGAGCTGGTTTGCTTGTCCCAGCATCTGACCCTCCTCTTTTAACAGCACGGGCTTGGAACCGGCCACGGCAGAGTTAAAAAATGTTGAAAACATTATTTATTTATTTATTAATTTATTTGTTTGAGATCCTGAGGAATCCCAATGAGCTTTTCCAAGGCCCTCCCTGACCGCAGTAGCAAATAGTTTTTACAGAGCTGGTTTGCTTGTCCCAGCATCTGACCCTCCTCTTTTCACAGCACGGGCTTGGGACCGGCCACGGCAGAGTTAAAAAATGTTGAAAACTTTATTTATTTATTTATTTATTCATTTATTTGTTTGAGATCCTGAGGAATCCCAATGAGCTTTTCCAAGGCGCTCCCTGACCGCAGTAGCGAATCGTTTTTACAGAGCTGGTTTGCTTGTCCCAGCATCTGACCTTCTTCTTTTAACAGCACGGGCTTGGAACCGGCCACGGCAGAGTTAAAAAATGTTGAAAACATTATTTATTTATTTATTCATTTATTTGTTTGAGATCCTGAGGAATCCCAATCAGCTTTTCCAAGGCCCTCCCTGACCGCAGTAGCAAATAGTTTTTACAGAGCTGGTTTGCTTGTCCCAGCATCTGACCCTCCTCTTTTCAAAGCACGGGCTTGGGACCGGAAACGGCAGAGTTAAAAAATGTTGAAAACATTATTTATTTATTTTTTTATTCATTTATTTGTTTGAGATCCTGAGGAATCCCAATGAGCTTTTCCAAGGCCCTCCCTGACGCAGTAGCAAATAGTTTTTACAGAGCTGGTTTGCTTGTCCCAGCATCTGACCCTCCTCTTTTCACAGCATGGGCTTGGGACCGGCCACGGCAGAGTTACAAAAATGTTGAAAACATTATTTATTTATTTATTCATTTATTTGTTTGAGATGCTGAGGAATCCCAATGAGCTTTTCCAAGGCCCTCCCTGACCACAGTAGCAAATAGTTTTTACAGAGCTGGTTTGCTTGTCCCAGCATCAGACCCTCCTCTTTTCACAGCACGGGCTTGGGACCGGCCATGGCAGAGATAAAAAATGTTGAAAACATTATTTATTTATTTATTTATTTATTCATTTATTTGTTTGAGATCCTGAGGAATCCCAATGAGCTTTTCCAAGGCCCTCCCTGACCACAGTAGCAAATAGTTTTTACAGAGCTGGTTTGCTTGTCCCAGCATCTGACCCTCCTCTTTTCACAGCACGGGCTTGGGACCGGCCACGGCAGAGTTAAAAAATGTTGAAAACATTATTTATTTATTTATTCATTTATTTGTTTGAGATCCTGAGGAATCCCAATGAGCGTTTCCAAGGCCCTCCCTGACCACAGTAGCAAATAGTTTTTACAGAGCTGGTTTGCTTGTCCCAGCATCTGACCCTCCTCTTTTCACAGCACGGGCTTGGGACCGGCCACGGCAGAGTTAAAAAATGTTGAAAACATTATTTATTTATTTATTTATTCCTTTATTTGTTTGAAATCCTGAGGAATCCCAATGAGCTTTTCCAAGGCCCTCCCTGACTGCAGTAGCAAATCGTTTTTACAGAGCTGGTTTGCTTGTCCCAGCATCTGACCCTCCTCTTTTCACAGCACGGGCTTGGGACCGGCCACGGCAGAGTTAAAAAATGTTGAAAACATTATTTATTTATTTATTTATTCATTTATTTGTTTGAGATCCTGAGGAATCCCAATGAGCTTTTCCAAGGCCCTCCCTGACCGCAGTAGCAAATAGTTTTTATAGAGCTGGTTTGCTTGTCCCAGCATCTGACCCTCCTCTTTTCACAGCACGGGCTTGGGACCGGCCACGGCAGAGTTAAAAAATGTTGAAAACATTATTTATTTATTTATTTATTCATTTATTTGTTTGAGATCCTGAGGAATCCCAATGAGCTTTTCCAAGGCCCTCCCTGACCACAGTAGCAAATATTTTTTATAGAGCTGGCTTGCTTGTCCCAGCATCTGACCCTCCTCTTTTCACAGCACGGGCTTGGGACCGGCCACGGCAGAGTTAAAAAATGTTGAAAACATTATTTATTTATTTATTCCTTTATTTGTTTGAGATCCTGAGGAATCCCAATGAGCTTTTCCAAGGCCCTCCCTGACTGCAGTAGCAAATAGTTTTTACAGAGCTGGTTTGCTTGTCCCAGCATCTGACCCTCCTCTTTTCACAGCACGGGCTTGGGACCGGCCACGGCAGAGTTAAAAAATGTTGAAAACATTATTTATTTATTTATTTATTCATTTATTTGTTTGAGATCCTGAGGAATCCCAATGAGCTTTTCCAAGGCCCTCCCTGACCACAGTAGCAAATCGTTTTTACAGAGCTGGTTTGCTTGTCCCAGCATCTGACCCTCCTCTTTTCACAGCACGGGCTTGGGACCGGCCACGGCAGAGTTAAAAAATGTTGAAAACATTATTTATTTATTCATTTATTTGTTTGAGATCCTGAGGAATCCCAATGAGCTTTTCCAAGGCCCTCCCTGACCGCAGTAGCAAATTTTTTACAGAGCTGGTTTGCTTGTCCCAGCATCTGACCCTCCTCTTTTCACAGTACGGGCTTGGGACCAGCCACGGCAGAGTTAAAAATGTTGAAAACATTATTTATTTATTTATTTATTTATTTGTTTGAGATCCTGAGGAATCCCAATCAGCTTTTCCAAGGCCCTCCCTGACCGCAGTAGCAAATAGTTTTTATAGAGCTGGTTTGCTTGTCCCAGCATCTGACCCTCCTCTTTTCACAGCACGGGCTTGGGACCGGCCATGGCAGAGTTAAAAATGTTGAAAACTTTATTTATTTATTTATTTATTTGTTTGAGATCCTGAGGAATCCCAATGAGCTTTTCCAAGGCCCTCCCTGACCACAGTAGCAAATAGTTTTTACAGAGCTGGTTTGCTTGTCCCAGCATCTGACCCTCCTCTTTTCACAGCACGGGCTTGGGACCGGCCACAGCAGAGTTAAAAAATGTTGAAAACATTATTTATTTATTTATTTATTCATTTATTTGTTTGAGATCCTGAGGAATCCCAATGAGCTTTTCCAAGGCCCTCCCTGACCGCAGTGGCAAATAGTTTTTACAGAGCTGGTTTGCTTGTCCCAGCATCTGACCCTCCTCTTTTCACAGCAAGGGCTTGGGACTGGCCACGGCAGAGTTTAAAAATGTTGAAAACATTATTTATTTATTTATTCATTTATTTGTTTGAGATCCTGAGGAATCCCAATGAGCTTTTCCAAGGCCCTCCCTGACCGCAGTAGCAAATAGTTTTTACAGAGCTGGTTTGCTTGTCCCAGGATCTGACCCTCCTCTTTTCACAGCATGGGCTTGGGACCGGCCACGGCAGAGTTAAAAAATGTTGAAAACATTATTTATTTATTTATTTATTCATTCATTTATTTGTTTGAGATCCTGAGGAATCCCAATGAGCTTTTCCAAGGCCCTCCCTGACCACAGTAGCAAATAGTTTTTACAGAGCTGGTTTGCTTGTCCCAGCATCTGACCCTCCTCTTTTCACAGCACGGGCTTGGGACCGGCCACGGCAGAGTTAAAAAATGTTGAAAACATTATTTATTTATTTATTCATTTATTTGTTTGAGATCCTGAGGAATCCCAATGAGCTTTTCCAAGGCCCTCCCTGACCGCAGTAGCAAATAGTTTTTACAGAGCTGGTTTGCTTGTCCCAGCATCTGACCCTCCTCTTTTCACAGCACGGGCTTGGGACCGGCCACGGCAGAGTTAAAAAATGTTGAAAACATTATTTATTTATTTATTCATTTATTTGTTTGAGATCCTGAGGAATCCCAATGAGCTTTTCCAAGGCCCTCCCTGACCACAGTAGCAAATAGTTTTTACAGAGCTGGTTTGCTTGTCCCAGCATCTGACCCTCCTCTTTTCACAGCACAGGCTTGGGACCGGCCACGGCAGAGTTAAAAAATGTTGAAAACATTATTTATTTATTTATTTATTCATTTATTTGTTTGAGATCCTGAGGAATCCCAATGAGCTTTTCCAAGGCCCTCCCTGACTGCAGTAGCAAATAGTTTTTACAGAGCTGGTTTGCTTGTCCCAGCATCTGACCCTCCTCTTTTCACAGCACGGGCTTGGGACCGGCCACGGCAGAGTTAAAAAATGTTGAAAACATTATTTATTTATTTATTTATTCATTTATTTGTTTGAGATCCTGAGGAATCCCAATGAGCTTTTCCAAGGCCCTCCCTGACCACAGTAGCAAATCGTTTTTACAGAGCTGGTTTGCTTGTCCCAGCATCTGACCCTCCTCTTTTCCCAGCACGGGCTTGGGACCGGCCACGGCAGAGTTAAAAAATGTTGAAAACATTATTTATTTATTCATTTATTTGTTTGAGATCCTGAGGAATCCCAATGAGCTTTTCCAAGGCCCTCCCTGACCGCAGTAGCAAATAGTTTTTACAGAGCTGGTTTGCTTGTCCCAGCATCTGACCCTCCTCTTTTCACAGTACGGGCTTGGGACCAGCCACGGCAGAGTTAAAAATGTTGAAAACATTATTTATTTATTTATTTATTTATTTGTTTGAGATCCTGAGGAATCCCAATCAGCTTTTCCAAGGCCCTCCCTGACCGCAGTAGCAAATAGTTTTTATAGAGCTGGTTTGCTTGTCCCAGCATCTGACCCTCCTCTTTTCACAGCACGGGCTTGGGACCGGCCATGGCAGAGTTAAAAATGTTGAAAACTTTATTTATTTATTTATTTATTTGTTTGAGATCCTGAGGAATCCCAATGAGCTTTTCCAAGGCCCTCCCTGACCACAGTAGCAAATAGTTTTTACAGAGCTGGTTTGCTTGTCCCAGCATCTGACCCTCCTCTTTTCACAGCAAGGGCTTGGGACCGGCCACAGCAGAGTTAAAAAATGTTGAAAACATTATTTATTTATTTATTTATTCATTTATTTGTTTGAGATCCTGAGGAATCCCAATGAGCTTTTCCAAGGCCCTCCCTGACCGCAGTGGCAAATAGTTTTTACAGAGCTGGTTTGCTTGTCCCAGCATCTGACCCTCCTCTTTTCACAGCAAGGGCTTGGGACTGGCCACGGCAGAGTTTAAAAATGTTGAAAACATTATTTATTTATTTATTCATTTATTTGTTTGAGATCCTGAGGAATCCCAATGAGCTTTTCCAAGGCCCTCCCTGACCGCAGTAGCAAATAGTTTTTACAGAGCTGGTTTGCTTGTCCCAGGATCTGACCCTCCTCTTTTCACAGCATGGGCTTGGGACCGGCCACGGCAGAGTTAAAAAATGTTGAAAACATTATTTATTTATTTATTTATTCATTCATTTATTTGTTTGAGATCCTGAGGAATCCCAATGAGCTTTTCCAAGGCCCTCCCTGACCACAGTAGCAAATAGTTTTTACAGAGCTGGTTTGCTTGTCCCAGCATCTGACCCTCCTCTTTTCACAGCACGGGCTTGGGACCGGCCACGGCAGAGTTAAAAAATGTTGAAAACATTATTTATTTATTTATTCATTTATTTGTTTGAGATCCTGAGGAATCCCAATGAGCTTTTCCAAGGCCCTCCCTGACCACAGTAGCAAATAGTTTTTACAGAGCTGGTTTGCTTGTCCCAGCATCTGACCCTCCTCTTTTCACAGCACAGGCTTGGGACCGGCCACGGCAGAGTTAAAAAATGTTGAAAACATTATTTATTTATTTATTTATTCATTTATTTGTTTGAGATCCTGAGGAATCCCAATGAGCTTTTCCAAGGCCCTCCCTGACCGCAGTAGCGAATAGTTTTTACAGAGCTGGTTTGCTTGTCCCAGCATCAGACCCTCCTCTTTTCACAGCACGGGCTTGGGACCGGCCATGGCAGAGATAAAAAATGTTGAAAACATTATTTATTTATTTATTTATTTATTAATTTATTTGTTTGAGATCCTGAGGACTCCCAATGAGCTTTTCCATGGCCCTCCCTGACCGCAGTAGCAAATAGTTTTTACAGAGCTGGTTTGCTTCTCCCAGCATCTGACCCTCCTCTTTTCACAGCACGGGCTTGGGACCGGCCACGGCAGAGTTAAAAAATGTTGAAAACATTATTTATTTATTTATTTATTCATTTATTTGTTTGAGATCCTGAGGAATCCCAATGAGCTTTTCCAAGGCGCTCCCTGACCGCAGTAGCGAATCGTTTTTACAGAGCTGGTTTGCTTGTCCCAGCATCTGACCCTCCTCTTTTAACAGCACGGGCTTGGAACCTGCCACGGCAGAGTTAAAAAATGTTGAAAACATTATTTATTTATTTATTCATTTATTTGTTTGAGATCCTGAGGAATCCCAATCAGCTTTTCCCAGGCCCTCCCTGACCACAGTAGCAAATAGTTTTTACAGAGCTGGTTTGCTTGTCCCAGCATCTGACCCTCCTCTTTTCAAAGCACGGGCTTGGGACCGGAAACGGCAGAGTTAAAAAATGTTGAAAACATTATTTATTTATTTATTCATTTATTTGTTTGAGATCCTGAGGAATCCCAATGAGCTTTTCCAAGGCCCTCCCTGACGCAGTAGCAAATAGTTTTTACAGAGCTGGTTTGCTTGTCCCAGCATCTGACCCTCCTCTTTTCACAGCACGGGCTTGGGACCAGCCACGGCAGAGTTAAAAAATGTTGAAAACATTATTTATTTATTTATTCATTTATTTGTTTGAGATCCTGAGGAATCAAAATGAGCTTTTCCAAGGCCCTCCCTGACCACAGTAGCAAATAGTTTTTACAGAGCTGGTTTGCTTGTCCCAGCATCTGACCCTCCTCTTTTCACAGCACGGGCTTGGGACCGGCCACGGCAGAGTTAAAAAATGTTGAAAACATTATTTATTTATTTATTCATTTATTTGTTTGAGATCCTGAGGAATCCCAATGAGCTTTTCCAAGGCCCTCCCTGACCGCAGTAGCAAATAGTTTTTACAGAGCTGATTTGCTTGTCCCAGCATCTGACCCTCCACTTTTCACAGCACGGGCTTGGGACCGGCCACGGCAGAGTTAAAAAATGTTAAAAACTTTATTTATTTATTTATTTAGTTATTCATTTATTTGTTTGAGATCCTGAGGAATCCCAATGAGCTTTTCCAAGGCCCTCCCTGACCGCAGTAGCAAATAGTTTTTACAGAGCTGGTTTGCTTGTCCCAGCATCTGACCCTCCTCTTTTCACAGCACGGGCTTGGGACCGGCCACGGCAGAGTTAAAAAATGTTGAAAACTTTATTTATTTATTTATTTATTCATTTATTTGTTTGAGATCCTGAGGAATCCCAATGAGCTTTTCCAAGGCCCTCCCTGACCGCAGTAGCAAATAGTTTTTACAGAGCTGGTTTGCTTGTCCCAGCATCTGACCCTCCTCTTTTCACAGCACGGGCTTGGGACCGGCCACGGCAGAGTTAAAAAATGTTGAAAACTTTATTTATTTATTTATTTATTCATTTATTTGTTTGAGATCCTGAGGAATCCCAATGAGCTTTTCCAAGGCGCTCCCTGACCGCAGTAGCGAATCGTTTTTACAGAGCTGGTTTGCTTGTCCCAGCATCTGACCCTCTTCTTTTAACAGCACGGGCTTGGGACCGGCCAGTGCAGAGTTAAAAAATGTTGAAAACATTATTTATTTATTTATTTATTCATTTATTTGTTTGAGATCCTGAGGAATCCCAATGAGCTTTTCCAAGGCCCTCCCTGACCGCAGTGGCAAATAGTTTTTACAGAGCTGGTTTGCTTGTCCCAGCATCTGACCCTCCTCTTTTCACAGCACGGGCTTGGGACCGGCCACAGCAGAGTTAAAAAATGTTGAAAACATTATTTATTTATTTATTTATTCATTTATTTGTTTGAGATCCTGAGGAATCCCAATGAGCTTTTCCAAGGCCCTCCCTGACCACAGTAGCAAATAGTTTTTACAGAGCTGGTTTGCTTGTCCCAGCATCTGACCCTCCTCTTTTCACAGCACGGGCTTGGGACCGGCCACAGCAGAGTTAAAAAATGTTGAAAACATTATTTATTTATTTATTTATTCATTTATTTGTTTGAGATCCTGAGGAATCCCAATGAGCTTTTCCAAGGCCCTCCCTGACCGCAGTGGCAAATAGTTTTTACAGAGCTGGTTTGCTTGTCCCAGCATCTGACCCTCCTCTTTTCACAGCACGGGCTTGGGACCGGCCACGGCAGAGTTAAAAAATGTTGAAAACATTATTTATTTATTTATTCATTTATTTGTTTGAGATCCTGAGGAATCCCAATGAGCTTTTCCAAGGCCCTCCCTGACCACAGTAGCAAATAGTTTTTACAGAGCTGGTTTGCTTGTCCCAGCATCTGACCCTCCTCTTTTCACAGCACGGGCTTGGGACCGGCCACAGAAGAGTTAAAAAATGTTGAAAACATTATTTATTTATTTATTTATTCATTTATTTGTTTGAGATCCTGAGGAATCCCAATGAGCTTTTCCAAGGCCCTCCCTGACCGCAGTGGCAAATAGTTTTTACAGAGCTGGTTTGCTTGTCCCAGCATCTGACCCTCCTCTTTTCACAGCAAGGGCTTGGGACTGGCCACGGCAGAGTTTAAAAATGTTGAAAACATTATTTATTTATTTATTCATTTATTTGTTTGAGATCCTGAGGAATCCCAATGAGCTTTTCCAAGGCCCTCCCTGACCGCAGTAGCAAATAGTTTTTACAGAGCTGGTTTGCTTGTCCCAGCATCTGACCCTCCTCTTTTCACAGCATGGGCTTGGGACCGGCCACGGCAGAGTTAAAAAATGTTGAAAACATTATTTATTTATTTATTTATTCATTCATTTATTTGTTTGAGATCCTGAGGAATCCCAATGAGCTTTTCCAAGGCCCTCCCTGACCACAGTAGCAAATAGTTTTTACAGAGCTGGTTTGCTTGTCCCAGCATCTGACCCTCCTCTTTTCACAGCACGGGCTTGGGACCGGCCACGGCAGAGTTAAAAAATGTTGAAAACATTATTTATTTATTTATTCATTTATTTGTTTGAGATCCTGAGGAATCCCAATGAGCTTTTCCAAGGCCCTCCCTGACCGCAGTGGCAAATAGTTTTTACAGAGCTGGTTTGCTTGTCCCAGCATCTGACCCTCCTCTTTTCACAGCACGGGCTTGGGACCGGCCACGGCAGAGTTAAAAAATGTTGAAAACATTATTTATTTATTTATTCATTTATTTGTTTGAGATCCTGAGGAATCCCAATGAGCTTTTCCAAGGCCCTCCCTGACCACAGTAGCAAATAGTTTTTACAGAGCTGGTTTGCTTGTCCCAGCATCTGACCCTCCTCTTTTCACAGCACGGGCTTGGGACCGGCCACAGCAGAGTTAAAAAATGTTGAAAACATTATTTATTTATTTATTTATTCATTTATTTGTTTGAGATCCTGAGGAATCCCAATGAGCTTTTCCAAGGCCCTCCCTGACCGCAGTGGCAAATAGTTTTTACAGAGCTGGTTTGCTTGTCCCAGCATCTGACCCTCCTCTTTTCACAGCAAGGGCTTGGGACTGGCCACGGCAGAGTTTAAAAATGTTGAAAACATTATTTATTTATTTATTCATTTATTTGTTTGAGATCCTGAGGAATCCCAATGAGCTTTTCCAAGGCCCTCCCTGACCGCAGTAGCAAATAGTTTTTACAGAGCTGGTTTGCTTGTCCCAGCATCTGACCCTCCTCTTTTCACAGCATGGGCTTGGGACCGGCCACGGCAGAGTTAAAAAATGTTGAAAACATTATTTATTTATTTATTTATTCATTCATTTATTTGTTTGAGATCCTGAGGAATCCCAATGAGCTTTTCCAAGGCCCTCCCTGACCACAGTAGCAAATAGTTTTTACAGAGCTGGTTTGCTTGTCCCAGCATCTGACCCTCCTCTTTTCACAGCACGGGCTTGGGACCGGCCACGGCAGAGTTAAAAAATGTTGAAAACATTATTTATTTATTTATTCATTTATTTGTTTGAGATCCTGAGGAATCCCAATCAGCTTTTCCAAGGCCCTCCCTGACCGCAGTAGCAAATAGTTTTTACAGAGCTGGCTTGCTTGTCCCAGCATCTGACCCTCCTCTTTTCACAGCACGGGCTTGGGACCGGCCACGGCAGAGTTAAAAAATGTTGAAAACATTATTTATATATATGTTCATTTATTTGTTTGAGATCCTGAGGAATCCCAATGAGCTTTTCCAAGGCCCTCCCTGACCACAGTAGCAAATAGTTTTTACAGAGCTGGTTTGCTTGTCCCAGCATCTGACCCTCCTCTTTTCACAGCACATGCTTGGGACCGGCCACGGCAGAGTTAAAAAATGTTGAAAACATTATTTATTTATTTATTTATTCATTTATTTGTTTGAGATCCTGAGGAATCCCAATGAGCTTTTCCAAGGCCCTCCCTGACCGCAGTAGCGAATAGTTTTTACAGAGCTGGTTTGCTTGTCCCAGCATCAGACCCTCCTCTTTTCACAGCACGGGCTTGGGACCGGCCATGGCAAAAATAAAAAATGTTGAAAACATTATTTATTTATTTATTTATTTATTAATTTATTTGTTTGAGATCCTGAGGAATCCCAATGAGCTTTTCCAAGGCCCTCCCTGACCGCAGTAGCAAATAGTTTTTACAGAGCTGGTTTGCTTCTCCCAGCATCTGACCCTCCTCTTTTCACAGCACGGGCTTGGGACCGGCCACGGCAGAGTTAAAAAATGTTGAAAACATTATTTATTTATATGTTCATTTATTTGTTTGAGATCCTGAGGAATCCCAATGAGCTTTTCCAAGGCCCTCCCTGACCACAGTAGCAAATAGTTTTTACAGAGCTGGTTTGCTTGTCCCAGCATCTGACCCTCCTCTTTTCACAGCACATGCTTGGGACCGGCCACGGCAGAGTTAAAAAATGTTGAAAACATTATTTATTTATTTATTTATTCATTTATTTGTTTGAGATCCTGAGGAATCCCAATGAGCTTTTCCAAGGCGCTCCCTGACCGCAGTAGCGAATCGTTTTTACAGAGCTGGTTTGCT